>NW_027182323.1:10475085-11194676 GCF_040938575.1 Ambystoma mexicanum
CAGACATGTGCCACAATCTGCCATATTACTTCCACATTTTTGAGAGGTGGCGTGAAAGCAACACTTCGGCACCAGAGGACCTAGGCCCTAAAAGAAGAGACACTGGTAACCCCTTGCATGGCCGTTACTTCCATGACGCATTAGCAGTTTCCATAATTTCATGCCGGACAAGGGGAAAACAAATCCATCTCCTTCGTCCATCCCCCGCGCAGTTCAGAGGAAGAGAACAGGACAAGATGCCTGCGTCCATGGCTAGCACAGACACAAACACACCACTAACTCGCCACCTGCATACACAGCACAGGACTGAGAGGTGGCTTGAGCCCTGCATCATGTAGCTGGCAGTCCTATTCTCCACCTGTCGAGCCAATGGGTACCCCTCCAGAAGAAACCAACCAAGATGGAAAAAACAAACAAAACAATCCCCTAGGCAACGCCGCATCAAACAGGAGGCATGTCGTTGCACGGCCCCAACGGCAGGAGAATCGGGGAACAAACATTCACAAAGCCCCCAACTCCTTACCGCATCCCTGGCCCTGCAGGATCCGGGCCGTCCTCACGCCGGCCTACAAACTTGCCAAACACAACCAGGCGAGGCACCTGCCTCCGTAAGGCACACCCAAGGAGTCACCATGAATGGGACTCCAAGATGGCCATACCAACAGGAGAGGGGAAAAACAGCAAGCTCTGAGCCCCCTCACCTCTCCTTACCTCCCCCCCGGGCCCACCAGGACCCGGGACACAATGCCAACTCTGCGGTCCAGAGCCCAGCAAAGAACCGAGCGAGGCAATCCCGCTCAACCGGGACCCCAAGCCCTGTAGCGGGACCAGGAGCAGCGCTGCACCCGAGGGAGCCGAAGGCCCCGCCACACAGCCCCCTCCCCAGGGGGCCAGCAATCGGTGCTCCCCGGTGCCCGGCACCGGGAAGCAAAAGTCCAACCTGAAAAATTAAACTGAGTGACATGGATTTGGGGGAGGAGTTATAGGGGTTTAAAGAAACAGAAGAAGGTCCTGTGTCGGAGGCAGGGGCCTCATGAGGTAAGTACTGGGACGAGGAAGAGTGGACGTGGAGGTAATGTTTTATTTGATGGCTGGTAGAGAAGTAAAGAGTAGATCACAGCATAATCCTTCGCCACCAAGTCTTTAATAGAATCATGACTTTCTATGAAAAATTTGTTGAAAATCTGTATTTTGACTCCCCTCTTCACGTGTTTCTGTAACGTTTTTTGTCACGTCTTTTATGCTGCTTGTCAGATTATAGATGTTTGATAATGATTTCCTGTTATTCAACAAGTTTATGCTTTGTCTAACATTAGGTATTATATTTAACAATGCATTTAAATATTGTTATATATTTCTGCATTACATTATTGCAAATTATTTAAATACAACAGTCCTTCTGAGAAGTTCTCGTACTGTCCTGACAAAAGTATATCAACTCTGCTCTTCTGAGTACTCCAAGTAGAAAATAAATCTAGCAGGGACATGGTGGGTTCCTGAAGCACATTTATCTGAGGAACGCTGTCAACCACCTTTCACCTGAGTTTTTAGCCCCATCCCAGGGGCGTGCAGCTTGCACTATGAAGATATTTCAAACTACACGCCAGTGATAGCTCACCGGTTGGCTATTCTAGCTTGGTTTGATGGGAGTTGTAGTCCAAAACGTATGCGCTTGCTCCAGCCTCCAAAAGAGGGTGGGGCTACCAGGTGGGTGTGGCCGAATGTTGCAAAAGCCAGATATTATCCCACACCTGGCAACCTCATGAGCCCGAATTATGCTGTGTAGGATTAAGAGGACGAATTCAGATATGTTATACAGCAGACAGACATGATCCATTTACAAAGTAAGGAATCAGAGGACCTCGTGGCGCAACGGTAGCGCGTCTGACTCCAGATCAGAAGGTTGCGTGTTCAAATCACGTCGGGGTCATGTTTAGTTGGTTTTTGATATAATAAAAATGCATTTTGGTTGCAGAAATATTTTAGTTTCTATTTAACGTTATACAAATACCACACCTTTTGGAAGTTAGGAACAGTGAAACAAAGTGTTGGAAGCCTGAAAGGAAAACGAAAAGCACCATTCCGAAGGACGATCAATTCTTCACAAGTTTGGACAACGACAGTTGCATCAGAGCGGGACTTGAGCCTGAGGCTGGAACTTCGAAAATGGACACAAAATGTACGTCTTGTGACGTTCATGAAAATGCTCAATGTACGAATTTTCTGGTGCATGCAATACTTTTTTTTAACATGACAGTAAACATAAGTGCTATCCCAAAATTATAAATAAAATTAACAATATAAATTTCAGCAAAATGAGCACCTAGCAGAGGATGGTTTCGATCCATCGACCTCTGGGTTATGGGCCCAGCACGCTTCCGCTGCGCCACTCTGCTACTGGAAGACGAGGTTGCATTTTTGGACCTCAATGAAGAACTGCAGGGATTATGGCTGCTGCAATGCATAGGTAAAATGGAGGGAGAAGAGAAAGAGAATATCATCCATGTGTGCTAGAAGCTTGGGCTATGCAAGATAGAGGCATATATAATTAGAGGGTGGAGAAATAAAATGTGAGGTATAGAAGTATGTTCAGTGAGGGATTACACCCAATGCTCAGGGCTATTAAGCCAGCAAGGTATTATTAGCACCCTGCTGGCGATATTTATATCATTTATTGGGTATTTATAATGCGCCTATACACAATGTTAAAAACTAAAGCTATGCTTATTGGGAACAGTATTAGCACCACAGAGGATATTTGGAAAGGGTATGCAAGCCTATTGATATTAATTTTGATGTTTTAGTTTTAGAGCTTCAATAGTCACTTTCAGCAGGCAGCTCGTGTTTATTTTACTGTGCGCTACACAAGCACAAATATACATGCATACAGTTGAACTGCGTGCTGTGCTTTTATGATGAGGACAGTGACAAAATCGAAGTGTCAGATGTGGTGTCTGAACCCCTCCCCATGCCTCATGTGCTATCACGTGTTGTACTTTAGTAAACCAACCGGTTCCCTCTCAGCAGTCACTTCCCGCATGGTGCCAAACATTCAATATAAGCATACCTCTCAACTCACACGCTTTTGGCAGGTGTCACCCGCAACTTAGGCAGCTCTCTCACCCGCCAACCTCCCTACACGCCCATGAGAATCAATTGTCTTTAACCCGCCAAATGCAAAATCAGGTGTTTTCACCTGACCAAGGGCCATGAAAGGTTGAGAGCTATGATATAAGCACAGAATCAAAGCTGAGCGTAACACACATCTTTATTCGTCACCTTCCCAATTACGACTGCCTCTTCCTGTCCTAGCCCACCCCACTCCCTGTGCCTTCCGGTCCCTTCCCCACCCACGTGATGCCACACGTGACAGGAGGACATTACATACACATGGCACACACTATGTGATTGCCTTAATAAAAGGGGTGCACCGTTTCCCATGCGCCAGTTTGAACACCAACTCACTGACTCGTGTCTATGCATGGCAAGCATGCAGGAGGGTGTTACATGATCTAATTATGTGTTTTTTCTATTTTCTCAGAGGCCCCTGCGTAGAAGGAGATGGGATCTGGCACCGGCAAGGTCACTGTGACTGTGGAATGCGTGACCGTCATGCCTCCAGGGATGGAAACCCATTTAATTTCTGAGAGAATGTACACAGATCGCACAGGACCTAACAAGCTGTAACCAGAACCCAAGGCCACATTGCCCTGTGCTCGGAAACAGGCCATTATAAGAACTTGAACACTTTTATTGCTTGCGTTCTGATTGCTACATTCCATAGATGGGCCCGGATGCAGGCCGCAGGCATCCCCTTTGACATGAGTAATGTTGTTTAGGAATAGAATAGCCACCTAAACTGTATATAAGGATGTTGCAGGCCTGGGGGAGCAGAGCAGTCCACCCAGGCAGTTTGGATACATGCTTTCATTATATGCAAATACCCTTCTACCTCTGGTCTCTCGTGTTATTATTTCGGAATGTTGCTGAGTGTGCAGTGAAGCAGGGCGATTGCAGGAGGGAGCAGGACGGACGATCGTAACATTTGGTGCTGAAACCCGGGAGCTCTCTTTCTCGCCTATCACAGGCACAGTCGCGGAGGCAACATCAAATACGGTAAGTGAAAAGAGTGTTTTTCGCTGTACCAATGTATTTGCAAAGTAGCACTGAAAATTGATTCATTATTGTTGCAAGGGAGAATGACTTCGGAGGCCTGGGATCTCTGAGACATACGTAGAGGTATCGCCAACTGTCTGTCTGGTAGGGTCAGTTGCCTCAGAGTACTATTTTTTGTTGGTACAGGGTCAAAAAACAGCAACAGAGCTGCTGTTTTAGTCAGAGCACGTTAAAGTAGGGCTTGTGGTACAGTCAGAGCACACTACAGGTGCAGGGTCGAAGCTGTATTGACATCAAGCACTGTGCAGGGTCGGAAGCCTGCACTGCGGTAGGGTCAAATAGGGACAGAAAAATAAGACAGATGGCGGACGCCACTCCACTAACCAGGCGGGAAGAGGAGGCTAAAGAGGTTATTGAGGACTTTTTAAGAAAAAAGAGGGGGATATGCATGTGGTCGAATATTGACAGGCCTCCAAAAACAGTGAAGGATTTAGTTGATGAGTTACTGTACACCACAAGCATGAAATATTATTGCAAAAATAAGACACATGTCATTGTGACATGTCTCTGGAAGATGTATCGCATTACTAAAGGGGAAAATGAAGAGGTTACACGACAAAATGTACTGCTGTGTGACATGAGAGATGACCTCACGTACGCATGGCAAATGGCAAATACTCACTGTATGCAGATGTCGTTTACTATTGTGCTAAAGGCACAAGAGTGTGAAGATATTAGACAGCAGCTTACTGATTGCCAAGAGGAGCTAGAGATGCACACAAATGCATTTGAGGTATACAAACAACAGCACCCAGACAAAGATGATTGGACCAATCCGGTGTTGCCTGTAAAAACTGCGCAACCGGAGGAATATGTAAGTCCCCCCATATAATAAAGCAGTTCAAATGGCACCAATATCACTGCCAACTGGGGGAAATTTTACAAAAACAGAAGTGGACGATACACCAACGGTGGAGGAATTACGGGTTGACTTAGATTTGGATAATATAAACTACAATAATATGACAAAGGTAGTGTGGGATAGAGTGAAAGAGTCTATAGGTAAATGGGATGTTGTTCACAAAATTCTGCGCAATGACAGGGAAATGGGGATACGAATCGAACAGGACCTGAAAAGAGCTGAGGGTTCACAGGAGTCACAGGAACTCCACCAAGGCAGGCCACAGGACATTATGAAAATGTTAGCACTCCTAAAAGAAATGCCATGGTATGGAGGGGCTTGCCCGATGGAACTATTTAGCGCACTTCACTCCACATACAAAACTTTGGATGCACACAGATTGGATAGGGCACAAGTAATTATGATACTAAAGGCAGTATGCAACCCATCTCAGTTAATAATTCCGGGATTTTCTGATATGGATGATAGGAACTTAGTAGAAGATGTGGAAAAAGGGGCAGGCACAAGATGGAGAGTGCACATAGAACCCATTATGGCACTAATGAAAAAACACCACAGGATGCTGGCGCTCCCAAAGCTAATGCAGGTACTAAAGATTGGAAGGGGCCAGAGCCCGTCCGACTTCGCGTATATGTTAACACAGACATTAATGAGGGACTTGGGGTGGAAGAAAAGATGACCATTTGGCAATTGCTGCCAGATGAGATTACAAGGGTGGTGGAAGGAAAATTGAATGTTGAAGAAAGGCTCAAAACATGTCAAGGATGTGCATATGTGTTGAATGCAGCAGATGATACATGGCTAGCAGTACGAAAAATTATTCCTGTAAGGGAATGTAAAGAGTGGACGGAGGGCAAGTACATGGAGGAGCAGGAGTGGGAAACACTGATACCAGTGAGGAATATTACTTATGATACTGAAAGATATAGCGAGGATTCCACATTTTTTCGGGGCTGGGGTAGAGGAGGCAGAGGACGCGGGAGAGATAAAGCGGGCAAGGTGTTGTACGATAGAAAGACAGGGGCTAAATTGTACCAAAATTCAGAAGGGGAAATACGACCCTGGGTTACATACTGGGAGCAACAACAGGAGCCAAATGACATAAAGGAGAAAGCGCAGAAACTGAGAGAGCAAGTGACAAGTACAGGGACAATGCCAGTGGCTGCTGTGACAAGCCCCAGGGGGTACTAGGACAGAGACAAACCAGCAGAGTTGGAGGCCTCAGTGATACCCCTAAGCCAAGCTACATGGGGCCGCATGAAGGCAGAAGGTTCTTTCTCCGCTGGTGGAGTCACACACAACGCAACCACATTGGTATATAGTGGGGCGGCACTAACTCTGACTAAGGGTGAATTTATAGACACCAAATGTTTGAAATTGACAAAAATGCAGGGACTGGGCGGCCCTATAATTACTTCCCCGGTAAAGGAACTAAAGATCTGCTTAAACGGGGTGGATATGGGCAAGCAGCCATGCGCCACAGCGGGGAGGAGGATATTTTGGGAATTTACACATTGTTGGAAAGGGGGGCGGTGATGGACTTAGCAAATCTATGCCTCTGCCTTCAAGGTACAGCAGGCACAGTACAAGTGATACCAATGGCGGTTGTCACAGCAACAACGAAGGGTGACACACATATCCTCACACACACAAATGGCATTCTAACAGAGTGGGAGGAGAAGTTTCCAGAACTATGGGCAAAACACAGACTAGATTTTGGGAGGACGCAGGATAATGTAGTATTGAAACTAACAAGCATCCCACGATACGTAAAAGCCTATGGAATTCCCCCTGAGGCGGCAGAACAAATAAATGATATACTAAGGGCCCTACAGGAGAGGGGGGCCCTTACAAAACATACAGGATGGGTACCATTTGTATCACCGGTTTGGGCAGTGAAGAAACATGATGACTCATTCCGTTTAACAATTGACTACCGCATAATCAACAAACATCTACAGTCCAGACCACAGTTAGTTGCCTCATTTCCAGAAATGATGGCAAAAATACTGCCAGGCATGAGGGTCTTCAGTGTCTTAGATATCTCTAACGGGTTCTACTCTCTCCCATTACATGAGGATTCACGGGAACTAACAGCATTCAAGGTTGAAGGGGTGATGTGTGTTTGGAATGTGTTACCACAAGGACTCAGAGACAGCCCCACAATATTCCACGCTGCCATGAAACGAATAATGCAGGGCTTAACATGCATGAAAAATGTCATCCAATATGTAGATGACGTATTGGTGTGTAGCGAGACAGAAGAACTACATAGGACACATCTAGGGGAGGTGCTAGTGGCACTACAAAAAGGGGGACTCAAACTGAATGGTGGGAAAGCACACATTTGCCAAACAGAGGTACGATTTCTAGGGGTAACAATATCAGGAAAAGGAAAAAGCATATGCAGGGACAGACTGGAACTGATTAACTCATTGCCCCTCCCAACGGATCACACTGCACTACACCGAGCAATAGGGATCTTGGGATTCTCAAGGAACTTTACTCCCCTATTTGCAGAACACACTAAAATACTATACGACCTATTATGATCCGATAGGTGTGAGTGGACCGAAGAACACACAGAGGCCTTTCAGAAATTGAAGGACTTATTGAAAGAGGCACCATTGTTAGTAAGTCCAAATCCAGACATGCCCTTTTACATATGGCCAATCATATCAGAAAGTACACAGGCCGCCATATTGACACAAAAATATAGGGAAACGCATCAACTGGTGGCATGTAATTCATTGAACTACAAAATAACAGAATTGAAATACTCCAGATGCGAGAGGCAGCTATGCACACTATACTAGGCAATCAACAAATTTAGATACATAACGGGAGGGGCTACATGCATCATTAAAACAAACCACAAACCTCTACAGATGTTATTATCCTCCAAAATGTATCAAGGGAATGTCAGTACACAGAGGATAGGTAAATGGATTGCATTATTAACTACAATCACACTACACTTTAAGGAAGGAAGAGAGAAGCACATACCAGTAGAGGGTATACAGGTAGACGAGCCACATGAATGCAGGGCAGAAATGGTGAACACATTACACAACATATTCAGGGCATGTGCACCAGATAAAGATATTGATGGTCCCACATTCTATTGTGAAGGGAGTTCTACATATGTAAATAACAAGCTACATGCTGCATCAGCGGTAGTGTACAAGCAAAATGATCAGTGGCAGCACAACTCAATGGTGTTTGAAGGAAAAAGCGCCCAGTACGGCGAGCTCCAAACGGTAGTACTGGCATTTAGGGCGATGCAGAAAATACCACCAGAAGTTGCCACAACGGTGGTGGTGGACTCAGACTATGTGTTTAAAGGGCTCACCATATACTTGCAATGGTGGAGAGACCAACACTATCGAGGGACCGATGGTTCAGCTATAAAATTCGAGCAGGAATGGAAAGACATTGATGAATTATCGGGACAGCACAATAGAATATGGATCATCAAAACAAAAGCTCACAAGACAAAAGGACGATCGGCTGAAGGAAACAACAGGGCAGACACAACAGCAAAATTGGCAATAAAAGAATACTCACATACACCGGTACCCCCATGGCACCCCTGCAAGAACAGGACCGGCCCCAAAGAAAAGAGCAAGGAGAAGGATTGGAAGAAGAATGGCCGATGCCACCACTCCCAGAACCACAGACAGAGGAGGAGGATTGGTATGCAGAAGTGGGGGAGGGACCACTGAAAATAACACTACACAGGGGAAAGACAAAGGAACAGCAAGGAAGGGAGAAACGTCTGTCAGACTTACAGGACGAAGAGGATGCACTCATGGAATATATCAATGCAAATAAAGAATGCGATGTTGTACGAAGAAAGGACAGCACATGGTGATGCAAACAGCACGGACAATGGGTAATAATACTGCCCACCATCCTGAGGAAAGATGTCTTGCAATGGGCCAACGGCTACTGGACACACAAGAGAGGGGAGAATGGGTTACGGAGATTGACAGCAATGGCCTGGTGGCCAACGATAAGGGAAGATTGGGGAACGCGCGTGTCAAACTGCGTGACCTGCTGGAAAAGGGACAGAAGAGGAAAAGAGAAGACGGGACTACTGCAACACGAGCACCGAAGTACAGAAGCATGGCAACATATCCATCTAGACTACGTGGGTCCACTACCAAGAACAGCAAGAGGACACAGATACATACTGGTGTTCATAGACACATTTGGTAGATGGCTAGAGGCATTCCCAACAAGAAACTGCTCTGCAGAAACAACGGTAGACATCCTACCACAGGACATAATAGCAAGGTTTGGCATCCCATCAAAAATGACATCAGACAATGGCGGGCACTTCTCTGCTGAACTAACAAGAACATTGTGTGCCAATCTACGAATAGAACAAAAATTTCACATTCCTTATCGGCCGGAGAGTGCGGGAATGGTGGAGAGACTTAATATGGAAATTAAAAAGGAACTGTTCAAAATAATGGATGAAGAAGGATCACAGTGGCACTTACTGCTTCCATTCGTACTACACGGAATACGATCAAGACAACACTCAGCTACCGGGTACTTGCCCTATGAAATACTGTTCGGAAGAAGCATGCCAAGCACTGAGAAGTTATTGCTACCACTGACAACGGGGGCACCCAAAGATTATGAAGTTTTAGATGCAGATTACATATCAGCATTGGTAAATAGATTACAGGCCATCCGCAAAATAACAATAGAAACACAGGCACAAACAGACATTGACACAGCAAGAAAACACAACAAAACAAGAAAGGAGATGATACTACACATAGGGGACATTGTGATGTTACGTAAGGAGGGTATAACTGCAAAAAGTCAACATAAATGGAAAGGACCATACACTGTAACAGACAGGATAAGTAACGTTGTGTACTGTATTGACCAATGGGATGGTGAAGGACTAGTTATGAGACACCTCAGTCAACTAAAAAGAGTGAAAAAAGGAAGGGAATACATGGAAAGAAATGTGCACGACAGGGGGAGAAAGGAGGGGGTGAGAAAAGTACGGAAAGTACGTACCAAAAAAGGTACTACAGAGGTATCTGGATAAATATATGTCTATTTTTGTCTTCCAGATGTGCCTGTGCATATGGCTCATGCTCTCACTACTGTCGATCACCACTGCAAAATGGCATATGAACGGCTTCCTCAACATCACCCAGGCGGTGGCCGATACTTTCAACATATCCAATTGCTGGTTATGTTCACAGTTCCCTACGCATGCACAACAAGGGACACCGCTGGTGGCAGAACCATTTACTATGGAAAAATGGGTGGGAGATGTAAGGGCAGGGACTCGAAAGGATGAAACAGGGTGGGCTCTACCTTCATTTACGTTCCAAGAATCACTGTTTGCACCATTTTGCATCAAATCTGGCGGTGGGGGAGGAGCGAAACCACAGGACTATGCGGTAGGAAGATACGAGCACTGTGCCATGTTAATCACGATAGACACAAGAGAAAGTTACATATGTGGATTTAAAAGAGTAATATGCATGTGTTATAATGAGGATGGGCCCAGAGAGCAAAATGTAACCATGTATGACATACACGGGGATATAGTGGATGCAAGGGGACGCATCATAAAACAAGATGATTGTAGGTGCAAGGACACAAGGAGTAGAAATGAAGCAAGCTACTTTGTGGGTCTGGCGATATACAACGGGTTACTGTATAATGGAAATAGCTACCAAATACACCTATACACACCAGGGGTGCATTGGCTATGCGGAGGGTGGGCCTATAAAACATTGCTAAGACAATGTGAGGGGGTCTGCACCATAGGGCATTTGCAACCAAATGTGACCATTTTGGTATTAAATAAAGGGGTACACAGGACAAAACGCGACAGCAGGGAGAACCCACTGGTGGTACGTAACACAAGGTTCCACCAATTTGTAAGAATATTGATCCCATCATTGGGAATATCTGAACTAGAAAGGGCCATAGTGAACATATCTGCCTCATTAGAACTGTTTGCCAATGCTACAGAAGACGCATTAGGGCACATACAAAAAGAGATACATAGCATAGGGGCAACTGCTATGCAAAATAGGATGGCTTTAGATTTACTTTTAGTACACAAAGGAAGCGTGTGCGCTACTTTTAACAATTCTTGCTGTGTATATTTAGAAGAAGATGGCATCATAACAAAAGACATTGCAGTAATAAAACAACAGGCAGCAAAGATATACAAACAGATAGCTTTGGATGGCAGTGGATCAATTGATTGGTGGGCATGGCTAACAGGGCCTATGGGAGAACTTGGACACAAAATTGCAGCAGGCATCATGATCTTGGTAATACTATTCCTGTGTATATATTGCACCATTACTATTATAAAATGTATAGCTAGGAAGGGAATGGAAAATTTAGAAATGCGAAATATTAGGCAACACTTGTAAAAATGAAAGAGATGAAAAAGAAAAGTGGGCGTATGTTACATGATCTAATTATGTGTTTTTCATATTTTCTCGGAGGCTCCTGCGTAGAAGGAGATGGAATCTGGCACCGGTAAGGTCACTGTGACTGTGGAATGTGTGACCATCATGCCACCAGGGCTGGAAACCCATTTCATTTCTGAGAGAATGTACACAGATCGCACAGGACCTAACAAGCTGTAACCAGAACCCAAGGCCACATTGCCCTGTGCTCGGAAACAGGCCATTATAAGAACTTGAACACTTTTATCGCTTGTGTTCTGATTGCTACACTCCATACATGGGCCCGGATGCAGGCCGCAGGCATCCCCTTTGACATGAGTAATGTTGTTTAGGAATGGAATAGTCACCTAAACTGTATATAAGGATGTTGCCGGCCTGGGGGAGCAGAGCAGTCCACCCAGGCGGTTTGGATACGTGGTTTCATTATATGCAAATACCCTTCTACCTCTGGTCTCCCGTGTTATTATTTCGGAGTGTTGCTCAGTGTGCAGTGAAGCAGGGCGAATGCAGGAGGGAGCAGGACGGACAATCGTAACAGAGGGGGCCTTGTCATACCAAGCCCCATAACAATGGGCACGAGGTCTGTAAGAACCTGTGTGCAACCTGGCCATGTCACAGCACAGGCTGAGGGGAGGGCCGCCATGCAGAAGCTCTTACATCCCCTGTCAGATCTTGTCCGACGACCATCAGCAGGGCTGGCGAGGTCCTGCGTTGCGCGGGTGCCCGTGCCAAGTGTGGGCCAATTCGCACAATCCAAGTCATGTCTGGGGCAATCCTGATGCCTACCAGGCCGCTGGCGTGGGAGGCACGAGAGAGAGAGAGCGAAGAGGCGATACCCGGCCAGGGGAAAAGGGGGAAGAAGTGGTTCACACCACTGCTGTCATCATGGCCTCTGCCGGGCACATGGAGAACCACCTGGACCGCCGCTGCAATAGCAAAGGTGGCAGTGCCCCGGAAAAAGAAGGAAGTCTCCCGCCAGAGAGAGCACAGCTTATACTGCCGCATCACAGTAACAGCCCTGGCCGCGGCCCTCATTCTAGAGCGTGCCTGTGCAGCTGGAGGCTGCAGCGGGAAGCAAATTATTCTGGTCAGAAAGAGAAAAGGTGGGGGCGACTCCTGCTATTGCCCCACAGGTTTGTACCAGACTCCTGCAAAGGGGAACACCACGAGAGCCCATCCGCTACCTCATGAAGTCAAGTGCTTGCCCCATGTGGAAGGGAAGCGGCATGGAGCCGCAGTGCATGGGGAGCTGCCAGAAGGATCACCCTGAAGATCCTCCGCGGCGGTGGGCAAGTGAACAAACTATGTCCCAAGTTGCGTTGAGTTCAGAGACAGCTGATGAACTTTGTTGAAACTTTGTCCCTGTACTATGGATGGAACACTTAAAGCGGACACAGTGAAGTGGTTTTCTGAAGCTGTGATCCTGTGAGCTGCCTGTATGCTTTATTTGGGCTCTGTAACATTGGACATCCTTGGTATACCACCTTTCCTGGACTAATAAAGTAAATGTTGTATCTCTGCAAGTGCCCAGTGCCCATTGGCTGCTTGTGTTAAACAGTATATGTGTCTGTTTTTCTGCCCAATCCTACAGGTGACCAATGAAAAAGGCACAATGCTAAATGCTTTATCTCATTTGCGTATTGTCATTTTATTTTAATATAATTGGGATGGGCTGTGGTGTCTGAACTCTTCCCCATGCCTGTGCAGTGTTACATGTTGTACACGTGGCACACACCGTGTGATTGCCTCAATAAAAGGGGCACACAGTTTCCCATGTACCTGTTTTAACTCCAACTCAACGACTCCTGTGTCTATGCATGGCAAGCATGCAGGAGGGGCAGTGGCGTCGCTAAGGGGGAACAGGGGGGCCAGGCCCCCCGCCTGTGAAACCCTGTGCCCCGCCTTCTGCCCCTCTACCTACGACGAGCAGTGACCATGTTCTCCCCCTACTTTTGTCTGTGCCCCCCTACTTTTGTCTTTGTCCCCCTCTGTGCCCCTCCTAAATTTGATTCCTGGCGACACCACTGAGGAGGGGGCCTGGCCATATCAAGCCCCATAAAATCAGATAGCTTTAGTTTTGAATAGTGTCATTTATAATCATGCTACTGCCCCATCTGAGATCCCTGCAGGGGTCCTCTGTGCATTTTACAGCCACTCTGGTGCTTTTATGGAGTGGAACAATTTTACAAAGCAAACCCATTTTGGAAAATCCATGATAGGTGGGCTGCTATTGTACTTCACCTTGCCTACCTGTCTGGATATAGCCACTTGCGTGAAAGTGGAGTCTGCTGGAGATAGGCTCGTGTCCCAACAGCCTAAGTATAGCACAGCACGTGAAGGAACGAATTGTGAAACAGGAAATGAGGATGAGCAAATAGGAACATGACCAACTCTTTGCAAGCTGGCATTTGTAAATGTAAATTGTTGTATCCTTGTATTGTATATTCTTAGCTTGTGAACCTTTAAACAGGGATGATAAAATGGCCAGGCAACCTTTTCAGTTGGAAGGGGCCAGCAGCAAGTGCCCCCATGTTGCCAGTACATGGAAATATATTCCTTTCTACATGACTTTAATTCGGGGGCTATGTGCTTAGTAGCACTCACGTTAGCAGCTGTGTTTGCTGTAGCCCTGTCAGCTGGCAATTCCATCAGACAATACCAAAGTGTTCTTATCACCTTGTTGCCTTTTAACACAGGTTTCTTCACTTTAGCGCTTTGCTGACAAAGAAGTATTTATATCTTTTCAGTGGTAAAGTAGTTTTTCGGCTACCTGCTGGCTGGCTGCCTCGTGGTAATCAGCAGCTATTAACTCCCAGCTGTATTTATTTGTCTCCATTTAATGTATGCACCCCACATGGTGCTTCAAACTGTTTTCCACTCTAAACAAGAGGGGGGGCCCAACCATCATGGTGAAATGGGTCCCCACACATCTTCATCCGGGCCTATCTTTAGAACCTATGGTGTTTTGGAATCTCAGGGATAGGAAGGTGGGGAGTGAGAAGGAAGTGTCTGCTGAGAAGAGATGCGGGACATAGAAGAGGGTTCATAAAGTAAGGAGGTTTATTGGAGCGAGAAGACCCTCAGAGCACCAGGGTAGCATTGCCACTCTTCGCCTTCATGGCTCACCACTAATGGCTCTCCTGTGCCACTCTAGAATGCACGGGGAGACACTAGAACGGCACGGGACAAACAAGCAACAATCACATAATATCTCCCCCCGCAGACAATGGGTGCGAAAACACAGAAGGAAAAAGAAAGAAAACACAGGCAGAGGAAGGATGAGGAAAACAGGAAAACAAATTAACAGCTGTGTAACTGCAAAGGATATAACTCAATAATACAGAGAATCATTGTTGCTGTTAGGTGAAATCTTGGTCCTCTGAATAGACATCCTAGAACCTCTTGGTTGCTCCTCGTGACTCGGGAACTACAGCACACATCCTTCACCTGGCGTACCATCATAGGGTGCATTAGCAGATGACTCAACATTGTCATCTAACAACCAAACCATTCCATCCTCCAGGTCCACAGTCTTTCTGCCCACTTTCTCAATCTTTTGTGGGTTCCTGAACTTGGAATTACCTTGAATCACTTTTTGATGCTCTCTGACCCTGACCCAATCGCCTTCCTTGAACATAACATCACGGGTGACTTTAACACGATCATAATAATCCTTTTTCCTGTTTCTCTCTCACTCTCTTGAGAATATCTTACATATCCACCATCTTGACATTCCTCTTTATCAATGACGAGGGGCTTAGAAGGCTACAAGGCACTCTGTCCCTCATCATGACAAAAGATTAAATTATAGTTGTGGAATGAGAAGTCAACCTGTACGCATTCAATGACTCCTTAAGTGTGTCTCTCCATGATAATTAATTTGTCACTGTCAACTGAATCATCCCCTTCATAAAACGATTCATGCACTCCACAAGAGCGTTTGCGATGGGATGGTGCAATGACATGCGCTTATGTTCAATTCCATGATCTCTCAGAAATCTTTGCATATTTTCAGAAATGAACTGCACCCCATCATCAGTGACCAACTCCTCCGGATACCCCGCTTTACTGAACACTGCTTCAAAAAATCTCACTATCTTAATCGTGGTTGCATTCTCTTCCATAATACATCATTACACCCATTTTGACATGTAGGCAATCAAAACTACTATGTACACTTTGCAGGTCTCCAAACCCTCGAACAGTCCTGCAATATCCATTGCCATTTTTTTCCATACCGAATCTGGAACTTGTACTGGTTTATGGTGCAACATTTATCCTTCTGGATTTGTCACTGACGGCACAAGATTGCCAAAACTTTGCCAGGTCTTAAGCCTCTCCCAACATCCTAGGCCAACACTAGTTCTCTCTCAATCGTCTCTTTGTAAGGTTCCTTCCCAAGTGCCCTTCATATGCCAAAGTGGGAACTTTGCTCCTCATGGAATTCGGTGGAATTATGCAATCCCCCCTGAGCACACACTCCATGCTCTCTGCAATTTTATCTTGAACTTGATCGTAATCAGGTAGAGAGGTTTCCACAGTCTCCCATTCATCATGGATAGCTTGTCTGCGTAGACACTGTTCTGGCTCCTCAACCGACTCTTTAATCCATGCCTCCTTTGCAATTCCCAGCTGAATGTGTGCAATTATGCTCTCCTCAGCATCTTCCAGTTCTCACTGCAAAGCTCCAAGAGCCCACGGCAACCTAGAGAAACAGTCTGCATTGACATTTCCCTTCCCCGGGGTATACACAACCGTGGCATTGTGTTGCATGTTCTCTAACATCCATCTATGAATTCTTGCCAAAGGTAAATGTGGGCTTTAAGAGTTCATGATATGGATCAAGGACTTCTGATTCATCTTAACCACCACAGGCAAGCCCCAAATGAGAGTTCTGAAGTGCTCCAATGCCCATTCTACACCTGAGGCTTATTTCTCGATGGTTGAATAGTTCAACTCTGCCTGCTTTAAAACTCCGGAGGCGAAGGCAATCGTCACTTCTCTACATACCTGAATCTGCTCCAGCATTCAACCCATACCTATATTGCTAGCATCTACTGTAATGATATCCGTAGCTGCAGTGCTGAACATTTTAAGAGTTAGTGCCCTACTTACATTCATTCTTATGTCCTCCCATTCCTTCTGACAATGTTCTGTCCATGCACATTTTGAACACTTCTTCATCAGCTCCTTGATGTGCTGGTTTTTTTCTGTGAAACATGGAACAAACTTAGAATAATATTCTGCCAGTCCCAAAAAATATCTGAGCTGATCTTTATTGATGGGAATAGGCATACTCGTTATTGTTTCCACAAGTTCCCTTTTTGGGCTTAATCCCTTCACCGTTAATCACATGGCCCAGATAAGTAACTTCCTGGAACTTAATCTTACACCTCTCAATTTCCAATTTACGTCCCTACTCTCTGATCACTTGCAGGACACCCAAGAGTTTTGCATCATACTCTTTTTCTGTGAGCGTGGCTATCAATATATTGTCCAGAAAGTACTAAACCCCTTCCAGACCACCAAACAGTTGTTACATTAAGTCTCTGAAAGACCACAGCGGCCGATACTAATCTGAAAGGTAAATGTTTTGAATCTTCATCAAGAACTACCTGATGGTATGCGGATGATAGATCTAATGTTGTGAAGAACTTTTCCAGCTTCATTGTAGTCAATAACTCAATGATATTCGGGAGAGGGTGCATGTCTACCCAAATGTTTGCATTGAGGTATCTGTGATCCACACACATTTGCATTGAGCTGTCACTCTTTTGTACTATTACTATGGGAGACAACCATTCTGACGACTCAATCAGCTCTGTGATGTCCTGCCTGCACAGCTTCTCCAGCTCCTTCTGCAATGCACCCTTGGTACCAATAGGGATGTTTCTCACCTTGTGCACAACTGCCTTGGCTCCCCTTCTCAACAAAATCTGTTGCTTAATTCCCTTAAGGTTCCCAATGCTATCATTGAACACTTGTGGAAACTGTTTCACCAATCCTTCTTTAGAGGAAAGATCTTGGGTTATGACACTCAGAATTGGTTTGCCTTTGCCTGGATGTATCTTGAGTTGTAAATCAGCCTGCTCATCCCTCCCCATGACAGATGATCCGCCCTGAGCCACAAATAGCTTAGAATATGTCTCTCTGTTTCCAAACTCAAGGTGTACCTATTTGTATCCTAGAATGCTTATGGGGCTCTTGTCATAGCCTGTGGCCCACACATTGGAAGGCTTCAAATGTTGCATTTTGGTACGTAAAAGCATCCACCATACTATAAGGTGACCCAGTGTCAACCATCACCTCCAACAGGATCTTGTCTGCCTCCAACTGCTCGCAAGGGCCTTTCATCCTGTAAGTATTTATAGAAAGGATACATATCGGACCTTCTTCTTCCTGGCCCATGATGGTGAGAAGGCTACTAGGCCCACCAACCTCTTCAAGGGCTTTATGCTGCGGTGCCCCTTAGCCCTTGGATTTGTTCATGCTCTACCATAATGCCCCAAGATGCCAAATCTATAACATTTTGCGCTGACGGCTGGGCATGCATTTTCACCATTGAAACTCCAACTCTATTGTGCTTGCTAAATCAATGGCCTGCTCCAACGTAGGGTCCTTAGCCTGCCACAACCTATGTTGAATCTGCAGGTCTGCGATGTGCAGCATGGGCTGATCTCTGAGATATTCATCCGCCACATCTTTAAACATGCAGGAAGTGATGAGACCCCTCAACGCAGCAATATAATTGTCCAATGACTCCCTTTGTTTTGTTTTCTTGTAAAAAAAAATAGTACCTCTCAAGCACATTTGTTTTGTTCCCAAAATGCTTCTGAAGTTTGGCTAATGTTGACTCGTATTCCCTGGCTGTCCCCGATGTATCAGAGTCTCTTGCTCCCTCGGGACTGGATATGTCAGTAAGGGTGCGAAAAATCCTCAACGCTTCAGCACCAACACAGTTCAACAGTGATGCTTCCTTCAAGTCATCAATTAACTTGCCACCCTCAACATCACAAAGGTACACTTGAAAGAAGTCAACCCACTGCTCTCATTATATGGTAGGATCTCCATGGGATGCAAGAAATGAGCACAGTCAGGTACGTATTGCATAGATGCGCTGTTGCGAGGACTTGTGGTATCTTGATACTCTTTGCTCTGCTACAGTTAGTTCTTTTTGTTTTGCTATAGTTCCACCATCTGGAACTGGCACAAACAAGAGTACATCAGAAGCAGTGCAGATCAGTGCAGGCACTAGGAGATTGAACAGCCCTGCCACCTCTGCCTCACATAAAGAGACACTGGAGACAGGACCAGGAGGTTCATAATCACGTATGCCTTTGCACGATTGGTGGAAAGTTTTCCTCTGATAACAGTACCTAAGTACCGGTTAAATGAAACCCTACAGAGCCGTTATAGAGAATTAGGCAATTCCGCAAGAGTGAGGAAGCCAATCATTATTGCGTAGCCTAGCGACAAATAATACAACATCAAAGAAGAGAGCAGCAATAGAGAATTGAACCTTGTACGTGAGCATGCAAGGAGCGCAATAAGACACAGACTCTAATGTTGCCTAGCGTCGAGAACACTACAGCGTTTAACAAAAGTATACTGAACTGGCAAGCACCCTGATGAAAGGCAGGTACCAGGTTGAGTGAATAACAGCTTTATTGCAGACCCGGCAGCGGACCGCCTCTGAGCCTGGCACCAAGATCTCAACTGTGCTCACCTGGAATGTTACTGTACAAACTAACGGACATTCCAGGCACGCACATTACGACACATCTTCCCCCCTTACAAAACAGAAGAACAGGAATACAATAATAAAAGGAATAAATAACATTAAAATAGGAAATATCACAACCTGAGAAACATGAACCATAAGGAATGGAAACTACTGATACTAACACAAATGGCCTACCACACATAATCTCTCAATTTGGCAGGCGGCCCACACATCCTTGAAGGGCGATCCCTAATCACACCACCAGACTGCACCTCACTCCGGCACACCCCGACACCATCCCCAACACAGGGATCACCCTCCACCCACCCCGCATCCAAGCTCTCCTCCGCACAACCCAGACGAACCTGCTGCAGGACCTGAAAATCACATGCCACACCATCAAGGAAACTCTCTCGATGACAAAACACTGGAGCAACCTCCTTGTCCAAAACCACAATTCCCCTTTTATTCCATCTTGACCCATCCTCGAGCAGCACATACCCCTAACCCGACTTCACCACCAGCTGGGGGGGCATGAAAACGCTGCTCCTTTTCGGCACGAACCTGGGATTTTTCACACACACAACAGCCCCTTCCTTGACCTCAACAGCTTCCACGCCGCTCTGAGGAGTCTTGAACCCATCATGCCGTATATGCACCCTTTGTTGCACGTCAGCCAAATCCATATTGCTGGCACCACCACCACCGAAAGCCATCGTCCTCAGTCTTGAACCCGCCTTCCTACCCCTCATCAACTCAAAAGGGGTCCTGCCAGTCATAACCGACAGAGTCCTTCTGTAGGCCGACAAAGATTCTGTCACCACATCCTGCCAATCCAACCCTTCGCCAAAGCAAGTTGAATAGCCCCTTTAACAAATCCGTTCACCCTCTCCACTAAACCATTTTCCAGGGATTCTATAGGGCGGTGCAATGATGCCTAATACCATAACGCCTCAGAAACTCCTGCATCTGCTGAGAGACGAACTGGACACCATTATCCGTTACAATGCTCGCCGGCACACCTTCCCTGTCAAAGATCTTCTTGAGGAAACCTATGACCACCTCAGATGTGACCCTACCAAATGCGCCAACTTCCACCCAACGTGAGGTGTAATCCACCAACACAAGTAAAAATCACAAGCAAAAATCTTGACCCCTCCTGCAAACAGTACATAGGACCCATAATGTCTAGAGCCACCTTCGACCATACCTCCTTCGGCACCTCCACAGGATAGACAGGTTGAGGATGCACCACCTTACTCTTATCACTAACAGCGCATGCCAAGCACTCCTTTACTTCTACTTCAACATCCCGATCCATAGCAGGCCAACAATAGTCCTCCCGTAGCCTTCTCTTCGTTAGCGACCTACCCAGATGCCCCTCACGGGCCAGTTCAACCAACTTGTGTCTCATGCTCACTGGGGGAATCAATCTCTCCCCTCTTGAAATACCCCACGGTCCTTACGCTAATTCATCGAGGACCTGGGCATAACCTTTTCCTTCTGCTCTACATTTGACGACATTCCAACATTTAAGGAGACCCTCCCTAATCCAACCGAGCTCCAGATCCTTGTCAAACTCAGCCTCCCACTCCCCCTTATCCACAGCAGGAAGTACACACGCCACATGTATTCCTCCCTCACCGAAATCCTCCTCATCCCTACCTGCTGCCACAGGTAACCGTGACAGACAGCAACCAAATTCTTCTTCCCAGGAACATACTCCACCGTGAAGTTATACTCTTGTAGCTCTACCACCCATCTGGCTATCCTGGGGGACACAGACGCCGCCCCCTTGGTGGTAAGTACATGCACCAGAGGTTTGTGGTCGGTCCTAATCACATACGGAATGCCCCACAAGAACGTCCTAAAATGCTTGGAGGCCCACGTAGCAGCTAAAGCCTCCCTCTCGATGACCGAATACCTCCCTTTAGCTTCCCGCAATGCCTTGGAAGCAAAAGCAATAGGCCTACACACACCAACTTGCCACTGTTCCAAAACCGCACCTACTCCCACCTCACTGGCATCCACTGTGAGAACGGTTTTGCACCTGGGATCAAAAGATCGCAAAGACAGAGCTTGGTCCACATCCTTCTTAACCAACTCGAACTCATTCTGGCGCCCCCGGGACCACTCAAACCTATCACTCTTCTTAAACAGTCCCCGCATACACGCAGTCTTCTCCACGTAATTCGGAATTTACTTTGCGTAGTATTCCGTTAAACCCAAAAAGGACCTTAGCTGCTCCTTGTTTGTGGGAGCCGGAGCCTCCTGCACCTCTCTGACCAATTCCTCCTTGGGCCTCACAGCCTCAGCACTTAAAGTATGTCCGAGATATGACACACTAGGCACCCCCACGTGACACTTCGACATCTTCACAGTCAATCTTCTCTGCTGCAACACCTTCATAACACTATGCACCCTCTCATCATACTCAACCCGACTTGTGCCCCAGACTAAAATGTCGTCCTGGAAATAATTGACACCAGGAACACCCCCGAACAACTCTTGCATGAGTAGCTGGAAAACAGCTGAGGCCGAAGCCAAACCAAAAGGCATGCTGCAAAATCTGAAAGCACCAAAAGGTGTCACAAAAGAGGTCAAAGGCCGCGACTCAATGTGCAGATCAATCTGGTGATAAGCCGATGACAAATCGAAGGTAGAAAAACATTGCGCCTGTCCCAATGTCAACAACAACTCATTAATGTTTGGCAAAGGATGACGATTCACCCACATGCTGACATTCAGCTCCCTAAGATCGACACACATTCTCAAACCACCATCCTGTTTCCTGGCCAACACCACAGGGAACAACCACTCTCAGCTCTCGATTTCCTCAATAACACCTTCTGCCATGAACTTCGCCAACTCGGCCTTCAACGCCTCCCTAGCCAACACAGGAACACCCCTGACCTTATGTACCTTGGGCACGGCCCCTTTTTCAGACCAATGCAATGGGCAAATCCCTGTAACATCCCCAATTTCTCAGCAAACACCCCTGAGTACTTGTCCTGCAAACACTGAGCTGAAAACCCCACCGCGGGTCCCTCCACCACACTCAAAACTGGCACCTTTTTCCCAGGACGTATTTCAATGTCCAAAGCTGCCTGTTTGTCCCAACCCAAAACACTGGCACCCTTATGCGCCACGTAAAGCTTCCCCTCCATACAGCGCCCCTTGAACTCAATGTGCGCCCACTCATAACCCTGATGGGCACCTGCCCGTAGGCACTAGGGTTGATATCGGGAGGGCATAGATCAGACACCTTCCTGCCATACTTCTCCACATACAACTCAGGTGAGAACATGGTATATGGCGACCCAGAATCTACCAACATCTCCAAGCTCTGCCCAGTTACAGACACCACCTCCTATGGTCCTTTCTTCATGGAACTGTCCACATGCAAAATCACACCTTGACTAAGTTTGTCGCACCCAATCGTATCATGACGTACCACACCTGCTTCGGATTCAACCATCCCCACAGTGACCTTTCCCAGCATACCCCTCTCGTCCGTGTTGGCCCTGCACATTCTGGCATAATGCCCTCTGCACCTGCAGGGTCTGCATTCAACTGCACCAGCAGGACAGTCCTTTGCTCTAGTCGGGTGACTAGACCAACCGCATTTCTTGCAAGCCTCCCTCACTCAGCAACCCAAGCTCCCTTTGTACATCTTTGTTCCTCGCCCGTCTGGCTTTTCAGTCTTTTTCTTGAAGTCGCCACTGCCTTTCCGATACTGGGGCAACACCACCTGCACAGCTTCCTCCTGGGCATGCCTTTCCGTCCTTTCCGTGACAATCTGGACACTGGCCCGCGACGCCTCTATTGCTCTGGCAATCTCTATCACATTATCTATGGGAGGGTCGCTCTCAATACATAGTCTCTCTCTGACCTTGGGATTACTAGTCTTCATCATTATTTGATCCCGTATGTACTCATCCAGGGATTCAGTGAAACTACATGTTGCCAGCAGCGTCTGTAGAGGAGCGGCGTAGGCGTCAATGCACTCCCCTATGCCTTGGACCCAGGAGAAAAAGTAGTAACGCTCCAGCACCACATTGATCCTCTTTCTGAATCGTCCCTCCAACTTCTTCAAAGCAGTTTCATATGCGCTCACCACTCCCTCCCCTTCCCCACTTCCAGAAACATATACATCTTCTCGAGGTAGATGCCAACAAATCTGTAAGCCCTCTGTGCCAATACAGTTTAGAAGTGCAGCCTCTTTTTCATCGTCGCTGTTCTTTGCACCACCACCAGCCCTTAAATATACCTTGAAGGCGTCTACCCACTGATCCCAGGAAACTGCCGGCTCACCAGGGGACATCAAGAAAGCCGGAGGGGTCTAGCGTTGGTGTGCTGCATGATGAGTGAATGTGCTGAAACGTGCCACCAAGCGAGGGCAGGCAGGCACAAAGGACAACCTCACCCGGCCCAAATTTCCAGCACACAACGAGGGCAGCAGTGGATATTCCCAATGGCCACCGGAAACCACGCCAGCACCAGCTGCCAGTCTGTCCAACCCACACGAACTGTCATTGGCCCCCAAGGGGATAATCCTTTAAGTCTGGTTGCAGTAAGTAAGGCCGACTGCAGTGAGTAGTTATGCCCCCCGGACAGTGGAACTGCAGGTCCTCCCCTCACCTGATTGTGATGATTTGCTGCGGGTCTCTCTCTGCCCAGTCCTACGAGGCGCGCAGCCTCAATTGCAGCATTGCACGCACAATCAAACACCGACTGATGCACGCATTGGTACGCCCGTTATGCCACAGGCGTAGTCTGTGCTGTGCGTTGCTAGGCAACAGCACAGCTTCAGTAGCTGAGAGAAAAAAAGGGGTTGCAACCATCAAAGCTCTCCCTTGGCGACAGCTCTTAGGACAACATGGTTGTCAGCATGAGTAGTTCCCAAATCTTTGTTTGGCTGCTACACAATCATTAGTGCAAAAAAAAAAATTGAAAAGAGAAAAAAGTTTACTCAAATGCGGCAACTCTAGGTTAATAGTCTGTTTAGGTGAGTCAAATAAACTTCCAGTTAACAAACATTTTTGAAGTTCAATTATTGCTTCAAATAGAAAAAACTTAATTCCATACAGAAAGTGCTTTTCAAAGTTCTTTAATTTGGTATGTAGTTGTAGAAACAGGCAAAATAATTCTACCCTGGTGTTATCATCACATCTCGTAGTAGTATTAGAAAGAACAAACAAGTTGTGTCTGCCCAAGTGTTTTCATCACACCAGGGAACTCTTAAATAGATTCTCACTCTACAAGTAGATTCTAACTCAGTAGGTTCTCACTCACTCAGTAGGTTCTCACTCAAATATTTTGAATGGTGTGTCTTGGATGATGGGATGTAGCAAAGAGGAGACTGTTGCCTGCCATTGGTTTTGTAAAGAGTTTTGTTTGAATTTGTGCATTTTCCACAAAAAGTTCCAAATCTAAAAATTCTATGTTGTTACCACTGACCGATTTTGTAAAGGAAAGGTTGTAAATGTTGTTATTAAGATGGGTGACATATGTATCCAGTTGCTGGGTGTCGCCCTCCCAGATTATCAAAATGTCATCAATGACGCGACCCCAAAATTTGACATTTTCACGGAAAAGTGGATGTTTCCAGGCATGTTGAAGTTTGAAAAAACCCATAAAGAGATTCGTGTAGGAGCGTAGGAGGGGCAAATTTCAACCCCATTGCAGTGCCTTGAAGTTGTTTGTATAGATTGTTGTTGAAGGTAAAGATGTTATTGTGAAGACAAAAATGTAGCATCTCAATAATCATTTTGTTTTGTTCTAGAAAGGAGATTGATCTAGTTTTGAGAAAGAATGATGTGCTTTCCAAACCTTTGTTGTGCTGTATGCTAGTATAAAGTTGGACCACAACAAGGGTCACAACAGATAATTTTCTTCCCGTGGGATAAGATTGATTTGTTGGATAATATGCTTTGAGTCTTTTACAAATGAGGCTAATTTTGTTGTTAGATGCTGAAGGTGTGTATTAATATATTGAGAAATGTTTTCTGTAATCGATCTAATTCCATTGATTATTGGTCGCATTGCTGGAAAATCTTTATATGCCTTATGTACTTTAGGTAAAAAGTACATTGCTGCTTTGATGGAATTCTTACTTACTATGCCATAATATTCTTTTCACTGAGAAGATCTTGTTCATGCCAATTTTTAACTTTGTCGTTCCATTCATTTCCCAAGTCCGGTAAGGGGTTTTGTGATAATTCCTCATAACAATTAATCATGTTGAGATGTTTTAGACCTTCCTTGATGTAGTCTATTCTGTTGAATAAGATAATTTTCCCTCCTTTGTCAGCTACCTTTGTTACCACAGATTTGTCCTCTGCCAGTTTTTTGATGGCTGATTTTTCTTTTTTGGTTAAATTACTCGTTGCTTTTGTGTAGTGGTTATTAAGATAATTTTTCCTGATGTTGCCACTTACAACTCGCTGAAAGATTTCAATTGCATGCTCAGAAGAAAAGGTAGGTGTAATACTGATTTAGGTTTGAGATTGGTTTCTTCTGATAGGCAAGTTAGTATCCCTTACTCTTCCAAAAAATCTCTTTAGTATAGTTTTGATCTTCTTCAATATTTAATAAATCTACTGTGTCTTCAACCTTTTTATCTGTGAGTAATGACGAGTCGGTGTTGACAGTTGTTCTTTAGTTTTGGGAGTTTCTTCAAAGAATTTCTTGAGTTTAAGTTTCCTGCAGAATTTATAGGGGGTCATTCCGAGGTGGCCAGTAAGGGATTACCAACACCGTTAAGGAGACTGGTGCCGGTAATCCCCTACTGCTCAATTCCGAGGTCCCTTAGCGGGAACCGTAAGGGACATGTGGTCGGACCACACGTCCTTTACGGGTCCCACTAAGGGACCAGGGTGCTAATAACGGGCTTGCTATTCGCGAGCCCGTTATTAGCGCCCTCCCCATTCCCATTGAGCCCTATGGGGGCTCAAATGGAAATGGGGAATGGTTTCTTCAATGGGGACTTACCAGTCCCTCCAGGGTCAGAATGGTCCGGTAAGTCTCCATTGAACAAGACCGGACTCGGACACGGTATGGGAGACATCCATAGTGCTAATCGCACTATGGCTACCGCCCATCTCGTAATGACCCCCATAGAGGTCAAGTTGTGTTTGAAAGTAGTCTCCTCTATATGTCGGACTAAATGTGAACCCTTTACTAAGGGCTGAGGTTAGTGCTGGAGTAACTTGAAAATCCAATAGGTTTATTATTAGATTTACATTCTCTTTCCTTGTTTTTGAGCCCTGGTTTCTACTCCTTGGTTTTCTTTTGCACGTTTTGCTTCCTCCTCTCTTGCCTCTGAAGCGTTTAGGGGAGAGGTACCTGGAGGTTGTTGTTGGCTTGTGGTGCACCATGGTATGTTGTTTGTTCTGTATCTTAAGACCTCTTCCAAAAAAGGACAAGCTTTTGGTTTAGAAGTTTGATTGGTTTCAAGTGTTGAGTCACTTGTTGAAGCTAGTGATACAGAGTGGGTTTGATTTCTGGTAAATCTTTATCGCTCAAGGTTTCTATATCTGAAGAGGATGGTGTTGAAAGATTACTTTTATTAGTTGAGTTTCTTCCTTTCTTAAATTGTTGCTTAACATTTGCATCATATTTTCTCTGAAACGTAAAGATTCTATTATTGATGTAGTCATCCTCATCTCTAATGAATGTTCTTTGTTTTTTAATTTTCAATTCCTTTTCATAATTTCCAAGAAACTCATCTAATAACTGGTGATTTTTTAAGTTAATTTCTGGACATTGTAGATTATTAACCCTTTAAGTGCCACCGACGAGCCGGCTCGTCAGTGGAAAGCGCTCCAGGTTGCCACCGACGAGCCGGCTCGTCGGTTTTGGCACTCTGCTTTGCTCGATCCCTGCAAGGCAGGGATCGAGCAAAGCTGTAATCCAACCCCCGAGCTATGTGAGGGGGAGGTCCCCCCTCACTGCCAGGGGGCCGGATTACCTTCAGTTTCACGTCGGCGTGCGTAAAGCACGTCGGCGTGAAACTGAAAGTAAAATCACTGCAGCAGCCATTTTCGGCTGCTGTGGGGAAGAGAGATGGTAAGAGACCTTCTTGCTCCATCTCGATCTCCGGCTGTATTTCAAGCCAGAGATCGAGGCGGGTATCGTTGGAAAGGGGAGATTCTCCCCTTTGCAACGATACCCATTGTGTGGCATTGCTGCCCGCGGATCGGGTGTAGGATCAATACAGATCCATTTGTGACGCGGGGGTGGGGGGGCTGCTTACTAGGTAAGCGCCCCCTTCCCCCCGTGGCCCCAAAGCATGGGGCCACAGCGCCAGAGACCCCTGGGGGCAGATGATCACTGCCCCCAGGGGTGAAAAAAAGCAAAAACAATTTGAGCGAAGGGGGGAGGTAGCCGGGGGTTTGGGACCCTGGGGCTCACTAGACCACCAGGTATATGGCAAAAAGTGGTGTCCTTGGAAAGGGGAGGTTCTCCCCTTTCCAAGGACACCATCTACATGAGGCATTGCTGATCCGTGAGCAGCAACCCACGTGGACCACCATGGATCCGTTTGTGAGTTGGGGAGCAGGGGGGCTGCTTCAAGTAAGCAGCCCTCTCCCCCTCCTGGCCCCCAAAGCATGGGGGCACATGCACATGAACCCTGGGGCAGATGGCTGACCATCTGCCCCCAGGGAATTATAAAAAAAAAAAAAAAGAAAACTTCGGGAAGGGGGGAGGTGGGAAGGGGTTTGGGGCCCTGGGGCCCAGGGGCCCACTAGACCACCAGGGATATGGGAAAAAGTTGTGTCCTTGGAAAGGGGAGGTTCTCCCCTTTCCAAGGACACCATCTACATGAGGCATTGCTGGTCACGGATCAGCGCAGAGCGCTGATCCGTGACCAGCAACCCACTTGGACCACCATGGATCCGTTTGTGAGTTGGGGGGGAGGGGGGTTGCTTCAAGTAAGCAGCCCTCTCCCCCCTCCCGGCCCCAAAGCATGGGGGCACATGCATGTGAACCCTGGGGCAGATGGCTGACCATCTGCCCCCAGGGAATGTAAAAGAAAAAAAGAAATGATGGGAAAAGGGGGTGGGGGTAGCCGTGGGGGCCACTAGCCACCATGGATTTTTTACTGAATGAAAGGGGGGTGCCCCCCCAACCGAAGTATAAAGGGAGGCACCCTTGTAACCCTCCCTGGGGGCAGATATCTGCTCCTAGGAAGGGGCATATGGCCCCAGAGAGGGATGCATGAGGTGGGGCCCCCCCTATCTGACGCCAGGGAGGCATGCATGAGGTGGGGTCCTCCATTTGGGGTGGGGGGGTGAGGGCCACCCCCGTTGCAGTACATCATTCGTTTCCAATTTAGGGTGCCCCTCAGCCCCCCCTAAAATGCAGCCTACGATTTTGTATTATTTCCTTTGGTTACCCAAGTTCGTTTGGTGCAGATGGCCACATTAGTGTGCCAATCTGACCACAGGGTGCCCAAACCCTACTGCCCCATCTATTGGGGGTCCTGTCCCACCATTTGTGGTGGCCCTCTCCTCACCCACACCGAACGGAGGGGGAGCACATCATGCAGCCCTTCCTAGGAGGCTCAGGGAGGGCTGCATGAGGTGTACCCCCAGCCATTTGGGTGCACCTACCGGCGGCGCAAAAGGAAAAGGGTAACCCGCTGGTAACCCCAAGCCTTTCGCCACAGCACAATTTGTTCATGTGGGCAACCTACAGATTTGGGCCTAGGGTGTCGAAGCCAGCAAGGAAAAAAGGGAGGTGCCCCCGGTAGGTGCACCCACACATGTGAGGTACCTTTTTCGTCAGGACACCTGTGGGAATGCGAGAAGGTATGACATCTGTTGTTGGCGATGTGTTTCGGTGAGTGGACACAGGGAAATGTCTCTGAAATTGGCTGGAAATGAAGACAATTCTCAGACATTTTGCTCTGGCCACCCACCGAAACACACCGCCAACAACACATGGCCTACCTTCCCGCGTCCCCACACATGTCCTGATGAAAACGGTACCTCTCATGTGTGGGTGCCCCTACCGGGGGCGCAAAAGGAAAAGGGTAACCCACTGGCAACCCCAAGCCTTTTGCCACTGCCCATTTTGTTCATGTGGGCAACCTACAGATTTCGGCCTAGGGTGTCGAAGCCAGCAAGGGAAACAGGGAACCCCATGCATTTCCCAAAAGAGGACACCCGTGGGAATCCACAGAGGTCTGCCTTGCGCAAATCGCCCCAGTTTTTATTAGACACTTTTTATTAGACACAATCCCTGACAAAGTGTGATATTTGGTGGGGAACAACACAATGTTCACTTTGTCTGAGGTTCTGGGTAATAAATTCTGGGCTGCTTCGCACAAGTCAGACCGCTGCGCATTCCCACGGGTGTCCTCTTTTGGGAAATGCATGGGGTTCCCTTTTTTCCTTGCTGGCTTCGACACCGTAGGCCCAAATCTGTAGGTTGCCCACATGAACAAATTGTGCTGTGGCGAAAGGCTTGGGGTTACCAGCGGGTTACCCTTTTCCTTTTGCGCCCCTGGTAGGTGCACCCACACATGTGAGGTACCGTTTTCATCGGGACACCTGTGGGAATGCTGGACGGTAGGCCATGTGTTGTTGGGGGCGTGTTTCGATGGGTGAGCCGAGCGAAATGTGCGGAAAATGCATTTTTTCCCCACATTTTGGACTTTGCAGGGGTGTCTGGGTAATAAATTCTGGGGCGATTTGCCCAAATCAGACCTCTGCGCATTCCCACGGGTGTCCTCTTTTCGGAAATGCATGGGGTTCCCTGTTTTCCTTGGTGGCTTGGACACCCAAGGCCCATTTCTGTATGTTGTGCCGGTCGGCAGAGCGTCTGAAATTCCGGTCTGAAAACAGACTTGGGGTTACTTGTGTTTTAGGCTTTCCCCTTGGTGGCCAGGTAGGTGCACCCACACATGTGAGGTACCGTTTATATCGGGACACCTGTGGAAACGCGGGACGGTAGGCCATGTGTTGTGTTTGTGTGGTTTTCATAACGTTTTGATCCATTTGCTGGTGCCCTTTGTCACACAACCCTTTCATTTCCCAAATGTGACCTACATTTAGTTGCTGCTTTGGGCACCATACTCTTTTGTAACCTGCACAAGTCACCTACCCTTGAAAAGGTCTGTCTGTGCTCTTTCATAAAATGTATGCTTGCCCTTCCTCACCACATTGGTTTTCCCAATTTACATGCTAAGTGCGTCTGTTCAGGCCGTGAGCGTAAAACTCCTGTGTACTATGGCTCAGTGTTTGGCTTGTGGTATTGCTTGTTTTGTAAAACACTACAAAAAATGTGTGCTCTCCTAACTGCAAGAGTCGGGGGAATGTAGCGGAGCATTGCTTTTCTCAAAATTCATAGAAGCCATTGCCGTACCAAGCCAACCATGTCCAACACATACCTTTTTTTCGGTCATTTTCCCGCTTTTCCCCCAATCTTTGGCAGTTTCCCCTACCTAGTTGTTGCCTGACCTACGCAAATCACCCCTTCCTAAACTTGGAATTTTGTCTACTTTTCAGAAATATATGCCTTTCCATCCTCCAAATCGGCTTTCAGACCCTTTTCTTCCATTCCGTCCATGCATGTCCAATTGGCAAAAATGGCCAAAATCGCCTACCTCTCACAAAACGGTTGATAACCACATCAAAATAATTTTATTCCGTTTCCACTCAACCTGTTCTTGAAAGCCAGGAAATTGGAGAATTCAGCACAGCAAACCATTCGTTCCTAGCTCTTACATGGAAAAGACCACAGGCTACTTTGTACATCAGTTTATTTGCATTTTTTGAAAAAACCCAACGTTTCCCCTCTTTTTGGTTATTTTCTCTCACCCCCCTACAGCAACCTAGGATTCCTGGGTGGCGTTACGGCAGCCTACATGTAGGAAAAAAAAGGAGCCCAATTTGGCCAAGATATCTCATGTAACAAAAAAGTTACAAGCCATTGAATGGCCACTTACCGAAATCACCAAAAAAGGCCCTGGCACTGGGGAGAAATACCCATGGCACTTAAATGGTTAATAGCCTCTTTGGTGTCTTCCATGTCTTTCATTATTCTTTCATGCATCAATGCTGCTTGATTTATAAGCTGTATCATCATTTCCTTTGATGTTTTGTTTAATAAATCTACCCATTCAATAAATGCTGTTGTATCCTCTTCATCAAAGGGTGGGAAAATGCATATGCGCAGACCTCTTGGGATCCAATCAAATTCCAGGAACATTTTAAGTGTTTTGATCTCCCACCATTTATTTAATTCCTGTTTACTTAAATTTTCTAGTTGTTAAAATAAATGTTTCAAGGAATAGTTATTCATCTGTGTTGAGAGTGATGGGCCAGTTTGGCGATGTCTAAGAAATAGTTCCTTGGCTTGCGCCTCTCTGATATTGAAGGCTTCTTCCATTTTAGTTTGAAAATAGGGTGAGCGTCAGCCTGGGGGCTTATAAGATAAATGCTGAGAGAAAAAAGGGGTTGCAACCATCAAAGCTCTCACTTGGCGACAGCTCTTACGACAACATGGTTGTCAGCATGAGTAGTTCCCAAATCTTTGTGTGGCTGCTACACAATCACTAGTGTAAAAAATAAATTGAAAAGAGAAAAAAGTTTACTCAAATGCGCCAACTCTAGGTTAATAGTCTGTTTAGGTGAGTCAAATAAACTTCCAGTTAACAAACATTTTTGAAGTTCAACTATTGCTTCAAATAGAAAAAACTTAATTCCATACAGAAAGTGCTTTTTAAAGTTCTTTAATTTGGTATGTAGTTGTAGAAACAGGCAAAATAATTCTACCCTGTTGTTATCATCACATCTGGTAGTAGTAGTAGAAAGAACAAACAAGTTGTGTCTGCCCAAGTGTTTTCATCACACCTGGGGACTCTTAAATAGATTCTCACTCTACAAGTAGATTCTAACTCAGTAGGTTCTCACTCTAATTTTTTGAATGGTGTGTCTTGGATGATGGGATGTAGCAAAGAGGCGACTGTTGCCTGCCATTGGTTTTGTAAAGAGTTTTGTTTGAATTTGTGCATTTTCCACAAAAAGTTCCAAATCTAAAAATTCTTTGTTGTTACCACTGACCGATTCTGTAAAGGAAAGGTTGTATTTGTTGTTACATATGTATCATATGTGACATATGTATCCAGTTGCTGGGTGTCGGACTCCCAGATTATCATAATGTCATCAATGACGTGACCCCAAAATTTGACATTTTCACGGAAAAGTGGACGTTTCCAGGCATGTTGAAGTTTGAAAAAGCCCAAAAAGAGATTCACGCAGGAGCGTAAGAGGGGCAAATTTCTACCCCATTGCGGTGCCTTGAAGTTGTTTGCATAGATTGTTGTTGAAGGTAAAGATGTTATTGTGAAGACAAAAATGTAGCATCTAAAAAATCATTTTGTTTTGTTCTAGAAAGGAGATTGATCTAGTTTTGAGAAAGAATGATGTGCTTTCCAAAACTTTGTTGTGCTGTATGCTAGTATAAAGTTGGAATACATCAAGGGTCATAAACAGATAATTTTCTTCCCATGGTATAAGATTGATTTGTTGGATAATATGCTTTGAGACTTTTACAAATGAGGCTAAATTCGTTGTTAGAGGCTGAAGGTGTGTATTAATATATAGAGAAATGTTTTCTGTAATCGATCCAATTCCATTGATTATTGGTCGCATTGCGGGAAAATCTTTATATGCCTTATGTACTTTAGGTAAAAAGTACATTGCTGCTTTGATGCAATTCTTACTTAGTAGGCCATAATATTCTTTTTCACTGAGAAGATCTTGTTCATGCCAATTTTTAACTTTGTCGTTCCATTCATTTTCCAAGTTCGGTAAGGGGTTTTGTGATAATTCCTCATAACAATCAATCATGTTGAGATGTTTATTTTTTATTTTGTATAAACTTTACTTATAATTGCCACACAGACAGGGCATATACAGAATTGTTTAGGGTACCAAACATTACATCATATTTAATTAAATTCCATATCAATCAGGGTCCTCCGCCTCGGCTTTGTCCAACAGGTATTGTTTGTATCTGGCCCATATGTTTCTGGGTCTGGAAGTGGGTAGTACTGAGTCTATATATAGTTCCTCGGTATCATTTGTCCATAACATATCTCTGTCCCAGTCTGCCTTAGTTGGCGGTATACTGCTCTTCCAATTCAGTAGTATTGCCCTCTTGGCTATCAGTACCTCAGGTTCAAAAGGTTCCGCCATGTTGGGTTCATCCTTCCCACTGCCCCCAGAAGACATAACTGAGGTGACCATTCAATGGGCTGATCAGCCATTTCGTCTAGCGCTGTACAAATCTCCGCCCAGTATTCTTTTAATTTTATACATGTCCACAGCATGTGGAAAATGTCTGCATCTTTGGATTGACATCTCGGGCATGTACTTGCTGCTGTGGGGTAGATGCACCTGAGTCTAGCAGGGGTATAGTGTGTCCTGTGGACTATTTTATAGTGTATTAGTTTGTATCTGGCATGACATGATATGTGTTTGGTCAGAGTGCATATCTGCAGCCATTGGTGGTGCTCTATTTGATGCCCCAGATCTTGTTCCCACTTGATTCTGGCGTTATGTTTCCCTGTTGTGCGAGTCTGAACAATAGTCTTGTACAGTGTACAGTGTGGAAGCCGTGATTTTCCCTGTTGCTCCCGTGAACATATATCCCAGCCCCCGGTTTATCACTGGTTCTTCTGGAAAAGTGGGCCACAAGTTCCTAATAGATGCTTTTATGCGCATGTAGTGCAATTTGTGTTTGGCCGCATCTCCTATTATGTCTTTAAGATTTTCCCAGGTCACAAAGCGTTTGTCAGGGAATAATTGACCCCATTGGACGATACCCCTGGCGCCCCAATGTGTAGCTGCCTCCTTGTCTAGGGTAGGTTGTATGTGGGAGTCACCCCAAATCGGCATGCTCGGGTGGTATAACTTATCTGTGCCGTATATGTCAGCAATTCTGGCCCAGGCCGTAATCGTTACCTGTATAGGGTCAATGGAATTGTGGCGCTTGGGACGTGACCTTGTCATGCTATGAAGTGTTGTGGTGGGTTCCTGCACGTATTGTTCATGTGGTGTGCCTACTGGGTTGAGGAAGTCTGTGGCCCACTGGGAAGCAATATGTGCTTGTGCTGTTAAATAATAGAGGTCAAGATCAGGTGCCGTTAGGCCACATTCTGGATATGGGTCCGTTAACGTCCTCCAGTTCAGTCTGGAGTGCCCCCCCCCCATGTAAATGTGATGCAGGCACTTTTCATTTTTGTGAACAGTGCACAGCCTGGCCACACCAGTACTGTATTGAATAGGTAGAAGAGTTTTGGAAGTATTATCATTTTGATAAGAGCAATTCTTCCCATCATTGAGATACGTAGGGTACTCCAGCGCGTCATTTTCGCACACAGGGCATTGGCTAGGGTGTTGTAATTTAGAGCACGAGACAATTGGGCGGTCCTAGCCACTTATGTTCCTAGGTATTGAATGTGTATCGGGCTCCAACTGAGTCCGTGAAGGTCTTGGGGTGCTACTGTAGTTTTTGTGAGTGGGAACATTTCAGATTTGTTTGCATTGAGCCTTAGGCCAGAGAAGTCGCCGAACCTCTTGACTTCCGCTAGAACCCAGCCCAGCACGCAATTTGGATTCTTTAGATACAAAAGAATGTCATCAGCGTATAATGTGATAATTTGCAGTTTACCCTTTAGCCACAATCCATGTGTGCTGTAACAGGTCCTAAGTATGTCTGCCAAGGGCTCTATCACCAGTGCAAATAGGAGTGATGACAATGGGCAGCCTTGTCGGGTGCCTTCCAAGAGTTCCAGTGTGTTTGTTAAGGAGCCGTTGACACTTATCTTGGCGTAGGGTCGTGCATATAGTATTTTGATACATTTAATGAAATTAGGACCGAATCCATAATTCTGTAGTATCCTAAATAGGAAGGGCCAGTATACCGTATCGAATGCTTTTTGCATGTCAAGAGAGACTGCTACCACTTGAGTTTCTTCGAGTATTTTTGCCAGAATCTTGTGGCACCGTCTAATATTTGTTGCCGTGGAGCTACCTACGACGAATCCGGCTTGGTCTTCGTGGACCATATAGGGCATCAGTGGGGTTAGCCGGATTGCCAATATTTTTGCAAAGATCTTAGCATCCGGGTTTATTAATGATAGCGGTCTGTAAGAGCCGCATTCTTCCGGGGGTTTCCCGGGTTTAAGCAATATCGTGATGACCGCCTCCCTAGTGGTTTCGGGCAGTTCCCCTTTATCTAAGGTCTCTGTCCATACTGCGTATAGCTTGGGTACTAGAAGTTGACTAAATTCTTTATAAAATTCCACCCCAAGGACATCTGTGCCTGGCGCTTTCCCATTAGGCAGTGTTTTTATAGCTTCCGCTATCTCGGCCTCAGTGATTGGGTTTTCAAAAGTTTCTCTAGTGGTGTCAACTAGTAATGTCGTTGGTGTGTGGGAGAGATATTGATCTATTTCCTCATCAGTCGCATTGCACTGAGGGAGTATAGCTGCCTGTAGAAGTCATAAAATACCTCTTTAACCGTTGTACTTTCTGTGGTCACTGTGCCATTTTTTAATTTTATGCATGGGATGGAAGTCGAGCCTCTTTCGCCATGTACTGTTCTGGCTAGCAGCCTTCCCGGGCGCTCACTCTCCCCCCGTATCGTCGCGCTGATGCAGGTTTATCGATATAACGGATCTCACAATCCGCTGCTTCTTTATATTCCTCTAGTTTAGTTTTAACCTCTAAACTCAGCTGTGGGGATGGGGATTGTGCATATTGGGACTGTATAGTAGCAATGTCTGTTTCTTGGCGTGCCAAATTTCTACGGATATCTTTGAGGACTCTGAATTCAGTGGACATCACGTTGCATCTAACGCAGACTTAAAATGCTTGCCATAGTATTGCCTGACTGGACACGGAACCCTCATTAATGTCAAAGTATTCCTGTATGTGCTGGGCTAATGCCATCCCATAGACCAAATCTTGGAGGGCTGCTGGTTGAAATCTCCATGGTGGCCTGTTTATTTTAATCTAAGGGATTCGTATTGTTAGCTGTATTGGTGAATGGTCTGAGTATGTCCTAGGGTAGATGTGAGCACCCGTAACCCAGCTCAATGCATCACTGGAGACTAACCATAAGTCTATTCTGGAGTGCATATCGTGCACGGTGGAGTAGTATGTGTATTCCCTTTTAGTGGTCTTTAATGACCGCCATGCGTCCCTTAGGTTTAAGTCGGCCATGTGGGCGAGTATCATTTGTGCAGATTTGGACAACGCTCTAGGTTGAGTTGAGGTGCGGTCTAAGTGTACGTTTAGAATGGTGTTGAAGTCATTGCCACATATCAAGTAGGCCGTAGGGAATCTCGCCAGTTTTCCAAATAGAGTGGAATAGAAGTCAGGGTAATCTATATTTGGCCCATATATGTTAAGTAGAACTATCTCCCTGTCATGGAGGCTGCCATGGACCAGAACATATCTTCCATCAGGATCACACTAAGAGTTGAGACAAGTGAACGGTAAAGTTTTATGTATGAGAGTCGCTGTCCCCCTTGCCTGACTGGAGTATGACGTGTAATGTATTGGTGTGTTCCCCAACACGGGGCGAGCTGCCCAGCTTGTTGATGTCCTAAATGTGTTTCCTGTAGGAAAACTATCTTGGACCCTTGTCTATTGATATACGCTAATATGTTCCTTTTCTTGATCTGGGATCCCAGGCCACGAACATTCCAGCTCAACATTTGTATGTCTTTGTTACCTGCATTAGCCATCACTTTGGAATTGGATGTAATTATGTACAATATGTACAATATGTTCAATTTCCCTCATAGTTCCCCGAACTTCAACTATGCCCTCATGTCCCTCCCTTCCCCCACCCACTAACTTATTGTGCACCTGCTACAGGGGGTCTGTAGCGACATCCTGGGCCACCGATGTTTATGTTCTCTTTCAGTGTGGCCAGTTCCTTATGCTGTTGCTCTCACTCATTTGAACATTAAAGGGGGAAGTCTCATTACCACCATATGTGTACCAACTCAGATTTGCCCCTTCTATCGGCCGCCCAGAGGGGGCCTCTATTTTTCCAGTCCATTCTTCGTTATTCTTGTGTGTTTGCTGTTGTGCGATCCCGGCATCTTAAGAATCCTGTTCAGTTCTTGGATGTTGGGTCGCTATTGGGATGTGGGTTTCCCCAAAGTTTGCCGCCTCCTCAGGAAATGTGAAGAAGTAGGTTTTGTTCTGGTGCTGTATCTTTAGCCTCGCCGGGTATAGCATGGCATAGGGAACATGTCGCTCTCGCAATAGTTTTTTGACCCCAGTGAAGAGACGTCTTTCTTGTTGCACCGCCAGTGTGAAGTCTGGAAAAATGCGTATAGTATTGGCTTCCCATCTCAGTTCCTGTTTTCCTCTGGCAGTTTTCAGCACTAAGTCTCTGTCTCTATAGTTCATCAAGCGTGCTATGATGGGTCTCGGGTATGCTCCGGGTTTGGGTTTTGGAGCAAGTGATATGAGTGCGCGCTCCACAATGAACATAGCTGAGCATCCGGGATCTCCTAGCAGACTACGTAGGAGTTTTTCCACAGCTTGCTCCATGGGTTTTTTCAGGGCTTCTTCGGGCACGCCGATTATGCAAATGTTGTTCCGTCCGGATCTGGCTTCTTAATCTTCGCACTTCGTTTTTATCGTTCCCAATTCTATTGCCATTGTAGACACTGCAGAATTTAAAACTTCCAATGCATCTTCTGTGGCAGAGATTCGTGTTTCGGCTTCCGTGATAGGCATTGTAGTTTTGTCCAGTTGCGTTTTAATGGAAGCGACATTTGCTGTTATCCCGTCTAATTTCTCATTAAGGGCAGAGAATCCTTGCTGCATGGCCAGCAAAACCGCCTGTGGGTCCATAATTGGAACTGGCGCGTCTAGATGCTCTTATGGTGGTTTCCTTAGACATTGTGGGTTCCGTTTCTTTTCTTGTCGTCATGTTTTTCCATGGCCCCTTTCCCTTTCTTGGGACCGAAGCCCTTGGGCATCGTTTTTTAGCTCCTCCGGGGTTGGTCTCTGTAGGTACTTGCTTTTGAAAAATGATTTGCCTTGCGCCAGCGCCGTGGTGCTCAATACGGATCTCATGGTGTGTTATATGTCGTCGTCCCTCCCGGCGTGGCGGCTTGTATGATTCGCTTTATGATCCAGCTGGGCTGTTTGTTGACATCATCTGTTGTTTCCCTAGTGGCTTTGTTGATGCCCCCAATATGATGTGGTCAGTGGGAAGCTGGTTTGTTAGTCTTGTGGGGAGTTAGACCTTGCGTGTGCCCTGTCCACTCTCCACCCAGGTTTCGCAGATAGTGCAAGGCAGGTTTGATGGTAGCATGGGCCCGTTATGTCCTGAAGTTATTACAATGGTGAGTCGTGCCCCTGCGTTTTCCTTCTCTACACAACTGTGATCTGTCCCGAAAATGTAACTACCCACGCCCAGGCGCAATGTGCAGAGTTGGTATGACACAGACAGGGCGTCAGGTTCTTCTTGCCTTGAACACTATTGATGGGCACTGGTGACGGTTGCTTCCAGGGCAGCAGGAGGTGGGTATCCCCCGGTAGTTTATGGAGAGCTCTCCCTCTCTGATGGGGGAGATCTAATCCTTAATATGTCCTACCCTGTAGGTGTTCCTAGTTGCTCCTGGTTATGACTGCCTGCTATTGGCCCAGCCCGGGGAGGCTTTTATGTCCTCTTTGCTGTGGTCAGCGGTCCTCAGTAGCAGGTGTAGCCTGTCCATAGTCAATACTGAATGGGTTTTCCTTTTATTATATGTCCAGTGCTAGCTTCACGTGTCTAGCTCAGGGGGTGTCTCTTCATTGAGGTGAGAGGGTTTCTCTGCCTCTGGTAGCACCTGATGTAAACTTGCCCACATTTATCTTGGGGTTGTGGGGGAGGAAGTATTTGTGGTCGTTATAGTTATTGTGCTGCTTCCCCTGTGTTGGGATGAACTGTTGTATTGTGCGCTGGGGGTTGTTCTGCAGTGATGTTTTGGGTTCCCAATTGGTGAAAGGCAGTCTTTAATGATAGCTGCAGGTGGAGGGGCCTTGTCGTGGTTGGCCCCAATGTCTCGAGTATTGTTGAGCGCGGGCCGTGCAGAGCCACGAGCCTGCGCTGGATGGTTCACTGATCGGGGTGCCCGCTCCTCTCCCAGAGTCCTCACACTGCGGTAGGGCTGGGGACGGCCTACTATGATAGTTGCAGAAGCCCTTGTGTTGTTCATGCCTGAGTTTCTGATACCGTTGATCGAGGGCCAGGCGGTGCCACGGACCCTCGCTGGCTGGGGCAATGGTCGAGCTCCTCACCTCTCCTCCCGAGCCCCCTCTGTATGGCAGGAGTATGGGCAGTCAGCCCGGGGGGGGAGCAAGGCCGATATGGGGCGAATTGGATAGTCCAGGCCCCCTTCCCCTTACCGTTCACCAAGTGGGTCTTCTGGTCTTCTCGCTACGCAATACCCCCACCTGGGAGGCTGTGTGTCCTGAGTCAGCGGGCGCTCAACAGTGGCCGAAGCGCCCGCGACTTTTCGTGTGGCGGCAGGCCCCACAGCCTAGCCTTCCGGCCCTCGAGTCGTCACGTTGCTGGGCTCCTCCTCTTGTTCCATGGCGTGTGTCGGCTGCGTTCTTCCATCGGCCGCGTAGGAGCTTCTTTGCGATATATCTCTGGAGTCCTGCCAGTAATCAGGATCAAACTTTGTGGGTATAATCTTCTTGGCCAGGGAGGCACTTTTGCTGAATTTTAAGCTGAACCGGCCCGTTTAGACAGTTATAGCAGCATTGCAGCCCAGGATATCCGCAGAGCTTACACGGGAGCGGCCATCTCTCCTCGTGCGCAACAGCGCCCCCCATGTTGAGATGTTTTAGACCTTCCTTGATGCAGTCTATTCTGTTGAATAAGACAATTTTCCCTACTTTGTCAGCTGCCTTTGTTAACACAGATTTATCCTCTGCCAGTTTTTTGATGGCTGATTTTTCTTCCTTGGTTAAATTACTTCTTGCTTTTGTGTAGTTGTTATTAAGATATTTTTTCCTGATGTTGCCACTTACAACTCTCTGAAAGATTTCATTTGCATTCTCAGAAGAAAAGGTAGGTGTACATACCGATTTAGGTTTGAGATTGGTTTCTTCTGATAGGCAAGTTAGAATCCCTTCCTCTTCCAAACAAATCGCTTTAGTATAGTATTGATCTTTTTCAATATTTAATAAATCTACTGTGTCTTCAACCATTTTATCTGTGAGTAATGATGGAGCCAGTGTTGACAGTGGTTCTTTAGTTTTTGGAGTTTCTTCAAAGAATTTCTTGAGTTTAAGTTTCCCGCAGAACTTATAGAGGTCTAGTTGTGTTTGAAAGTAGTCTCCTGTTGACTGCGGCAAGCAACGCGGCAGCACCACCCTCCGCCGACGTGAAGGCGTTGAGGGTCCTTTCCTCCTCGCGGCACGTACAGGGTTATGGTTGTGCGCGCGTGTCACCCAAATTGCCGGTGCTCCTGCACATCCAGGGCACCCTGCGCCCTCCCCAGGACACGCAGGGAGTACAGGATGCGGTCCACCGTCTGTGGTGGGTCCCCCTCGCGCTAGTTGGGGCTCGATCCTCAGCAGCCCCTCTGCAACATGGCGAGTGGACACCTGCACACGTGGTCAGCTGTGCGGAGTCTGCCCCAGAGTAATCCTTGTCACCAGTGATGAAAGCCAGGTACCAGATTGAGTGAATAACAGCTTTATTGCAGACCCCGCAGTGGACCGCCACTGAGCCCTGCACGAAGATCTCAACTGTGCTCACCTGGAATGTTACTGTACAAACTAACGAACATTCCAGCCATGCACATTACGACACACGCCCAGTATTAATATTAAAATAGTCACCTCAAACAATGTTTCAATGCAAAATCGATACCAGGAAGGACGAGTAACGAAACCAGAGAGAGCTAAGATCAGCATCCACATAGGAAAAGGAGAGCCAAGACCAGCATTAAAATAAAAAAGTAATTAATCTTATGTTAAGAACCTTGCATAGTGTCAAGGAAATCTGAAATTACTCACTTCTGAATTCTGCAACATGCAGGCCATCACTGTTAATCCGCCAGAATGTTTATTTTTCTAACCGAAGGAATTAGATATCCCCTGGGTGGAATGGGAATTGTTTTGGAAGAACTATTTGGGAGTAGTAGAACATGAAGGGTTGATGGCATAGAAGAACAATAATCTACATTTACATACAGTTCGGCAAGTAGGAGAGAGGAAATCTAGAGAGATACTACCATTGTCTGACACTGAAGGAGGCATTTGTGACATGAACGTGTATGATCTAGTCTTGAAGCAGCTGGAAAATTACTGTTCACCAAAAACACATGTGGCAATAAATAAATTCAAGTTATATTCAAGGAAACAGTACACAGGAGAAACAGCTGAAGAAAATGTTTCAGCCTTATGGGATTTGGCAATTTCATTCCAATTCAGCCCTGTTATAGCAACAGACCAGTTGATCAGGGATCAAATTATAATTCTTAGCAATAACCCCACGATCCACGAAAGGTTATGAATGTGTGGAGATCCCGCACTAGCGGAGACACTTGCCATTACAAAAAAGGTGGAATACACAGAAATGTGCTCTAAAACAATAAAGGAATAGAAAGAAAAGGAGGAGGACAAGCAGGTGGACTTACACAACCAAGTGAGTCTGGTTTGAAAGAAAACAAGCAATGACGAGGTCAAAGGTGAAAATACCAGAGTACCCAAAAGCATTCATCAGTGGCGTGGAAAAGAAATCAAAGAAATTAAAGAAACGAGGCAAATGAAAGTGGTTAATCCCAGAAGGAACACGTGTTTCCAATGCGAGAGCAATAGACATTTTTACAACAACCATCTCTGCCCAGCATTGAATCAGAGATGTGCAAATTGTACAATGAAAGATACATTTGCAGTAGTTTTCCGGAAAGAAAAAGTCGCATGTGTACAAGAGGATCAGGACAACAGTGGCTGATGAAGACCGAGTGTTGATTAAAACAACATTACAGAAGATGTTGAAGGAATGAAGTGCCCCAGTTGCATAGTTCACTTAAAGGCATATCAGTATTTGTATTTTGTATTGAATTTATATAGCGCTTTTTACCATGCTAGTACAAATAAAAAATAACAGCAGTACAATCAGAGGAGGGGCGCAGAATAAAGATCAGTTATTAAAAAGCGCAGATAACCAATAAGCTTTGAGATTAGACTGGAAAATATGAAGAGAGGAAGAAGAGCGAATGGAGAAGGGAAGAGAGTTATATGGTTTCAGCACAAGAAGAGCAAACGACCAGAAGCGAGAAGATGCACATGGTAAGAGAGTGTATGTTGCGTCAATGTATGAATGCCTGGGTGAATGAGAGAGTATATGTTGTTTGATGAATGCCTGGGTGAATGAAAGAGTGTATGTTGTGCCAATGTATCAATGCCTGGGTGAATGAGTGAGTATATTTTGTGTGAATGTATAAATGCCTTGGTGAATTAGAGAGTATATGTTTGAATATCTGGGTGACTGCGAGAGTGTATGTTGTCTGAATGTATCAAGGCCTGGGTAAATGAGAGTGTATGTTGTGTAAATGTATGAATGCTTGGCAGAAAGAGTGGGTATAAATTGCGTCATTGTATGAATGTACGGTTGAATGGGAGGGTATATGCTGTGTGAATTTATGACTAGGCAGGTGAATGAGAGAGTGTATGTTGTGGACATGTATGAAGGCATGGATGAATGAAATAGTATTCTGTGTGAAAGTATGAATGTCTGGGTGAATGGGAGAGTATATGTTGTATGAATCTATGAATGTGCAGGTGAATGGGAGAGTATGTGCTATGTGAATGTATGAAGGCGCAGTAGAATGAGAAAGTGTATGCTGCGTGAATGTTTGAATGCCTGAGTGAATGAGAGAGTATGTTCTGTGAATGTATAAATGCCGTGGTGAATGAGAGAGTGCATGTTGTGTGACTGTATGACTGCCTGGGTGAATGAGAGAGTGTATGTTGTATGAATGTATGAATTCTTGGGTGAATGAGAGATTGTATGTTGTGTGAATGAGTGCATGTGTGTGCCTGCCCAGAGTGGAGGGTCTGAGGGGGAGCAGACCTGTTATTTGGGAGAGAGACAGGGGGGTTGCTGCTGGCGGCATTGACATTAATACTGGGCATAAAGGGAGATGGGTAATGCTAACATGATGAGTGCTATAACATAGCTAGATTGGCATATTTAGGTTCATACAACCTAGCTACACTTCCTTATGTGGCATGGTATATTTTACTGGTCATCAAGTGTGAAGCAGAAATTAGTTTGTTTATGTTGTTAGACTGGATTTCATTGGTGCATACATTTTGGATGTACCTTCTTAGTGGGGCATGGCATTTGTATTGGCAAAAGCCAACAAGAGTAAATTATTATATGGTAATAATGGCATCCATTGGTGCAGGCTTAATGGATATCTATGGGCACAACCAGCATGAAAATGCTGTTTATACTTTCATACATTGTGGACAAAAGGCATCATGAAAATGTTTTTGGAAAAACGGCCTGTGCACTGTTTGTGACTTGCACTGATTAGATTTTTTCATGTGCTCTGCACAACTTCGATTGCAAACTTTGTGGCTTTTTACCCAATTTTTCACTAGAAAATACACCATTTCAACCCATTATTTAGACATTTTTTTTGGGGGGAGGGGGGAAATCTCCCTCAACCCGATTTTCCCTCTGCAGGATTCGAAAATGAGGCGAGCTGGGAGCTAGTTATCTCCTGCTTATAGCCTACAAGGGCCTGGTTAGCTTGATACCAACTGCTACCAGGAGCTACTTTTGGCTTCCAAGGCCAACTGATGCCGACCAAATACAGCTATGTGAATTTAGCTTTGTGTGTTTGGGACACTTTATAAATACACATTAGTACACATCTATACAACATTTAAATAATAAGTGATGATAAATAATGGACCAAATGTTACGTATGTATCTTATGTGGAAGTTGGGTTCACAGAATGCTATGAACTAGCCCCTCGTTCCCCATGGGTAGCTCTTGGTTAATTGAGAATGCTGGATACTCTGATGAATCTGATGGAGTCATCACTCCCTTTTCTTTGGTAGCCTCTCCCCGTGTGGCAAGGGGACGGCAGCCACTATCTGATCCTGACCCTCGGGGCAGCTATATGATGGAGGACCAGAGAGGGGGAGGTGACCCTCGTGGGGGATAACATGACATAATCGGCTGTAGGCACATACCCACCTTTCCCTTTTAGGGATGTTCCCTCTGTGTCTCAAATGTTTATGGCTTATTGTAAAAGTTCCCTCCCACTGCCCTCAAAACCTGCTAAATACCTCTACCTCTTGCAGTATCAGGTAGAAAGAAAACCTAGGACATCCCAACATTTCCATATATATAATAATATTGAGACGAGGAGGCAGAAGGGAGCAATGCAGATCCACAATGCAGAGAACAACAGAATGCGCTCTGGTAGTTACAAACAATTGATAGATGCCAGAAGATTTAAAAGGCAGAACCGGAATGAACACGGTGAGGCCTACCTGGGGAAGTCGCTTCCGCTCGAGGTCGATCGATGGACAGCTGAGCCGCTGTGGAGGAGTCAGCCCGCTCAAGGCTGAAGGAGGAAGGCTGCAGCAACTGGTCTACCACGCTGGGACCACACCAGAGAAAGAAGGCTGGTTTGGTCAAAGGCTCTAGGAACTGGAGAACAGCACCCCAGCCATAGGAACACAAAAAGAGGCTCCAGCACCAGGCTGGGGCGGCAAAGGACATGGAAGCCGGTTAGTTAGGACGGTGGACCCACAAACTGGAGGCGGAGCAATGAAACGCTGCTCCCTGCTTACTGTGAGGGAACCAAAAAGTGCTGCAGGAAGCCGGTGAGTCCTGAAAAGAGAGATTAGGACACCGGGGTAGTTCGGCAACGATACCAAAGAACGCTAAATACTTGCACATGGAATGAAAGATAATCATATTGGGAGGCAAAGCCCAAGAGAGGTCAAGACGAAAACCCCTCACCTCGTGAACTTTTGCAAAACCATAACAGTTACATGTCTGGGGCCCATACTCAAGGCGAGCAAAGCCAGAGAGAGGTTAAGGGGAGAGAAAGAGAGGCCTTCGCCTCGAGAATGTTTGCAAAACCACAAGTCTGCAAGTGTGTGTAAAGTGTACCACGTGGAAAGCCCTGGCAGGAGAGTATACCAGGCATGCACCAGTCTGCAAGTGTGTGTAAAGTGAGGCACGCTAAAAGCCCTGGCAGGAGAGTATACCAGGCCTAAGATAAAGTTTGCAATTGTAGAAAACAGACCACCCAAAGAGGTCCTGGCACAGGAATACACCAGGTAAACCCAAGACAGTGAATGAAGTGAAATTGAGTGCAAAAGAACCCAGTGGGGGAGTACACCTGGTAGCCTGTATAATTGGAACTTATATCTAAAACTGTTTTGGTATGAAAAGTATTTTTGTTATTAACCAAGGATGTTTTGTGCCTTTTGGAGTCTTGGGAAATCTTTCACAGGAACTTGGGGAAGGGAACCATCCCCTGGAACTGTAAGCATTATCCATTGGGAACTTTTGTGCTGAAGTGCATTGATATTTCTTTTGAACTTGAACATGTATGCACCTTTCAAGACTTGAGACATTACCCGTTAGCACATTAGAGTTACTTTAGAATTATTGGAAGGATAGGATTTTGGACACAGAACAGTTTTTCTTTGGACCTCTTGACAATGGACATACCCTTAGTTTTGGCTGAGGAAATACTTCTTAGAAGGAGGGACAGTGAGGCATTTTCCAACCCCCTATCATTTAATAAAAGTCTGTAACCACAAATATAACTTCTCTGTGTCCGCATCTCATTCCTGGCTCCTCGCAATGCCCAAGAGCTGCTTTTAGCTCCTGCTTATACAATCTTAATTTCGTGCACTGCTCTGTTGCTTTGTGCTCCTTCGCTATGCTTGGTCACTCCCGCATATTCCAGGCAAATATTTACACCCCTCCCATTATAAGGATTCACCAACTGCCACTGTACAGTTGCCTGCCAGAAGACTGGAGATCCTGGAAGACCCCAAGCGGGAAGACTTGGTAGGAGGAGGGGCCACAAAGAGGAACCCTTAGAAAGGCTACTGAAGTGCAGTGAACTGAGAGAATTCCAGGGTAAATTGAGAGCTTCAAAGGGAAGCTTATTGCAGTTTGGGGAAGGGGACAACTTTTGTGAGGAAAGTAATAGGTTTGGTAGAGACAAAGGTTGTAGAAGTGTGCAAAGAAGGAACGTTGAAGTTAGGGATTGAAAGAGAAACATGTTTATAAATAGGTTGTGAAAGGTTTGCAGCCTTTTGAAGAGGAGGGAACTTGTGAACAGGTAGAAGTTGATCTGGTTTGGAAGGGAGATGCTGATTTGGAACAGAAGAAGGAGGTAGAGTTGAGGGTAGAGAAAGAGGTTTGATTGAAGTAGCGACAGAGGACTACTACCTGTGAAATAGACAACAGGTGTCACTTGGAAGGAGGAGGAAAGGACGATAATCCAAGAGTAAGAGAATATATAAGGGAGGCAGAACACTGTTGTTGTCAAGAGAAGGTATGTAGCAGCTCGGAGAGGGAAAATAGTGATATTGTTCAACACGAGGTAGAGGCAAATGTTAGAGGGGAGAGATGCAAGGGAGTGAGGAGGCAAGAGATGAGGGTACCATCTAAAAGAAAATAAAAAATATTGAAAGAGAACAGGGCTGTTGTGAGGAGAAAAAAGAGGATGACAGAAAGTTGGAAGAGAGTTTGGAGTTGGACTACAGATACAATCAGGAGGGGCATAGAATTGTTGAAAGCCAAGAGAGGTACAGTGACCCAGACCCTCAAAGAGACAATGCTAAAGGAAATATCAGTTACATAGAGAGAGAATATAGGAAGATCCGGGGGTAACGATGTTGAACCCAAGGAGAATTAAATGGGGGTGCAGGGACAAGATGGCAGAGTACACCAGGGGATGGGCAGGACAGCCCAAGAGTAGGCAGGGAAGGATAAGGGTGCAGGGCGAACCCTGAGGGGAACAGGGGAAGAGTGGCAGATTAGGGACATGCTTCTCCACTGAACCCCACCAGGGCACAGTATACTTTTGTGAGGCACCAATCTGACATGTAGACTGTCTGGAAGTATTTGCCAGTCCATCAAAAGGCTGCCCCTCCGAAACTGCCTAAGAGGCAGTGAGAAGGAGGACCCTGTAAGCATCTGGCTGCCCAAGAGATGTGGGTTCACGGCAGTAGACAACTTACAACCTGAGCAATGGGACAGAGATCTAGAACCCTCACTGGTTTGACCCTGGAAGAGAGATGACACCCTCTGTGACTAATAAACATTTTATTTTACCTTTTCCATTTGTAATGATATAAAGGAGCTCGAGCATTTTGTTTTGAAACCATCTCTAATTCTGGATTACTATGAACTGTTTGCTGAAACTTTGGCAAGACTGTCAGGAGTCTACTGGGAGGGCACAGTGCAATAGATATATGTCCAAGTATGCACTGTAGATTAGATTCAGGAGGTGGCACCTTGCATATAACAGAAACAGGGTTGATCTCAGGATGTTTGATGTGGAGACAGGTAGTGAGAGGATCTACAGAGATGGGCTTGCTGTAAGCAAAGAGGCACATAGGGAAATAGAAGGCAAGCATGTATACTGGGTAACAGGAATTGCCCATATTAAACAGTGTATTGGAATAAGAAGACGGATCCCCAGTGTGATTATGAAAAACCCCTGGGATCGATACCAGCAGATTACTCTTAATAACTGTCATACAGCAGAGTCATGGCTTGGACGTGCTGAAGAGTCTGTTGTACTCGGTGTAAAACTGGAGACCATATACTGAGACAGGTAATACTCCAATGGACTAGGCAAAGACACCAGAAGTATTTCCCTTATCTGATCTTAACAGAAACCAACCCAGGGGGCACACTGTATATGGCTACAGAGCTGTGACACAACAGTGGACCAACTTGCAATTAAGGCGGAGCAACAGAGTGGATAGAAATAACCTGGTAACGGATAGAGGAAAAATGAGAAACTGCAGACAGAGGCTGTAGACGGGTGCTATACAAGCTCCAATTTAGCAGGCACACAGAAATGCTGGTGCAGAACCAATCATGGGCCAAGAATCAGAACAGGTATCATGGACTATCAGGGATGCAGGCCAGGAAAGCTGACACGCAGCAACTCCAGAGACCTAGCATCCTAGGAATATCAAGAAACACAAGCCACTAGTCACAGGCAAGAAAGTAGGTTGCTGCCGACTCAGTGAATATGTGGACCAGGAAACAGTGCACTGGTCATAGACAAGCCATAGATTGCTGCCAACATAGCAAAAATGTGGATTTGGCAGCCTCGGTGCACTAGTCACAGACAAGGTAATAGGTCACTGCAAACTCAGTGAATACCTGGATTTAGGAAACTAAAGAGCAGGCACTTAAACTATGGACAGAAATCTAGTAATAAAGCAAGAATGAAACAAAGCAAGAAAGAAACAGGAAAGCTTAATACACCAGATTACTGCCAATTCAGCAAATACATTGAATTGGAGAACAGTAGACAAGAAAGGTGGAAGAGAAGCAACAGCATTTGCAGAAACAAGGGACGTCTGTGAAAAAGGAAAGCTCAAAGTAAAACTGGGTGTTTGAAGAAAATCAGAAAGGCACACAAATTCTGGCAGAAAATGGTTTGGCTTTAACAGCAAGCAGGACATGATCTGTAATAAAGCAGTTACTGCAGACAAGAGTCAGTACCAAAACAGGATCTCCTGGAAAGGTACAAGAACTGGCAGGCTCTAACAGCAGACTGGAAAAGATACTGCATAAAGCAGGTACAGCAGATAGGGCTTAGTAGCAAAAGAAGGATATCCAGAAAAGGTTAGAAAATTGCCCAAAGAAGCACAAAACAGGATCTCCCAATGAATGCAGTTGATATAGCAAATGGTGCTGCAGAATGTGAGTTTATGAGAGCTTGTCCACCTATGGTGAAGCAGATTGCAGTAAAAGGCAGCCATGCTCAATCAAGCCCACTCTAGTTTCTGGTAGCCAACAAAAACTAATTGTAATGAAGGTCTCCCCAGCTCTCCACAGTCTGCTGCAAGTAAATGTAATTAACAACCCTCCTGCAGCCCTTTGCCTTTTGACAGCATACAGATGCCAGAATACTTCGGCTGGTTGAACCCAAAACCCAAAGTGAGACATTAAATCAGTTCTGTCCAAAGTTGAAGCTGTAAAGCCTTAACTGAATACTTTTAACTGAATGCTGAAGGAGTTTGTAGGTTCTAACACTGTTATGCTGTAAACAGAGTCTCTAAATGTCTGTATGCAGTGGTGCTGGGTGGCAGGTGGGTAAACACCTTTCAGAAACCCACTGTTGCTTTGAGGAACCCTTTGTCGTAAGTGGAAGAAAGCATTTATGTTGAGAGAGTTGCCATTCTTTACCGCTATCATCCTCACACTTGTAGAGCATACCATCCGGACACTTGTAGAATGTATTATCCTGACACTTGGAGACCTGAGCATCCTGACACTGTTATATTTTGAGTCCTTCGGTATCTTGACAATAATTTGCTTTAGAATTATAAATAAAAGGGTAAGAAAATGTCTAAAAATCTTAAATTGATATCTGAGTCTCTTTTCTTTGAACATTGTTGTCAACTGACATTCATATGCATACTATGGCCATTGTCACAAATGAGATGAAGAACCAATAGGTCAGACAGAACGAGACACTTGAACCTTTCTTCCCTTGCACTATCAGAGCAAGTTGTCCCGAGAAATCTTTAGGCCCAAGATGTAGCAACTAAACCAATTGACCAGAAGAGAGACATACATAAATTGTTTTGGGGATTTATGAGAAGGCCTAAGGTGATACAACCACCTAGAAGGTTTCCAACAGTTGCCCATACAGAGACTGAATGGTGCGAAGAAGTTGTGCTAGGGAACTGAGTGGAAGATTAGCAAATAGCAGTACCCAATGAAGTTTATTTTCCTTCTAGGATGCTAACACCTTCCCTAACCATCACCTAGCAGGGGGCACCCCTAAGAGGTTTGATTAAGCAGACTCAAATCTGGGAGAACTATAACAAAAGATGGAGATGGAAGGAAGAACGAAAAGCCTTCCCAGACCAAATCTGCACCAAGAGATTAAGAAAGATCTGGTGAACAACGATGAAGAAACTGAAGCCTGGCACTAGCTGCAAGAGAAAACCAAGCCAAGGCGAACCAGCCAGTCTCTAGAAGCAAGGTTTTGGAAGAGGCATAATCAGGAGAAGCCAGTCCAGGCTAGCCACCACAACCTGCACCCAGTCACCCGGAGATGCCCATCTGAGACTGAAATACTGATATGAGATGGAGAGAGAGCAGACCATTCATGCTCAAATGGTCTCTGCAACTATATAACATTGTCTCCTGCTCACTCTGGGATGCAGAGAATGCAGTGACCATAGATAACAAGGAAGCACGCTGGTAACCCAAAAGAAAAGAGAAGCTATCTGCCCAGGGGACGAAGACCAACTTGGACATAGCTGAATTGAAGGGAGCTTTTCAGTAGAACATGACCAGGCTGAATGTTTTAAGTGCAATATGCTGAAACACCACACCACCTATAACTGTTTGATTTGGGGGTGAAGAAGAGAACAAAATTATGAGGCCCTGAGAGCCAGCAAGCACTCTATTTGGGAGGAACCTTCAGACAGAAGAAATAATCAATGAGTATCTGGACAATACATATCTACGCACTGAGAAGTCATCATCAAGCTGTCCAGGGCACCAATCTGCGACCATGGCAAGCATTCTGGTGAATACGCCAAACCATATTTGTGGGAGTGCTACTGGTATGGCAGCCATGAACATGAAATGAAAGAATGCTTGATTCTGGACCAAGAAGAGGTTGCAATCCTGCACAAAGAAGAAGCTAAAGCCATGGCTAAAGAAGAGCCAGACGTCTTGATCCGAGAAAAGGATGAGGCCATGGCTTAAAAAGAAGTGGAAGCCTTGGCCCAAAACAAGGCTAAAATCAGGGCCCAAGGAAGCGCTCATATCAGAGTACAAGAAGAGGAACTTAGGCCTTAATCATGCTGACTCGTAGGTGAGAGAAAGGAATGACATCATAGCCATGGTGACAGTAGAAGCCTAGTCCACCTGAAAGCAGAAGATGTGGAGCCACAAGTAATAGATGTTCTGACTTATTAGCAAACTGTCCAGACTACAGAGAGAAGAAAGAAGTGAAGAAAGTTGCGCTTTCATAAGAGCAGATGGAAAAACTCAAGTGAGTTGTAGGAAGCACGCTGACCCAGTATGTTTTAGTGTGAAAGTACACTTTATTACAGAGCTCCCCGGAGCCCCATCCACCGCTCATTCAAACTCTAACCGCCTCCGCTCTGGTCACGCGGCTCTCGCTCACCAGCCTACAGAGAGCGCGCGCGACCATCGCGAGGCTCAACATTCCAACTACATAGGTCTCTACATATCTTCCCCCTTTTACAGCAATTAAACTAAAAACAGCGTAAGAGAAGAACAATAAAGAACCAACACATAACCAATGTAACCAACATAGTCACATTAGAAAAATTAGCTAAAACAGAAAATTTAAGTGTAACCATTATGTGCATTAGAATCTAAACTCATGCATTACAATCTAATATGCATTTATAATAGAATATCAAGTTTCATACTCTTTCATCCAGTTTCATAGTCTTTCATCCACACAGGCTTTGACCTAAACCTATGCGAACCCTCTTCATTGCCACTCACACCAGTATTACCATCGTTTACAACTACCTCTCCTTCTTTCCTCTCTTCCTCCACTTCTCTTTCATTGCTCACATTCACTTTCCTTCCTTTCACCTGCTCATCCAACGCATTGTCTTTCCCGTCCCCCACCTTTGCCAATCTTCCTTTTGACCAAACTTCTCCTCCCTCCATGATAACAACATTGCCTTTCACGGCACATATCTTCTTCGGTCCCAGGAACTTACTTTCTACACATTTGTTCACTAACCTGGGATTTTTAACATACACCAACACTCCAATCTTCCATTCTTGTTCTTTCACTCTCATTCTGTCATCAAACAATTTCTTATTCTTTTCTTGACTCAAAGCAATGAGTTTCATTATTTGACCCTGATCCACATTGACTACCTTGGCCATGCCTAACCATCCTGGACATAGCCTTGTTCCAGGTTCCTTACCCTTCATAGACACAAATGGAGATACTCCAGTCACAGAGTGTGATGTAGTCACATAATTCCAGGTTAACATCTTTAATACCTCCCTCCATGGTTGTCCCGATTTCATGGCCATTTGTAGGGCCCCCTTTATATACCTGTTAACTCTTTCAACAAGCCCATTCGCCTTGGGACTATACAATGCTGTCCTTGTGTGTTTTATACTATATCCTGCAAGAAATTTTTTCATTTCCACCGATACGAATTGTACCCCATTGTCGGATACAATTTCAACAGGTACTCCTTCCTTAAGAAAAACACTTTCCAAAAAAAACAATCAAATTCTTAGCCGTGACCTCTCTCACCACTTCCCATTCGAACCATTTGGAATGGTAATCTACCACCACAAATACAAACTTTAACCCATCTCCCAAACCTGCTACCAGGCCTATTATGTCCACTGCTAGCTTGCTCCAAGGCTGGTCTGGCACTACACTCGGTATAAATGGCGCCTCTCTCACCACCCTGCATTTGTCACTGGTTTGGCAATCCATGCAATCTTTGACAAACCTCTCCGCACTCCTGTCTATCCCTGGCCACCAATAGTTCTGCCTCAACTTCCTTTTCATTGCAGCTTCTCCAGGATGTCCCTGATGTGCCAGCTTTACTAGCATAGACCTGATTGATTGTGGGGGAACAATGCACCTACCCCTCCTTAGCCTGTTGTCACACAAATTCAACTCGTTTTTTTATTTCCCACCAGGTATTGAATTTACTATCCAATTCCTTCTTTTCTGGCCATCCCCTCACAGTCCAACACTTCACCAGTTTAAGATCCTCATCTAAATCTTCTTCACGTGTCCACTCTTCCTTGCTAACTGCATTTTGTATTTCTGCCACTACTGACTCCTCCTCTGCCTCCCCTTCTTTTTCTTCCACCAGATCACTATTTACCGGCAGCCTGGACAGGCAGTCCGCTACCACATTTCTCTTTCCTGGCAAATAGCTCACATCAAAGTTAAAATTTTGAAGTCCTAAGCCCCACCTGCTTATTCTTGGGGAACCCAAAGCCCACCTTCCACTCTCAAAAAGATGAACAATGGGCTTGTGGTCCGACCTGACCACAAATCTTCTTCCCCACAAGAAGTACTTAAAATGATTCACAGCCCAGAACATGGCCAACGTTTCTCTTTCAATGACGGAATATTTGCACTCCGCACCTCTCAGTGTCCTAGACGCAAACGCAATCACTCTCTCTGTATTGTCTCTGTCATACTACACCAATGTTGCACCCAGCCCCAACATGCTCGCATCAACCACCAAAACAATTTTGTCCTTAGGATCAAACCTACCTATGGATGGTGCCCCACTTACCGCTTGCTTAATATATTCAAAAGCTGCTTCACAATCTGCTGACCATTCAAACCTTGCACCCTTCCTAAATAACATTCTAAGAGGAATGGACACTTTGGCAAAATCTTTCACAAACTTGTGGTAATACTCGGCCAAACCTAAAAATGATTTCACTTGTTCTTTATCCTTTGGCACTGGTGCACATTGTACTGCCTCTACTAGACTCCTCTTAGGTCTCACTCCCTGTTCATCTATCTCATGGCCGAGATATTCTACCTTGTTTACCGCAATCTTACACTTGCTTCTTTTTACCATCAATCCTGCCTCACTCAACCTGTTCAACACCTGTCTCAACACATCATCATGCTCTTCAATGGAATTAGCATAAATCATAATATCATCTTGGAACACAATAATGTTTTTAACTCCATTCATCACTGTCTCCATCACCGTTTGGAATACCGCTGCTGCCGATGCGAGTCCAAACGGCATCCTGCAATACTTGAATGTTCCAAACACAGTAATGAATGCCGTCAGGTGTTGACAATCCTCCTTTAGTGGAATCTGATGGTATGCTTGAGGAAGATCAATAACTGAAAATACCTTGGCATTGTTAAGCACAGATAACTGGTCATTAATTATTGGCAGGGGATGTCTATCAATTAAGATATTCCTATTGAGATCTCGCAGATCCACACACAGTCTAATGTCTCCATTCGACTTCATGGCCACCACTACCGGTGACAACCATTCCGAGCTTTCACTCTTCTCTATTATCCCTCTTTGAAGTAACGACTCTACTTCTACTTTTAACTTCTCACCCAGCTCCTGAGGCACCGGCCTCACCTTGTGCACCTTTGGACTGGCGCCCACCTTCAGCTGAATCTGATGCTCGAATCCTTCCAACATCCCTAATTCCTCTCGAAACACTTTCGGATATTCTTTCTCCCACTTGTCCTTTACTTCTGCAACATCAATTGATCTTTCTGCATTCGCTTGTATCCTTATTCCCAATTTCCACTGTTCACCCCATCCCAGGAGTGATGAACCTTCTTGAGTAACATATATCTCTGATTCGCAGCTTCTCCCTTTATACTTAATGGAAGCCTGGAACATTCCCACAATTTCAATTCTCACGTTCCCATATGCGTAGGGCTCAATATTGTGCTCCCTCAACAGTCTCATATCTCCTTGCATGCAACCCATAAATGTTGCCTTTGACATTAAAGTCCATGGTGAACAACTGTCCACCTTCATTGTCACTACACTTCCATTGATCATGAACACATCCGTAGGCGCACCTCCTTTATTAGAGACTTCCGATATCTCCAGCACATGCTTTGCTTGGCCGTTTAGTCCCATTACTTGTTCTTCCTCTTGTTCGGGTACTCTCCCACTTGCTCCAATATTGTGCACCACTCCCAATTCACGACAAACTCTCGCGAAATGACCCTTCTTCTTGCATTTCGGACAGGAGATATTCTTGGCCGGGAAAAACATGCTTGTAGAAATGTGGCGGTTGCTCCCACACTTGTAGCACCGTATTTCCTTGTTCGGGACCCCCTTTCGGAACCCCTTCACCGCCGCCACTTCCCCTTCCAGCTTGTCTCCTTTCATAGTTGACATGTACTTATGGGTCTGTTCCATACCTCTTGGCGTGTCTATGGCTGACTCTAGTGATGCATCTTTTGATAACAGCCTCTCTTGTATCTTTACATTATTCGTGCATCGGACCAATTGGTCCCTTATCAGAGAGTCTGCGAGCGGTCCAAACTCACATGTATGACTAAGCGACCTCAGTGCTGCAATAAAATTCTCCACTGGTTCTTGTGGACCTTGTACCCTCTGGAAGAATTTATGCCTCTCAAACGTTATGTTCTTCTTAGCTTCCAACTGCCCAAACAAATGACATCCCAAGAAGGCTGATGTTGGATGAGTGGGGAGATCATGAATGAAAGAAAACAGGACCTAAACAAGTGATTTAGCATGTTAATTGGTACAGGGAACCTGTCCTGGTTTTAGATGGATTGCAGAATAGCCTGATGGGGACTTTCACAAACCAATTCCCTGATATTTCTGGCCAGGAACCCTGGGGGGGATGTGTCCAGGGAAACCTTACATTAGAGCATATTGACAGCCTGTACCCAAAGAGGGAGAAAGGCCAAATGGGAATTACCTTAAGTTCAGTCAGCTTTAGTCGGGGGGACGACAGCATGGAAGGATTAAGCAACCCTAACCCCTCTAAAAGGAGACCATGGGGAGAGCAGTCCTGGGGAAAGCATCAGGAAATAAAGGGGGAGGTATGGCGAGCTCCCACTCCATAAGGCCTGGAAATGCCACAGAGTGTCACCCATAAACCGCCTATGTGGGTACTCAAGCCACTTAATACTAGCAATGCATGTTTGTATGCATCCACAGGATTTACAGATCCAGATTTCTTGCATCTGCGGACCCTCGTGATAAATCTGAATTTTGGGTAAAAAAATCAACAAACCTACAAACATGTGAGAAAACTTAAAAATACAAATTAAACATTATAGAAACTTAATTAGACCACTGCCTGGGTGACCCATACAGGAAATCTTGGTATAAAAAGGGGCCAATGGAGGAGCCCTTGGAAAAGTAATGGGTGTGTGGTGAAATGAGAGAATCGTTGTGGAAGTTGGATGCTGTAAAGGCAACTGTATTGCAGTTTGAGGAAGAAGACATTTTGTGAGGAAAGGAACAGGCTAGGTTGGGAAGAAATGCGTTGAAGTGGTAAAAGAAGGACAATAAATTGAACTTAGGGGGAGAAAGTAGTTTAGATATAAACCATGGCTGGAAGGAAAATCCCGAGTCTGAACCTTCTAGAAATGCTTGAAGGCTTTTGAAGATGGGGGAAGTTGTAAACACGGACACATATTTCTGTTTTTGAAAAGAAATTTGTAATTGGAACAGGAGGAGGAGTTAATGTCAGGGGTAGAGAGAGAGAGATTTGCTTGAAGCAGCAAAAGATGTATACCACCTGAGAGAGAGAAATGATGGGTGTCACCTGGGAGGAAGAAAGGATGGTATTACAAGAGGTAGATCGTAAAAGGGTGGCCAAACATGTTAATTGTAGAGAGAAGGAAGGTAATAGCATGAGTGTGAGAAGGGCAATATTGATAAAGAGGAGACAGACAAATATTAAAGGGGAGCAACACAAGGGAAAGAGCAGAGGACAGGCTACAGATGAGGATAGTATCTGAGACAATAAAAGATAAGATAATAAAAGAGAAGATGGTTGTTGTGAGGAGAGGAAAGACAATGGAAGGAAGCTGGAGGAGAATTTGGGTTGTAATGTGGGTATCATCAAAAGAGGCATTGAAAGATTGAAAGCCTAGAGAGAGCGAGAGAGGGACACAGACTTTCAAAGAGACAAATGGAAATATGAGACCCGCTACTGAGACGAAGAAGAAAGGGAGGTTCTGGAGGGTCAGGTTGAACGAAGGGAGCGTGAACAGGTGGATGATGGGATGTGATGGCTCGCTATACCATCGGATAGGAAGGACCACCTCCCAAGAAGTGACAAGTTAGGAAAAGGGTTCAGGGTAAAGCCTGAGAGGAGAAATGGAAGACACCGGAATCTGAAGACATATTTCTCCACCAAACCCCACCAGGGTGCAAAAATAAACCTTCACTGAGGCACCAGCCTGGCTGGAGGTCTTTGCTAGTTTGTCAGAGGACTACTCAACCAGAACTGCCTAAGAGGCAGAAAGCGGGAGGACCATGCAAACATTTTGCTGACTGAGAGCTCTGGATATGCACTGACCATCAACCCCTTTGAGTCATCCAACAGTTCAAGGGTTGAAACAGTGGACATGTCCGCTGGGAATATATTTTTGCTCTGTATGATCTTTTTCTGACCTACGTTCCTGAGACCTACAAAGTTGTGCGATTGTCCCGAAAAGAAAACCAGCCTGATTCGGCGATCAATACCCACAAATTGCTCCTAGAGAAAAGACTTTTGCACATGTGGTGTCCATTTTCCTTTCTCACATACATACTGAAAAGTATCTACAAGACAGCCCAGGGATAATGGAGCCACCAAAATTGCAGCTGAAGGTTTGGCTTGCTCCTTTGGGAAGAATATCTAGTACTGACTATGAAGAAGCTACAACAGTAATTGCGGTGACAGGCTACCTGCTAGACATCTTGGCCATTTAAAAAGAAAATGTTATACAGTTTATTACAAACTTTTAAAAAGAAGGCAAAAAGAAAACAAAACAAGATAATTTGGTGGGATTTTGTTCAACTTCCCCGGCAAGAATTTTACGACTATGTCCTTTCCTCCCATTAATTAATTTAAATGAATCCCCATATGGACAAAAATACAACCGTAATATCAAAATATAAAACAAATATAACCAATTCCACAGGTAACTCTATCAAGTCCATTTGCTGTGTGAAGGCTCCTATTCGGGGCCTGGAACAAAACCCCTGGGCTGTAATATATTCATTTTATTTTTCAAGAAATAGATCAGTGCAAATATCAGTTTGTTATTTGAGCCCTCACAGATAACAGCCCACCATTCTTCACCACACCAAGTGGGTCTTTTCTCAATCTCTGAGCCCAATAAGGTTGTCGGCAGATCTCGTAAAGCGGGGCAGAATAACACCAAGTGCTTTAGATTTTCTTCAGAGTTTTTACAGAGTATGCCGATATTTTTTTGCCATTTAACCTCAATCTGTTCCGACCAGGTTCCACTTCAAAGCCATGTGCAAACACATCTTTGACGTTTAAGTGAGTAAGATTTCTCATCATGATGCTTACCAACTTGTGATCACTCTGTGTCATTTCGATTACTTTTAATGATATTGTGTTATCAGCAATCCAGCTTGAGGCAAAAAAGTATTCTAACACAGAATGTTGTTTATCGCGGTTCCATGTTGGTTTAGAAGGGATGTCACCAGGAGTAGTCCCATTCAACATTCTTAGTTCTCACATGCTCATTTCTCCTTGCAAATGAGCCGACATCATCTCTAGATGTACTTGATGACTTCCTTGCTTCTCCTTTTTATTACCGTTAATTCTGAGGGTCGTGTTCACAAAATACAGGTTCCAGTCACCACATACAATTATGTTTGGTCTCTCAACAGTTGACATTATTTCATCAATTATCTCATATAACACATTGATAAAAGCCCAAGTCCCAGTTGCTTTGTGCTGCCAATAGATGTTTATTATGGTGGTCGGTCAAAAAAACGAAAAAAAATATCGAATTACAAAAATATCGAATTGAAAATCTCGAGAAAAAAAATCTCGAATTATTTATTTATTTATTTATTTATATGTATTTGTGGGTTCAGGTAAGTATAAAAAAAAGGGTAAAATAAAAAAAAACGAAAAAAGGGGGGCTGGGGGGGAACCCCCCCATTTCGAAATAAAAACGTATTAAAAAAAAATTCGAGATTTTTTTTTTCGAGATTTTCAATTCGAGATTTTTTTTTAGAGATTTTTTTATTCGGTTTTTTGACTATAAACCGTTTATTATATGCAGCCTTTGATGATGTCCTACTTGAGTCGTGTCAGGGGTATAATTGATGTTTGAATGTATGGAGATTTATTACATGTGTCTATAATTCGATATACGCTTCTTTTTTTAACTAAGATAATCATCCCGGACATTGGACGGCCCTTATTTAGTTTAATGGCTGGCGTCATTGCTATTTCGTAGTCCGCAGCAATAGGTGTTGTCGACAGCCATGTTTACTGTAGACACAGGATGTCCATATCAATTAGCTCTTTAGGTTGATCTTGGAAGAGATGGAAGTGGCCCCTAGTGTTCCATGAACCAATTTTTATGCCCTTGACAGAGGCATTCCTTGAGCATTGACTTGTTTTATTCAAGTGCAAAACTCCCGCTAACCAGCTCCAGTTATCAGGTGCCTGTTTAGTTCCATACTTTGTGGTTTGGCTGGTCTTGACATTCTCATTGTTGGCCATCTTGGAAAAAAGATCCACAATAACTAGGATGGTGTTAAATCCATTACATGGAGGTAGATCTGTAATAAAGTCTACAGACAAGGTGTGCCATGGTGTAGGTGGAATATCCAAAGGTTGTAAAAGGCCAGCGGGTTTTTTCTTCTGGCTTTTGTTTTGGGCGCAAATGCCACAAGACATTACAAATGACTTTATGTCTTTTCGCCAAGTGGGCCACCAGAACTGTCTCTTAATTTTCGCGTCAGTTTTTGCGATACCTGGGTGCCCTTCCATCAGGGTGTCATGGTAATTGGAGATGACTAGTTCTTGTAGTTCCTTGTGTGGTAGAAATAGTCGTCCTTGATAGTAAGGTAGGTCATTGACGACTGAGTAGTCCGGGCCTTTCTTTACCAAGTCCTGCAGGGTTGCTGGATCGAAGAGTTGTTGGATTTTTGAATGAATATCTTCTAGTGTCTGTTGAGTAGTTATGCCAAGAATTCTTTGCTCTGGAATTATTGGCACCGGTTCTGGGTTTGCATATGCTTCTCCCATCCCTATTCGGGATAAGGCATCTGCTTTGCCATTTTTGCGGCATGGTCGATAAGTGATCACAAAATTGAATTCGGCAAAGAACAATGCCCATCGAAGTTGTCGCGATGATTGGGCTTTGGCTGTTTTTAAATACTGCAGGTTCCGGTGATCAGTGATTACGGTAATGGTATGCCTGGCACCAAGAAGGCAGTGCCGCCAAGCCTTAAAGGCGGATTTGATAGCTAATAGCTCTTTTTCGGTAATCGCATAGTTTAACTCAGGTGCTGAGAACTTTCTGGACCAAAACGCTACTGGGTGAAGTTGACCGGTTTCAGGATCCTTCTGGGACAGGACAGCTCCCATGGCTAAACTGGATGCATCAGTTTCTACTATGTATGGAAGCTCAGGGCGTGGATGCTTTAAGACAGGTGCTGATGTGAATTTCGCTTTCAGCTCTTGGAAGGCCTTTTCAGCCTCTTCGGTCCACAAGAAGCGTTTGTTTTTTCGCAAACGTGCTGTGATGGGGTGTACAACATGGGAGAAGTCCGGAAAGAATCTGCGGTAGAAATTAGCAAATCCGAGCATGCTTTGAACTCCTTTGACTGAACTGGGTGATGGCCACTTGAGAATCGCGTCCACCTTTCGAGAGTCCATTCGGACTCCCTTTGGAGTCAGGATAAATCCAAGAAATTCAACTTCCGTAGCATGAAAAACACATTTTTCCAATTTTGCATATAACTTGTGCTGGCGTAGTTTCTCAAGGACTGCACGCACGTGCTTAACATGGTCTGATTCTGAGGAGGAGTACACTAGGATATCATCTATGTATACGACGACACAGACGTCAATGAGTTCACGAAGGACTTTGTTCATAAAATACTGGAAGACTGCTGGTGCATTGCACAACCCGAAGGGCATCACCTGATATTCGAATAATCCGTACTTGGTGCGAAAGGCAGTCTTCCATTCATCGCTTTTCTTGACACGTACCAGATGATATGCCCCTCGGAGATCTAACTTAGTGTAGATACAAGCATCCTTTACTTGGTCTAGTAATTCGGGGATCAGAGGCAATGGGTATCGTTTTTTTACCGTAATCTGATTTAATGCGCGGTAATCTATGCACGTTCTAAGGTAACCTTCCTTTTTTGGCACGAAGAATAAAGCTGAGGATGCAGGAGACTTGGAAGGACGAATAAAGCCATTAGCAAGGTATTGGTCTAAGTATTGCCGTAGGTGAAGATTTTCAGGTTCCGTGAGGGCGTAGATTCTACTGCATGGGGGTTGTGTACCGGGTAGGAGGTCGATTTGAAGATCGTATGATCTGTGAGGAGGTAATGTATTGGCCTGTTCTTTTTGAAAAACATCCTGAAATTCTTGGTATTCCTGAGGTAACTGCACGATTGGGTTAACGACTGTAGCCAAGCCTTTGTTCAAAGTTTTCTCCGGGTAACAGGTGTGTGCACAATCCGGCAAAGTTATTCTCTTCTCTCGCCATTCTATACAAGGATTATGTGTTTCCAACCATGGCATCCCCAGTATTATCTGGAACTGTGAGGCTTTGATTAGATCAAACACAATAGTCTCCCGATGCCCATCTTGACTCAACAGTGTCATCTCTGTAGTGGAATGAGTTACAGGCCCCGAGGCAATCTCAGTTCCATCAACTGTGGTGATGACATCCGAAGTGGTCTTTTTGCAAAGAGGTAGATTCATCCTTGACACCAATTCGTGGTCCATATAGTTTCCTATGGCCCCGCTATCTATGTATGCCCTTACTGCGTGCATACGTGATGGCTGCCTGGGATCAAGTAGGACCATTGGGATGATCAGATGCAAGGTCTGAGTGTCCTTCTTTAAGCGCGGCAAGCGGACCTCTACGCTTGTCGGGCGTGGTCGTTTCCCGAATCAGGCTCTATGTGGCTTTTATCAGCAACTCCTACCACTTTCTTAGGTGGTTTTGTAGGGCAATCCCGTAGAAAATGTCCTGAGGTTCCACAGTACAGACACAACTGCATCTTTCGTCTTCTTTCTCTTTCCTTTAGAGTTAAGGGTCCTTTAACCCCCCCGATCTGCATAGGTTCAGATGCATCTGTTCCTTTGGGGGCAACGTTGGGTTTAACCAATACCCGATTCTCGAACTTAGCTCGATCAGTCTTTCGGTTCTGAAGTCGGTGGTCTAGCTGGACCACTAAGTCTATAAATTCTGTGCAAACCTGATGTGGGTTCACAACTTGAGCCAAGACGTCTTTGAGTTCTCCCCGAAGTCCACGATGAAACAATGTAATTCGTTTTTCCTCCGGCCACCCGGTTTCCACCACCAACCTATTGAAGGTTGCGATATAGGTTAGCAGATCCTGGTTACCCTGTCGTAAGGATAAAAGTTCGTTGTCCAGGGCTTGATCCTGTGAGTGTCTGGCGAATAGTTTTTCCATGCTCCTTTGAATACCCTGAAAATCCGGGAGAAGAGGATCATGCTGGTTGACTAACGGAATGGACCAATCCGCTGCGCTTGCAACTAAGATATGACAATACAAAGGCTACTTTGGCTTGGTCATTTGGAAGGCTCCCGGTCTGCATAAAAAGTGCAAGCGGCATTGGTTCATAAACACCGTGAACCTTTTGGGGTCGCCAGCAAAGCGTTCGGGTGGAGCTTACGGAATATTTCCTGGTAAAACCACTTGCACAGGATTGCTTGATGAAACGGGGGTTGGTTTTGCCCCATATCCAGGTAGGGGCGTTTGCCCAGCTTGGTTTTGCAGTAGTTGCCTAGCCAGATTATCAGTGCGCTCCGTTGAGACAATCAGTTCTCTCCTGAGGGCATTAGTCTCTTGGTGAGCGGCATGTACTTCCGCCCTAAGTTCCCCCAATAATTGGGCCAGTTGGTCGGTTTCCGAAGTTTCCATAACACCCGGGTGGGTCTTTTTAGAAAGGCTTTGTGTTCTGTTACGCTCATCTGGACCCCACAGGGGTGTCGATCGGACCCGCACAGCTGCGGTCTCCATCAATGTGATGCGTAGTGCAGAGATGACTGTCTGGACTGGCCTGCCTAGTCTTGTCTGCTGGACCCAAAGAAGTATTTTCCTGCAAGTGGAGACAGGGATTAGCCACCTGTGGGTTTTAGAGATGGCCTCCCAACTGTTCTCGCTCTCCCCCACTAATCAACTCCGATATCCCCTCAGTAACCTCACCTTATGTTTGTAAAAGGTGAGCTCTCCATCCTGCGTGTCTTGCAGGGGCGCGTAGATACCAGTTACTTCACTGGTTTGAAGGCGGTGGGAGAGCTCCGGTAAGCATTGACTCTGAAGTCCCAGGCGGGATTGGTAAGTATCAAGTTCAAAGAGTTCAATGTGCCCAATGTTCACTCTTGTCCCCTTCCTTCCTTAAATTGCAACTGAGTTCGTGAGAAGAAGGTCTCGTAGCTGCTGCTGGCGTTCAGGTAAGAGTCTGTGTTACCCAACGCTGTCCGGTAACTATTGCATGCGTTAACGTGTTGTTTTTCTCCCTCTTTACAGATGCGGTATATGAAGATATGGAGAATAATACCGCTGGGGGTAAATCAGGTAAGTCTATGGTGGTAAGAGGTATTTGTTGATTCCCTTGGCTCACCTTGTTATTCTTGTGCCCCTAGGTGCCGGAGTACGGCGAAGAAATGATGGAGACAGTGCCGGATCGAAAGATGCTGTGAGAACTGGTGAGTATGGCGCCATGCTGGAGCTGGCGAAGCGACGCGTGCAGGACTGATGTACTTTCCAGGTTCGGAGATAAAATGGATCCGGAATCAGGTGAGGAATTTGAAATAAGTTCGTTTTCTAACCTTGTCCTTTTCTTCCTCTTTATTCTAGGAGCTCCGGATTCGACGCGGGCGTGGTAGAAGACTGGATGCTGGCTGCAGGCACGGTGAGAGTCACGCTGCTGGATGCAGAATAACACGAAGCATGTGCTGCTGTTCGGGCATGGTTTAAATAGCCTCCAAAGTAGTCCCAGGAAAGAAGTTCCCCAGGACCACACCTGAGTAAAAATGAGTCCCTGTAGTAAAATAGTCCCATCCAGGCCTCACGTTGGCTTGGATTTATTTGCAGCATGGTCTGCATGAGGTAAGTAATGTCTATGAGCCTGGCGCCTATGGCGCCAGGACTGATTTTTATTATGAGCCTGACGCCTAAGGCACCAGGACTGAACCCAGACAGCCCTTAGCTGGGGCTGCTGGGGTTTTTGTAAATGTCTGGATGCCTGCTCCCGGGGCTGATGGGCTTGATCCGGATGCCCGGGGGTAGGCATCATGACAGCTTTTGGTTGGGACTCATCTCTGATTTGTCAAAATTTGGTCCTGGTGGACACACCTGAGGTTCACCCTGTGCTTCCATCCTTTCCTCCGGTCTACTTTGTTCCTCATCACTTATCTCATAAATTGATAAATTCATCAGATCGTCAATTGTTTCATCCTCATTATCTGAGTCAGGACTCAACTCTTTATCGCTTCTAGGTTGATCACTTTTGGGTGTCTCTGTACTGGCTGTGATAATAGAGCCACTTGCAGGCCCCGCTGGATGCACAGTAAGATTAAAGGATTTTAAATTCCTCAAAAATGTCCGCGATCCATTCCCATTTTGGCGTTTCAAACATGTTAAATTTTTAGTTTTCTTTTTGCACTTCCCTTGTTTTAATTGAGGTTCATGCGGCAACCAAGGCGTGAGATGGTTTTTTTTTTCTCAAATATAGGTTAGCAGGTGGAACTCTTTTCAGCCAAAGCATTTGCGGAAATGATTTCAGGTGTCGTGATGTCTTGGGCAGAGGTTGACGGCTGTTTCTCTCTAGGCAGAATCCCATTATCGTTGATAACAGCCGCATTTGCGTTACATGGTATACCTTTAGGGTCATCTCCAGTTGTTGGTACAACACTCATCAAAGGAGGTCCCGGAACATATACACAATCACTATCAGTCTATTGTATTTTCACTTCTTACCGTCGAGAAGCAGGTTCCATGAAGTTGGGACTCCTCCAAGGTGGACATCGTACGCTCCATTAATCTTGATGATGGCCGAGCCTGCTCAACGTTTCCGTGGTTCGTAATAATGCTCTCACCCTCCTTGGCACTGCGATGGACTTGTGTATTTTCTATTTCCCTTAGTCATTTACATACAAGTTCTCTTCCAACATTACATTGACTTGCCGTTTTATCTGTTTTTTCCAAGCCTTTTGCTCTGTCAATGTTGTCCTGATGTGTTTTTTTGAGAATTAACAGAGCTTCTCTTGCAACCTCAGCTAGTAGTTTCTTATCATCAGCAGTAGACCGCAGTTGCTCCTTTAATAGGTCACTTGTTGTTTCCCATAATTGCAGATCTTTGTGGGTCTGAATCTTCATTTCTCGCATTTCTAGTTCAATGTTTGCCATTTTTGTATTTAGTAAAACTATTAGCGTATTTTGATCTCTGTAGTTGTCATTAAATTGTTCATACATTTTTGCAAATGGTGAAGTTGCTATGTTTATGGTGGATGAAATCTTAGGCATCATTTCAGAGCAGACAGTTTCAGCTAATGAACTTGTTGGATTTGTGGAGCATTTTGATGTCAGCGATTTCCCGAATGTTGATCTTCTAACTTTCGGGAAAGCTCTTTCAACAATTGAAGAGTCTGACGAATTGTCATCGGACGATGAGTCTCTTTCCATTTCTCTTTTATAGTTCATGTTATTCGAACATGAGTTCGTATGGTCTTCCCTCTCCTGAACATTATAATGTTCATGGTGCAATCTTTATTGAGAGCTCAGTATGTCTCTTTGCGAGCTCAAGTCCAGGCGCCTCCATTTGGTTGCTCCGATCGGGAACCCGATTTGATCTATCAAGAGCTGTCCTGGGTTCCCAGTATCATGATTGTACTTTTGGACACTTGGGTTATTATTCGTGATGTTATTACCACTTATCTCGATCATTTGGCTATCAATAACTCCTCCATTCTGAATTTTATCATTGAGTAACACCAAGTCTAGCAAAAGTAGATCTGCGACAGCCAACAAGCTTCTTTGATTTTTTAGGGCTTCTTGGTTCCTCCATAATTAAAAATGGATCTACTTCATCTGTTAGAAGTTTGTGACCATTTGTCATTAGTGTACCAGTGTTTACTTTAGATCCGACTGAGGGTAAGTATTGACATTCTTGTGTGAAGACATCATCTTGACTCCCAGATGGTCCCAGTACATTAGCAGTATCCTCCGTGGCTTCGCTGATCAGCACTCCCTCAGCTCCCTCGTGGCAGGCACTAAGCTGCCTACAACCGGGGGGTAAAGGACGCAATCGGAAGCCATGAACTTGCTTGACGCACCATTTGTTTCACTCAAGGCAGCCTCCTCTGGTTTATCAGATTTCGGATCTAATCTTTGATGGCGCCGGTTTGAGGCTATTTCCTTCTCTCTTTGGTAACGGCTAAGGCGCCGAGTTGTTAAGGCACTGAGCGGCGGAACAACTCTTAACATTGTTAAGGATTGACAGTTCAACACCCCGGAGTCTCGAATTAGCTGGGGACTCTCTGCGTTCGAGCCCAATCCCGCTCCCAAGTCAGGGTCCCCCCGAAGCGTCAGTCCCACCCACTTCTTTCACACCCTCCACGGCAGTCTCAGGCAACTCCCCCTGCAAACTCGCAAGCGAGGCACCGCCCCGCTCATCCAGCGAGGCAGCGAACGCGCTGCCAGTATCTTGACGGAGGCCGACAGCGTCAGTCACAGCGGCAACAGAGGTTAGGGCCACGACTGAATCAGGATTAGCCAACGGGTAAGTGTTTTGAATATTTGATAGCAACCCGTGACTAAGAGTTACTTGAGGTGGTCTCCCACTGTACTTAAGCGAGCGAACATGCGTCGTGTCACACACGTCATAGACAACGTTCCATTGTTCATTAACAGAGTTGCATCGTCTGTGGTAAAGACGAGTCTGCGGATATGATGGAGCCGCCTGGAGCAAAGGTGCTTTCTTCCACAGGCTCGCACAAGGGAATGTCTCTTCTACCCTCTGTGATTGCGTTGGAGGTGGCATTAAATGACATGACATGCCCACAGGATTCAAGGGCTCCATTATTCTTACCTTGAAGAGCATTCACCCCACGAACACCACAAACACTCAGCAACGCTCCGTGTCCGGGTGCACTGTTTTAGCCCAAAAGTTCAGCCTCCAACAATGAAAGTAGTAGAGAGACTCGTAGCTGCAGCTCCTCCAGTAGGACACAGGCACCACAAACACTCTGCGCACTCCGCGATGCTCCACGTCCGGGTGCACTGTTTTAGCCCAAAAGTTCTGCCTCCAACAATGAAAGTAGTAGAGAGACTCGTAGCTGCAGCTCCTCCAGTAGGACACAGGCACCACAAACACTCTGCGCACTCTGCGTCCAGATGCACAGTTTTAGCCCAAAGGTTCCGACTCCAACAATGAAAGTAGTAGAGAGACTCGTAGCTGCAGCTCCTTCAGTAGTACACAGGCACCACAAACACTCTGCGCACTCCGCGATGCTCCGCATCCGGGTGCACTGTTTTAGCCCAAAAGTTCCGCCTCCAACAATGAAAGTAGTAGAGAGACTCGTAGCTACAGCTCTTCCAGTAGGACACAGGCGCCACAAATACTCTGCGCACTCTGCAACGCTCTGCGTCCGGGTGCACTGTTTTTGCCCAAAAGTTCTGCCTCCAACAATGAAAGTAGTAGAGAGACTTGTAGCTGCAATTCTTCCAATAGGACCCAGGCACCACAAACACTCTGTGCACTCTGCGACACTCTGTGTCCGGGTGCACTGCTTTAGCCCAAATGTTCTGCCTCCAACAATGAAAGTAGTAGAGAGACTCGTAGCTGCAGCTCCTCCAGTAGGACACAGTGTCATGATTCCTGCCCCTCATGTCCCCAGCCCTCCAAGATGTCAGGCTGGAGCCAGGCCACAATCACCTACATGGCCCTCAAGGGCCTCTCCATCCCTCCAAAGACCCACTTGGAGTCAGACTTGGCGCTTGTGGCACCAGACTCACTCACTCCCATAGGATAACATTGGGGATTGGCTTGTAGTGCATTGATGGGGACAAGATGGATGCCCCCACATGTTTCGGTTACCAGAACTGCATGTGCGGTCTAGTCTTTTGGGTGTGGTTCAGCCCAGAGACACCTGGGACACCCAGAGACTATTTAAGCCACACCCAGTCTGAGAAACATGCTTTGCGTTTTCTGCATCTGCAGCGTGACACTCACCGTGTTCGGATCGGTCTCCAGTAGGCCTGCATCTTTCTTCTGCGCTCAGCTCGTGCAAGAACAAGAACACTGTTAGGAACAGCCTTACCTTGCAGCGCTTCTGCCCATCATTCATCGCTCCTTCTGTTCTGCGGGCATCTTTGGCGGTGTCATTCCCATCCCAACAAGCCGCTTCCTAAGGAAAAGGGAAAAGAACAGAAAAAAGGCATTAGTAAGCATTCTGCAAATCTTCACTTATTTTTAAATACTGTACGAGCTTCAAACGCTTACCTGAATCCCAGCCGCTCTGGAGGAACTCTGTCTCTGGAACTTCTCATCCATCTGCAAGAGGGAAAAGACACTCCAGGTTAGCGTGGAAACAGCTAGAGGTGCCGCATACCATGCTTACCCACCGCATTTGTTCTTCATAACCGGCATCCACGCTGAAAACATCGCGGCACCTAAAAGATACAGAAAAATAACTCAGTTCAATGCAAATACGAAAGGGGTGCATCGCGCATCGCGCTCTCACTCACCTTCAGCGCTACTCATCTCAGCAGCACGCCGCCATCCTCGGACGCCGGCCATCATCTAAGGAAGGAAAGGAACGAAGTTAGAGAACTGTTTAAAAGACTCATTATACTTACCTGTCGGACTCTTGCCAGTGAAGTAACTAGGCAGCAACGAGCCTGCATCAATCAACGCACCCCTGCGCTGAAAGCAGGACGGAGAGCACACTATCCAAGAAGACAAGGTGAGCTGTGGATCAAAGGGAAGGGTTGGACCCCGAGGAAGAAGGGGTACAAGCACACAGAGACAATAGGGAGTTAAACTCTACCAATCCTGTGTTTCAGGCCCAGTCTCCAGTCAAATAGCCTCCAGGGAAGGGTTCAATGTCGTAAGAGGTCAGAACAGGCTGAGTGACGTCCCCGTGGATACCAGGTGAGCGTTACACACAGGCACCACAAACACTCTGCGCACTCGGCGACACTCTGCGTACGGGTGCACTGTTTTAGCCCAAATGTTCCACCTCCAACAATGAAAGTAAAAGAGAGGCTCATAGCTGCAGCTCCTCCAGTAGGACACAGGCACCACAAACACTCTGCGCACTCTGTGACACTCTGTGTCCTGGTGCACTGTTTTAGCCCAAAAGTTCCGCCTCCAACAATGAAAGTGGTAGAGAGACTCGTAGCTGCAGCTCCTCCAGTAGGACACAGGCACCACAAACACTCTGCACACTCAGCGGCACTCCGCATCCGGGTGCACTGTTTTAGCCCAAAAGGTCCACCTCCAACGATGAAAGTAGTAGAGAGACTCGTAGCTGCAGCTCCTCCAGTAGGACACAGGCACCACAAATACTCTGCGCACTCTGCGATGCTCCGCATCCGGGTGCACTCTTTTTGCCAAAATGTTCTGCCTCCAACAATGAAAGTAGTAGAGAGACTCGTAGCTGCAACTCCTCCAGTAGGGCCCAGGCACCACAAACACTCTGCGACACTCTGCGTCCGGGTGCACTGTTTTAGCCCAAAAGTTCCACCTCCAACAATGAAAGTAGTAGAGAGACTCGTAGCTGCAGCTCCTCCAGTAGGACACAGGCACCACAAACACTCTGCGCACTCTGTGACACTCTGCGTCCTAGTGCACTGTTTTAGCCCAAACTTTACGCCTCCAACAATGAAAGTAGTAGAGAGACTCGTAGCTGCAGCTCCTCCAGTAGGACACAGGCACCACAAACACTCTGCGCACTTGGCGACGCTCTGCATCCGGGTGCACTGTTTTATCGCAAAAGTTCTGCCTCCACCAATTAAAGTAGTAGAGAGACTCGTAGCTGCAGCTCCACCAGTAGTAAACAGGCACCACAAACACTCTGCGCACTCTGCGACGCTCTGCATCCGGTTGCACTGTTTTAGCCCAAAAGGTCAGCCTCCACCAATGAAAGTAGTAGAGAGACTCGTAGCTGTAGCTCCTCCAGTAGGACACATGCACCACAAACACTTTGTACACTCTGCGACGCTCCGCCTCCAGGTGCACTGTTTTAGCCCAGAGGTTCCTCCTCCAACAATGAAAGTAGTAGAGAGACTCGTGGCTGCAGCTCCTCCAGTAGGACACAGGCACCACAAACACTCTGCGCACTCTGCGATGCTCCGCGTCTGGGTGCACTTTTTAGCCCAAAAGTTCTGCCTCCCACAATGAAAGTAGTAGAGAGACTCGTAGCTGCAGCTCCTCCAGTAGAACACAGGCACCACAAACACTCTGTGCACTCCGGCATTTTTGCCACTTAAGAGATGGTAAGTTTGCACTTTTGAAGGTCCTCTTTGAAGATGGACATGCAAGCCTATGAAGCTTCCTGCACTGTTTGTTATTAGACCAAGCATCTCACATCTCTCCTGGTAAAAAAGCCACCTCAGTTATCCAAGGCATATGACTGTTAAAACGTATCTGTCTAACAAAAAGAATTAGTATGGTGCTCCCTTGAATGGTTACCTTGTGCATTCCTGTTGTGTGTAGCTATTTTGTTTGTATCTTGCATTTTCTTTTGTGCACCTCGAGGCCTATGGGTGTGTGGCACTTTATGAGAATTAAATAATAATAATAATAATGATCCACAGCACCCTGTCAGGTGGTCCCAAATGATTTTGTTGTGGACCTTCCATCTTCACAAGGGTGCACAGATGTTATGGTGACTGTTGATACTTTAACAAAGATGGCTGCTTTTTTACATCGTCACTTCATCCCCAGTGCCGCTGAAACGTACAAGGTGTTCCTCAAAGAGATATTCCACCTGCATGAACTTCCATCGATTGTGATAACTGATAGAGTAAGACAATTCACTTCAACATTCTGGTCTGCATTATGCAAATCCTTAGGAATTAAGAGGGCCATGTCTTCTGGATTCCACCGACAATCAAATGGACAAACAGAGAGACTCAGCCAAACTATGGAATTGTATCTTCACTGTTTCTCTTTCATAGTCCAGGACTATTGCCTGGATCTCCTTCTGATGGCAGAATTTGCCTATAACCACTCAGACCATTCCTCTATTTGACAATCCCTTTTTTCAGTACTTATGGATGTAATGCCAGGGCCTTTTCATAGACATGACCCTAGAAAATCAAGTACAACTTTTCAATGGTATATAAAACATGGACTTGCATGGGTTCCGATTCATCTCAAAATAACCCAGGCACAAATCAAGAAAGCAGATTACAGAAATCGCACAGAAGGTCCTGACAGATAACGTTAATGTTTGTTTATCCAGAATGTATCCATCCAGGCGGCTGGTACCATCTAAACTATCCTCTCTGTATATGGGACCCGTTCAGATCAAATAGACAATTTATCCTGTCACATACAACCTTGCGTAGCCCTCACCCTGGAAAATAACAAATCCTATTTTTTATGTATACCTTGTAAAGCCGGTGGTACAGAGTTTTTTTGGGGGGGATACAACCCCCCTTATCTGCCAATACTATCTGACGGATTTCCTGAATATGAGGTGGCTAGGATTTGTGTTTTTTATGTCACCATGGTTATGCAGTATTTTTTTAGATTGGAAGGTCTATGGCAGGTGTGGATGCATCTTGGCACCTGCAAACTAATGCACCTCATTTTGTGCACCACTTCCATCACCTACTTCCCTGGAATTCTGGTCCTCCGTAAATGGAGATGGGGCGCGTTAGGCTTTGGTGTACTGCTTACCATTTTGTTTGGTCTTTGTGGCATCGCTGGATGGCTCAAGGGAATGAACTATTCCATGTATTCATTTATCGTTACGGATCCGCTGTCAGCGGGCTAGTCCTCAACCAAGATGGGGACTGTGCACCTGAAATGTCCCTCCCAGAATCTGTGATACTTCCTTTGGATTCCTCGTAGTACAGACACATTGCAATTTTAGATAATTGACCCCTGCTGTGTAATGCTTGATGTGAATCCTTGTTCCATGCTTCCCATTTTCCATCCCGGTTTCTTCCTTCTTTGTGTCACCCTTCTCCAATCCCATCTGCTCAACGCTACAGTGCCTGTGGTCGTCTCCTAGACATCTCAGTCAGGATCCTGCCTGTATTCCTATCCACATTAAAGACACCTCACCTGAGAACTCTGTAGGGTTTTTCTGCTCTCTGAATTTATTACCTCCTATTACCTCCTACATTCAGTCTCTCTTTATAAGCCTGTGATCGCCAATTGTTTTACAAATCAAAAGGAGGGCGCTTAGTCGCACGGGTGCTTCTCCAAGAGAGTGCCTGTACCTTTTGTGTAGCTGCAAAACCTGTAGAAGACCTGTAAGAGAGTTCAGAAGAAGAACAGATGTTGCAGGGATTGACACCCGGACAGGAATCCTACCAATACTATTACATGTTCCAGTCCTGCCCCCAGGAGGTATAACCCTCTCTTAACTCATAAACAACAGTTAGAATCTTTCCACCTCAGATCCTGGGCCCTTGCATTCCACACAAGGATGGTGAGGCAGTCATATGTACTGTGACGAGGATGAGTTAAACTAGTAGTAATGAGGATGATCAGTAAATAATCAAAGCATTACACCCATATCCCCCTTCCTTGTACCAGCACTTACTTTTGAGGAATAGCAAATACAGCAATCACAGGCCTATGAAACACCATATAGCACCCAATGTATGCTGAAACATACCATTCACCAATTTTATTAACTGACACCTGATGACACCTATTTCTCTCAGTCCGCACCCATACTCAGAACACTGGTACCAACAGCACAGGGTGTCTGACTGTCGAGATTCAGTCACTAATGTCTGATAAAAGTATTTGGGTCACTCCATGTAGCTGCCCTGCAAATATCCTGCGCAAAGACTCCCTGGGCCTCTGCCCAGGATGCCACCATGTCCATGGTTCACTTCCTCTGAATCATCTCATGCAGCAGAACACCGCCTCCCTGCAAATGGCCATCTGAATCCACTGACTAATGGAAACCACTGAGGCCTTCTTGCCTGCCCCAGAGGCCCCAAATGTGACAAACAAGAAGTCAATTTTTCGAAAACATACAGTGTTTTTAATGTACGCTAACTCTCCTACTCAGGAGAGGAAGGGTTTGGATAGAAGGCCAGGAGAACAATCCTATATTACCTTTGGAATTCAGAAGCTACTTTAGGGAGCAAAACAGGATCACAGTCAAGTGCCAAAAACTCAGGTAGAACTTTCAGGACATGCTCTTTAAATAAAAGAGTACTGCTCACCCGAGACCTGTGGGCAGATGTGATAGAACCAAAACGACTGTCTCAGAAATCAATAACTACACATCCGTCTCTTGCAATGGCTCAAAATACTGACATTGGAGACATTTCAACACCAGTGAGAGCTCCCAAGATGCATTCCCATAATATTCCACTAGTCTAGAGAGAGCGAACGTCTGAAACAGTCATTCCTCAAGATTCTCTCCTTCAAAAGTACCACCCTATGGCTTAATAAATGCCTTCACAACTGAGCATTGTGCCATCAACGTACAGACAGTGAGGCCTTTTTGAATCCATCAAACAGAAGTTTCAGCATAGCTAGAATGCCACAGGACACTTTCTAAACTCCATTCGTCATGCACCCGTGCACAAAATGGCTCCAATGTCAGTTACAACACTTCAGGGTTGTCCCTCTTCAACAACACTGAAGGGAATAAGCCACTTGTGGGGTAAGGCCTAAATGCTGCCACTCCCTCCTCTCAACTCACAAACTAACTAAATTATTTGGGACACCCTCAAAACTTCCTCCATTCACTAGAGAAGTGATGGCTACCTCAGCAAAATCCAAACCAGAGCCACCACCAAAACACCCGAAGGGATAACCACTCTATCCTGGACTAGTAGGGCAACATGAAAATCAGCTTTGACCTGATATCCCTGAGCTTGCTCAATGCTGCCTAAATCAGTGGAATGGAGGGAAACATAAAGCAGACTCCATGCTCAAATCTAGCTTCCCTTTCTCAGGAACCTGGAGCAAAACAAAGGAATCTGGATATTCTCCAGATTGACAAAGAGATCTCCTGTCTGGTCCACTACGTCTGATGAGGGAATTTCCTGAGAGTTACTCCCCACCCTTTGCTACTGGCTAAGAATGATCAGCACAGATCACAACTGCGAATAAAACCCTGCTCATTGTGATCAAATCCACCCACCAATGTAAGCTTTTCTTCAGCACCGATGGTCACAGGCAACAAGGCCTTCAATTCCTGCAAGGCTGGCAATCAATGCCAATGAAGGTGAGACGCCAAAAGCCTCAGGTGCAACCGGGCGCAGGGCACCACAAATGCATGCAATGTGATATGCCCCTGTGGCTGATGCCACCTCCAAGCTGTCCAATCTTCACAACAAATCATAAAGATGGAAATCCCAATCCATCAGGAACAAGACCCTCCCTACTTCTAATCAAAACTGGGCCCCAACGAATGCCAGATCCTGAGAGGTCAAAATATATTACTTCCCCGGGTTGACTAAGAAACCCTGGCGAGCCAAGTGAAAGCATGTAGAACAAACAATCCTCTAGAAGAATCTTTAAGGACATCCTCAACTCATAACATCTCAACAGTATCCCAACTCGCACTTCACCTATTTCTGTTTCCTCCCTTGACTTAATCTTTTCTATGGCTCCTCTTCTGTTTCTGCCCTACCGCTTTATTCATCTGACCACTTCCTTCTGTTTTTCTCACTCTTGCTCCCTGCCTGGTCACTCTCTCCTCCCTTATCTATCTACTTTCAAAATTGCAACCTCTGCTCTTTTCAGGTATCACCTTTTTCCTCTGCTCTCACCTTGCTTATTCTTTCATTAGACATCTTCCCTACCCCTGCCCACACTCCACCACTTTTGCTTTATTGGATACACTTAATCTTTTCCATCCACCGTCAACTTTCTCTCCTTCTCGTAAGCCATCCCAGCCGTGGATGAATCACTCTCTGTCTTTCTAGAGGTATCCTATGCAGGGCTGAAAGTCGCTGGCTCAAATCCCAATCAGCCACCAATCAGTCCTTACTCTCCTCACTTGACTATACGTATAATTCATTATTACTTTCTGCTAAGCAACACTACTTCAGTAATCTATTAAATTCAGTTTCTTCATATCCTTGTCACCTATTTCACACTCTGAACCACATTCTCTCTCCCCCAGCCCCTGATCAAACTACTCTTTCTCCTGCTACTGCGTCCGAATTTGCAGAATATTTTTCTTCAAAAATGTCTCTTCTTTGCTCTTTTAGTTCCTCTTCACCTGGCTCTACCTCTCTTCTCCCCCCTCTTCAATGTCCACATTCACCTTCCCTATCCGATTTTGACATCTTTCTTTCTTGTCTAGGCCTATCCTACTACTGCTCCTTCCGTTCCTCTTCCCTCCTCTCTAGTTTTATCAGTATATCCTCTTCTTCTTCCTTATCTTGCTGCTTTATTTAACTGCTCAGCTACGGCCACCCTCCCTTATTCTTTTACACATGCTTCTAGCCTACCCATTCTAAAGAACCCATCCCTTGACCATTATCTCATGGTTAACTTTTGCTCTATTCACTTCTACCTTATCTTTCAAAACTGCTTAAGAGTATTGGCCGGTAGATGTCCACTCGTTGGTCTCAAGGCTTCCTTCCTTCCTTCTAGGCACTGCTCACTCTGGACAGCTGCAGGTTCCTGGCCCTTCCCTCAAGCTAGCTCTTCACCAGTGTTGCGGGGTGAAATGAAAGCTCTAATACTCAGGTAAGGGAAGTGAACTTCTTTACTAAGTTCTAGTGACAAGGTATATACATCAGGTAAATCCAAGGGTAAGTAAGAAGGTACACAGGAGACATCCACCGGCCCCCGCTCTCACAGGCTGCTTCACTCCAACTGACATTCACAGAACTTACTTGGGCACTCACACCACAACATTCCACATGCATACATTCCAAAAGGCATTTTCTCAAGCAAGCATTCATGCAGGACCAAGGCATGAAACACAAGACCTATCTCACATGGAACATAACAGGCTGAGAAAGAGGGGTTGGCATTTGTGTGGACTTGTGAGCATTTTCACGTATTCTTGTATGGAAAGCCAGTTAACGCTGTGACTGACCACCAAACTCTCCTGTTTATATTTGGCAACCCACAGCCAAAAATGCCTCCTCGATTTGCGAGATGAGGCCTCTGACTCCAGGACTATCAATTTCTTTTTTTGTACACAAGCCCGGCAAGGAAGAGAACGCAGCCAATTTCCTATCCCGCCTTCTGATTGCATCGGCAGAAACAAACTATACAATTGCGGACCAGTATATACAGTACGTGGTCCAAGCGGCCACCCGGAAGTGGTCGACATCACACAGGTTGCACAGAAGTCGGAAAATGACCCTGCCATACAGATCATCCTTCAATGCCTACAGTCTGGAAGATGGAAGCAGACCAAAAAAATCGGGGGAAAAACCTGTCCAGAGACACAAAGGGACGTTCAAGGACTACTCTTAGTAAAGGAAGAACTGGCGTGGGCTGAAGAAGGTCTACTCTTGGAAGGTACCAGGAGTCTGAGGAGGAAGATGCTGGAACTGGCGCATGAAGGGCACAGGGGTATAGTGTCCATCAAGCGACTCCTGCACCAAAAGATCTGGTTTCCACATCTGAATGATCAGGTTGAACCTTTGCTCAAGGATTGCCCTACATGCACTGTCCTAAATCCCCACACGAGACCTGAGCCTTCACAAATGACAGAACTACCTGAGCATGCATGGGACGTAGTGGTGATGGATTTCTTTGGACCCATTGCGGGAGGCGACCACATACTCGTGGCCATGGACGAGTACTCCTGGTATCCAGACATACAAATAGTGACGTTCACAGTGGCCTACTACACCATCCCAGCCCTGGATACGATGTTCACGGCCTATGAAGTAGCACAAGTGGTAAAGTCTGATAATGGTCCCCCATTCACAGGACAGGACTTCAAGACATTTGCCGAATACATGGGTTTCAGTCATAGGAAAATCACTCTGTTGTGGCCTCCAGCCAATTGACTTATTTTAATTAAGAATGGCCACTCATCACAAGATTGACAATGAATGAAATTGTTTTGACTTATCTTATGTGATCCAAATAATGAATGTTACAACATTTGAAAAATTTACATTATTTGTGAATCGGAATACTTTAATGTTTGAATCATTATTTTTTTCATACATACTATTGTATACACGGAACAAAATTGATTTAGATAAACGATCAGAGTCAGAATTTTTTTTCATTGCTTAAGTGTAAAATACTATTTTTGTTAAAACAATCTTGAGAGGGTGTTCGAGGGATGGGAGGGATCCACATGGTTGGGACATCAGCTGTCTTTTACTGTTAATTATACCTGGTATCAAGGTTAGTTTATCTCCCTTGCACCCCACGACTTATCTCAAAATCCAACTGTCACAATACCACAGGTGTGCTCCCAGTTAACAGGGAATTGGCCTCCAGCCAATGGGACTGCAGAGTGCTTTATGGGAAATGTCAAAAGAACTGTTCAGATCGCCCATTTAACTAGAGAATTAGTGGAGAAGATACTCTAGCAACTCTTGAGAGACTACAGAAATGCTCCACATGGCATGACAGAGGTCCATCAGAGGTCATTTTTTGGCCGAAATGTCAGAACGAGACTACCACACATCACTCTACCCGAGGAAAGGTACCTTGAAGATCAGGAAGCAAGAGAGTTAGATGCTGCTGCCAACCCCAGTTTGAAACACTATACCAACAACAGACAAAGGGGAAGGGCAGCGAACCTTGAAGAAGGAGATGCCGTTGTGGTAATACAACCTTGCACGCACAGGCAAACTGCAGCATTTAGCAGTGCCCCGCTGACTGTCACCAAGGTCCACGGCTCACCGGTAACAGCATGGCCAGTGGCAAACAACCAGGAACTCATATCATTTTCGAAGGTCCCCAGAGATGTTAGAAGGAGTGACATGGAGAAGCGAGGCAGAGACAATAGAGTCAGAAGAACCCTATGACAGTGATGCAGGAGAGTCTGAAGGTGGGTTTTTGAGCCCTCCAGAACATTGCAGCCCGGAGAGAATTCTCAAGGCTGCTGGCGGATAACCGCAATGAGCCGGTACCAAGCCAAAGAGACTAATTGAAGAAATTGAGTAATGTTAACTTCATGGATAAAAAGGGGGGAGGTTGTAGTGTCCTGCCTGATCACTTGTGTGTGATCAGGTGGTATGGGAGGGCACCAGAAGGCACAGGGAGCGGGGTGGGCAGAAGAGTAGGGCCAAGGGGAAGTTCAGTTCATGTTAGATAACGGAATAAAGGAGTTGTGTATGCAACCCGGTGTCTGTGCCTTTATTAATGCATGGCGCCATGTTGGGAAGTTGCCGTGTGGCGACTCCCCATTGCGAGATCGCAGGAAGGCGATTTTGTGAGATTAGGAACACGAGGCGCGGATGAAATGCGCAAAGAGTTTAGAATCCGCGGGGCAGCGTAGCAAACGCACCGCCCCAGCGCTCCTCCTTAAATAGGAGTTCCTGTGACTCCAGGCCCTTGCGCATAAAGGAAATACACACTGAGAGCGTAATGCTATGGTTGAGGGAAGCCACCTGAGTGCTCTAGAGTGTAGTGCGTGTATCCTTGACACACACAGTGAGCAGTGAAGTAACTGCATGACAGAGACATTGGCTCCTGTGAGTGCTGTCATGCCCCTGTCCCCTGGACTCTGGCCAACCCCAGTTAAGTGAATTATTGAAGGTGTCCAAATAAACACCACTGTTTAGCACAACCTGTGTCCTGTCTTCCTTCAAGCCTCCACATAATTGCGACAAGGATCCAGACCCCGCGGGCCCACCATGTAAGGCACCACACCCACCACTCCTGCTTTCCTCCCCTCGCCTGGGACCCCGGCAAATCTATGGCAGCAGTGGGAACCACTTTTCTCCACATACCTGGTGGCAATGGGCGGAATGGGGTAGGCACCGGCCAGGAAGAAGGCGATGCTGCTGAACGCAATGGGGGTTGAAGGCCAGCGCATTTTCGCAGGACTAAAGGTCATGCCTGACGCAGGCGAAGATGATGATGCATACAAGGAGGCAATTTGCCGCATCGTGAAGAGGTTCACCAATAAGGAAAACGTGGTGCTGCACAGACTGAGGTTCTACACCCGAAAGCAGGATGGCAACGAGCACTTGACGACTACATCACCAGGATGAGGGAACTTGCATCCCTATGCGGTTTCGGCAACAACGCAGAACAAGTCATCTGCGACATGCTGGTAGTTGACACTAACTCCAGGAAGGTGCAGGATAAATTCATTCAGGAAAAGGAAGTGGACCTCGACAAGGCCATCCAAATTGCCAAAGCCGAAGAGGAGACCTCCAGCAGGCGCAAAGAAGTATGGAGTCCATCGCCTGTACCCGAACAAGCCGCGCTACAATGGACAGGGTGCAAAGAAAGACAGCCCCACAACAGCCCCAGAGACAAAGGTCCCAGGCAAAGAGATGTACCAAAGTGCTACACATGCGCCAGCATCAAGCACATGGCGAATGATCCCGACTGCCCCGCCAGGAACAAGGAATGTTCAAAATGTCGATGTTTTGGTCATGTCGCCCCAGCCTGCAAATGGCGGGGAAAAACCGTCACCCATGTTGATTGCGACAGAGAGTCGAGTGAAGACGATAAGCTATACGACAAACCCATGGTCATCATGGTCAACGCCCCCCACGCCAGGAGAGAAAAACCTCAGTGCACAGTGAAAGTAGATGGCATGGAAACACGACTCATGGCTGACTCAGGGTCAGATCTCACCATCCTCCCCATAAACACCTATAAAGAGATGATGGGGCAAGATCAAGTGGAAATTGGAACCACCAGACAGAAGCAGACGGTCTTCGGAGGAGCCACTGTCGATCTGCTCGGCTACATCAAATCAAGAATCGAATTGATGGGACAATCAACACAGGCTCAGCATAAGGCTGGACACCAGCACCCCAGAGCAGGTACTTTTGGTCTCTTCAGGAGGAGCGCTGAGTTGGAAAGAAGCCTTCCCTGGCCTGTTCTCCGAAACTCCAGGGAAAATCAGGAACTATGTCACAAGATCCACCTCAAACCGAATGCCCTGCCCGTGAAACATAAGGTCAGGTCTGTACCTGCCACAGCGAGACCAGTGCTGGAAGCTCACCTCCAGAGGATGGTCCAAGAAGGCACCATCGAAACAGTGGAGTCCTCAGAATGGTTGAGCCCAGTAGTACTCAAGAAATCGTCAAACGACCTCAGAGTATGCATTGACCTCAGAAGCCTCAACTTGGAAGTCGTCACCGACAGCTTCCCGCTTCCCAGCATCAGCAAAATAGTGCCCATGATGAAAGAAGCAACTGTATTTTCGAAGCTAGATATGCGCGACGCATACCACCAGATAAGCTTGCACAAAGCCTTGCGCCCGCTCACGGCATTCATCGTCCCATTCGGCACGTTCCAGTACACCTGCATGCCGTTCGGTTTGTCCTCAGCTGCATCCGCTTTCCAGAGGATGATGAGCTCCCTGTTGAAAGGAATCGTGAACGTCTCCTACTTTCAGGACGACATCCTTGTGTACGCTAAGGACTCAGTGACCCAAGACAAGGCACTCGACGCAGTACTCAGCAGACTGCAAGAAGCAGGAGTCCACCTGCGCCACCAAAAATACATGTTCGGAGTAAGTGAAGTTGAGTACCTCGGGTATCGTATCACGAAGCAAGGGGGGAGCCCCAAGAAGAAGCTCATCAAAGCCATAAACGAAGCCTGATGTCCAAAGATGAACTCTGGTTGTTCCTGGGCCTCGAAGAGTACTACGCGAAATTTGTCCCGAGATTCTCAGAAACAACGTCCCCCATGAGGGAACTCGTGAAGAAAGGTGCGATCTACGTATGGGGGCCCCAGCAGGATGAAGCATTCACCAAGATCAAAAAGAGGATCCGGCACGCACCCTGTATAAAGCCTTTCAACCCTGAGTGGGAAACATGCATCACGACAGACGCCAGCGCCTACGGGCTAGGCGCCACCCTGACCGAAAGAAGGGGTGACACAGAGAACATAGTAGCTTTTGCCTCAAAGGTCCTGTGAGCAGAGAAGAACTACTCCACAGTGGAAAAAGAAATGTTGGCGTGTGCCTGGGCCTTCGAATATTTCAGATCGTATGTCTGGGGTAAAAAATTCCAATTGGTCACCGACCACAAACCCCTCATACACATGTTAAGCCCAGGTGGCACGAAGACCGCCACACTAAGACTGGCCAGAATCGCTGCTAAACTCCAAGAGTACACCTACGAGATAGCCCACATTGCTGGCTGGAAGAACGCCCAATCAGACTGCATGTCCAGGCTCCTAAACCAAAATACCCCAGGAACCACATTCCTTGAAGACGAATGCCTTGTGGCCTCCATTAGCGATCTCAGGAACGGCGAATTTATGGAACTAAGTGAATGTCACTGGCAAGAAGAATACAAGCAGGACGAAGCCCTAGGCCGCGTGGTAGTGTTGGTATGCGAGGGATTGCCCAACAAAAGAGCAATCCCAGAAGGCCTACGCCCTTACTGGAAGGTCAGCAACGAAATTACAACCATAAATGGTCTCATTCTCAGAGGTGACCGTGTGATTCCCCCTAGAGGCACACCAAGTAAGGGTAGACAAAGACGTGGACATGCGAGACATAGTATTCCGCATGCAGCGAAACAAGGAAGCAATGAAGGCTCAAGGGGACAAACGCAGGGCCGCCCAACGCACAGCAGTCAGTGAAGGCGACCTAGTAAAAGTACACCTTCCCCATAAAGACACCATGACAGGCTCCAAATACAGTAGACCCATAGAGGTCATCGCAAAGGGATCCAACCACATCTGCACCAGCGACGGTAATCGATGGAACTTGGAAAGAGTGGCCATGTACCGCAGAAGAGAATCTATCAACCACCCATCCTCAGAAGCAGGAGAAGGTCCAGCCCAGCAAGGCTCGTCCAGCAACCCCCATCATCCAGGGGGAAGATCATCGGAAACACAGCATCATGACAAACCCACAGGCGTGAGCCCCCCATCCCCGTCCGGGGGATCCTGGAGAGAAACGACACAAGGATAACTCGATCCACCTGAATCTCCCCACGTCCCTTCCCACTATCCAGCTTCGCCTTCTGACCAAGGTAGACCACAGCGGGAGAGAAGGAAACCCTGCAAGTTCTCAGACTATGTCATGCATTGACCAACCATCCTCTTCCCACCAAAGGAGGTGTGTGGGGACTCCCCATCGCGAGATTGCGGGAAGGCGATCTTGCGAGATTTGGAACTCGAGGTGCGGATGAAACGCGCAAAGAGTTTAGAATCTGTAGGGCAGCATAGCAAACGCACCGCCCCAGAGCTCCTTCTGAAATAATAGCTCCTGTGACTCCAGGCCCTTGTGCATAAAGGAAATACACTCAGAGAGTAATGCCTTGCCTGAGGGCAGCCACCCGGGTGCTCTAGAGTGTAGTGTGTGTATCCCTGACACACACACAGAACAGTGAAGTAACTGCATGACAGGGACATCAGCTCCTGTGAGTACTGCCATGCCCCTGCCCCCTGTACTCTGCCCAACCTCAGTTAAGTAAATTATTGAAAGTGTCCAAATAAACACCAATGTTTAGCACAACCTGTGTCCTGTCTTCCTTCAAGCCTCCACAGCTACACAATAATTACTTTCTAACATATTTTCACAGTAACTTTCTGTAATGCTGCTTGCTTAATCTTTTTGTCCTAAATAGTATGTCTAGCATAGTGCATGTCTTTTTTATTACATACCAAAAACATACAACGTATACTGACAGATTTGGGGCAAGAGAAATCAGGAAGGCGGGTTAATAGGTAAGAAGTTGAGTTGGCGGGCAAGCTATAAGTAGAAAACAATGCAACGTGCGTTAGGTTCGGTTTTAAAAGTGGTATATAGTTTTTATCTATTCAATTTTATCTATTCGGTTTGGAAAGGTAGGATATTTGCGGTACTGTACATTGGAGTTATCCTATGTGCAATAATATTTTACAAATTAAGAAGGTGAAAAAGAAAAGAGTGGAGATGCCGGGGATTGAACCCGGGGCCTCATACATGCGAAGCATGCGCTCTACCACTGAGCTACATCCCCTCATGACGTTACACTATGTGAAAACCCTTTACAAACAACACAAACATAGCTCGTGTAGCAAGCACTGTTAGAAAATAAAAAAGGGGAATCTGTCTCGAGCGTTCAGTATTTATATTAATTCTGACCGCAACATTCACATGCTCTGACTGATGCACACGCCAATCAAAAACCAGAACATCATCTTTTGTAAGATCAAGAAACATAGAATAAATGTGAAAGTGTACAAGTGAAAGAAAACCAAAAAAGTGATAATATAAAAGTTGCATATGTGGTTTTCGATTCGTTTTGTACATTCTTTTAGTCTTATTTTCTCTGTTGAAAGAGATGGGTTATAAAATAAAGAAAGGCGGCGTAGTGAGCGGATGGGGAAAAACAAGCAGGGTACGCTCTTCCCCAGTGGAGTAAAGTTATATTGGTCATAATTTATGAAATCACTGGTTTAAAACATATCCAAGAGCTAGCCTGGAAATACACCACATCGAAATCTGCCATTGAACCGGAAGCGGTTATTTCTCCACAAAGAGAAAGGGAGAGCAGGTCTAATCTGATTGGCCGGTTCGGTTGTAGGCGTGTTCTATCAAGCGTGCTCTATGAGTGAGAAGACGAGTCTAGATCAGGTGACGTTCCTACTGCAGAATCCTACCGGTAGGTGGAACAACGAACAGTGAAGGTGCTTTCACCGCGTGACGTGCCGGATACGCGGGACGGCGTGGCACGTGTCGTGCAAATGTACACATTTGGTATGAGCGGGAAAGGCAGATCCTTCTGTATTGGATTATTTGAATACAAATTTCTGGCAGGGAGTTCCAGGACGAGGGATGAAGGGACTATTAGTGCAGAATCATGTAAGGAAGAGCCCACTTACAAGAGCGAGTGGCGGAGTGCCAAGGTAGGAACTGAAAACTGAGGAAACTCACGTCAGACAAAAGTAATTCGAGTTGTACTGTTTGCTGAGTGTTTCAGTTGATTGAGGCTTGAGGGTGTCCAGGCAAAGTTTCGAATCAATAGTTTTGAATAACAAAAGTACCGGAAAAAAAAGTTTCGAATTTTTTTCCCTTCATATTAAAGGGTTTATTTGAATTTAGTATAGTTAAATAAGTGTTTTAAAAAAAACCAGGGGTGGGGGGGGAGGGACCCCCCCCATAAATATTTTTTACAAAAATGTGAAACTTTTTTTCGACACTTTTGTGTCGGAACTTTTGTCAGTTGAAACTTTGACTGTTGAAACGGTCACTATGAACCTCAGTTGAGCTGACAAGTTTTCAGATTGTGTAATGTGTGACATGTTCATGTTTGAAATACTTATTTCTGACATTTCAATGTTTTGTGTGTGACATTCTGAGTGACACTTGAAGAGGGTTGTCTGAGGTCAACATCCCAAACAGAATGTGCCGAGAGTAGCTGGTTTGCTGGGTTTGTGGCAGTAGAGATGAGAAGTGGGATTCCCAGGATGCAGATAAGGACTGTGAAAGACATCTCGGAGAAGGAAAAGTTACTGATGAACAGCGGGTGGTATGAGCATTACATCAACACCTTGCACCCTTGGTCTCACACCTCTTCCATTTTTGGCATTTTCCTTAGCTTGCTGGAATGCTGCACAAAACATAAAAAAACGCATGCGTTTTTGCACCTTGCCTTGCCCCCCTCAATCAGCATGACTGTTCAATAGTGGTAGAAAGAGATCATTCTCTGGACCATATCAGATGAGGAACTCGTCCTGAGAAGGACCAGCTAGTACGGGCCCAACATCTTTCAGGAGATCAAACCTGACTCTGATGGATCATCTTTTTCCCATTGTTAGAGATAGGACTTGCAGAAATGGTCTCTTGGCAGAACTGTTGCACCTCATTAAATAGAAAAGCCTTCCCTTGGATGGAGGTGCCATTGATACTATTCCTCATACTCCACTTAAGCAAGAGGAGTACCAAATCATTTTACATTGCTCGCAAAGTTTCAGCCTTTGCGAGCATGCTAGTGACCAAGAGAGGTGGTCACTTATTGTTTTGAGTCTAATGGTGTGAAAATCCCACTGATTAATAGCAATGCACCTCATAAGAACCCCCTGCCCCCCGAATACTATAACTGGATAGTGAGCCGACTTAAAATTCAAGGAAACAGTAAACCTCTGGGAGTTTGGGGGGAGGGGTTTAATACACCCATGGACAAACAATTGGACAAATCTTCATCCACCCCCAGCTCACGATCAAAACGAGCACACAAAACTTCAAAACCTTCACAACCTATTGGATATCTGGCGGATCCGGCAATCAGGGTAGCGTGACTTTACATCCTATTCCTCAGTCCACAACGCAGCATTCCACATAGATGTTTTGTCTATCCGATAAAGCACCAGATGTGTAACGTACACTTCCATTTACCTTCGAAACGATATCCAATCACTTTCCAGTGATTGTTCAAATAGACATTCCCTCATGTAAAGCTAGCCATAGTGGGTGAAGCTTTAAAGCAGCTTCTATAAGAGATACAGCTTTCAGATTGGACCTACAATAGGGCATTCAGGATTCTTCTAAATAAATGCAGGTTGAGTAAATTCCCCATCTACGCTATGGTAGGTTTTCCAGTGTTGGATAAGGGGAATCTGCATCTCCAAGGAGGCCGTAGCGCTCTGCTCTATAAAGCGAGATCTAGATAAAAAAAGACATCCTGTTAGAGACCCCCAACTGCAGACATTCAGGGAGATGGTGCAGTGGGGGGTTAACTGTCTTGGTAGCCAGAGGAGTGCAAGACAGTATGGCGAGAGACATAAACTGCGCAAAATACTGGCCTGGTTGGCATGAGCACAGAGGAAGAATACATTCATAAACTCGAGAAGAGAGGGAGTAGAGCTAAAGCATAGCAACTCAGAAATTCTAGAGGAGTTTACCAAGTTCTACGCTAAATGATATTCCTCACAAGCACCAAAAAAATTCCTATAAAATGAATTAATTTCTAGATCGATCCGATATGATTTTACTGGCTGGAGAATGCAGAGAGGTGAAAGCTAAATGAATTGATAACAATAGGAGACATTCCAAAATCAATCGAAGATCTTCCCAGTGGGAAATAGTCTGGGGCAGTTAGCCTTTCGTCCAAATCCCATAAAGCATTTGTAAATACTCTGGGCCCACGTCTTCTAAAGGTATATTGTTTCCTGTTAAAACTGAATAAAAAACCTACAGAGACACTGCTCATTGTACTGACCCATTTCACTCATAGATATCGATAGTAAGATATTCTCAAAAATCTTTGCGTAAGTGGAACACACATCTTCCACTTACGCCCAAATGCATACTGCCAGACCAATCGGGCTTCATACTGAGTAGGTCGACCTTGAATGGCCTGCACCGACTGCTTGGTATGGTACAAGCCCTCCAGCCTGAACGTCAAGCCTTTGCTGTCTTACTGGTTACTGAAAACGCTTTTGATTCTATAGAGTGGAGGTTCTTCTATGCAGAGTTGAATGCAATGGGTGTATGTTCAAGATTTCTCTCCATGATAAAATTACTGTGTGTACCCAAGCATCTGCCAGAATCTGGATGAATGAATGTATATCAGATGAGCTCCTAGGGCCCCAGAAGAAGACGGGTGCCCCTTTCACCTTTTGTTACTTGCTGTAGCGATAGACCTACCAGCCACTTTACTGCAAGATAAGCATTTGCAGCTGGGCATGTAGCTATACTCTCACAAGCCCATCATCTCTCCATACGCTGATGATGACATGATGCGTTTTGTCAAAAGTCCTGATTTTGATCTCCTCCTCATTATGCATGAAATACAAATATTTGGGGACCATTCAGGTCTTAAAATAAAAGCCAACAAATCTGAATGTTCTCCCCTCATGCAGAATACGATAGTGTGTCATGAACTACTGGGGAAAAAGTGGCAACCGTTTAAGACCAAATTGTTGGGTAGGAGTGAACCCCAAGGTAGGGTAGGGCTACTGGGAGTCCCTGAATCCAGAACTCGTGGGAGGCCCAACACCTCCCATCTTGCCAAAATGAATGCAGCAGGAGTTCAAGCAGACAGCAAGTTCAAACTGTGGTTTTATTCTGGCCAGAAAACACACAGGGATCTGCACAGGGAAACAAATCCAAACGCTATCTCACTCAGAGCCTGGCTGCAAGCTCTTTTCTAAGACACAGTGCCCTGCTGACGTCACAGCTTGGGTCAGTTCCCAGAACATGTTTCACCCCCTGATTGGGTGCTGAGTGATTGGCCATATATAGCATCCTTATAGAAATTGTTTTATTGGTCCTAGGTTGTCAGAGGGCTGTTCTGGCTGTTTCCCCATTACGTAATTCTAAAATGTTGCATTGTGAAGGTCTTCCCATCGGTTTAGCTGATGGCCCAGCCCTGAGACATAATTCCCTCCTAGCTCAAATGTATCTCCCCAAGTAAAGGTAACTGTTTTCTTTCTGCGTCATAATTATGTGTGAATCAAAAATGCGTTTTGGGTGTGCTTGCTTTCAAATGAAACATGCAGGTGTTCTTGTTACAGTGTTGCAAATTATGTCTGGGCTTTGTGAAATTGTCTTGCTCTGAATTGGCTGTATTTTATAAGAATAATGCTCTTCAGTTCACTGTCCTCCAGAGAAGGAATTATATCCGTTACACGACCTTGGCTGAGAACCTGGATTTGCAAGGTGCATTCCTGTTGTATGCACGGATCCCAACGCTGCTGAACTTCACTTGTGTAATCTTGGCTTCCACTGTGCCATTTTATATGCATGAATTAATTAGTTATAGTGCTGTTAGGTGGTCTAAATGCTTTTGCTTTTCCATAGGATTAATTCATGTGAGCATCTCCAAGCCTTTAAATAGGAACTCTTGTGTTTTGTAGATACTGCATGGCAGTATTGCTGCATTGATATTAGTGTAGCATATCTTCTTAGCGCTTTTAGTCAGGATTGCCAATCGGAGTATCTCTGCTAGCACCCAGAAGCTCTTCATCCACTCTGGTCAAGATTTGTGTTGCTTTTAGGTTGCAGTGTTGGTGAAGTGGGTATCTTTCAGCATATTTGTCACCCATGGGCACAGTGGGGACTGGTGCAAAATGGTGAGTGTCCTCATTATACTTTCTGCTCTTCTTCCTGATTGTATCTGGGGGTAAAGGGGGCAGGAGTAGATTTCGGCCTCCTCTCTTCAAAATAACTAGGGACCCAAAAAGTCTGTCTGTTAACAATTATGGAGCAGCACTTGAAAAACGAGGCAAATGGTCTCCAGGTGCAGCAACCCCCTCTGTCCCTATATGGCAAGATGTCACTGGTCAAAGTGACTATTTTACCCAAATGTAAGTATTTCTAAATGTCCCGCTGTTATTACCAAGGTCATTTTTGAGGAGAGTCAGAAGCATCCTAACACAGTTTCTATGGGCTGACAAGCAAGTGAGATTGCGATGGTACACATTGATAGCTCCACTGGAGAGAGGGGCCTACCTTTGCCCTACATGGAGAGCTGTTACCTGATGGCACATTTGCATTTTTTTTATGCACGTGCATATTGAACGGGCGATAGCCGCCCCACCCTGCTCAGAACTGTCATTCTCCAGGGCTTAAAGTGCAACCGAAAGGAGATCAGTATGCACAGAGCCTAGGGTAGGATTAGACATGTGCTACAGGTGCCTTATTTATATTCACCACTTATACTTGTCACAAATCTAGCAGATTTGGTAATCCCTACTGAAAAAAGATGTGTATAGACCATGAAAAAGACAGGCATCGGGTTCTTTGGGGATTTCTTTCAAGACGGGCAATGTATGACCATAGAACACTACATAGCCAGAGGGGGACTATGGGGGGGCAGAAATCAACAATTGAAATATTGCTATATCATTGAATAAGCAATATGCTTGGAAACACCCTGGTCTCATTCCTGGCCCAACCTTAAACATCAGAACTATTACACAACACAATACTGGCTCAAAGCAAAGACCGGTTAGTATCAACATTATACAGTAGCTTTATACATACATGTGTGGGTTATGCAGAAACTGCGGGACTGTGGGAACACTCATTAAACTGGAGGATAACTGATGAGGAATGAGGGTACATCTGCAAACGGATAAGAGCAGTCTCTGTTAAGGGGCACTACAGACTTATTGATCTAAAATGTATACACCAAGCATACCACTCCTAGCGAAACTGCACAAATAGTGCGTGGAGAGGACGACTTCATCCACTTGGCATGGATTTGTAGTGGTATTAGGGGATTCTGGAGTATTTAAAATAATTTGAAAAATAGCAGGCTAAGAGGTTGCAATGTTCCCTCTGGTTGGGCTGCTACGCTAGACAAATGAAATATCGACTGGCCCCTGGAAGCTGGTAGTGCTCCTATTGGTGCTGGCCCGCAGATGTGTTGCTAAATCCCGGTGGAATGGCCCCACGCCCATTGTATAACCATGGCTGCAAGACATAACACATAGTTATGAGAAAGAAGAATTGTACTTCAACTCAATACTGGACACAAACCAGCTGATCTGGATCCCTTACAAAAACGATTTGCTCAGCAACCGGAGCAGAAACCGAACACTGTATCCTTAAGGTTTGGATCAAGTGGATAGGCCCCTCCTAACCACCACAAATACCAACTCATGTCTGAGGTTTTTACTGGATCTGGGAGAATCTTGTAAGTGAATATCCTAAATCTGTCAAATGCTTTTCTGTATTTCGTACTTGGGAAAATATGTGGGTTAATAATGTCTCCACTGGAATGTTATGGGAAAGTAGCATTCAATTACTAAAACAATAAAAAGAGTTGACAAAAAAGGACTCCCCATGTTAGCAAACATCAGAACCATATTTACACGGGAAATGAGATGCATCTAACACTTCCTTGATAACAAAACATGTTGGTAATATTGGGGAAGGCAAAGTTCTGTGGAATATGTGCAAGTGTAACTTGATGTGCAGTTTAAAGTTGCTAGCATATTTGAGAAAGTAAAATGTTTTGAAGAATCCTGCAACTGTTGCAACCCATCTGCTGTCTCGATTGCTGTATGGGACATTTAATCCTGCATGCCCGTTAAGCGGCAGAGTTACAATTAGAATGTTTTTGTTAATCAGACAATGTGTATGCAGAATTGATTATGAAAATGAATGCTTGTGTGTGATTAAATAATGAGATAAATGGAGGCTGGTTATTTTTTGTTTTTGTAGCCAAACTGCTTGTGAGACATTGTGGTGGTTTCCACTGCATAAAGCTGGGGACACAACTGCCACAACCACCTCCCATGCAGCCCCCCCACCCTGGAATTTGTTTTTAATAAAACAAAAGATTAATTCTGAAATTAACCTGTTTCTTCTCCCAAGTATTCTGGCGTGGGACTTTATTTTGGGGGTAATATATTAGGGATGCCCAGTTGATGTAGTAATCAAAATATATCTTATACGGAAAGGGAAGTTGGCGAGCGGGAGAGTGGACGCTAGTAGGAAGAGAGAGAAAGGAGTTCAGAACAAGTGTGAGAAAAACTCAAGGGGAGAGAAAGAAGGGAGGAAGAAGAGAGCGAGGAAAGCAAAAGAGACCGGAGTGGATAGAGAGGGGGTGGAGGTCTGTGTGTGCGCGCGCGCTGGTGATAGAAAGTACACCAGCATATAGGCACTCCTTTGAGACTAGTCTAGATTTAGACAGTAGGAGTTACCTGTGGCTAATCTTTAATTTTGAGGTATCATTTGGGGAAGTGGGTACGCTTAGGCTAGAATGGAGGAAACCCACAAGATGGTAAAGGGTTACGTTAGGGACCCCCCTTAGTCTGGCCTTCCCACGTCTTCCTAAGTTTTTAATTAAAGCACCTGAAAATGTATATTCTGGTATGTTCGTTTTTTAAACTATCTGTGACATTGATTGACTTTATTTTATATGGTTTCATAAATCTGCGTTTTCCTTGCTGGTCTGTGGAGTAACGTAAGTCTCAATGAGGGGTACATGGCATAGAAAATACACATTTTGGGAAATGGATCACGTTTACCATGGCCTTGAAGTTTAGATGTACCAAATGATTCAGATACCTGGCCAAATCATGGTTACATAAATCTTTGTGTACTTTTCTATATACTCCATTGCTTAAAATGGAGGTTTGTGGGTGCTGGGGGAAGATAAAGGTGGTCGTCAATCCTGATGCCTCTTATGTGATTTCCTTGAGGTCTGTTATTTCTCTTTACCCCAGCTTTTTCTGACTTCTTTATGGGAAAGCTGGGTCCTGCACCTTTCGTCGGGTGTATTGACTTGGAGGTTCCTGTCTTCTTTGTAATTTTCCAGCATTTTTAAAAATAACATTTATTTAGTGAACAGCAGTAATACATTGGAAGCATACAGTAATAACTTCAAATTATGTCAATTTACCCATAGCCCCCTCTTCCAACATATCGTCATCCGTGTTCACAACATTTTAACTTTTAACAACCATACCTCCAATTCTTTCTACCCACGCCCCCGGCTGCCCCTCATTCCAAACTTTCGTACATTGAGGTGGTGTTTTAGAGTTCCTCCACCTGTTATTTATTGTCCATTTGTCTTGGCTTTTGTCTTCAATTTTTAGGGCCACTGCTATTACCTTCAGGTCCCCCCTAGAGAACTGAATATATACGAAGCAAAGTGGGCCTAAAGTACTTCTGTTGTTTATCTGTCACAAAATCGTGAAATGGGAGCCAGGTTGCCATAAACGTGTGATATGTACCATTAGCCAAGGCAGTCACTTTCTCCATTGCCATAATACCCCACATTCTTACCCACCACATGGCCAAAATGGGACCCTGTTCAGTTTTCCAACCGTCGGCCAGTGTGATCCTTGCTGCAGTAAGCATGTGAGTGATAAGAGCAGCACAGGTTCCACTGGCATCATATATACCTTCCACTGTTGCGGCCAATAATACCACTGCTTGATTGAGTCAGTTGAATATTCATTATGTCCTTAATATGACTCCGGATTTCTTTCCAAAAGATGCTTGCCTTTGAACAGGACCACCACATATGCCCCAGATCCCCCACCTGCCCACGTTTCTGCCAGCATAAAGGAGAATATTTGGGATTGATTGAGTGTAGACGGTGTGGTGTCATATACCACCTGAAGCATACCTTATATGCCAATTCTCTTTGGCTACACATTTGGAGCTTTTAAGTGTGCAGCACCAAATCTGACCCCACATCTCCTAGGTTATTGGGACCTCGCGACACTGTTTCCATTTTGTCATGTGTGGCAAGATGTCCCCCGGAACAACGCTATCCAGCAGACCATATAGTCTCAAGACCCCCTTTTTTTAGACCCCCTCTCTTATCGTGGTTTCAATTCCTACTGGTTGTGTGGTGGCCGCTTCCTTAATCACTCTATTTGAGACCCAGTGCCTGATTGGGACATAATGAAATCTTTCTTGTTCTGGGACATGGAATTTCATTTTACACTCTTCAAAGTTTAATGTGTCACTGCCCTGATAGAAGTCCAATGTGTCAGTGTTGTTTGTCCTGCCCAATGTGTCCAAAAATGTGGATATCTTTCCAGAGTAAAGTCAGTGTTGCCGCTCATCGGTGTAAATGGGCCCAACCTGGTTTTAATTTCTTGCCCCGCAGCGCTCTATCCCAGTAAAAGTGTGGTCGAACAGGGGCCACCGGCTTCCCTGACCGATTGGAAAGCCTGGGCTTCTTGAGACAAAGGGATTTTGGTAGCTCCTCGTTCTTGCTTGCTTCACCCATTTGAGCCTTCTCGTGGTACCCATAGCAGCATAGGGGCCACCTCCGCTGCCACTAAATAACGAATAATCTCTGGGACCCTCAGGCCTCCCAGAGTGGGGGATTGAAACAAGACCCTTCAGGATATTCTAGGTTTCCGTCTTCCCCAAATGAAGTGTAGTATCACCCTCCTGTAAAGTTTTAATCGGCTGGGTTGGTATCCAAAATGGGAGAGAGCTCACTGTATACAGGAATGTAGGCATTGGAGTCCTCTTTGTGGCTGGTAGACGAGGAACCATGAAAGATCCTGCATGTCCCACCTCCTAAAATTATCCGATAAGGTCTTCGGCAGCTTCGGTACACTAGCCCTGTACAAGCCTTTGTTTGTGAGCGTCAATGTCACCCCCAAATATTCTATTGCTTCCTGTTCCCAAGTTAGTGGATAGTTCTTACTCCATTCTGCCACTTGTTCAGGGTCTTCCGTGATATTGAGATCTTTTGACTTGCTATAGTTGATGCGAAACTCAGAAATCTCTGCGACTAGGAGGTAGTGAGCGCACTGTATTCCGAAAGGATTAATAATACGTTGTCTGCATATAATTCAATTCTATGTGTGCCCCCTTTAGTCATAACCCCCCTGTATCTCAGAATCTGCCCATATGGCCTGTGCCAATGGCTTCATGGCCATGGCAAATATCAATGGGGATAATGGGCACCCCTGACGAGTGCCCCGTCTTATTGGGATTGCGTTTGAATATTGGCCGTTCACCTGCAACCTTGTGGCTGGGATTCAGAAGTTAGCTAAGACCATACGGGTAAAGGTTGGCCCACATCCAAACATTTCTAATGTTAACTTCAAGCAGGTCCAGTCTAAACTACCAAACGCTCTGGTGGCGTCTAATGCAAGCATGGACATATTTTTTACAGACATCCGTCCCCAACTTGAAACGTTTACCGCTATCCGTATATTATCCAGAGTGTCTCGTCCTATAATAAAACTGGCTTGATCGGAGTGTATGATCCCCAGCAATACCCCCATTAGTCTCTGGGCCAGAATCTTTGCATGAAGCTTAGCGCCCCCACTGAGCAGCGAAATAGGGCGATAGCCAGCACATTCTGTCAGATCTTTTCCTGCTTTCAGTATTAAGATGGTAGTTCAGGTTCCCATATCCCCAGTGACTACCCCTGTGTCCTTTATCTGATAACATTTTTTTGCCTAGAGGGCCGACTACTATATTTCGGAATATTTTGTAATATGCATACCCAAACCCATTAGTCCCCGGGGTCTTATTACCCGCCAGAAATCCTATAGCCTGACCAACCTCCTTTTTGGCTATTAGGGCTTCCAATAGTAATCTACAGTCCTCCGAGATCATTGTCCCCTTTTATAAAATAAGTCTGAATAAGGAGTTGTGCTGATCTGTCTGCAAGATGTGATTCTAGTTTTGCCCTTGTTTCATTTACGCCCACTGAGCCTTCTGAGCCCCCCTATTTTTGCATTGGTCCTCCGCTTCTTTCACCTCCCGATTCAAACCCACCTTCACAATCTCCTTCTCCCACAAGAAGTGTGCAGTTTGGGCAATACATTACAGTTTGCTGACATCCCAGACAGTCCCACACAACAGGGGCACCAGGTTATTGTACACCCCGGTCACACCTGGTATAGCACAATTTGCATAAAAAGCAAAGAAAACGGACCAGGTGTAATGTGCATCAGTACAGTAGACCAGAGGAAGCAGAGGTGAACCTAAGTCAAGCAATTTATGGGAAGAAAAAATTAAATTGGTTCTTGGTGATTAATACATCAAATATATTAATATAGATGCACATGACACGTTCTTCATTAATCAACACATTCAATAAATTAATGCAAATGTATCATGTCGCTAAAGGAACATTAAAGGAATGGTCCGCCCAAAAGTTTTTATTTCAAAAATAGATAGGCAACATAAAAAAAAAACGATTGGCATTTTTTTTTTTCGAAGACCCTATGTAAAACTTTTAGCAATTCAAGCTCAAAACTTGAAAAAGCAAGCACATGGGCGCATCCATTTTGGGAAATGGCTGCCCGCCTGTGCTGGCTTTTGCAGCACTAATGAAGGAAAAGCCAGCCAGCTGTAGTAAACAAAAGCTACCTCTGGGTGGCTTTTCCTTTATTGGTTCCGGGACTCGGAGGACGCGGACCGGAGACTACAGGCAGAAAAGCTGCAGCTGCATCTCGGTAAGTGCTATTTTTTTTTTTTTTAAAATAAGCACTAGCTGCGGTTTTTTGTCTAAGTTTTCCGGGCTGGAGGAGCCCGGAAAACTTAGAAATAAAACCGCAGCTTTAAAACGTATTTATGTTTGCGGTCGCTTTTGAAGTGACCGCAAACATAAATACAACGTTATTGTGTTTGAAAACGCTGCGGTTCTCCGAGCCCGAGAAACTTGGAAAGAAAAACTGCGGCGTTTTCAAACACAACCGCGTTGTTTTAGGCAGAAACACTGCAGCATTTAGCATGGCGGAAAACAACCGTGTAGTGTTTCTGCTTTCCCATTTGGGGCTCTAGGGCTCCCCACAGGGGGCCCTAGAGCCCCAAATGGGAAAGCAGATTTAGGCAGAAACACAGCTGCATGTAAACACAGCCGTGTTGCGTTTCTGCCTGCCTTGGCTTTCACTTTGGGTCTCCGGTGCTCCCGTAGGGGAGCACCGGAGACCCAAAGTGATGGCCATGGCAGGCAGAAACACAACGCAGTTGTGTTTGAAAACACTGCGGTTTTTCTTTCTGAGTTTCTCGGGCTCCTCCGAGCCGTAGGAGCCTGAGAAACGTAGAAAGAAAAACCGCAGCGTTTTCGAACACAATAACGTTGTATTTATGTATGCGGTCGCTTCAAAAGCTACCGCAAACATAAATGCAACGTTTTTAAAGCTGCAGTTATATTTCTAAGTTTTCCGGGCTCCTCCAGCCCAGAAAACTTAGAAATAAAACCTCAGCTAGTGTTTATTTTTATGAAAAAAATAGCACTTACCGAGATGCAGCTGCAGCTTTTCTGCCTGTAGTCTCCGGTCCCCGTCCTCCGCGTACAGCACCAATGAAGGAAAAGTTACCCAGTGGTAGCTTTTGTCTAGTACAGCTGGCTGGCTTTTCCTTCATTAGTGCCGCAAAAGCCAAAGCGAGCACAGCGGCGGGTATCTATTTCACAAAATGGATGCCCCCATGTGCTATCTTTGAGCTTGAATTACTCAAAATTTTACATAGGGACTTCGAAAAAAAAATGCCAATCGTTTTTTTAATGTTGCCTATCTATTTTTTGAATTTTTGGGCGAACCATTCCTTTAAGACTTCATTCAAAATAATAGATGTAGAAATATTCTACACCTACTTAAAGAAGTAGTGAAAGGACCAACAAAACAGTGTACAGCACAAGAACCACCCTTGCTGTGGTAAACAAACCTAATAAACATTTCAACAAATATATCTTACAATCGCGTATACAATTAAAAATATTAAACATGAAACAGAAGCCAGACAGTCCACCAGTCCGTCCCCGGCGTGTCGTTATCTTTAAAATAATAGTTTAAGGTTGCTTCCGTGTGTGCTCTTAGTGCTAGGTCCCTTAGTAATAATTCATTCAGCCGCCATGGTCTTCGAGTTTTCGGCAATAGCATCAACTTTGGGTTCTGTTTGGAGTGTAACCGGTGCATGATCTGTCAGACACTATACCCCAATCTCTAACCCTGTAACTTGGGCGCTAAATGTGTTCAAGACCAGGGTCCTATCTATACGTGAGAAGCCTCTATTTCCAGCAGAATAGTGCGTGTATGATGGGTCTTGTGGGTGGAAAAGTGCCATATTTCTATGACGTGTAACTCTCTAAGGAAGCGTGCCAGTGCTTGTCTGTGTTTGCTTTCAATGAGGGTGGCAGGGAGAGTTGTATCCATTGAGGCGTCCAATATGCAATTAAAATCCCCACGGCCCACCTATCAACACATGTCCCACACACCACCCTGCCAATTCTCCCAAAAGGTTGCTTGGGAATTGGTCCTATTTCTCTGTGGGGGCATATATCGTAACCATAGTAACCAGTTGGCCCATCAACTGCCCTCCCATGACCAGGTAGCGCCCTTCTAATGTATAAACAGTTTCTCAAACCGTACTGCCTTCGCAATTCTAATTCCCACCCCCCCTTTTCTTCGGATCACTGGATGTAAAAAATTACACGGGGAGCGCCTTATGTCTCAGGCGGATTTCGTCCCCAGGGAGCAAGTGAGTTTCTTGTAACCATATCACCGAGGCGTGCATCTCCACCAGTCGCCTCAGGATTGAGCGCTTCTTAACTGGCTAGTTTAGGCCCTGGGTATTCAACGAGATCAACCGCATCTCAGCCATGGTCCATTTTCATTCATGTGTGTTTTTTGTGAGCCCAATCGGCACCCCTTTGCCATCCATGAAAGAACCTCTTATTAGCCACCACCCCAACATAATTCCTAGCAACCAAAACAAACTTCCCTCCCACCCCCTTTCCAAATATAAACCCCAATATTGTAAACTTTGTATCCATCCTCCAGGCACTGTCTGCTACCCTGGGTAAAATAACGTAATTCCCACACTCTGCAGTTCCCTCCCCCCACACTCCCATTCTTCTTGGATACCATCTAAACAAGAATATTCGCTGATTTGGCCCAGATTGTCCCTATTATTAATGCTGACATACCTTTCATCTATCAGTCCCTCAGTTCTTTTCAAAGAACGCTTGCCCCCCCAAGCAGAGTTCCCCCCCCCCTATCTTAATCTCAATCCATTCAGGTGGGGTCTGTGTTTCTGCCCCCTTGTTCCTTCCTTTCGGGTATGGGCGGCCCATTTTCTGTTTCTCTCTCTTGGGAAGCGCTGTTGCTGTCGAGTTCTCGTCCCGGTTCGTGTCCTGGTCTGCAGCCCTTGTCTTCATCTTGCTCGATAAGTTTGGCAGCTTCTTCCTCCTTGGAGATGGTGTATCTCTGACCCTTCCATTCAAAACGGAGGCCACATAGGAACGTCCACCTGTATAGTATGTCTTTGAATGTTAGCCAGCAGTTAACTATTCGTAACTGCTTCCGCTTTAGGGGGGTCACCGGGGCCATATCTTGATAAAGTGATAGTGAGGTTTCTCAAAACCACACTGGCTCATGCTTTGGCGCTGCTTGCGTAATTTCCTCTTTTAGTTAATACAGGTGGACCCTGGTCAGTTGGTATGAAGGAGGGTACAATAAGGAGTAGAACATCGGCAGGACGTATTCCTGCATGTCTGCGTCTGTTATAGATTGGTAAGCCCGTGAATGCGTATGTTTTGCCGGGATCTATTTTCTGCATCCTCGTGCTTAGTCGGAACCTGCTCCATTTGTTGTTCCAGAGAGTTAACTCGTTGTGCTAGTTCGTCTTGTTCATGTCCCCGTTTGCTCACCGTGGTTTGCAGTTCATCCACCCAATTCTCTACCGCAAGGACATTTTTTTGTTAAGTTCTGCGATTGTTTTGGCAAGGTCAGCCACACTCTAATGTTCTTTGTGAATTCCTGTAACATAGTCATCAGATCTGATCTCCTTGTTGATGGGTCGTCATTTTCAGACTAATTGTGGTGATCATTTTGTACCGCCGTCAGCTGTTGTATTGTATTGTATTTTATTTATAACGCGCAAACCCGCAGGCCCGGAGGCATCAGGGCGCAATTAGTACAAGGTTACAGAAATGCAGGTATAACAGAGCATTATTACAAACATGGGATCCAAAAATGCAGGTCAAGCAAAGAGTCATTATATATATTTGCAAGAGGATCTTATATACATATGTACAGTAGTTTCAGTGCCGATAGATGATAGTAGTGGACGTGCTTCTGTGTTTCAGACCCCTGCATGAGTGCCTTTATGTCCCTGGATGTGAGACCCTTTTGCTTAAACCATATCAATTTCCGGGGGCACTCTTTTAGGTCAGGTTTGGCAACAGCAACTTTATCTTGGTTGATGTTGCTCACAAGAATGAGCTGGGCTCCCGGCCACTTTTCAAACTAACCACTCTCTCCCCTTGGATAGACCTCCACCCTGCGCTTTCAGACCTTACAGCAGCCCTTCAAATAGGGTGACCCACAAGCTAACTCGTGTCAAAGGTCTGACCTTGTTATTTGGGCAGTCGTGCCCGCTTTACCTGCCATGTCCCGAGATCCAGTGCTTAGTGTGAGAATCCTGAAGGTGTCTCACTTACTAGTCCCCGTGGATCTGTCATCCAGGTGGCCAGGACACGGCCATCGCTGTTGGATCCAGTTCCTGGGGGTGGACTAGTGCGGGTAGATCACCTGGATGGGGGGGTCTTCGGGGCGGGGAAGTGGGACATTGAAGGGAGAGACGCAGTATCCCCTTTCTTATGACACCTTTTACCCATCCTGTACATTAGGATGCTAAGAAACTCTGCCGTAACCCCCCCACCCCCCGTTTCCAACACAAGCACTTTGTTACCCGTGAGCAACACCAGACTAATATCAGAGCCGGTTAACTGACATGTCCCAACACAAGGGTCAGGCAGAGTCTGGCAATTGCCGACAACATCGCACCTGACTGCCCTTTCCCTTCCCCACTGGGATAAAAGGCAGGGCACAAGAGCACACTGGGAGCAAGGCTGCACGCACGTGGAAGCAGCTATTCCAGAACGGTAGTTCAAACGTAGGAGAAAGGTGGCGAGACTTGAAAGGACGTTGAGCTGCGAAGCCTCTGACAAAAGAAACATAAGATCGGGAATCGCAGCTGACGAATGGTGTGACAGATGTCAGCGTTACATGGCACCCTCCAGCACTGATAGCCAGGGCAGGGAGATGCGTTTGCCATCTTGGTGCCATCCTTGACTCCAGCGGCAATAGAAACGTCAACGAGTTCAGTACAACCGGTGAGTCGGAAAAACCTGATAGTGGACCGGACTGTGGTATAGTAAAGGTTGCAGTGGCAACCTTAAGAAGATTGAGACATAGGTCCTTTGTGAGGGAACTTAGTACCCGACATAGTGTTCTGGGGAGGTCACTTACTGGTACCTCTCTTCTGAACAAAGAGAATGTACTGAACTAAAACGGTAAAGAAAATACCAGTACCAAGAGGCCATAAGGAAGGCCGACGTGAGGTGTCAAAGTAGTCCTACACTGGTCAAGCAAAACCCCTTGTACAATCGAAACTCCTTGAGACGTTGCACAAGTTTTGATGATTGTGAACCCGACTGAGGGAATTGTGAGTCAGGCGTTTGCGCCGGCGGAGGGGAACGCTGTGCAAACTAGTTACTGTGAATAAACACGCCTATCGCCATAGGCTAACGAAATGACCCAGTGAGACGTGATCGCCCTTCAGAAGTCTTTGTTTAAAGTTGGCAAGTGCTCTCGAAGTTCTGAGCCCGGATGCGGTGGACCTAGCAAAATGTGATTGTTTAAAAAGACATTGCGACTTTTGAATATTACAAATGAGGAACTTGAGTGAAAGTCGATAGTGAACCCGACTGAGGGACATGGAGAGAAAAGTGTGAAGAAGCTAAGTGAAAAACATTGTGACGACAAGTATGAACTCGACTGAGGGATGTTCACAGTGAAGGGTTGGTCAGAGCCCGATTGAGGGAGATTAACCACTAAGAGGAGGTTCGGAGCCCGGCTGAGGGGGATCCAAGGCTGAAGAGTAATCGCCTACGTGAAGTTTACCAGAAGGACCTGTTTGTTTTTGGTTTTTTGGCATATCTGGCCCTCTGAAGCAAGAGACTTTGCACTAAAGAGACTTGGACACAGAAGTCTCTGATAGACAGAAAAGGAACTGTGAGCTTGTTCCGCAGAGGCCCAGGAGAGTTCTATGTTAAAGAGTCCCGCCTTGTCACGTGCTAAAAACATGGGGAAGGGAGACCCCGGCCATAACATCCTGATTAATCGTTTTGGTGAACACTTCTTTCTTTTCTTGTGAACATAATCCTACACTATTTTGTAGCATAGCGGTAAGGATTGGCAATATTTCTTTTTTTTGTATAGTGTGGACTACATTTAAGGCCCAGGACAAAAATCCCTTTACCTCAAAACCGCATGGAAACTTTGCGGAAAAAACAGCTGCGCTTTCCTTTGCATGGCGCATATGTGTGGCGAGTACTGAATACAAGAAAAGCCACCAAGTGCTCTGCATTATTTTACCTCCATTTAAACCATCTGAAAATAACCTACATGCAGAAAGGCACTACATTTGCTGTTCTGTTTCTGAATACTTAAGCTGCACACATGACATTCAAGACGGCTTTGCAATTTGCATGTGATTTCATTTTTAAAACATCACAAAATTGTGCTCTTCATGAAAACCCACCCTGGCATGCTTTACTTCTGCTGAGTACCAAGAAGAAAGGCAATACATTTCTAGACAGCTGATGTACTGGGAAATCACTTTAAAGGCAAAGAATTCAGATTTCCATCTAAACAGTCTGTTTTCATTTGCTATAAACCCTTGTGCACAAACTGCAGTGAATGAAAGAGATTGACGCAGTGTTTCTTTTTCTCATGTCAATTTCAAAGAAATGCTTGGCTGTATAGCTATGTGTCCAGAAACTGACCGTATCTGTAAAAGCACTCCAGAAGGTTAATTAACAAGAAACTGTGTACTACAGAAACTGCATTGGGGAAACTCCAAATGAACTGAAATAAACACACGTGTGAATTTACTCTTCTGAAAATCAGGAAAAATGAAATTGAAAGTTAAATGTCAAATATTTCACTGTTGCTTGCACAAGAAATATTATTGTATGGGGGATGCAAACCCATGTACATTTTGCTTTATCCCCCCACAAAGACTTCAATCAGCCTGGCTGAGGCCCAGGAATTTCAGTCAAACCAATTTGGCAGGAAAGCTTGCCTCCCATTTTTTTTTTCCGCACCTACCAGTGAACTAAGGCTGCAAGGGCACGTGCTCTCTTCTTCTTGGACTGAGGGTGTGATAATTACTGGTTTTGCCAGACTGGCCGGCAGGACTGCCATCAAATACAAAGGAAGAGAGTGAAGCCTTGTGTTTGACTTGAAAGGTGCGATTTCCTTCAAACACCCTCTCCCAAGAGGTCCTTTGTGCAAGCCAAGCCTGGCAGAAGACATTTGGTTGTGGGGGCTAGTGGACTGCCCACATCTGTTGAAAAATCACCCTATTGACGTTAAATGACTATTGTACATTAAGACTTTTGTTCCGGCACCCTCAATAAGCATCAATTCAATATTATGCCAGTATTTAATGGGATTTTTTTAACAAGCAAAATGAGACCCACGGCATCTTGCTGGCACCTGGGAAACTGGAATGGCAGGAAAAATGCATGAGTGGGTGAATCATAAATGGCACAGACATTAAACTTGGGGAAAATATGCCAAATACTAGTATGCAAATGTGTAGCCATTTGCGGAATTTTAGATAATTTTTCTCCTAAAAACTGAAATTTGCCCAAAAGCGATGCTACATCGCACAGAGTTGGCGATCGGACTGTCTGATTTCCCTGTGAAATATGGAATATGCATATCTGTTTATCATGATGATGACTAGTAGAAATTTTAAGTTGTGATGCTGGAAATGTATTGGAAGGACAGGGCCTCCCTGTCCTTCTCATGTAGTCCTTTTTCATTTGTGTTCTGTAATGTTTTCTGGCCAGGAGTCCATGTGGGACTCTTCCTGTTTTTTGTTAGGTGTACAGACCCATGGGATACCTTTATGGCACCCCTGGGTGGGGGTGCAACCCTGTGCCCCTAGTGTATGTTTTTGGGAACCTGTTTGTGTGTGGCCTACAGAACGGGGTATGGGCTGGTGGCAGCTCCATGCTGAATTTGACAGGTGCTCTGAGTATCCTCCATTTTGGGATACCCAGGCCCAGCCATTGGAATCAGTTGATTCCTGATAGGAAATAAGATGGCCCCTGTGGCCTCTTGCTTTCTATTGCCTGTTACCTTGTTTTCCCAAAGTCCTGGGAAGCCCTGACTCTGTCCCTTCCCCTGACTGGCTGTTGGGTGGAAGTTCCATATATGGTGGTGTTGTGAAGTCCAGGCCAGACTGGCCGGAGCCTTCCCAGTGACTGTATGTTGTGGGTACACCCTGTGGGTGGGACCTAGTTGAATGGAGTGTGTGACCAATATGCACTTCCTGTTGTGGATGTCTGGATTCTGGTGTTTGACACAATGACTGAGACAGCCCTGCCCGAAACTGGTATGAATGCAGTGTGTAGTGTTGAATGGCTGGGTACTTGTCCCAATACACATTCCTTGTTGTGAGTGTCTGAGAGGGAGAAGAATGGCCTGAATGCATGGTATGCCTGATTGGCTGACTGACTGCTGAAGGCCCTTCTGAGTGATTGGTTGCCTGAGTGTGACCCAGCAGAATGTATGAGAGATCAACTAGTAAGTCTGGGGGCCTCTCACTGTTAGAATTCGTTCAGAAGCTGGAGTTGAAACTGAAGCTGAATCTCGAAGCGGAGCCTGAAGAAGGTGGTTGACTGCTGTCTCCCTTTGCCGAAAGCCGTTGAGACTGATTGATCCAAGAAAGGACCTGATTAGGCACCCTCTTCCCGTGCTCCCTGGAAGTCAGACCCTCAAGGCTGCCGACCGGAGACAGGGACCGCCGATGAGAACGAAGATGAGCACCGGACATTCCGTCGACCAGGGTTCGCAAGTCTGCTGTAACCGCTGGAGACCCGTCGAAGCCGTGTTGCCCAGAAGCGGGAACCGCTTGATGCCGTGCCATCAATGACCGGAGCTGCACGCTCCTTTCCCTAAGACTTTTGATTCACGGACACGCTCGTCCACACCGCCGCCTGCCTTATCCTGCCGGAGAAGGCCAGGCCGCCGAAGAGCATCCGCCGGTGGGTTTCCCACCACCCAAAGACCGTAGAGATGCCGGACGACTCGACGCCCTTGCTGGGCCACAGTTCTTCACAAACTCTTTGCAGTCCTGAACTCTCGACATCGAGGTGCCCCGCACGCTTCTTCCTTGCAGGACGTCTTCGACTGGTCATCGACGAGCACCGCCATGACAGAAGCCGCTGGCTCGACGCTGTCGAACTTCCATCGAGGATTCTCCACGCCAAGTTCACTTTCTTCGAGGACCATTGACGATCAGTGGCTCCTGCTTTAAAGGGAGTCACTCAAGAAGGATCCCTCAATGCCTCCTCGAGGAACCCTGCTATTCCAGGTACATTGGGGTGGTAAAAACATTATAGAAGGAAATGAGACTTATAGAACAATATATGGACTGGGCTTGTGGTATCTCTTTATTTTACAGGTTGCCCAGGTAGGGGGGGGTCCTCCACACAGAATTGTCTAGTTGGTAGGGGCCAGTATTCTGCCAATTGTTCTATCCAACTGCTTTCCTCCTATGTCTATTGTTGGTTACCTTCATTAAGTGATTTGTGTGACATTTAACCAGAGTAAAGTTGATGCACTTTAATGAAATCTAATAATAACTGTGGTACCACTTAGAACTGTATATATTTCCCATTGTAGATAAACTGAGCACAAAGTGAGTTATTGTGATGGTGTATATAACCTTGAACCTTAATTATATCAAGGCTGTGTTTTAACTAATACATTGTGTGGACATTCCTTTGTGGGTGCTTGGGGACTACACTGTACTTAAAGGTTGTCGGTTGCTGGTCACCTGAACAGAAAAAAACGTTTTCACTACAGCTACCAGAATCCTTTGAGTCTAATTAGACACACCTGCTCAACAGCCTCCCTGATGATTATTTGAGATAAGAAAGCGCTAGGAGGAGAACAACTACAGACCACAGAACTGCAGCTGAGGGATCTAACCCTGTTATTACTGAGTACCTGATTTGCAGCAAGGGATCTAACCCTGTTAATACCGAGTACCTGATTTGCAGCAGAAGGGATCTAACCCTGTGAATATTTGTCCATATTGGGATGTGACCCAGCTACTTATTTTTTGCAACAGGTTCAATTGACCAGGACCGGGAGTGCGCGCCTCACCCACCTTCTTTTTTGTACTTAAGAACCAGCCTGCATCACCTCCTGAGAAGCTAGGCCTTGATTGCTCGACTACGTTACCAATAATGGAGAATCTTGGCTCGGGTCCTCTGTGCCTCTACTCTACCCTGTAGAGAGCGGAGGCACATGCCCCCCCCTCCAGTCTTTACACTCCATAACTTATTTTTGATAAAAAGTAACTGTGATGAGACAAAGCAAGTCATAAAACGCACACACATCTACTGATGTCCCTTCCCCTGAACCAATCAGCCCGGAGGGAGGTGGGAGGACCGATAGGCTGGCCTATCCTAGGATAGTTGGGTTCCTGCTTTCTTTGGCTCTATCCCAATGCTTCACTCAAATGATTAATGCCAACATAATGCCAATTACGAAGAAATCTAAAAATGTACTAGAACATTTAGAACGAAATAGAAATAGACATAACTTTGCAAATACTTTTCGTTGTCTCTTTTTCGACACTTGCTTCTCCTCTCTCCCCCCCTTCCTGATTCTCTTCTCTCTCGGCCAATGATGCTCTATCCACTCTTTTCTCTTCTATCTCCTCCACTCTTGATCTACTTTACCGCCTATCCTCCTTCCGTCCTACTCGTAAACCCTCTCAACCATGGCTTTCCCCTCAACTTCTCTCCATGCGTCGTCTCCTTCGTCACCTCGAGCGATTCTGGCTCAAATTCCCCTCACTATCCAACCAAACCTCCTATTTCTCCTACCATTCTTTTTATGATTCCTGCCTCAGCACTGCTAAACGTTCCTACTATTCTAACCTTCTCCACTTCCAAACCTCTCATCCTCGCCGTATCTTTCAAACCCTCTCTCGTCTTCTCTCCCCGCCCACCCCTTACCCTTCAGCCTCATCCTCCCTCTCCCCTTCTGACTTTGAACTTCTTCTCCTCCAAGATTCTTTCTCTTCGTCAAAAGATTAACTGCTCTTCCTGCTCCCCCCCTTTATTCCCCTTCAGTTTGCATGTCTGACGTCTCGCCTGTCTCCCCTTCCAACATGCCCCTCCTCCTTTCCAAAGCCCACCCTACATCGGCCCCTACTGACCCTCTCCCCACCCTCCTCATTCTGAAGATCTACCCTCTTCTTATTCCTTACTTAACCTCCTTCTTCAACATCTGTCTCTCTTCAGCTACCTTCCCCTCCGCATTCAAGCATGCCACTATTATACCTATTCTGAAAAAACCTTCTGCTGAACCCCTTATTACCTCTAACTTCCATCCAATCTCTCTTCTCCCATTCCTCTCTAAACTACTCGAAGGACTAGCCTACTCCCAGCTCTCAACCTTTGTCACTAACCTTTCCCTCCTTCACCCCTCTCAATCCGGCTTCCGACCTAAACACTCCTCTGAAACTTCCCTCACTTCTATTCTTAACTCCCTCCTCTCTCTTCAGTACTCTAAATAATCCTCTGGCCTCATCCTCCTCGACCTTTCTGCTGCTTTCGACACCGTCGATCACCCCCTACTTCTCAACACTTTCTTCCTTTGGTTTCAAAGGCTCTGTTTTCAACTGGCTCTCCTCCTGCTCGTTTGCTGTCTCCTGGGGAGGTCATACCTCACCCACCCTCCCCTTGGTTTACGTAGTACCCCAATGTTCGGTTCTCAGCAATTTCCTATTCTCTTTCTACACCTTTCTCCTTGCCCCCATCATCTGTTCCTTTGGTATTTCTCGCCATTTCTATGCCGATGACATCCAACTCTTCCTTTCCTTCTCTTCCTTTTCTCCTGACCTCCACCTTAAACTCTCTTCCTGTTTTATTAAAAACTGGATGTCATCCCGCTTTCTTTCCCTCAATACTGATAACACTGAAGTATTATTCTTTCCCTCCAACACTCTTTCCCCCCCCCCTCTCCTCCAACTTTTTATCCACTTTCCCCCCATCTCTGCCCACGCTTGCAATCTAGGCATTCACTTTGATTCCTCCCTCTCCCTTTTCCCACCATATTTCTCTTACCTGTCGCTACCACCTTTTCAACATTTGAAAGTCTGCTCCTCTCTCACCTTCCATGCCACTAAACTTTTAATCTCCTCCCTTATCTTCTCTTGCCTCTTCTACTGCTCCCCTATACTCATTGGACTACCTGCATCTCATCTCGAACCCCTCTAATCCCTCTACCACTCAGCTGTCCGTACCCTCTGCCTCCTTGCCCCTCATGACTCCATTTTCGCCTCGCTTTCTTACACTGGTTGGCTTCCCTTCCACTCCCAACTTAAATTTCATTTTCTTTGTCTTGTCTTTAAATCTCTCCATGATCTTGCTCCCCCTTACCTCTCCTCTCTTTCTACACCCCTTCCCGTTCCCTTCGTTCTGCTGATCTCTTCCTTCTCACTGTTCCCCCTTCCCCATGTGCTTCCTCCTGTTTATCCTCCTTTCAGCTCCTAGCTCCCTTGCACTGGAACTCCCTACCTCTCTCTATCTGCTCCATACCTACCTTTTCCTTCTTCCGTACTTCCCTGAAATCTCTCCTTCTCCATCCCCCACCCTGATACCTTCTCCCATATCACCTTTCCCTCACATCTCCCCCTATGCACCTCCCCCTTTTTCCCTTACCCTCCTTGCTTCTTTACCCTAATGCCCTCTTTTCCCTCCACCTTTCCCATTCTCACCCCCTCCTTCCCTCTTACCCTCACAGATTAATTGCTCTACATACTGTTTTATTGGTTTGATTAATGTTTTGTTAATTGCTTCTACTGTTAAAAAATGTTTATGTACCTTGTTATAATGTACAGCGCTTATGTACCTTGTTATAATGTACAGCGCTTTAGCTTAAAGCGCTATATAAATACAAATACAATTTAAATCACAGTTCAAAATCTATGCTGGAATTACTTGTAGAACATGCGACTAGAGAGCACAAAAGGGCTACAGAGCAAATGGAGATCATTAAAAAAGAAATAACAAACACAAGCATTGGATGCGATTGAAGAATGAAACTACCTTTAAAATGTATGAGATTTTGAGAGATTTTCAAGAAGAAATTAAAATAAGAAAACTTAGAAAATACCTCTGAGACGAGAGGGACTACCAAGAAGACCGCGTCTACACTTTTCAAGATAAATATAACCAGTTCAATAAATCACTATCAAAAAGCAGCACACCGAACACATCCTCTGGAAGCTCTGACGTCGACTCTGAAGCGGAGAAAGGAAAAAAGGACGCAACTAAGCAAGGACTCTTGAATCGAATACGCTGATACAAAAAAGAAACTCGAAATGCCAATTTTACCAAGCAGGTCCGTTTTCAGCTTCCCAATCCAACAAACAAAGTATACACACCAGGAGAAGAGGAAGGCGGGGGAAGGGGAAGTGCAGCAAACTCCGACAACTCGGAGGACCAACTGAGACAAACAAGAGCAAGTACAAGAGAGTCAGCGAGAAGGAACAAGTAACTAATTTGGTACTCAATCTGTCAAACAGAAACCTAACAACGGATGAAATTTCACTCCTGAATAAAGGGTTATCTTTTGACCCTACTCACAATTATGATACAACCGAGGTTCACATAGATCTATTTAAATTTGTTCACAATCACATCAAAAACCGAAAAGCAACTTAGAAGTGAAGTTACCATTGAAGAATTAGACAATGTACACACAATCAGATCCTTTCAAGAATCAGATGCATATCAGATTCACCATACGTTACAAGAACTGAAAATCATGCCAATTAGCATAACCAGTGAGGAAATGAAATCGAAATCTAGATTTACGCCACAACTAACTCCTGAAAACACAATAGACGCTTTCTATAAAGCAGTAACCAAAGATCTTGATAAATATAAACAGGTCAATAGAAATTTAGAGAGAAATGAAGTGAAATTCAGGAAAAATAATCTAATGCATTTGGAACGTCAAGCCCTTAAAAATCTAAAAAATGACAGACAAATTGTTATAAAAGAGGCTGATAAGAGCGGCAATATTGTAATAATGGACAGAAGTGAATATGTGAAAATGGCAAATAACCATCTCGATATACCTGGATGTCATGAGAGGCTACCAAATAACCCAAAACAAGAAATTACAAATGAATTGGAAGAACGGATAAAAAAATGGCATAGAAAATGATTGTCAGATGATGAAAAAACATGCATGTGGGTAAACAACCGATAATCCCGCCAATTTATTTTTTGCCCAAGCTACATAAAGCATATGAGGGTACACCGGAAGGAAGACCGATTTGTAAGCAGCATTGGATGGGCAACCGGAAAGATCTCTGAGTACATGGACAATATTTCGAGACCAAGATTACCGAAGATCAAGGCATACCTAAAAGACACAACAGATACTATTACACGAATAGAAAAGATCAAGTGGCAACCCGGTTTTCTACTGGCAACATGGGATGTAAAAGCATTGTACATGTCCATTAAACATGATTTAGCAATCAAAACCCTGGACTACACATTTAAGGAAGAATCAGCATCCCATTACCATTACGTTGAGATGCTGAAAGAAATGCTCTCAACCACCCTGGAATACAACATTTTCATGTTTGATGAAAGTTTTATAGACAAAAAATAGGGGTGGCGAAGGGCATAAAATACGCTCTGGCAATAGCCAACCTCTTCATGGGGATGTATGAGGACTCGCACATTTACACAGATATGGGCTTTCAAAACAATGTCATCTTCTGGGAGCGGTACATAGACGATGTACTCCTAATCTGGAACGGAACATCAGAAGATTTGAAGGAATTTATGACAAGAGCAAATAAAAATGATTTGGTATCACTTTCATTGGCACTGACAGCAGAAGCAGTATAAACATTTTAGACTTGGTAATTTACGTGGAAGAAAATAAACTGGTGACAAAGACATATCGCAAAGAAACCGAAGACTCTTTTTGCAACAAGTTGTCATTTTGACCAAGTCAAACGTAATATTCCAAAAGGCAAATATATTAGGGTTCGCAGAAACTGTGGAAATCGGGATACCTTTGAGCAAGAATGTGATTTACTATTCAAGAGATTCATAGAAAGGCTATAAGGCCAAATGCATAAAAACAGCATGTGAGCAAGCAAAAAGAATGACCAGGGAACAGACCGTGACCCTGAGAGTGAGATCCGAAAAAAGAGCAAAAGAAAAAGTCAAATTCATACCACATATTGTAGCAACAATGGAATAATAAGACTAATCTTGTGCAAGAATTGGGACTTATTGAAACAGGATGAACACATCAGTAAATATATAGATGACCATCCAAGTGTGATCTAGAGAAGAGCCCGAACCCTAAATGAACATAAGCCCATCTCTGTTGCCGGAAGAGGAAAAACCGACTCAAACCACATGGTTACAACCAGCAGTACCTGGATTCAGAAAGTGCGGCATGTGCACGATGTGCAAACATGCACATGAACCAACCAGCACATTTAAAGACCTGTACGGAACTACGACTGCCATCAAGGAAATATAAATTGCAAGTCGAAATTTGTACTATATGCCATTATCTGTACTTGTCAGAAAATTTACATTGGGAGTACCATTCATGAACTGAGGACTAGGATATGAGAACACTTGTCTTTGATTGGTTCCCAAGATGGAACATTACCATTGGCTGAACATTGGCAAACTATCCATCAGATGGATGATAAACGAGACATTAAATCTATTGGTCTGAAAAAAGTCATTTTGGACAGACGTGGAGGAAACAAAGAAACTGTTAAGACGAGAAGAAACGCGCACAATATGTAGATTTAGATCTAGTCGTTGGAATGAACACGTACAGTGAGATTGGGATCTTCTTATGAGAAGATCCCAGGAAATCACCCAGCGTCAGTGAAAGTGCCCGTAACTGCACAGGGCAATGTTTGTTTACCTAATCAATGTACCAATGTTCATGAATGTTGGGTTTCTGCTTTCTTTGGCTCTATCCCAACGCTTCACTTTAATGATTAATGCCAACATAATGCCAATTACGAAGAAATGTCTTTAAAAAGTAACTAGAACATTTACATCGAAATAGAAATGGACATAAGACTTTGCAAATACTTTTCGTTGTCTCGCTTTGCATGATCACATAATTTTAATTATACACCCTTTCCTTGTTAATGTTGTGATAATTAACGTTACAGAAACTTACGAAAGGAAAAACTACAGGAGCATGAATTTGCATTAAAATGTGAGTATGGGCTCCCGTATGCCACTACCTATAAGGCAAGGTAACCCAGGACCCAAGGTATGGCGCCCATGGATGCCGTGGAATAGGAAGCGAAGGACTAGCGTTACCTAGGTAACGCTAGCAAAACATGAGTTAAGTTAAATAGCGCGCGCACGGCACAACGTTGCCAACGCTTGGAGACTGTAGCAGGAACTTAGAGGTAAACCCTTAATCCCACACGGGCTGAATAATAGATACAATCCTGAATAATTGAAATGCCCTGGCGCGAGCACTGAGCGCTCAACACCTAAGTAGAAATTGCAGTTTTGGACGTACAGCCAGTGTCAAGATTGCAATACAGTTAATTGTAGTAATGAGTGACCAAATGCGCAAACTACACAGTGAGAAGTGCGCATAGTAGAACGTAGCTTTATTACCAACTATCAAAACTGAGGTAATCTCGAGCATTTGGCATGCCGTGGCGCGAGCATTGAGCGCGCAATTTGTAAGCAAAAATTGGAGGTTTGGACTTTAGGCTAACAAGCTATTGTGACTATTAAAGTATGTGAACTACACGGCCAGGAGTGCGCACAGTAAAGAGTAATTTCAGCAGTAACTATGAAAACTGAGGCGCATCGGCACTGTGATATAGATCAGGGGAATACCACTACTGTATATAATATTGTCAACCCAACGCAATGTGGCAGTTAGACAATAGTATAAAGACAAGAAATTGGATAGATAAAGTAATTGAAAATATTATAGCATGATATTGTGTTTCTTAGGTGGGTTTTAACCCGTAATTTTTATGCAACCGACCCGTACTACTCGAGACAAAAGTGTCAGAAATAGAAAAAATATTTAGTAAGATATTATATTTTTTCAAACAGTCATGTTATGGAACAGGACTTACTAAAAGGCTCAGGATCTATTACTAACCCAAAATACTTTGTTTTTTTTCCCTTGTATATATGTGTGTGTTTTTATTTTTTCAAATATCCCAATCATCCACCCTTATCCCCCCTCCCAATTCTCTGTGGCTAATTAACAATTTGTGGGTATTTTTGGACATTGAAATTATGTACAATGATTACTACATGTATTATGTGTTGTTGGGCCTGTGTCAATGATTTATTGATCATTTTTGTGTTGATGGCTTTAAAAAATAACAAACATTGAATGAAATTAACAATAGCCCTGATTGAAAAAGGCATAGCACTTACCGAAACACGTGTCTCATATGGGGCTACTAAGATATATTAAACAAACATTGAGATTTCACTGGTAACGATTGTTTTTTTTAAACATCAAATATGGTGCTGCTAAATATGTGAAGAAGGCCTTTCCTTTTCATTTACTATCCTAGGATATGACTAATTCTTAGGTGCTTCCGCCCATATTGTAAAATTCTATGTCACTGGCTATTTAAGGGGGAAACGGAGAGACACAAGGGATATATTCAACATTCAAGGTTCCAAGACTCCAAACCCGATCCAGAGGCAGCTGAGCCCATCCAGGCAGGACCATCTAGATCCAGGCAGAACAACCCATCTAGATCCAGGCATACCCAATAATCCAGGGAGAAAAGAGGAGAGGCTGCTGATCCCCCTTTTGGAGAATCCAGTGACCAGACTCTTTGCCCAGCTTACTCATCCCGCTGTCCAGTGACCAGACCTTGCTCAGCTGTTCCCATCCAGGAGAGCCCAGTAACCAGATCTCTTGAGCCCGCTGCCCGTGACCAGATCCTTGGGTGTCCAGAGACCTTGCTGGCTGTCCAAATTGCCCAACTCAAGTGTACCTTGTAAGTATCACATCACCCAGAACCCAAAAACTGCATATCCCGCTCCTTTACCTTGCATCACATTAAAATCCCTTAAGAACCCTAGTCATATCCCAAATTGCCAGTATCCTCTGTTCACCCTTTCCTTAGAAGAATCTGTGTTAGAAAAGAAATATGCTAACCGATAGACTATTTCCTTCAGTTACCTGTGTAAATCCCTAGTATCATTTGCAATAAATCAATTAATTCCCCATTGAAAATTCACGTTGATTATTGTTGCCCTTTGACAGTAACAATTTTGTCGAGTGTTTTTACTAATTACAGCCTTAAAATATAGTCTCAGTAGAACTAATCATTGTGCTAACAAAACCGAATTTAAGTGTATTTTGCTTTTCTTTAAAATCCGACTTGCATTTCCCATAATAAAACCCATACTATCATCCTATAAAGAGCCATCCCTTCCCCTCAATATCCTATCTGTTATGTGTCTGTTTCTCATCCCAAAAAACGATTTCCTATTTTGACTGCTAAGCCCATTTTCTTAGCTGTTTGCCAGTTTAAAGTCTGTGTGAAATAATGCAATTCTGCCGTGTGTGATTTTTTTGTTGCATTGTTTTCCTCCCAAAACCCATTTCCTCACCTGTGGTCATGTTGCTTTAGTGCCCTGCTCAGTAGCCTGTAATTTGTTTCCATTTCTATTATAGGTTTATGTCGATGATTTTAGGAAGTTGAATTAACTGTATTATAAAACTTTGTATTGCCACACCGTGGTGGCTGCTGCCCTAAATTTTATTTTGCTTCGATTTTTTCCTTCGAATTCTAAAAACAAATATTTCATTGTTACCCACCGGCGTGGTTCATGGTCCATTGTGACACAGGGTATTTGTTAAGGTGGGCGTGAGGCGGGTTTGGTGCCTCTTCAAGCCAAGAGTCCAGGGAAAAAAATAAATTAAAAGAAAAGGTTTTTATAGTGCGCCACCTTCAGTGTCGGTGGAAGATTTCCCTGGCTGGAGTGTGCCATGCCATAATATCCGTTACAATAGGCCCTTTTTATTTGAGTAGACTCCACTAGGACTGTATTATTATTATTTGATGGTCGTAGCTTGATCCCATCTTAGATTTAGGTTTAGATTAGGCATTTATCTCGCCCATTTTACAGTTTGATGAACACCCTTGAACTGTGATCACGTGTCTGTCTTGTTTTGATACCATGCCTTCCTTACATATGGTGTCAGGAGTGGGATTTGGTTCAACTGATACAAATTTAAACCCATGCTGATAATTATTAAACACCAGAAGGGGAAAATAGATCCTTGACTCTGACCGCTTATCCACCCTAAAAGAGGTGGTGTTCTCCCAACTTAGGGTCCCAAATGTTCAACAGGATCTGTTCTTTAAGACTCAAGTATTATTGGACACCCTTCCTCTCTCACATTATAATATATAACAGTGGGATCGAATAATACTGAAAGTACGACCCGTCTTAACTTTTATTAGACCTAGTGCTCTGATTTCCCCCCCCCCAACCTCCACACACCCCTTTTCGAAGCATTTTTGGTGCCCTCAATTGTCATCCATTGCGGGACCATCAGAGGTAGAGATTAACTTACCAAGACAAGTTAATCATTCCTTCAGCAGATTCTGAATCGGAGGACTTCAAGTCCTTATCCAAGGAAGTTGAGAGTTTCTTTTCTGATTCAGAACCCTCTACTGGGGGAACCCTTACACCCCCGCATGAAATGGCCGACCTAGCCCATGCCATCGCCCAGTTATCGGCCCATCAGATGCAGGCCGAAGCTAGACTCAAGATAATTTAACAAAATTAATTGAATTACAAGCGAGACCCTTACTACCACAAGGGGTACTTCAGCCATATCTTGAAGGTGAAGATTTAGGGAAATCTTTCTTGAACTTCGAACACCTAGCTGACCAACTAGGATGGGAAGAGAACCTCAAAAGATGCTATTTGGGCCCTTTGTTGAAGGGTGAACTACAAACCTCCCATCAACTACTTAATCTTGCACAGGGTTCCACTTTTATATCAATTAAAGAGGGGCTATTAAAAAGAGTGGGGCAGACCTGCAATTCTTATCGGCAGAAGTTGAGAGCCATTAGATTAAAACCAGGAGAAACCCCCATTGAAATGGGTGAAAGTGTCAAAAACACTGTAGCCCTGTGGATTAATAACAAATCCTTAGAACTGACAGAGATGTTAACCCTAGAATAATTTACTAATTCCTTCCCCCCCCCCTTTTTTTGCAGAAAGCTGTTCTACAGTTAAATCAACCTATCTTAGCCACAGCCTTTGAGACTGCACAAAACCACTCGGGTGCAGCTAAACAATTCAACTCAGACCATCGGTGGGAGGAACAGAATGATCATAAGGCAATCCACCTACCTCAACCTCAGGTACTAGATAAACAAGGGAGGTCATATAGAACTAAAGAAGGGATGCCATGAGCCAAAGTAAAACCAATAATGAAAGCAAAAGGGAGGAAATAAAAGGAAGCAGACCACCTCCTCCTCCTGTCTGTTTTTCTTGTAGAGAAACTGGGCATGTAGTTAGACACTGTCCAAGGAATCAAGGGACAAACCTATGGAAATAGGCTGTCTAAAGCGTGAAGAATGGGAAGAACCCAAAGAAGAGTTGGAGATCTTTTTAGTATCTGTTTATGCAAATCTTCTACTGACATTACATACGCAAAGGCCTGGGTAAATGGCAGGCAAGTAAGGGCCTTGATTAACTCGGGTAGTAAGCAAACTGCTATGTGGGCCGGTTTAGTTGCAACAAAGGACCTGGAAAATGCGGCCTTAGTTAGAGTTACACGTGTACACAGGGACAATACCCCAAAATACTTGTACACATTATTATCTGGGGCGAATCCTGTGCAATATATTCCAGGACTCCCGAAGAAGTTATTCTGGGGCAGGATTTCCCTACCTTCTCAACTCTCTTACAGGAAACTCCATCTCCATTTCGAGATTTTCTAGCCCAGAGTTGTTGGCAAGCAGACTACTACTCCCAAAACTCTCCAGAATGGGTCTGGGAAAACTCTGAGCCTAGGGGACCTGAAACAGCCCTTAAAGACCAATGTATAGACTACTGTAGAGAGACCAGTAAAATCACTTCACGTCTATCAACACTGGTGACGACAAACCAATGGAATATGCAAGAGTTCTTTGACATCTCACATCCCTGTTCTCTTCCCGGTCCTAACAAAGTAGATTCTGGACAGAGAACAGGCATATCCACCTCACATAGGTGGAGGGTATGTGAGAAACCGGATGGCGTCTCACTTACTAGTCCCTGGGGATCTGTCATCCAAGTGGCCTTGTCCATCGTTATTGGATCCAATTCCTGGAAGTGGACCAGTGCGGGAGAATCACCTGGATTGGGGGGGGGTCTTCGGGGAGTGGAAGTGAGACACTGAAGGGAGAGATGCGGTATTCCCTTCCTTATGACACCTTTTCCCCAAAGTCCAGTAGGATACTTAGAAACTCTACCCCCCTTTCCAACACAAACTCGTTGTTGCCCCGTGAGCAACAACCAACTAATATCAGCGCTGTTTACCTAACATGTCCCAACACAAGGGTCAGGCAATTGCCGACAACTACACACACTTGATTGCCCTTTCTCTTCCTCACTGGGATAAAAGGCGGAGCACACTGGGAGCAAGGCCCAACGCACAAGGAAGCAGCTATTCCAGGCCTGCAGTTCAAACTGATGAGAAAGGTGGCGAGACCTGAAAGGACATCAATGAGGAAGTTGCCCTTGCCCTCTTCAACCAGACCTGCAAAGCTTCCAGCAATACAAACATATAAGACTGGGAATCGCAGCTGGTGAATGGTGTGACGGATGTCAGCGGTACATGGAACCCTACAGCACTGATAGCCAGGGTGGGGAGACCCGGTCGCCATCGTGGTACTATCCTTGACTCCAGTGGCAAAAGAAATGTGAACGAGTTCAGTACAGCCGGTGAGTCGGAACAACCTGATAGTGGACCGAACTGTGGTAGACTCAAGGTTGCAGTGGCAACATTAAGACGATTAAGCGACGGAGGTTCTTTGTGAGCGAACTTGGTACCGGAGATATAGTGGTCCAGCGCCATGTGGGTGCTTCTTCAGAGGTCTGGTTCCCCTCTTCTGAACAAAGAGACGGTATTAAACTAAAAGGGTAAAGAAAATACCAGTACCAAGAGGCCATATGTAAGGCCGGCGTGAGGGGTCAAGGTGGTCATACACGGGGCAAGCAAAACCCCTTGTACAATCCTGGAATTGAGTCAGGTGTTTGCACCTCTCAAGAGGGGAAAACTGTTAGAACAGGTTGAAATGGTGAATAAACACGCCCTTGCTATAGGCTAACAAAGTAACCCAGCGAGACGTGATCGCCCTTCAGAAGTCTGTCTAAAGTTGGCAAATGCTGTGGAAGGTTTGAGCCTGGATGAGGGGGACCTACCAAAAGGTGATTGTACTTTTGAATATTACAAATGAGGAACTTTATTGAACCCGACCTGAGGGATGTCAAGAGAAAAGTGTGAAGAAGCTAAGTGAACAACATTGTGACGACAAGTATGAATACGACTGTGGGATGTCTTCAATGAATTGTTGGTCTGAACCCGATTGAGGGAGGCTAACCACTAAGAGGAGGATTGGAACCCGGCTGAGGGAGATCGAAGGGTGAAGAGTAATTACCCTACGTGAAGGTTACCAGAAGGAACTGTTTGTTTTGTTGTTTTGGCATATCAGGCCCTCTAAAGCAAGAGACTTTGCAGTTTGGGCACAGAAGGCCCCGATATAGAGAAAAGGAACTGTGAGCTTGTGCCGGAGAGGCCCAGGTGTGTGCTGTGCTCAATAGTCCCGCCTTGTCCCGTGCTAAAAACATGGGGAAGGGAAACCCTAGCCATAGCATCCGCACTCATCATTTTGTGTGAACATTTATTTCTTCTCTTGTCAACATTATCCCACACTATTTTGTAGCATAGCGGTAAGGATTGGCAATAGTTTTCTTTTTGTATAGGCCCTTGTTATTTGACTAGACTCTACTAGCACTGTATTATTATTATTATTTGAGGGTCGTAGCTTGCTCACATCTTAGATTTAGGTTTAGATTAGGCGTTTATATCACCCATTTTACAGTTTAATAAACACCCTTGAGCTGTGATCACTTGTGTCTGTCTTGCTTTGATACTATGCCTTCCTTACATTAGCCACTGGAAGCATAGGGGCCCCAACCCTCCTTTCAAAATTCCCTGGGGAGCAGAGTGCACTGAATTATTGGCGTGGCCATTTGATCTCTTTCCTCTATTTAATTGTCCCTCCTAACATCTCTGTTCGCTCTTTTGTCTGTCATGCTGCAGTGCCTCTTAATCATTGGGAGGGGGAGGGTTAGCGGGGGCACAGTTTAAGCACATGGTACACAGTGTTTTGGCAAGGCGCTCCCACACCTCCGACAGGTGAGCTGTTCTCCAGTGCTCCCCCGCCCTGTGTCCTTTGTCATATCTTCCTCCTCTTACCGTTGTCTCATGCCCCAAGGCTCTCCGGTCAAATGCTCATGTTCTACATTTAGGACCTTGGGCGGGCCTGAAGTTCCCTGGACGGTGCAGCCGTCCTCACCGCAGGATTCCGCTCCAGCTGGGGTGCCTCAGCAGTTGCAGTGAACCCAGAGCTGCTCTCAGTAGGTTCCGCACCAGTGCTGTTTATGTTTATTTATATAGCGCTCCCCACCCAAAGGTATCTGGGTGCAAGTTTACATGTTGCACTTCAGGATGCATGGTTTACAAGGTTACGGTACAGATGCATAATTTACGTGGTTACAGTTAAACCTATGCATAGTTTACAAGGTTACACTTACATTACAGGTGTATTGCATTACTCTAGGTGAGGTATACAATTACATACTATACATATCTTACAAGGTCACAGATAAAACAATGGGCAAAAGTTATATGTTACACTTACGGATTTGTAATTTACAAGGTTACAGGTAATAATACATGTGTTATACTGCAATGAGTGATGTACATCATTTCATGTTGTAATTACAAAAGGCATGTAGACGGAGTACTAGTGTACACGAGTGTCAGTGTATCTAGTCAATGGTCACGGTAGGCAGTGGGGAGTTAGACTGGATGGTAATGGGGATGTAATCCTGAGGATATGAGCTGGGGTGATCTGAGTGGTCCTGGATTATTATTGGTATACTAGCCACATTTTCGGTTTATTCCGAAAAGTCTGGTATACTGCATTTGTTCTAATGTTTGAAGGTAGGGCATTCCATAGCTTGGCGGCTAGGACCGGAAAGCTCTTGACCCCGGATTTCTCAAGTTTGTTCTTTGGTATGACCAGTTGGTTAATTTGTGCTTTTCTTGTGGGTCTGTTAGTTTTTTGAGAATCTGCAGTTAAGATATTTAGGGGCAAGGTTAGCTAAGCCTTTATGAGTAAGATATAGTGATTTGTACATGATCCTACTCTTGACTGGAAGCCACTTTACTTTTTGTCAGGAAGCCGTGATATGGTTGGCTCTAGGTATGTTGAGGGCTGCTCTTAGAGCATTGTTTTGGAGTATTTGAAGCTTGTTCATATTGCAAAGACTAGTTCCATTATATAGTGTGTTGCAATAGTCAAGCTTCGATAGGATAAGTGCTCTAGCTAAGGTGACACAGCTTTCAGGAGACAGGAATGGTCTGCAGGCTGTTATGAGCTTAGCCATATAGGCTACGGATGAAGCTGTAGCATTGATTAGCTTTGTGAGGCTAAGGTTAGAGTTAAGGTATATACCAAGTGTTTTGACTGTTTTAGGAACTTGAATGGTATTGTTGTCAATGTTGAACGATTTGGTATTGACCTGGCAGTCTGTTCAGGCGGTTGTGAGAGCCAATCAGTGGTAGCTCTATTTTGTCATCATTCAGGCAAAGGCTGTGAGTGGCCATACATGCCTGAATGATGAGATAGATTTTATTTAGAAGGTTAGTCTGTCGTGTAGGAGCCTGAAGGAGGGATGAGTATTTGAGTACCGTCTGCATAATTCATGTAGATGATACCCAAACTATCTAAATGATCAAATAACTGCTTTGTAAATATATTGTACAATGTCGGAGATACACAGGAGCCTTGGGGTACTCCTCATCAGACTGGGGCTGGGTTTGCAGTTGCTGTGGTGAATACTCTCATAGTCCTGTTTGAGAGAGAGGCTTGAATCCAGGCGGTGGCTTTAACTGAAAAGTGTGCAGCTGATGTGAGGTGCCTTCATAAGACTTTGTGGTTGACCAGGTCAAAGGCAGCAGAAAGGTCCAACGGGAGGAGGAGGGTTATGTTCCCTTTGTCTTTTATCTCATCCATTTGGGTTTTGAAGTCGATGATAGCTGCTTCTGTGACATGACCTGGTGTGAAGCCAGATTGGCGAAGGCCAAGTAGATTGTTCCTTTTGAGGTGTTTTTGAATTTGGAGGTATGCTGGCCTGTCCACAATCTTGTAGGAACGGTACCGTGGTTATGGGTCGATAATTAGTGGGAGTGTTCGGGTGTAGCAAGTGTTCTTTTTTTAATTTTTTATATAGAAGAGGGCGGACCCATGCATCTTTAAGGTTGTTGGGCACTGTGAGTTTATCAGGGCAGTGATGATGGGTGCGATGTTGGCTGCAGCTTCTTTTATGAAGGTGAGTGGGCAGGCGTCATCCTGGCACTTAGAGGGTTTTAAGCTTTTGATAATGTTGATAACTTCTGGCACTGAGACAGGAGCGAAGTGGAAAGGAGTGGTCTGGTGGTTGTGACATTATTGCGGTTTCTCGCTTTGATGGAAAGGTTAAGTGTCTGTGCCTCCCGATTTCACGCCTGTTCTTGGTACCGCAATGCATGCTCCTCCTGCTGTTGTCAGTGAGGTGTTTCTGTCCGCTCTTTTCTATCGCTCACCTGCGGGACACGTTCCTGCCATTTTGTCAGGCGCTGGTCGGGGTCTTGAGACAGCTCGTTCTCTGCTTCACCAGGGACAATCTGTACTGTGACTTCAGTAGTTTTGCCATCATATTGCTGCTTTCGGTCAAATCCTGGCCTAATTCAGGGGGTTTTTGGGCATCAAGAACGGGCTTGAGAGCAGGAGCTCATCAAGGCTTCATCAGACGGCTTCCTCGGCTAGCCCTGCCCCCGTTTTCCAGCATTTTTAAAGGCCCTGAAGAGTTTATGGACTTTATTCTCCGATTCATCGCCGAAAAGCATCTTCCCGCTCAAATGGCTATTGCCTTCAAATAGGACTCGTGCCAGTCTCTGATGTGCACATGCCTATGGCCTGCAATGGCTGTCCCATTGATATTTCTGCTGCCTTAACTTCATTGCATGCCAGATCAGAAAGGAGCTCAATTGCTTCTTTTAAACTTGGCAACACTGGTCCATCCTCCAACTTGTGTGCCAGTGTCTTTACTGATCCCCAAGTCATCTCAGCAATTTAGAAGGCATACATAGCTGCTCTTAATGTAAAATGGGAGCCTGAATAGACTTTCTTGAAAATGGAGTCTATTTTTCTATCTTCCTGTCAACACTGTCCCTCACTGCCTCCTCCAGGGCCGTAGATAACCTCCCACAAAGCTTGACCTTATGGTACTGTGAGGGGTCAGAAATGCGAGGCAGACAAGTATACTTTTCTCACAAGTAGCCATCTTTATTTTAATAATCAGGGTGAGAAAAACCACTCACTTTCCCTAACCTAACAAGGATTCCACTACCTTTTAAACTTAAGACCTCTCTAAAAAGGTTTCTGTCCCTCACACATACACAGAACAAAACATACAGGTACTAGATGGCTTACCCAACTCAACAATATAATAATTAATTGCAAACACAGTTTTAGAACCAAAGTTCCCTGTAATCTGTGCCAGTCCCCCCTACCCCAGGATTAAAGCGGGATTCTTAGATCAAAGTTCCCGTCAGGAAAGTTCTTTTCAATATGCAAAGTCTGTTTGAAATGCAACCCAAAGTTCTCTTCACTCAACAAGCTTTCCAATTGATACTTAGATCCGATGCAACAAAAGGTTCTCTTCCAAGGCGACTGTTCAAACAATTTTTTGCTTCAACAAAACCAAAAGACTTTATCTTTCCACTCACTTTTTGTTCAATATTTCATTCTTCGTGCACAATAGGATTTTGCCAGGATGAGTTTTTATCACAGTTCAAATCATTACATTTTAGTGGCATTGCCACTTTCGACCAAATCCTTCAACCACAATGTAGTACTTCAATGTCTTCTTCCTGGTTCACTAACCTGCCAGCACTAATCACTAAAATGTCCCTTTCCTTGTATACTCACCTGCCAGGATAACACTCCTACTACTAGTACTCAGTGGTGAGGTCTACTTCAAACTTCATAAAGGTCTTCAACCTTCAATAACCTTTGATGCCCTTTGTTCTTCTGATTTGTTTGCCACATGCAATGCAGGTCAATTTTCTCTCCCCTTGATAATGATTACAAGGAGGGCTTCTTTCCTGCCACTTTTGGGTTTCTTCTGTTCCACCAACTGCTGATAACATCTCCGATTTAGTTTCCCCTCTCTCCAAAAATGTGCTTCCCTCTTATTTATTATTGCCTCCTTTTGGCTTAGGCAACGCAGTGTTAGTAGATTTGTTAGAATATATTTGGCCGAATGGTACATTTGACCGAATTTGTCCTGTACCATTTGACCAAATATTTTCGGACAAATTGTCCAATACATACCAAATATGTGGAGCGGGGTTGTCCCACTGCTTCCCATGTTCAGTGTGTAATGGCCTGGGTGGTTGCAGGGGTGTCCCCCGCTTCCTCGATATTGGAGGCGGGGGATGAAAAAAAAAAGGGACCCTGCGGTGTCAGATCCGATCTGAGTTAGAGGGACGGATCTCAGGGTTGAAGCGGATCAGGCGGCGAGCAGGCAGGTAAGTAGTGAAGGGGGAGGTTTGGGGTGGGGGTGTGTTTGGTGATGTTTGTCCATATGAAAAGTGACCGCATGCAGGCTGTTTTTTTTCGGTCAGTTTACCGCTGTCCCTTTTCATACAGTCAAACGCCCCCAAACCGCTGGCTCTCCTGATCAAGTATTGCCCCCTCTTTACTTGGGCAATAACGAATATGATCTTTTGGTTGCACATTTCCCTTAATGTAGGAATTATTCCAAAAGTACTTTAATTCAGTAGCTCGGTATTCCGAATGTCTATTTCCATACAGCTCTCTGTCACAGAGTGCCCGGGGTTACCTCGCATAGGCAAACTCACTGGTCTTTCTTCCGACCCACTGCTGGTTCAACTTCTGCTTCCTTTTTTGGGATTTCAATGCCTGACCGCTCGAGTCACCCCTCCGGTAAACGTGCTTTTTGTGCAGGGAGTCTCTTCACTCCTTGCATGCTATTGTGCTGGCCAGCCTCGAAACACTGCACAGAACTGGGCGTGCTCCTCTTTCCTGCAGGACAATCCGCCTCCACACTGCTTCCCACTGCACAATCTCTTCACCTTAAGGCCACAACTTCTACAACTCTCAGGGCTGCAATGCTCTGCAAAAGCAGCAGTGGTCCCGGCGTCTGCTCTCTGCTTCTGCTGATAACGCAGCTGAAGAGTTCTCTTGGCCTGCACCTGAAGGAAACCTTAAATGGTGTAGGTCATCAGAGCCATCAGAGGATGCATCAGAGTTGTACATTTGAGCTCCTCTTCCTCGTTGCAGTACTTAAAGCATTATGGGACTAAAAGTCCCTAATGTTCTTGAGCCTGTTTTCGCCACTAAGCCATTCAAATTATGGGATCATCAAGGAAGTTAGTTAGACTTTTGATCCTCCAGCAGAACACCACCCCAGGGCCAGGATTAGGAGGCATCTGACTTTCCCTGGCCAAATGAGAAGAGTCCCTGTCCATGGTCTTTGGAATGAACAGGTCTGATTCATCACAGTACCCACAGTTACAGCCTGAGGATGAGCCTTTGCCTCTTAGGGGGCACAGCCTTGCCAAAAATCATGAAATGCAGGGCCTCTCTGGAGCATTCCACTGCTTTAGAACTTCCTAATTTACAACCTGAAAAAGAGGAAGCCCAATCTTTAAGGTATGCTTATATTGTGGGTTGTGATGCTTTAAAAAAAGTAATATCTTAAAACAGAGTCTATTTGAAATGCATTCTAGGTGCAGCAGTGGACAATTTCCTAACGCCTCACTGAAGGCTGCATTTTAATGTAAGCACTGAAAACTGTCTGCATTCTTTGAATCGCTAGGAAAATATATTGTACCAGTCTGCAGTGATTCTGGGATTGTTTTGAGTAAAGCACTTGATAACGTTGCAAGAGCTGAAAGCAAACTATGTTGTCTTTCGCCCTCCCATGAGAAAGAAGTCTCTTGGAATTTTCCATGAGACATTTCCGCCGAATGCCAAGTGTATGCTTTCAACAGGTGGACTTTCTGGAAAAGAACTTTGTGGGAGGTTTAAATTGGAGAGTATCGGATCAGGAGATCAGATGGAGCTTCGGGGGAAGGATAGATCTGTCACTTCCTAATTGCCCGTTAAGCACAAATCTCTCTGTTCGCCTGGCCTGCAGTTCTCCGGTGCAGATTTTGGCAGAGATGGAGAGTTGCAGACAAGACTCCTTAACGGTGATGTATTACTAACCTTTTGTTTTATGTTAATTTTTTGTGTGTATTCCTTTGTGTAATAAATGGCTATAAACATCCTTTTCATAATCTGGCTGAATGTGCATGTGCGAATTCTTGTCTTTCAAGCTTTCAAGTGTACAATGTTTTTCTAATTGGCGTATTGGGGAGAAAAATAATTACTGTATATCTGTGCACTAATTGGAGAAGCAAAACAAAAACATATTGGCGTCACAAGCTCTTGGCAGTCCTGTGCTATCAAATTTCAGGCAGCCCGCAATCTGTTCTTGTACCTTGAAACACACGTTTTAATGTTGAAGTGTTTTTTGTTTTTTCCCTTTTTTGAAGTGAAAGCTTTGCTGTGTTGAAGGCTGTTTGCGTGTAATTGTCTTAAGTGACTTAATTTGGAATGCAGTGCATTATTCATTGTACATTTGATTGCTAAAATTGCTGTAATTATGCATTCCTTGTTTAAGAAGCGAGATAAGGGTTATTCCGCTGGTGTAGATTGTTGTGATGTCATAAATCATGGTTGGACTAAACGTCTGTACGATTCTTTAGCTGGAGGATTTGCATGTGCGGCAGGTTTAAATGAGCCGTGGGATGAATTCTTGCACATTGCTGAGCCCCACAATGTAATTTCTTTTTTACATAACATTTTAGTATTAAAGGGGAATTAGTCTGCAGTGCTGGGAAGTCGGGGCTGGGTCATTCTACATGCTTACCATAAGATACATCAGAACTATATGGAATTAGAAGCAGGTGTATTACGTCAGGAGAAAGATTTGGCAGCTGAAAGATGCATTTATTTAATGCAACAATTGAAGATGAAAATATGGCATGACAAGGCCTCTATGTATCAAGAAGTAGCTGAGCGGGGGGCTGTCCATGTTGCCAGATACAAATATAGGAAACGTTGGGGCCGTGTTGACCAGCATAAGGTAGCTGCAGTGAATGCCACTTCTGATGCCAATTGGAATCCAGATTTATGGTATGGTGATGTATGGTGTTCTAGTGATTTTGATTCAAGCCTTGAAGTTAAGGCAGAATCTACACTGAAACAGGGTGGGAAGACTGTTAGTGCTAACCCAGTGACTAGGCAGAGAGCAGGCCCTCCCCCACACAATCCAGAGGGGGGGGTGGTGGTGGTGTGGATTTCACCACACTGGAGGATTACACACAACAGGAAGTGGGTGAGATTATTACTCGACTGAGGCAGAAGTCAGGAGAGCCATTGCTGAACTGGATGGTGTGCTTGTATGATGGCAGCGCTGGGGGTTTCTTAGTAGATTCTACAGACTCCCCTCGCTTCCTGCCTATGTCACCAATATACAGGAGGTATTGCGACCTGGGCCTCCACCTGATGCAAATGGGCAAGCTTTGCATGTGTATTTGTTGCACCAAGCAGCTCAGGGGTGTAACCGCAAGTATCCTATTACCACAGATTGTCCCACTGGAGAGAAAAAAATGTATACTTTGAAGAAGGCAGTTCAAAAGATCAGAGAACATGCTATGAAAGATGCTGTTCATGTAGATGAGCCGGTACATATGGAGTGGTACCGTCGTCTGTGTCAACCAGAAATATGGTTTTCAGAACGGACCCACCCGCATATAAGAGTGTCCTAATGACTTTGCTGGTAGGCATAACTGGCACGCCAACTGAAGTAATGGATGCTATACAGCAATTGTCAGATCTGGGTGAATGGGACAAAGGTGAGGACAAACCTCGGGGGAGAGAAGGGCGCAGTGAGAGGAGAACAGAAGGCAGAGACAAGATAGCAGAGATTCCCAGGTGAAGGGCGCAGTGAGAGGAGAACAGAAGGCAGAGACAAGACAGCAGAGATCCCCAGGTGTCAAGAAAGGACATGTTTTTATCATTGTTGAAAGATGGTGTTGCATGGGAAGAGATTGATGGTATTGAAACCAGGGAGATGTATTGTACAGCGTGGCTGGGCTTCTCTAGCAGTCGCCCCAGATAAAACCAGAGTACACTTGGGCCCATTGAAAACTCCCAGTCACAAGAACGGAGGCCTCTGCCATAGGGCAAAGTTACTGTTGTTTATTAGAAAACAAACCGAGATTACACCAGAAAAACAGTTTCATCTAGAGCTCTCAGCTTCTAAGCCTGTGTTACACGCTTTTGTTGCGAGATGACATCACAAACACAGGTTCCCTCCTAGAAACCCATCGATTATGCAGATTAGTTGGTTTGGGCAAGCTACATATAGAAAATGCATAGGCTAGTTTAGAGATTGGTTTGCCATCTCCATTGACTCCTCCTAGGACCGCCTCTAAGAGCACCCATCAGCAATGTTGCAGGGTCGCAGCAAGACTATTGGCCCTCACAACAAATTATATCCCCATGCTGAAGGTGAATTTGGATTGGACCGAGTGTGTCTCCCTCAACCCTGGGAGCCCAGGCAGTGCATGCACGTCTTCAAGGTGGTGGGAAGGAACATGCAGGTGCAAAGTGTTCTCTAATATTGCTTTTCTCTGATCACCCAGGCCTTTGAGAGTGCAGTCAGTTGACGGAATGTAGGCAACGCTTGTATCTTCTTTTCTCTGGGAACAGTCTTCTCTAGCTATGTCATGTGTGTTGTGACCACGAAATGAAGCCTTCTCGCCTGTAATTATGAGGATTTTAGCCTGATTTTCTGCTTGTGGCTCTCTATCTCGGTAGCTGGAATTTTCCTGCTTTCCCTTCATCCTTGGCCGTGTCCTGTTTCTGCTTGCCTCGAGCTGCAGCAATCATCATATCCGCTTGTTTGTGATTCTCAAACTTGTCTCCTTTCTTGCTGGGTTTTATGGCCTATAGCGCCCCTTATGGCTTCTCTGTGTTTAGTAGCAGTGTAAGCATATGCAAGATATATGTATATGAATTCTGCTGCATGTTGTGGTTTGAGTTTTGGCAAAAGAAATGAATGTAGAGACATGTATGTGTGTCAGTCCTCTGCTTAAGTGGTCATACGTATGTGCTTCGTGCCTATATGCAATACACTAGTATAGGTTTATGTAACTTCATGAGTGGATGGATATGTCCTTCATGTATACGTGGCTACGTCGTGATGACGTCATAGATTTCTGCTTCCCCAGTCAGTCGACCTGTTCGAAGTCAATTCCATGTTGTCCAAATCATCAGTTGGGTATGGTCTGAACGGTTGTATAATGGAATACCGCTTTTCATCCCTGCGATACATCGATGACTGCGGTGATGGGACTAAAAGAGTGGCGCATCTGTCATGTCTCTTGTCTTCGTGTCGCGAGTCGGGCGGGGGGCATGAGGGGCAGACTTTACCCCTTGGCTACAGTATGAGTTGTACAAAAAGAGAGGGCTTGCTGGGAAAGAACGCTATAAACGAGTCAAGAAACGGGTGGTGTCCAAGCAGAAAAATGACACTTCACTTTCAGCGCCTCTTGAGGAGCAGCAGGGTCCATGGGATCACTTCCTGGTACCAGCCAACATATGCTGGGTTGAGATAAACAGTGAGGGCAATGTTGGAGGCTGAGTCTGGGAACACTCATTCTAAATTTGAATAGGATTATGGCCAAGTCCCAGCAGTGTCAGCTTGCATACAGGTTGACAGCTGACCTCATATTAATGCTAAGCTATTTTGTAATCCTGGGAACACACAAGGTCTGAGTTTTGATAGATACTGGGGCAGAGACCTCATTCATTCATGGGAATCCATCAAGATTTAAAGGTCGGCACATTACCATTACTGGGCTGTGTGAAAAAGAGACTGCTGCTGTAAAGACAGGAGTGGAAATGAAGATTGGCTATTTGAAATATCCAGTATTGCTTGTCCGATACCTGAATACACCATTGGGTGTGACGTTTTGGAAGGATTGACAATAGGACTAGGAGGTAAAACATCAGTTTGGAGTGAATGCATTGACTTGTACACCAGTTACTGTAGGCAAGTTGAAGATCATTCGGTGCATGTGCCATTGGCCGCGAAGCGTGAGTCAATGAAGCATTACTTCATTCCCTGGACACATAAGGAAATTTCAGACACTAATAAAGTATGTGTAGAGATATTAATGTAGAGGTAGGAGTATTAAGGCCAGTCTCTACTGCTTGGAAGAATCCTGTCTGGCCTGTGAAAGGGGATGGAAGCTGGAGAATGACTGTGGACTATAGAGATTTAAACAAATACACTCCCCCCTTTAGTTCCAACAGTGCCAGATACTGTTACCTTGACTGAGAACATACTGAAGTTTAAGGGAACCTGGTACACTGCACTAGATTTGGCAAACGCTTTTTTTTTTCTCTGTGTCAATTGCCGAAGAGCGCCAGGAGCAGTTCTCATTTTCTTGGGGTGGGCATCATTACACCTTCACAAAATTGCCTATGGGGTACTTGCATAGCCCAACCCTCTGTCACCGGCTGGTGGCAGAACACTTTGACAAAATACCATGTAAGCCTGACATAAAAATATCACATTACATTGATGATATTCTGATTCAGGGCAAGGTTGAGCCCATTGTGCAAAATCAATTGGAAGCCATCATTGATGGGCTGAAGTAGGAAGGTTAGATTAACCCTAACGAGATTCAAGCGCCAGCTGAGACTGTGATAGTTTTGGGAATTCAATGGCACAATGGGCACCGAGAGATAGTGTTGAAAGCCTGACAAAAGATACTTGAATTTTCTATCCCAGTGAACATGAAACAAGCTCAGCAGTTCATAGGGCTGTTTGGATTGTGGAGACGGCCTATACCACATTTAGGGCAAGTCTTGGCTCCACTTTACAAAGTGACACGAAAGAAATATGAACTTGAATGGGGCGAGGAGCAGCGGAGAGCATTTGATTTGGCAAAGGACACAGTGCAGCGTATGCTTGATTTGTGGCCTTTGAAGTCGGGCGGAGGGGAGCTATGTATGCGTACAAGACAATTCTGCTAACTGGAGCCTGTGGCAGAAGCAAGACAATAAGTGAGTTCCTTTTGGGGTTTTGGAGTTGCAAATTACCTGACGGAGGTGAGAGATACACCCCATTTGAAAAACAATTGCTAACATGTTATTGGGATCTTATTGATACAGAACAATTGACAGTGGGTCATGATGTACTGATTAGATCCGAAATCCCAATTATGCAGTGGGTGTTGAGCTCTCCTAAAACATACAGGATGGGTCGCACCCAAGAAGCCAGTATAATCAAATGGAAATGGTACATTCAAGACAAAGCATAATCAGAAAAGGGTGGGGTTGCGATATTACATGAGCAAGTGGCTAACATACCATCTGTAGATTACATACCACAGGAAGTGACCGAAGTGCACTAGTCTCCAGTGAAATGGGAAGTACATAATGGAGATCTGACCGTGGAGCAAACGGAGCATGTCCGGTTAACCAATGGCTCTGCTCGCTATGTAGGAACTGAGTGTTAAAAGTAGTGTCATTTAATCCCAAGACAAAAAGGATCTTGACAGCGTCCAGGAAAGGATAGAGCTGTCAGTTTTCAGAACTCGTGGCATAATAATGGGTGGAAAATACACTCAAAAGAATTGTGGGGGAAAAGAACGGTGGCAAGATATCTGGAAAATGCTATCACAAAAAGAAGTAACATTGTAACGTGTCAATGCACACTGTACAACTGGCACATTAGAATGCTGGTTTAATTATGTTGCAGATGAACACACCAAGATTTCATCTGTGGACGCAGAGGCTCAGGAGGGCGATTTGGAGGGTCTGGCCAAGTGGGCTCACTAGAAATGTGGGCACATGGGAGAAAAAGCTACTTGCAGGTGGGCACAAGCTTGGGGGATCAATATCCCTTTTAGAGGTAGTAAAAACAAACAATTTGGAATATCCTGTGTGTCAACATCAACAGCATAGACCTATCCCTCATATTGTCCAGGGCACTTTGCGAAGAGGAAAGTTACCAGGTCAAATCTGGTAGATCAATTATATCGGTCCTATGCCAATCAGTAAAAGCTGCCAAGATGCATGTACCATTGTGGATACCTTTTCAGTATATTTGGTGTTGCCATGCAAGAGGGCCACACAATTGAACACCATTAAGTTATTAGATCAAATCATATTGCATTATGGAGTGCCCTTGCAAATTCAGAGTGACAATGGCGCACATTTTAAAGGCAAGTTAATTCAGGAGTACTGTCATGAGAACATTGAGTGGCTCTACCATGTACCGTATCATCCAAAAGGGGTGACTCTAATTGAGAGGATGAATGGTTTGTTGAAACAATAATTGCGTAAATCATGTGGTGTCAGTTTGGTAGACTGGTGTGATCGTGTATTTGATGCTGTGAAGGTGTTGAACAATCTGCCATTGTTTGTGAAACCCCTTTAGCGTGCATGTTAACACCTACTGTGCATATGTAACCTAATTCAGCTACAGAAACCCTAATGTATGGGGAAATCACACCCTAGCCCCATACCACGCAACTCCAGAATCTGCAGGAGTATACTTGCATGCTCCTAGACAAATCAGATTAGAACCCAGAGGTACAATGGTAGTTGAGACTGGGATTGGAGTACCGATTCCCTCAGAACACATGGGATTGATTGCCCCTAGATCTGGATTAGCATTGAAGGGCATCCAAGTACTTGGAGGAGTGATAGATGCTGATTATGAGATCATATTTTGCCTATCCATGTAGGAGATTGGATAGCCCAATTGGTTGTCAGACCTGTAAAACTGTCTATGATCAGAAAAGGAGAGCCCCCTACAGTGTTAACTACTCGGGACCGCGGTTTTGGCTCATCAGACCGCATGGTGCCGGGTGCAAAGGTGTGGGTAGAGAACCCTAATGGCCCACCTGTACCCTCAGATGTCATAGCGTCAGGCAGAGACCAAGTTGCGTTAGTAATGGAGCCTGGCAGGGAGAAATGGGATGATATACCTTCTGATAAATGTTATTTAAGAGAATGATTATCAACACTGATATGTTTTTTCTGGGTTTGCTTTAAAGATTCCGTGTCTGGCTGGTGTAAGTGCAATTGTGAATGGACTCAATTTGGAAGGGTCAAACGACACACTGAAAAAAAACAAGATTTTGTATTTGCGCTGCCAACAAATGTGAGTCTGATGAGGAATGATGTTCATGGGTCACTTGATGCCGACGCCTACATACCAGCCCAAGCAGGCACAAAGAAACCGATTCGCAAAGCATTGCCGATAAACAAAGTACAAGCTGCCCAAACGGAAAACATATGGATCTACCTTGCTTGAGAAGTCCTCAACATTACTATTTTTGTTTATCGAATGCGCACAATGGAATGGACCTACTAACGTGTCTGGTAGCGTTGCCAACACCTACTTCAACTTTGAGACAAATTTTCAGCAGCACTCAAAACGACTCTTTGGTGGAGGATAATGACATCTGACAGTCGTTTTCTGTTTATGAATACTTTCAATACTGTCGGGAGACCAACCAACAATGAAAGAATTTGACCAAAGTCTTAACATGCAACATTACCCAAGGTGATGTCTGTTTTAAGTTAACTTGTCAGCCAGAAAAGGTTGGCAAATGTCAGCAATTGAATATGACCAAACGAATGAACCGGATGTGTTTGACAAACAACTGTGCCCACATAACCCATGCACCAACGTGGACAAAACCATGAACGGTAATCCTACAATTATAGCTGCTAGTCATTTGAATCCTGTCAAACTTCCAGTGGAATGGCTGTTTTCAAGTGGGAATTGGTGGGACTAGTTATTTTCCTGGATTCCAAATATGGGAGAAACTTTGCGTTATGCTTTTGCTGTATTTATATGATTTTTTTTTTTTTTCTTTCTTGTTTTTCAATGCATTTTTAGTTTCGTTGTAATGCTTCGTCGGTTTCAGAAGCCGGCTTTAGTGCCACTGAGTTATGAAAGGCAATTGTCCATGGGTGGAATGTAATGCTTTAAAAAAATGTAATATCTTAAAACACGGAGTCTATTTGAAATGCATTCTGGGTGCAGCAGTGGACATTTTCCTCAAGCCTCACTGAAAGCTGCATTTTAATGTGATAACGTTGTAAGAGTTGAAAGCAAACTGTTGTCTTTCGTGCTCCCATGCGAAATAAGCCTCTTAGGGTTTTCCATGTGACATTTTGGCTGAATGCCAAGTGGATGCTTTCAACAGGTGGACTTTCTGGAAAAGTACTTTGTGGGAGGTTCAAATTGGGGAGCATCGGATCAGGAGATCAGATGGAGCTTCGGGGGAAGGATGGACGTATTATCGTGATGCCTACCCCCGGGCATCCAGACCAAGTCCATCAACCCCGGAAGCAGGCATCATGTTACCTGGAGCAAACCCAGCAACCCCTGTTAGGGGCTATCTGGGTACAGTCCTGGCGCCTATGGCGCCAGGCTCATATGGGACATGAGTCCTGGCGCCTATGGCGCCAGGCTCATATGTTAAAACTTACCTGATGCAGACCATGCTGCAAGGGATCCAAGCATCCAAGCCCATGTGAAAGGTTAGAACAAGAACTTTACTGGATTTCTTACCTGATTTCGGATTCAGCGCATCTTCGAACCAGAAACGGACTTAATTTTAAACGCGTTGCATCGCCAGCAGCAGCGCCGCGCCATACTCGCCGTTCCTCGCAGCATCTCTACGATCCGGTGCTGTCTCCATCACCAGGTTGCAGCATTCCAGCACCTAAGGGGGACAAGAAAACAAGGTGAGCCAAGGGAATAAACAAGGACAATCTCTTGCCACCATATGCTTACCTGATTTTACCTCAGGAGGTATTATCCACCAGCACGCCAAATCTTCCTACGCTGCACCTGCAAGAAAAGAGAAAGCAGCGAGTTAAGCCTTGGCCTCATTTACCGGACAGTGTTACAAAACACAGACTCTTACCTGAACACTTTCAGCTGCCACAAGACGATCATCTTTTGGGTCTAAGCTGCAAAAGAAAAAAGGAATTGGACAAGAGTGATTATTCGGACATTTTGAACTCTTTAGAACTACATACTTACGGCCTTTCGCCCGGAGGTTTGGAGCCAAGATTTGTCCAGATCTCTTCCAATACCCTCAAGCCAGTGAAGTAACTGACCATCAACGCGCTGTAACGCTCACCTGGTTCCCACGGAGGCGCGGCGTCGAAGGCGCAGAACTCTGAAGATGGACAGGAAGGGCCCCTCTATTCTGGCTTCCCTGGCTCGTTGGATACCCTCCTGTGCGTGAAAAGGGAGTATTACCAACTGTGGAACAATGCTCAAGCCTCCCACTCCCTTCCAACCCTCCACGATACCTCCTCCACGATTCCCCGTGAAGCCTCACCTTAGGGTTTGGAAGGATGAGCTCTCCATCCTGCTTCTGATGCAGGGGCGCGTTGAAACCCAGTTACTTCACTGGATTGAGGATTGATGGGAGTTCAGGTAAGCTTGACTGTTCAGGTAAGGCGCTGTAAAAGTTCTGTTCAAAAGTTCAAGCTTAATAATAATGTTCGTTGTCTAATTGCAGCAAGCGCTAATGCTTATGTCTTTTTCCCCTTAGGGGCCGGGGTTCGGAGTGCCGGAGATATGGCGCCGACCCGAATGTCTTTGCATTCGCTCATTCAATGTCTTTGTCTTTTTTCCCCATAGGGGCCGGGGTCCGGAGATGCCAGGAAGCGGCAGGACCCGAAATGCAGTGGGAATAATCCAACAGGTAAGACTTAAAAGGAAACTGAGCTTTCCTTATTCCTTTTCTCCCTCTCACCTTTGTTCTTGTCTTTTTTCCTCTAGGCGCCGGGGCGTAGCTGAATCCGGAAGATCGCTGCTGAAGATGGAAGCGCCTTGCAAAGGTGAGTAAAATGCAGCGCTGCAGCGATCGAAACGAAATGCCTTTAAAATGATGTCTTCCTTTTCAGGGCCGTTGGAGAAATGACTCCCGGATGCAGATTTAGCAGGTAAGGGCTTTTCTTCTCCTATTCTTTTCCTTTCTCCCCTTGCAGGTGTTCCAGGGTGCTGGCAGGCGTGGCTGAAGTCAGGATGCAGGAGCTGACACGGTGAGCGTCCAGCTGCTAGGTGCAGAACAACGCGAAGCATGTGTGGCTGTTCGGGTGGGGTTTAAATAGCCTTGGAAGAAGTTCCTGGTATGTATCCTTCCCCCGACCACACCCGGGTGGTGAAGTAGTCCTACAGGTTAAGTAGTCCCATTCAGGCCTCAAGAGGGCCTGGATGAAGCAGCAAGGTCTGCATCAGGTAAGTGTGCACCCAAGCACTTAAACACATATCCTCTTATATGAGCCTGGCGCCTAAGGCGCCAGGACTGGGGTCCGCTATGAGCCTGGCGCCTAAGGCGCCAGGACTGAGTCCAAAGGGCCCCGACTTGGGCCCGCTGAGACTTCCCTGGGAAAAATGATGTCTGCCTCTGGGGTTGCTGGGCCCGGCCTGGCTCCTTAGAGGTAGGCATCATGACAGTACCCCCCCTCAAGGCCCCTCCCAAGGTCTTTTCCTCCGGGGGTTTTGGTTTGTGCGGGAATCTTCAATGGAATCTTTGAATTAATCGTGGTGCGTGAACATAGTTACTGGGTTCCCAAGATCTTTCCTGGGGTCCATATCCTTTCCAATCAACAAGATAGAAGAGTTTCGACTTAACTATCTTGGAATCTAAAATGTCTTTCACTTCGAATTCTAATTCTCCATCAATTTGGACAGGGCCTGGGGGCTCAGACAGTCTGGTTCCAGGTTGTACTGGTTTTAGAAGAGATGCGTGAAAAACGGGATGAATCCGCATGTTGGATGGTAAATCGAGTTTAAAGGCCACTGGGTTGATAATAGCTTTGATGGGGTAAGGCCCAATGAATCTGGGATTAAAAGTTCGCTGACCCTTGAGGGGTAGATGTTTAGTTGCTAGCCATACCTGATCTCCTACTTGGTAAGGAGGAGTTTTACTTCGGTGCAAATCAGCGTTTTCTTTATACTTTTTCTTGGCTTGCTGTAAGTGGGTTGTAGCTTCTTTGAAGGCTTGGGTTATTGTGGAATGTAGGTGATTTACTGCAGGCATCTCCAGGGTCAGAGGTGGATCTAGGTCAGAGGTCCGAGGATGGTGACCATACAGGGTATAAAAAGGAGTCTGTCCGGTTCCAGAATGCACTGAATTGTTGTATGCATATTCTGCAATCCAAAGGATGTCCTTCCAATTCAACTCGGATTGGTGTAACATGCACCGCAGATATTGCTCGAGAGTCTGATTGGTTCTCTCGGTTTGTCCGTCGGTCTGGGGGTGGTGGCTGGTGGATAACCGCACGTCTATTTGTGCTAGTTGGCAACATTTCTTCCAAAAGTGGGAGATAAATTGACTTCCACGGTCTGAGACTAATATGGAAGGGAAACCATGTAACCGCACTATATTTTCCATAAATTCCTTGGCCAAGGTGGAAGCTGACGGCAATCCTTTTAAAGGGATAAAATGGGCCATTTTGGAGAATAGATCCACTATTACGAGAATCGTGTTGTAACCCACCACAAGGAGGCAGGTCAGTTATAAAGTCCATTGACAAGGTGTGCCAAGGTGCTGGTGGAATGTCCAAAGGTTGAAGTAGGCCGGCTGGCCTTTTCTTTTGACTCTTATTTTGGGCACAGATTCCGTAAGACAACACAAATTACTTTGTCTTTTCTCCAAGAAGGCCACCAGAAGTGGCGTTTGATCTTTTCTTCTGTTTTCGCGATACCGGGGTGTCCTTCCATTAATGATTCATGATGACGGGTAATGACAAGTTCCTGCAATTCTTTACTTGGCAGAAATAACCGCTCTTGGAAGTAGGGTAAATCATCCTTAACGGTGTAGTGAGGACCCTTTTGACTCCATTCCAGTAAGGCAGAAGAGTCAAAAAGCTGTTTTACTTGAGCTTGGATGTCCTCAATGGTTTGCAAAGAAGTCAAGCCCAGAATTCTTTGTTCCGGTATGATTGGCACAGGTTCTAAACTCGAATTGGGTTCTTCCATGCCTATCCGGGATAAGGCATCTGCCTTACCATTCTTGCAGCCAGGGCGATAGGTAATTACAAAATCAAATTCCGCAAAGAATAAAGCCCATCGGAGTTGTCGCGAAGATTGAGCTTTGGCCGCCTTTAAATACTGCAAATTTCTGTGGTCCGTAATTACGGTGATGGTGTGTCTTGCACCGAGAAGATAGTGACGCCAAGCCTTGAAAGCTGATTTAATAGCCAGTAGTTCTTTGTCGGTAATTGCGTAATTGAGTTCAGGTGGAGAGAATTTTCTGGACCAAAAGGCTACAGGGTGTAGTTGGTTAGTTTCTGGGTCTCTTTGCGACAGGACAGCTCCCATGGCCGAACTGGATGCATCGGTTTCCACGATGTAAGGGAGATCTGGGCGCGGGTGCTTCAATACAGGTGCAGAGGTGAATTTGGTTTTCAGGTCCTGAAAGGCTTGTTCAGCCTCAAGAGTCCATTCAAAGCGTTTATTTTTCTTTAGGAGAGCTGTGATGGGTTGAACCTTCGATAGAAATTGGCAAAGCCAAGCATGCTTTGCACTCCCTTCACAGAGCTAGGAGATGGCCATTTGAAATTGGCGTCCACTTTCCGCGAGTCCATTCGGATTCCTTGAGGTGTCAGGATGAATCCGAGAAACTCCACTTCTGTGGTATGAAAAACGCATTTTTCGAGCTTGGCAAATAATTTGTGCTGGCGCAATTTCTCAAGAACTGCCCTAACATGGTTTCTGTGATCAGATTCTGAGGAGGAATACACCAGGATGTCGTCAATATAAACGATGACACAAACATCGATAAGTTCCCAAAGAACATCATTCATGAAGTACTGAAAGGCGGCAGGTGCGTTGCACAAACCGAAGGGCATTACTTGATATTCGAAGAGCCCAAATTTGGTGCGGAATGCAGTCTTCCACTCGTTGCCCTCTTTTATACGTACCAGGTGGTAAGCTCCTCGGAGATCTAGCTTGGTGTACACACGAGCATCTTTTACTTGGTCGATAAGCTCAGGTATCAGGGGCAAAGGGTAACGATTCTTAATCGTTATCTGATTTAGGGCGCGGTAGTCAATACAGGCCCTAAGGTCTCCTTCCTTTTTAGGTACGAAGAACAAAGCGGAAGAGACTGGTGACTTTGATGGGCGAATGAAACCATTGGCCAGGTATTGATCCAAATACTGGCGCAAATGCAGGTTCAGTAAGAGCATAAATCCTACTACAAGGTAGTTGTGCATTGGGTACCAAGTCGATTTGGCAATCGTAAGATCGATGGGGAGGTAAGGTGTTAGCCTGCTCTTTCTGAAAAACGTCTTGGAATTCTTGGTATTCAGATGGTAGCTGTACAGGGGTGGAAGTTACAGAGGCTAGACCCATAGCTGGATTCCTTGGGTAACAGGTTGGTTCACAATCAGGAAAAGTTATCCTCTTTGCTCGCCAGTCTATTCTCGGATTATGTGTTTCTAACCAAGGGATTCCAAGAAGTACTTGAAATTGTGGGGCCTTGATCACATCAAACACGATTGCTTCCCGATGTCCGTCCTGACCCACCAGAGTGATTTCAACTGTGGAATGCGTTACAGGCCCTGAGGCTATTTCGGTTCCATCAACTGTAGTAATTACATCTTGGGTTACTTTCGGGCGGAGAGGAAGCGTAATCCTGGAAGCCAATTCACGGTCTATGTAATTTCCAAGAGCTCCACTGTCTATGTATGCTTTTATAGCATGCAACTGCTGAGGCTGTTTTGGGTTCACAAGCACCATTGGCATGACAAAATGCGAGGTCAAAGAGTTTGTTTTCAAGCTCGGCAAGCGGACCCCTACGCTTGTCGGGCTAGGTCGTTTCCCGAACCAGGTGTCAATAACTCGTTATCAGTGGCTCCAACCACCTTCTTGGGTGGTTTAACTGGACAACTTTGAAGAAAGTGACCGGAAGTTCCGCAATACAGACAAAGTTGCATTTGTCGCCTTCTCTCTCGTTCCTTCTGCGTTAATGGTCCTTTAACACTGCCAATTTGCATAGGTTCGGAAACGTCAGTACTCTTGGAGTTAACGTGGGTCTTGATAGGTACTCTGGTTTCATACTTGAGCCGATCTGCTTTTCTATTTTGAAGTCTGTGATCAAGTTGAACCACTAAGTCTATGTAGTCTGCGCAGGCCTGGGGTGGATCTACTATCTGAGCTATAACATCTTTAAGCTCTCCGCGCAGGCCTCGATGAAACAATGTGATCCTTTTATTTTCAGGCCATCCGGTTTCCACAACTAGTCTATTAAAGGTGGCGATATAGGACAAAAGATCCTGATTACCTTGTCGTAAGGATAGCAGTTCGTTGTCAAGGGCCTGTCCCTGCGAGTGTCGAGCGAACAATCTTTCCATGCTGGCCTGGAAGCCCTGGAAATCCCGGAGAATGGGATCATCCTGATTTACCAATGGAATAGACCAATCGGCAGCACAGCCACTGAGGTAGGATAGTACAAAGGCTACTTTGGTCTGGTCGTTGTGGAAGGCCCCGGGCCTGCATAAAAAGTGTAAACGGCATTGGTTCATAAAAACGGCATATTTCTTGGGATCCCCCGCAAAACGTTCCGGCGGGGCCAAAGGCATGTGTCCAGGTAGATTGATTTGTACCGGGTTATTCGAACCCATTGTTGTAGAAATATCTCCGGAAACAGGTAAAGGAGTGTGCTCTTCCTGGCCCTGCAATAACCTTTTGGCCAGATCATCAGTTCTTTCCTTGGATAGGATTAGTTCCCTTCTGAGAGCATTAGTCTCCTGGCGGGCTGAGTGCACTTCTGCCCGTAATTCCCCTAAAAGATGGGCCAGCTGATCTGTCTCGGAAGTCTCCATAGCGCCCAGGTGGGAAATTGTGGTAAGGCCTCGCGTTCTGTAACGCTCACCTGGTTCCCACGGAGGCGCGGCGTCGAAGGCGCAGAACTCTGAAGATGGACAGGAAGGGCCCCTCTATTCTGGCTTCCCTGGCTCGTTGGATACCCTCCTGTGCGTGAAAAGGGAGTATTACCAACTGTGGAACAATGCTCAAGCCTCCCACTCCCTTCCAACCCTCCACGATACCTCCTCCACGATTCCCCGTGAAGCCTCACCTTAGGGTTTGGAAGGATGAGCTCTCCATCCTGCTTCTGATGCAGGGGCACGTTGAAACCCAGTTACTTCACTGGATTGAGGATTGATGGGAGTTCAGGTAAGCTTGACTGTTCAGGTAAGGCGCTGTAAAAGTTCTGTTCAAAAGTTCAAGCTTAATAATAATGTTCGTTGTCTAATTGCAGCAAGCGCTAATGCTTATGTCTTTTTCCCCTAGGGGCCGGGGTTCGGAGTGCCGGAGATATGGCGCCGACCCGAAGTGAAACCGTTCTGGATGAGCGCTCAGGTAATGTCTTTGCATTCGCTCATTCAATGTCTTTGTCTTTTTTCCCCACAGGGGCCGGGGTCCGGAGATGCCAGGAAGCGGCAGGACCCGAAATGCAGTGGGAATAATCCAACAGGTAAGACTTAAAAGGAAACTGAGCTTTCCTTATTCCTTTTCTCCCTCTCACCTTTGTTCTTGTCTTTTTTCCTCTAGGCGCCGGGGCGTAGCTGAATCCGTAAGATCGCTGCTGAAGATGGAAGCGCCTTGCAAAGGTGAGTAAAATGCAGCGCTGCAGCGATCGAAACGAAATGCCTTTAAAATGATGTCTTCCTTTTCAGGGCCGTTGGAGAAATGACTCCGGGATGCAGATTTAGCAGGTAAGGGCTTTTCTTCTCCTATTCTCTTCCTTTCTCCCCTTGCAGGTGTTCCAGGGTGCTGGCAGGCGTGGCTGAAGTCAGGATGCAGGAGCTGACACGGTGAGCGTCCAGCTGCTAGGTGCAGAACAACGCGAAGCATGTGTGGCTGTTCGGGTGGGGTTTAAATAGCCTTGGAAGAAGTTCCTGGTATGTATCCTTCCACCAATCAGGTATGTATCCTTCCCCGACCACACCCGGGTGGTGAAGTAGTCCTACAGGTTAAGTAGTCCCATTCAGGCCTCAAGAGGGCCTGGATGAAGCAGCAAGGTCTGCATCAGGTAAGTGTGCACCCAAGCACTTAAACACATATCCTCTTCTATGAGCCTGGCGCCTAAGGCGCCAGGACTGGGGTCCGCTATGAGCCTGGCGCCTAAGGCGCCAGGACTGAGTCCAAAGGGCCCCGACTTGGGCCCGCTGAGACTTCCCTGGGAAAAATGATGTCTGCCTCTGGGGTTGCTGGGCCCGGCCTGGCTCCTTAGAGGTAGGCATCATGACACGCGCCCCTGCATTCTTCGCAGGAGGGAGAGCTCATCATACAAAACTATAAGGTGAGCTTTGTGAAAGGGAATGTCAGAAGTGATAAGTGGGGACGCAGTGAGGTGTTACTACTCAAATCCACAGGTGGCTAATTCCCTTTCCCCGTCTTTAGGAGACTACTTCTACGGGTCAAGCAGACGAAGCTAGGTGGGCCAGTCCAGTCAGTCATCTTTGCACTACGCATCACGTTGTTGGAGACCGTGGCTGTCCATTTCCGCTCGACACCTCTGTGGGAGCCAGGTGAGCGTAACAGAATGCAAAGGCTTCCTACAAATTCTCACCCGGGTGTCATGGAGACCTCAGAAACTGACCATCTGGCCCACTTATTAGGGGAATTTAGGGCTGAAGTACATGCCGCTCGCCAAGAAACGAATACACTCAGGAGAGAGTTGATTGTTTCGAAGGAACGCACTGATGACCTTGCTAGACAATTACTGCGAATAATTCCCTTTAGCCCCGCCAGAATGCTTTGTTGGGGACTCAAAGATTTGCCGTGTTCATGAACCAATGCCGTTTGCACTTTTTATGCAGACCTGGAGCCTTTCCAAACGATCAAGCCAAAGTAGCCTTTGCAGTATCCTATCTCAGCGGCAGTGCAGCGGATTGGTCAATCCCACTAGTCAATCAGGATGACCCTATTCTTCGGGATTTTCAGGGTTTCCAAATGAGCATGGAAAGACTATTTGCCCGGCACTCTCAAGGACATGCCCTGGATAACGAACTTTTGTCCCTACGACAGGGTAACCAAGACCTTCTAACCTACATAGCAACCTTTAATAGGCTGGTGGTGGAAACTGGATGTGCCGAGGAAAAATGGGTTACGTTGTTTCATCGGGGACTTCGAGGAGAACTCAAAGATGTTTTGGCTCAAGTTGTGAACCCACCTCAAGACTGTGCTGAATATATAGATTTAGTGGTCCAGTTAGATCACAGACTTCAGTATCGAAAGGCTGATCGAGCCAAGTTCGAGAACCGGGTGGTGGTTAAACCCAACGCTACTCCCAAAGGAACAGATGCCTCAGAAGCCATGCAAATCGGAGGAGTTAAAGGACCCTTGACACAGAAGGAAAGAGAAAAGAGGCGGCAAATGCAATTATGTCTATACTGTAGAACTTGGGGACATTTTCTATGGGATTGCCCTGTAAAACCACCCAAGAAGGTGGTAGGAGCTGCTGATAAAAGCCATATGGAGCCTGACTCGGGAAACGACCACGCCCGACAAGAATAGAGGTACACTTGCCGAGCTTGAAGAAGGATCCTCGGACCTCACATTTCATCATACCAATGGTCCTTATAGATCCAAGGCAGCCATCATGTTTGCCCGCAGTTAGGGCATACATTGATAGCGGGGCCATAGGAAACTATGTGGACCACGAATTGGCTTCTAGGATGAATCTACCTCTCTGCAGAAAGACCACTTCGGATGTCATCACCACAGTCGATGGAACTGAAATTGCCTCTGGGCCTGTAACTCATTCCACCGCAGAGATTACATTATTGGGTCAGGATGGGCATCGAGAGACTATTGTGTTTGATTTAATCAAAGCCCTGCAGTTCCAAATAATACTGGGGATACCTTGGTTAGAAACACATAATCCTTGTATTGATTGGCGAGAGAAGAGAATAACCTTCCAGGATTGTGCACATACTTGTTACCCAATAAAAACCTTGCACAAGGACCTGGCCACAGTCGCTACTCCAGTTGTGCAGTTACCGCACGAATATCAAGAATTCCAGGATGTTTTCCAAAAAGAACAGGCAAACACCTTACCACCTCACAGATCATACGATTGTCAAATTGATCTCATACCTGGTGCACAACCTCCATGTAGTAGGATCTACGCACTTACGGAACCCGAGAACCTTCACCTATGACAATATTTTGACCAATACCTTGCCAATGGCTTCATTCGTCCATCCAAGTCCCCTGCATCTTCAGCTTTGTTCTTCGTGCCAAAAAAGGAAGGTGACCTCAGAACGTGCATAGACTACCGCGCCTTAAATCAGATCACGGTTAAGAACCGATACCCATTGCCTCTGATCCCAGAATTACTAGACCAAGTAAAGGACGCTTGCATCTACACTAAATTAGATCTCCGAGGGGCATACCATCTGGTACGTGTTAAGAAAGGCGACGAATGGAAGATCACTAAGTGCGGGTTATTCGAAAACCAGATGATGCCCTTCGGGTTGTGCAATGCACCAGCAGCCTTCCAGTATTTTATGAACGATGTCCTTCGTGAACTCATTGACATCTGCGTTGTCGTATAGATAGACGGTATTCTAGTGTACTCCACTTCAGAATCAGACCATGTGAAGCACGTTTGTGCAGTCCTTGAGAAACTACGCCAGCACAAGTTATATGCAAAATTGGAAAAATGCGTTTTCCATACTACAGAAGTTGAATTTCTTGGATTTATCCTGACTCCAAAAGGAGTTTGAATGGACTCTCGAAAGGTGGACGCAATTCTCAAATGGCCATCACCCAGTTCAGTTAAAGAGTACAAAGCATGCTCGGATTTGCTAATTTCTATCGCAGATTCATTCCGGATTTCTCGCACGTTGTGCACCCTATCACAGCGCTCTTGCAAAAAAACAAACGCTTCTTGTGGACTGAAGAAGCTGAGAATGCCTTCCAAGAACTGAAAGCGAAATTCACGTCTGCACCTGAAAGCATCCGCGTCGTGAACTCCCATACATAGTTGAAACCGACGCATCCAGTTTAGCCATGGGAGCTGTCCTGTCCCAGAAGGATCCTGAAACCGGTCAACTTCACCCAGTTGCATTTTGGTCCAGAAAGTTCTCGGCACCCGAGTTAAACTAAGCGGTTACCGATAAGGAGCTATTAGCTATCAAATCCGCCTTCAAGGCTTGGCGGCATTATCTTCTCGGTGCCAGGCATACCATTACTGTAATCCTCGGAACTTGCAGTATTTAAAGACAGCCAAAGCCCAATCATCACCCCAACTTCGATGGGCATTGTTCTTTGCCGAGTTCGATTTCGTGATCACTTATCGACCAGGCTGTAAAAATGGCAAGGCAGCTGCCTTATCCCGAATAGGAATGGAAGAAGCATATGCGAACCTGGAGCCGGTGCCTATAATTTCAGAACAAAGAATTCTTGGCATAACTACTTTACAAACCCTAGAAGATATTCGGGTAAAGATCCAACAACTCTTCGATCCAACAGCCCTGCAGGACTGGGTAAAGAAAGGCTCAGACTACTCTCATCAATGACCTACCTTATTATCAAGGGTGTCTATTTCTACCACATAAGGAACTACAAGAACTAGTCATCTCCAATTATCATGACACCCTGATGGGTATCGCAAAAACTGAAGCTAAAATTAAGAGACAATTCTGGTGGCCCACCTGGCGAAAAGACGTAAAATAATTTGTAATGTCCTGTGGGATTTGCGCCCAAAACAAAAGTCAGAAGAAAAAACCGGCTGGCCTTTTACAACCCTTGGATATTCCACCTACACCATGGCACACCTTATCGTTAGACTTTATTACAGACCTACCTCCATGTAATGGATTTAACACCATTCCCGTTATTGTGGATCTTTTTTCCAAAATGGCCCACTTTATTCCTTTTAAAGGGATTACCTTCTGCTTCAATTCTGGCCAAGGAATTTCTCAAACATTGTTCGAATACACGGGTTTCCCTCCGTATTGGTCTCTGACCAAGGTAGTCAATTCATTTCACATTTTTGGAAGAAATGTTGTCAATTGGCGCAAATCGACGTGAGGTTATCGACCAGTAACCATCCCCAGACCGATGGTCAAACGGAGAGGACCAACCAGACTCTTGACCAGTACCTGCGTTGTATGTTACACCAGACTGAAAGTAATTGGAAGGACATTCTATGGATTTCTGAATAATCATACAATAACTCTGTACATTCTGGAACTGGACAAAGCCCCTTTTATACCATATACTGGCACCACCCTCGAACCTCAGAACTTGACTCGCCTCAACACTTAGAAATGCCCGCAGTGAACCATCTGCACGCTACTATCACACAAGCCTTTAAGGAAGCAACTGAACATTTGAAACATGCGAAAGAAAAGTACAAGAAAAATGCTGATCGGCATCAAAGTGATGCTCCACAATACCAAATTGGGGATCAAGTTTGGTTGGCCACAAAACACATACCTCTAAAGGGAAAGCGGACCTTTAACCCTAGATATTTGGGACCTTACCTTATTAAGGCCATTATCAACCCAGTGGCCGTCAAATTGGAATTACCTGCTGGTATGCGAATCCACCTCGTCTTCCATGTGTCACTTCTGAAGCCAGTACAACCTGGGACAAGACTAACCAAGCCACCTGACCCCGTCCTTATAGACGGGGAACCCGAATTTGAAGTGAAAAGTATCCTGGACTCCAAAATGGTTAAGTCAAGACTTTTTTTATTTAATCGACTGGAAAGGTTACGGACCACAAGAATGGTCATGGGAACCTAGTGACCACGTTCATGCACCTAGGTTGGTGAGAAGATTCCACCGGAATTTCCCAGACAAACCAAGGCCAAGGGGAGGAACGGCTTTAGGAGGGGCCTTGGGGGGAGTGCTGTCATGATGCCTAACCCCGTGCATCCAGACCAAGTTCATCAACTCCGGAAGCAGGCATCATGTTACCTGGAGCAAACCCAGCAACCCCTGTTAGGGGCTTTCTGGGTACGGTCCTGGCGCCTATGGCGCCAGGCTCATATGGGACATCAGTCCTGGCGCCATAAAACCTACCTGATGCAGACCATGATGCAAGGGATCCAAGCATCCAAGCCCATGTGAGGCTTGAAGGGACTATTTTATCTAAGGAACTATTTTGTCACTCGGGTGTGGTTGTGGAGGAATACTTACCTGGGACTACTTCAAAGGCTATTTAAACCACGCCCGAAGAGCAGCACATGCTTCGCGTTATTCTGCATCCAGCAGCGTAACGCTCACTGTGTCTGCAGTCAGCATCCAGCATCCTGCCACGCCCGCCTCAAGTCCAGAGCGCCTAGAAAGAAGGGAAAGAAGACGAAAGGTTAGAACAAGAACTTTACAAGAACTTTTCGTTTCGGCTGAACATCAATTATGCTGCCTTCATCAGGACCCCAGGGAAAATGGAGTTCTGTGGATGTGATAAATGATTATATAACTAACACATAAAGGCGTATTAGCAGCCCAAACGATGCAGCTGCTGAAAAGAAAATATACTAAACCGTATGGGAAAGAAATGAAATCCTCCACCAACAAAACACCGAACTACAGTGTGCAAGTGGGAGCCTATGCCTAACCAAAGTGGTTGTGTCAGTGTAGAAAAAGCCCCCATATGAATTTAATAATTCGTTGAACCCTTCCCTGGCACCGGGCCAAAAGGGGACAGCGAAAACATACACGATCACCAAAGAACGTGAAGAGGGGAAAATGGAAATCAATAATATGAAAACCCCCCAAGAAACAAAAAGGATGGGTGCGTGGGGTGGTGCCGTGTCCAAATACCAACATGCTGAGTATCCCAACACACCAGGCCCCAGAACCAAACAATCCATAGGCCCCAGCAGCGGGGTACATAAAGGGCTGTGTGGGCCCAACACTTACTGAGAGAGATGTAGTGGTACCTCAGAGAGGTATTTCGCTACCCCAAGGACGACAAGGGGAAGGTACAACAAGGAAGGACCCCCGAGTCTATAAGCGAAAGAAATTTAGAAGTGAGAGTAAATATACAAATGAAAAAATGTAATAACCCCCTCACCCCATTGGGGCCCACTACTTAAGGGAGATAGACACATAGGGGGCTCGGCCTATCACCCACTGTGTTTCCAAAAAGGGACACGGTTGCTTACCTTAATCCGCGGGCTAGGACAAATCCTAAGACAATGTCCCTCCACCGGCGGTCATGGTGGTCAACAGGGCCAAAGTAATCGAATATGAAGAAGCGGGACGGATAGAAAAAAAGGGCGTCCTCACAGCTCCATTCCAAAACTGAAGAAAGACAGGGGAAGAAAAAGGAACAAAGCGGACCCGCCGTTAGTTCAAAGGTGTGGGGTCCACAACCTAGAAAGGCTGGCAGTAAATGAGCCTCCTCGAAAGGGAGTGCATAAACAGAATCCTGCATAGGATGCAAGGTGGTGCACGTTCGCCCGCCTAATGTACCATAGATAGACTTGGACCAAGCTTGAAAAATAGTATGGAAGTAGAAATCCTACCTATCGGTGTCTCATGAGCGCTGCATTTATGGCGCCGATGTAGCAGTGCTATCCGGCCTGTAAGTCGCGCCGTAGCCCTTTCTAAAACCGCGTAGTCCGATGCCGGAGAGGCGAAGGAGGTGTCCCATGAAATGGGAATAGCAAACATAGAAAACGGACTCACGGTTTCCTAAAGCCCGATGAACGCGTAGGCCATCCATGTTAGGATAAAGAAATGGGACTGGTAAATGGAAGCAGCCGCCATGGAGCAACTGATGGCACATGAATGTGGAGGTCACGTGTAAGCCAATGCGTGCTCTCTCACAAAGGTATAATTGAGCCCCTAGACGGGCCCCACCTTCGGTCGGATGATAGATGTACATACTAATAGTACCGTACTAAGAATGCTAGTGTTGTGGTACAGTGCCAGATGTTATAACTAGCAAGAGACACAAAAATAGAATAGATACTAGACTGCCTGTGGGGAACCCACGGACAGCTACATTTTTGTAAAAATATGTAGATGTAGAATTGGAACGAGGGGAACCAAAACAGAAACAGGCGGGGCCTAGAACAGAATAACACTCCAACAGGGGCAATACCCAAGACCCTCGGATTGTGTTGAGTGGCTAGGGCGCACATTAGACATGGGAGAAAAATAAAACGCCTGTCTAAAGTGGGGAATAAGAAAGTGTCACCACCGTAAGGGGTTACTTTCATTTAGACCCTGTTCAATGGTGTCAAGCCGGTGTATCCACCTGGCCTCGGCCAGGTTAAGTCTGTATGCTGAGATATTTTGTCTTGGAAATGCTTCTAAGATCCACCAGTATAGATCCTCGGGGGGAATGGCCATATTCCATATAGTGAGACACTAGTGGTGCGTTGATGTTCTTACACCTAATGCGGGATCTATGTTCTACAATCCGTATGTGGGTAGGTCTCGAGGTCTGGCCGACATATTTAAGGCCACATGGGCACTGAATACAGTATATCGCATTAGGAGTTTTGCAATTGGTCATGGCACGAATGACCCATTTCCTGCCTCTCACCTGGAATTCTTTGATTCTCTTGGTGTATTTGCAGACTGAACAGCCTCCACATGGAAAATGTCCAACCAGCGGACGGAGGTCCCAACCAGTAGTTCTGTTTCTCAGAATCCGAGGTTTCGAGTGTACAAACAGGTCCCTCAGATTTTTCTGTCTGGTCATCGCAAATAGTGGCATTGGTTCATCGCTTAATTTCAATTTGACCAAAGGCCAAAATTTCTTGATCAGCTTCTTAACTGCATAAGTGTGCTTAGTGTAAGGCAACACACAGACCAGTTTTTCTTCCGTGGTTGGTGCTTTGGGAGTGAGAAGACATTCCCTAGGGGTGAATCTCGCTCTTTTAGCCGCCTTGGTGACCAGTTTACTGGGGTAGCCCCGTGCCACCAAACGTGTTTTGAGGTTGTCCGCATGGGTGGTATATTCAGTAATCGACGTGCAATTTCTGCACAGTCGTAGAAATTGGCCATATGGAAGGTTCTCCTTTACTCCCCTCGGATGGAAACTCGAGAAGTGAAGAAAAGTGTTTCTATCATTGGGTTTTCTAAATAATGAGCATTCTAGGTTGCCATTCCTTGCATATATTCTGAGATCCAAAAACTGGATCTCTTTAGTACTAGAACTGATAGTAAATTTTATCTCTGTATGTTGCCTGTTAATCCACAGAAAGAATTCCTGGAGGGCCGTGGCCGAACCTTGCCAAATTAGGAGAATGTCATCGATATAACGTCGCCATAGCTTGATATGCCCCACGAATGGATTAGTTGCTGAGAGGACAAAATGGTGTTCCCACGTGGCCGTATATAGTATGGCTAAACTGGGGGCAAAAGCCGCACCCATAGCTGTCCCATGCGTTTGCTGGAAGAACTGATCTTTATATTGAAAATAGTTCTTTTCCAGGGCCATCGTGAGTAACTCCAAATGAATTCACCAGGGGTGTTGCGGGGTGATCTTTCGGTGGTAAGGATTTCGCGTATGCATTGGACTGTTGAGGGATACTCGTGTACAGTGCACATATGTCTAAAGTGACAAGGATTTCTTCCTCTGTGTTGAATGGCCTCCCTTCCACCAATCTAATCACTGAGGTACTGTCACGTAGGTAGGTGTTAGTTTCCTGGCTAAGGGGCTGCAAAAATTTGTCAATGTATTTGCATACAGGCTCTAGAACCGAGCCACACCCCGCAACAATGGGGCGCCCCGGGGGGTTGTCAACGTTCTTATGTATCTTTGGGATAGCATAGAATGTGGGGATGCGCCCTTCCGAGAGGTTCAAAAAGTCAAACTCATTTTTGGAAAGCCAACCCCGTTCAAGTGCCATAGTCATGGCTGACTGTATATCCTGACTCAAATCCATACGCGGGTCCTTTTTGATCTTCTTATAGCTGACCGTATCATCCAATAAATTGGAAACCATCATGTGGTATTGTTGTTGATTGAAAATCACAATGCCACCCCCCTTGTCAGCAGGTTTGATAACCAGTTCAGAATCCTCAGATAAAGATTTGATGGCTTGTCTTTCAAGATTGGTCAGATTATATCTGAGTTGCTGTTTGTTGTGCTCTAGGTCCCGAATCCCTTTAAGTACACATTTCTCAAAGGTAAGGATCTTCTTCGTCACCTGGTTGTTAGTAGGTGTAAAAGAGGAGGGGCCTTTTAGTCCCGTATCGGAACATTTTTCCAGTGGTTCTGAATTTTTGAAGAAAGATTTCAATCTAACTTTCCTCAGGAATTTTTTGATGTCTGTTTCTACTACAAACCAATCAGTGCTGGTCGTGGGGACAAATGAAAGACCCACACAGCCCTTTATGTACCCCGCTGCTGGGGCCTATGGATTGTTTGGTTCTGGGGCCTGGTGTGTTGGGATACTCAGCGTGTTGGTATTTGGACACGGCACCACCCCACGCACCCATCCTTTTTGTTTCTTGGGGGGTTTTCATATTATTGATTTCCATTTTCCCCTCTTCACGTTCTTTGGTGATCGTGTATGTTTTCGCTGTCCCCTTTTGGCCCGGTGCCAGGGAAGGGTTCAACGAATGATTAAATTCATATGGGGGCTTTTTCTACACTGACGCAACCACTTTGGTTAGGCATAGGCTCCCACTTGTACACAGTAGTTTGGTGTTTTGTTGGTGGAGGATTTCGTTTCTTTCCCATATGGTTTAGTATATTTTCTTTTCAGCAGCTGCATCGTTTGGGCTGCTAATACGCCTTTGTGTTAGTAATATAATCATTTATCACATCCACAGAACTCCATTTTCCCTGGGGTCCTGATGAAGGCAGCATAATTGATGTTCGGCCGAAACGTCCTTTGCATCTCTCCACGTCATCGAGCTATGCTACATGACCTAATAATGCAACTATGGACGCAGACCTGGGATGTGTGTTTTTTGGTCAGGCGTAATTCACTTCGCCATGTTGAAGTAATTTTAGAACTTGTATTAGGTGACACTGCTCTATGGAGTATTTCTGTGACTTGTTAGCCAGATAGGGCCAAGAAGACAGTATGTGTGCCCGGTCTCCCCCATCTTAGAGAATTGTGGCTGTGTCACCTCGAACCTTTATGAATTAATCACAATAATGCTATTAGATGTATATATACACTCTCCACATTAATATATGTTTATGTGGTTTGTTTTATTCTGTGAAACGTAGGACTCATGCCTATGTAATAAAATTATAAAAAAAACTTTTTTATATTAAATGAAAATTCTAGTGCACTGTGTATTACATTCTGTGTGGTGATGTGAATAACCTACGGAGTGGGACCCAGTATGAGTTAAGACTGGGCCACTAAATTTGTATTTGTTTTTGAATGGTTCATCCGGGGGACACCCCAAAGTGTGTTGATCCTGTTACTCATTTGTCCCCTGTATGCCTTTGAGTACTTATCCCTTGTGTGGCAAAACGGGCTGACAGTCAGCGGTCGTTGGTCTCCGTCGGAGTCCAGACTCCATATCAATCTGTTGGAGCTGAGGGCCGTCAGGCTAGCCCTGAAGGCTTTTCTGCCGACTGTGCGAGGAAAGAGTGTCCTGATCCTGACGGACAACACAGTGGCCATGCACTACTTCAACAAAAAGGGGGGGCAGGGTCACTTCCTCTGTGCAGGAAGGCGATGCAGCTCGAGTTCTGGGCCATCCAGCAGGAAGTTTCGATCTCAGCAGTTCATCTGGCCGGAGACGAAAACGTGACGGCGGACGCTCTGAGCAGGCAGAGCGCGATCTCTCACGAGTGGGAGTTGGCTCCGGAGATTCTCCTGGAGATCTTCGCCCTTTGGGGGACCCCTCAAGTGGATCTCTTCGCCTCCAGTGTCAACCGGAAGTGCTAAAGGTTTTGCTCGCGGGAATTTCCTCCAAAAGGAGCCTTAGGAGACGCGTTCGTGGTGGAGTGGTCATTCCCGCTGCTGTACGCGTTTCCTCCAGTCCCCGTCATCCCGTAAGTGCTGTGGAGGTTACGGAAGTTCGGTTCCCGGATGATCCTCATTGCTCCGGCATGGGCTCGGAGGACGTGGTACCCGGACCTTCTCCACTTGTCCATCTGCCCTCCACGTCGTCTTCCCTACCGAGGCGATCTGCTCTCACGGGAGGGGGGTCCGGTTCTCCATCCAGAGGTCAGATCCCTCAACCTTCACGCTTGGCTTCTGAAAGGTTGGGGTATAAGGATTGGGTCCTCCCTGAAGACGTGATGGAGGTGTTGCTTTCGGCCCAAAGGCCAGCAACAAAGTCTCTGTACCGTTGCCGTTGGCCTAGGTTCTGCGACTGGTGCAGAGTTCAGAATGTGGATCCTTTTGCATGTGGCATCCCCATGGTTCTGTCCGTTTTACTTTCTTTGGCCCACAGGGGCTTGCAAGTGGGTACCATTAAAGGTTACCTGGCGGCGATGTCCATTTTTAAGCGCTTGTCTGAAGAGTGTTCTTACTTTAAAATCCCTTTGATTTCACAGTTTCTGAAAGGGCACACTAATGTGTTCCCTCCGTCACCTTTCCTGGTGCCCGGTTGGGATTTAAACCTTGTTCTTAAGTTTCTTATGGATGCTCCGTTTGAGCCTTTACATTCTTGCCCTTTGAGGCTGTTAACTCTGAAAACTGTGTTTTTAGTTGCGGTTACTTCCGCTCGCAGAGTGAGTGAGTTACAGGCACTTTCAGTTAAGCCACCCTGCACTGTATTTCACAAGGACAGGGTTGCCCTTAGAGTTCGTCCTTCTTTTCTTCCGAAGGTAGTGACGGAATTTCATTTGGCCCAGAAGGTTGTTCTTCCGGCATTCTATCCTCCTCTGCATCCTGGTAAGGAAGAGGAGAGGCTCCATAGGCTTGATCCTAGGAGAGCTTTAAGCTTTTATGTTTCACGCATGTCCCGGGTCAGAGTGGACGATCAACTCTTTATTGGTTACGCTGGAAAGCGTTTGGGGCAAGCTTTGACGAAACAGACTTTGTCTCGCTGGATTATTTTGGCCATCTCGGAGTGTTACCGCTTGACGGGTAAGGACCCACCGGCTGGCTTGCGGGCCCATTCTACCAGGGGTATGGCTGCATCTACTGCCCTGCAGAGGGGTGTTCCTATTCGCAACATCTGTGATGTAGCCACCTGGGCTTCAGTACATACATTTGTACGTCACTATTCCCTCCATTCCATCCGAGGACAGGATCTGGCCTTTGGCAAGGCGGTCCTTTGTTCTGCTATTTGATTGGCTATTCTAAATTTTGATTCTAAATTCTTTCCCTCCTCCTTGCTCTGGTACTGCTTTGGGAGTCTGTCATAGATATGGAATACGTCGGAGGACCCAGTCCCCTCGAAAAACAAGTTACTTTCTTACCTGGTAACGTTCTTTCGATGGGATGGTCCGACGACGTATTCCATATCGCTCCCGCCTGCCTTCCCCGCTGCAGAATTTCTTTTGCGATTGCAGCTTACGTTCCGCAAGGCTTTGTGTCTGACTGGCAGTTGACTAATGTCACACGTTCTGGGGGAAAAAACTACACTGAGGCTACGGGCGTCGTGCGTCCTACTTATCACATCGGATGACGTCGGACGTCGGAGGAGGTCCTCGACGACGGTGCATCAACGTCATCGACGCAGGACGCAGACGCCGAAAAAAGTTTCCGAAGCAGCACAGCTGTGGTGATTACATGTCATAGATATGGAATACGTCGTCGGACCATCCCATCGAAAGAACGTTACCAGGTAAGAAAGTAACTTGTTCTTTTGTTTTATACCTCAAATATCCTCACTTTACTTTCCCCAATCACCAAGATATTTACTTCAAATTTCAACACTTCTCGGCTCTTCACACAAGCCTCGCTGGCTCCTCCAACACCAACTCAGAGCGTGCACCACAGTCGCTGCCCCGTCTTCCAACTCCGCCCTTTAAGGCCACTCCAAATCCCCACATGCTCCTAGGCCATGTTAATGTTAAAGTAACCTTTCTTCACGGCGTCTACAACCAACCTCAACATCCTGGACAACCCCCAAGCTGGCTCTCCACTCTTTGGCTACTACCTTTTTGCCACGAAGAACCAAGATCTTTTCCACTCGCTTATGACAATCGAAGCGCCCATCCTCCTGGGCCAACAACCTCCTCCTGCTGATCCTCTAAAGTGCAAAGTGCAGTTACAACTTATCTCTAACCACAACCCCTATATGCATACAACATATGAGTGCACTCTTAAAACACAATACCCCCTACGGCTGTCTTCTTGTCCACTCATGGTAAGGGAATCATCACCTATAACAGCCCTTTTAGGCCATCGGGGGCATGTCCCTTCTTCTATGCCTTAATCGATCACAAGGAATCCTCTTACTTTTTTTTTTTTTAAAGTACTTTTAGTTTTTTCTTTTCTGTAATATCTCATAGGGTGCCTGCCACCTTCCTCAATTTAAGCAAAAACTCTTTTGTCACAGAAAATCTGTCTTTTCTTCCCACAATATGCACAATATCTCCCTCCCCCCCTTCATTGTCCAGATTACTGTTCTCATACTTGCATCTGTTAGTCAGCCAACACCTTCGGAACTGTCTTCTCTCACAATCTGCCACTCAGCCCTCTGGTCTGCAAAGCGTCCCATGGGGAATGGGCAGGAATTTCTCCAAGGCGTCTCCTGAGTTTTCACGCGTGACTGGCAATCCTGTCCTCACGGGGGGCGATGCAGTCTTTCAGGGTTGTAGCAGAAAAAAGGTGGTATGGTCACTTGAGGGCATTGGCGACCATCCTCTGCTACCATTTCTCAAGTTTGGGGAGGAAGCCCCCTCACTTAGGTATGCAGCGGACAGGCATGAAGCGTCCCACGCCCAAGAAATGGAAGAGACCAATAGTGTGGCAAAAATACGGTTTCTTTAGCAATACTCAACAAAACTGGATGGTCCTGGACATCGGCGATCTCCAGTTTCCTCTCGCTCGAACACAGGCTTGCCACAGAGTTTTATTGCGATATGTCGTCACAAACAAATGATATATTGATCAAACCTAAGGTGATATGATTAGGTGAGTAGTATGGTAGCGTATGTTTTCTATATGGGATTAGTCTTCTAATTGTTCTGGCGATACTGAGTGACTCCGCCTAGGACCACCTACAAAAAGGACACCTGGGGAACAGGTAATCACGGTGAGTTGTGAGTGGCTGTTGCAACACTGTTAAGGTGAAGGTCGACAGGGTTTGGTCAGGGGCAGCTTCTCAGCGTTGGCAGGTTGGACAGTTACCAGCACATGAGCAACAATTGAAGGTGATGAGAATGGCTCGAAGGTACTGCGTGTACCATTCTCTGATTGCCTAGGTCTCGAGCCAGGACATTTGGCTTTCAGCTTAGCAGCATATTGTATCTTTCTTCCAAAGAGATGGATGGGAACAAAGGTCTCTGTCTGTTCTTGTCTGGCTCAAATGAATATGCCTTCTCGCCCAGCTGCAAGTGTGTGGAGACTATTTCGGATTATCCTGCTCAGTAATTTAGGAGAATTTTAGCTGAGTTTACCATGGGTGTTCTCATCCTGGCCTCTGGAAACTTGTTTGTGCTACTGTCTCCTCACTGTCGGGTGTTAGCTGATGAGAACCCAACCTTCCTACATGTGTTTCCTTGTTGATTTTAGATCGTTTTGTCCGCCATCTGGGATCTGTTGTTTGTCTGTATTTTTCCAATTTTGGTTCGACTATCCTTCTCCGCTAACCTTGGCAATCTACACGATTGTTATCTACGCTGTTCGGGCTCGGCTCTACTGCTGACTCAGCAAGACAAGGTCTCCCTGCTGTGTATGGAGTTGCAATATCTCCCATTCACCTAAAGTCACTGCGTCCTCCGTCTTGGCTTACATGGCCACCCACTTCAGTTGCGTTCAGCGTTAAGGAAGCGTTTATATGTGTTCTTGTGCAACTTGCGTTTCAGCATAGGAAAGACAAAACATGTTTTCTACCATAGTGATTTTAAGCATGTTCTTCGTGTCTACGTGCAGTTTGACCTAGTGTTTGTGTATCTTCGTGTTTGGATGCATATGTGCTTCATGTCTAATGCGCTTACGTGTATTGGCCGTAGCCGTGATATCATTTCTCTTTTCTTAACTACAGCTCGTTCTGGGGGTTTCATTGCCTGCAGGTTTATTGCTTCAGTGATGTTGTCTGGGTGGGGTCTGTACGGTCGCCTCGGGGAATAACTTCTCTCGCACCGACGATATAGCAGTTTTGAGGGGGGTAGAAGCTATGCGTAAAGTGCACCGTTCATGTCTATATCGTTGAAACAGGAGAGGGCCGAAGTAATGATGAAAAGGTTCAGCGACTCTTCAAAGGGACTCTGAGGGCTCAGGGCTGTTACAGCCCTCATGAACACAGAACATAATGTCATAACACTGGGTTTAAATTGCGGGATGCCAAAGATGGGTCCCGGGCAACGAGGGACAAGCTTCTTTCTGGACTGGTTTGGGGACAGTTCCCAGGCCCATCATGTTATGGCCAGGGAAAGACCCCTTGCAGTAGAAGGGGTGCGGTGAAGGTTCAGGAGTAAAGAGTTTCTAGCCATTTCCGTGTTTCCCGGCCTTCCTCCCATTATGTGGGCATGTGTTGGACAGAGTTTAGGTGGCTGTGGTGGATGATAGGGTTGGTTTCATGTGACAAGCATAAGTATGGGGGTTCCTTATTGTAATGTTTATTGTTCATCTGACAGCCTTGCTTGGTTTCAATATCATTAGGTCAGAACTGAGTGTTTCTTTTTTGTCTAAAAGAGGTTGGATGGGAGGTGTTGGAGAAGAGAGCATTGGGTGCTGTTCCATTTCAGTTAGTTTGTGGTTTAAGGTTTCTGTTTTTTTTTTTTTAAGCCGAGTGGTTGGCTCTCTTTGAACAGACAGACTAGCCTGGGGGTACAGTGAAGGTGGTGGAACTTGCAGGAGGACGGTATGGCGGCGTAACAACCGTGATAAGGCCGAAGTTATAAAGCTGTTAGGGCGGGGGAAATGTGTAGGGTTTGCAAGAGGAAGGTACAAGGGGAGGGTGGGTTCGGATGAACAGCTATGTTTAATTTATCTGGTTTAATCTGTTAGGCTAAGGAGCCAGGTTAGCAGATATTTGTAAGCAAGATACTCCTATGTCCCGTCGCCTTTCCTTCATACTTGTTGGACATCTCTCGTCCTGTGGGACGGGACCGGAGCACTTTGTAAAAAGCATCCACATTTTTTTCAAAAATGTGTCCTTCCCCTCTTTCCTGCGCGGGGCCCGGCAGGTGGCTGTAACCCCGCCCACCTTGGCTCCGCCCTGCGCCTCGCCCATCGGTCCTTTTCTCCGCTCGATCAGGGCTGGACGCACTTGCATCCTCGGAAGATATTCTTCCCTTTTTCCTCTCTGGCTCTCGCTAGTGTTCGTTTACTAGTCTGTCTGTCTTTCAAGTTAGACTTTCCAGATTGTTCATCGTGTCACCGTCGCTTCGCGACGGCGGATCCCCATCCTCTTTGTTTAGAGTGTTTGGGTCCGGAACACTGTTGGGACTCCTGTTTTTACTGTGACTCCCTTTTGGTCCGGGCACTTCAACGTCGGTTGGACCGGTGGGAGGAGGTGTTCTTTACTTTTCAGAGCACCCCGGCCGGGGCATACCTTTCCGGGTTCCTCTCGGGCCGGGAGGGGCGTTGATCGCTCTGCCACCGGGGTTCGCCCTGAGGTGGACGTTGGGCCTAATAATTGTACTGGAGTTTTCTCCAAGGGTCTCCGTAAGGGGCCTGTGGATACCGGAGTACGCTCCGAGGACCCTCCTCTGGGGGCTGTTTGTAGACCCAGTTCTACTGAGTCGTAGGGTACCGGAGGTCGCTCTGAGGCCTCTGTCGGCTTCCCTCAAAAATAAGACTGGAGTGTGCCCCGAGGCCTTGGTGGGGCTTGCTGTTACCAAACGTATGTTCGAGGCCTGCGCATATAAGGCTGTCACCGGACGTGGGTCCGAGGTCCCTCTTTCAGAGGCTAAAGTTACCAACATTTCTGAGAGGCCTGGCAAGGCCTTATCGGTGAAGACTGTTTCTCACTGTTCCCGCTCTTGCGGCGACACCACATCTGTTCAGGGGGCAAAGAAGCAAAGTTCTTTTACCGGCAGTGCTGAGGTCCTTCCTTCAAAGGCTCAGTTGGCTGTTGGTATGTCACAAAAACATTCCAGGCCTCATAGTACCGGCTCTGCCGAGGTTCCTTATGTTAAGGCTAAGATTAAGACCCCTGATCCATCGACGGGGACCCCTGCCTCACTTCCTCACGTGCCGCAGTTCCCCTCAGATGAGGACAAAATGGCGCCCGCTCCCGTCACGACCACGGCGGCCATTTTAGGGGCTACCCCGACAACTACGCCATCTGCCTCTGGTGTAGGGCTCGGCCCCTTGGGTGAAACTAAGGTCCCTTGTGTGCATCCTTACTGGCCGGTTTATGATTGGAACGCCCGGATGCCTCTTCCGCACAATGTTTCGTTGCCCGCGGGGGCGGCTCCTTTGATTTATATGGATACGTCAGTGGAGGGGCCGGTGTAGCACCCTTACGTCCCTAGATTTGTCCACCTCATGAGAGGCCTCCTCGGGTCCCGAAACAATCTCCTGAGGACGCCTTTTTCGGTAAATTTCAAGCGCTTATGCGCACTGACCCCATGAGGGAATATTTCAAAGGGCTTTTCAAGGAGATATGCCCACCTGCGCCTCCGGCTCCACCCATTCCTCCGGTGGTTCCCCCGGTGCCTCCCTTGCCCGTGGTGCCTCCCCCTGCTCTTCCGCCTTTGCCTCCATTGTCCCCAGTGGACAAGGCAGTGCCTGACAGGCTTGGCAGGATCCTGACCTGTCGGATGACCCTCAAGGGGATCAGGACAACGAGGACCTTCCCCGCTCTATCAGAGCCTTTCATGACCGGGTACTGGACATGATGAGTTTATTTAGATGTTCCGGTGCCCAAGGTACCCGCTCCGCAGGAGGGCGTGCTTTCTGGGGCGTTCACCCTGTCTCCCTTGGAGCTTACCGGCCTGTTCCTGCAGAAGGACGTTCTGGCCCAGGTCCGAAGAATCTGGGAAAAGCCACACTCGGGACTTTTTGTCAATAAAAAGATTGACGCGAGGTACAGGCTGCATTCCTTGGAAGAGGTGGCCCTCTCGTTTTCTCCATCTTCCTCCTCCACAGTGGTGGCTGCAGCTACGTTGCAATCCAGACTTGCAGCATCCTCTTCCACGACGGCTACTCAGGTATTGGGAAAGGAGGACAAGCTCCTGGACTCCCTAGGGAGGAAAATCTTTGCTAATTCAGCCTTGCAGCTCAGGCAGGCCAACGCTGAGTTGATATTGGCGGGAGCTAACATGCGGATGTGGAAAGGTCTGTTGGAGTTTGAGGAGCACATCCCGGTCGAGAAGTTGGAAGACTTCAAAGGGGCCCTTTCCGATGCCAGGGTCTTGGCCCAGGATCTCCTGGAGGCTGCGGCTCATCACGTAGACACCTCGGCTCAGGGTTGATACCTCACAGCAGGCGTGGCTGCATACCACAGAATTTTCTAAGGAAGTGCAAGAGAAGGTGTTGGACCTTCTTTTCGATGGTAAAGAGCTTTTTCATTCTTCTACTGATGTAGAGCTCACCAAGACCAAGGATAGCACTCAGACGGCTAAATCATTGTCTGTTCTGGCCAAAGCTCCTTTCAAATAACAGAGACCGTTGTCGCAAAGTCGACCCTCCTCTGGTTTCCTCGACCGCAAATCTCACAGAGTGGATACTCCTGCAGGGAATAACCGCCGTAGACAACAACGCACGCGGTTTTTCTCCCGCTCCTCGGCCTCCTCATCAGGTGCAGGTTGCATCGCCACCGATAAGCCTGCCAAATGAGTGTTTTCTGCGCTCGCACGAGACCCCGGTGGGAGGATGCATTGCGTCTCATTGGGAGGCGTGGCAGACCATCACAGAAGACAGATGGGTCTTGTCAGTCGCTCGAGCGGGCTTCCGCTTACCTTTACCCCCTACCCCACACCTCAACCCTCCTTTTCAGCTGTCGGGCTCACCCTCCCTCAAGGCCTAAGTTCAGAAACTTCTGGACCTCAGAGCTGTGGAACCCGTTCCCCTTGGGGAGCGAGGGGAGGGCTTCTACTCCCGGTTGTTTACGGTCCCCAACCCCAACCAGGCTGGCCTGCGCACCATCCTAGACCTTTCCCAGTTCAATCTTTTCCTACCCCAAGAGAAATTCAAGATGATCACGCCCGGCCAGATACGCTCCTCCTTGCAGATGGGCGATTGGCTCAGCGTTGTGGATCTTCAGGATGCGTATATGCATATCCTGATTTAGAATCCACACAGGAGATATCTCCGCTTCTCTTTGGGAGAGGAGCACTTCCAGTTTCGGGTGCTTCCTTTTGGCCTCAGCTCGGCGCCGTGTGTCTTCACGAAGATGATGTCGGTGATTGCGACCTATCTTCGTCTCCAGGCTATCCATGTGTATCCTTATTTGGACTGGCTCTTACGCAGCCCTTGTCCGCTGGCAGCAGCGGGCAACCTCCAGTCTCCCCTTCAGCTCCTGTTCCATCTTGGGCTGTCGGTGAACTGGCGGAAATCCTCCATGACGGTCTCACAAGACCTGATCTTCCTGGGTTTTCGTTGGAACACGATCGACTGCAGAGTGTATCTGACCGGGGACAGAATGGCGGCTCTGTTAGCCACGTGTCAGATGTTTGCGTAGTCGGAGAGCATGTCGGCTTGGTGGTTCTAGAGGCTTCTGGGCCTCATGGCCTCGTGTGTACTGGCTCTTCCTCTTGCTCGTCTCAAAATGAGACGGACTGAGAAGGCTGTTCGGAGTGCATGGCGTCAGGCAGTGGATCCGGATTCCATGCGGATTATGATTCCGGATTCCATGAGAGTGGACTTGGATTGGTGGTCATCTCTCAGCAATCTGTCTGGAGGTGCAGGGTATTTATACAAAAGGGTACTCCCAAAGTTTGTTATCGGGGGTCAGATCTGGAAGAAGGGAGAATCTTAAGAGATAAAGAAAACGGCCCAGACTGACTACCCCTCTCTCTTAGGCCTGTCGAATCACAGGTAAGGGTGCAAAGAACACTGCTTATTAGTACAGCAGGAACAACACCGGTTAGGAAGCAAGTTATTTAGACTGGATACATGGTTTCAAATGTATACATTTCTTCTAATATTCTCTTTTAAAAATGTTTTTGTTAAAAAAGACAATTACAAATTCCAACATGCATTCATCAAACCTTTCATACCATTCAGTACATTATATAAATTCGGGGTTCCACAATTAACATATATTTTAAGCATGATTGTTAATTACAATGTGCGAGACACCGGAAAAAACACATTAGGTTTTCCTATAAGTCGACATATGTTTCGGCCTTTCTTAGAATACCATTGTGGTCAATGGTAGTCAATAAAGTGGTTATTCGGCCATCTTCAGGACGATCTTGCTTGTTTAGAAGGTAAGTTTCATACCCCTTTAGCATGCGAACTGTCAAATCTGTGCTCGGCAAAAGTGATTAGAGACCATGGAGTGGTGGTTGCTGCCACTGTGCTGTGTTGTGGGATGTTTTTACCCATTCATCCGAGCCCTACCACAAAAACTGTGCAGTACTGGCATTGAAAACATCATGATAGCCAGAGCTTCCCAGAAAATGCCCAGGGAAATGCATGAAGAATAGGCTGCCACCCATTTTTGCCGATGTTATGGGCACAGAAGGGCACTGCCTAAAACCACCATTGGACTACCCACACAGTAGCCTGAAACCATTGGGAATGGCAATGCTGATTTGCAAAAGCAACCTAGAACTGTGGGGAATTCATTTTCTTAAATCCCCAAAATGGTTGCATTACCAGTACTCACCACTATCAGAAAGCCGGCGTTTTAAAACCACCAGACTTTTGTGTAAAACTGAATAAATGAACCCAAAGTAGGCCAAAGAAAGACTTACTGAGAGGTGGATACAATGTAAAGTTATATTCTGAAGTGACTTGAATGTTCATAACAAGACTGGCTGAGCTCTGCAGGTCTGCAGCAGCCTAACTGAAACTGGATTTAAAACTACCAAAAATCAAAAATGTTTAAATTAACTGAGTGACCTACTTTTGAGTGTCACATAGTTTGTCACTGTTGAAATATCATAGTTTTGAACTTAGAATCAGCATTCTAGCTGCATATGTAAAAATTGTCTTGACTTAAACAGGGGAACAAAAAGTGACATTTTATCTGAAACCTGGCTTAATGAAACTGAATTCTGCCCACCAGCTACCCCCGACATGAGTTGAGACTTGCCCAACAGCTGTGTTCCCAGGCCTAGCTGCCTTTTGCTGTTCCCACCAAAAGGGATATGACACTTCTCTGATTGAATTACCTGGGCTCTGCAGGAAATTGAACAAAGCCCTATCCTGACTCAGGCAAATGTTTTATTATGGGGGTCGTAAAAGTGGCTTCCTCCTGGAAGGAAAGAGGAGGAGCACTGCCTGTGAGAGCAAGCTGGCTTGGCAGAACTGGAAAAACCAGAAATTCAACCTTGTGCTGAGGGAAACCACACGCCTTTGGGGCCAGAACATAAATCTAAAAAGATGGATCATTCATAGAGCGGACTTGTGAAAATTTTATAAGTGATATCATTATTCTTGTGATTTTTCTGTGCACATTTGAAGATGTGTTAGGACCCGGTGGTATGTTCAGGGGGGTGTTTAGCGGAAAAGAGGATATTACTCTAAATGTATGTATGTTAAAAATCTGACACTCCACCTCCTAACGCCCACATGCTTTGCGAACATTTGTGTAAATGCGGGGACAAATCCAATATTGGTGACCCGACCAAAAAGTGAAATATGTTGCCATTTTTTAACCCAAGCTCCTAGAAACGACAGAATTGGAACAGGGGCTACCATCAGTAAATGTATGATGCGTGTATGCAATGCCAAACAACTGTCTATCTATGAAATATGTCTATTAGGATCAGATATAGATTGTGTGTAAAGTTGACAGGGGTGGGTTCTCTATCATAAACAGACCTCATCATGATGAGACTTCATTTCATTCCCCCAATCAAGGGGAAGAGGAGGAAGTGGCCAATGACAAGTGGAGAGGGGTAGGGCCTAGAAAGCTAGCCTCTCCACCCACTTTCAAAACACATAAAAGCAGACAGTCAGGACAGATCGAGACATTCTATTCCATCTGCTGCGGGACGCTCTGCCGGGAAAGTCCATACTTTACCTCCATCAACCTCCAGAGAGCCAACATAGAGACTTCAATCTATCCACCTTCAGAGACCAAGACTTTACTTCAGAATTTGTAGCAGAGAGGTCAACTACAAGCTAAATCCCTCTTTAGCAGGCCTCAAATCATTGCCACTATTCACAGCCAGGCGAGCTGTTTGAATTCTTTGCAAGAACGCTTGCCATTTGCCAGGGGGCAGTGTTGTATCCAGAGAGAGACCAGCTGAACCGGAGACCGCTGTATCCGGACCCACAGACCTGATCAAAACCAGAGACCCAGACCAGAAGAGTAGAGCTGACCCAGACGCTGTGCGCAGAAACCGTCCGTGGCGAGTGAAGAAAACCTGACCAGATCCGTGGCGAGGCCTAATTCAAAAATATATTGTGAGTACCTAGCAGAACTGTGCAGAACCAATCTCTTAGTTAAAATAATATTATTCAATCTATTTTAATCTACCCAGAACTGCCTCCTAACTCTCACCTGTCATTTGCGAGCTGTCACATGTCATTTTCTATCTGCAAGCTGTAACCTGTCGCTTTGAACTTTTAAAATTTCAAATCCGAAAAACTACCTTTATTTAATCGCTAGTATCTCTGGAACCGTTTGGGCTAGGAACTTGGTTTAACTTTCCTCTGAAAGCTTAGAATCTCACCTTTTCAACAAGCCTAGAACCGACTTCCTCATACCTTTGCCGTAATCACGATTCTCGCACTCGCGAATTTTACCGCGATTTGGTTAAAAATCCAGCCACGTGTGAAAACAGCAGCTTCCTTGCTTTCCTTGCTAAAAATTCGTTTGCCTCTTAAGAACCATCCCTGAATCATTGCTAGAGTGAGCCTGGACTAATATTAACTAGATAACACTCACCCTGAACCTCTAGAGGGAATTAAAAGCATTTTAGCATATTTTTCACTTCATTGCCAGCACATATAAAAGCATTTTGGGCCTGCGTTTCAAACTTTTGTAGTCTAAGCTTGCTGGGGTGAACTGAATTACATTTGATTGCATTTCTGAGAACTGTGCGCTTTCCTTCCATTTCCTTGCATTGCATAAAGGGGGGAGTGGATTGCCAGAGAAAAGTGATTACATTGTTTTGTTGAAATCATATTGAGTATTTCTGTACTGCAATTTCATTCCACCTTGCATCCATTTGAAACCATAAAAGTATTGTTGCTATCTTATCCATCCTATAACCACTCATCATTGATTATAAAGAAGTGTGCTAGTGCCGGACTATCCATTATTGATTACTGCTCAGATTAATTGTGATATTCAATTATTAATTTATTATAAAGTGTGATATATATATATATATATATATCTATTGTTTAAATTATCAAATAAACCTTTTAAACTTGCAAAACAGAACTACTTCTTGGCTCAGTGGGGTCAGGGGGATTCCAAGAGAGGGGTGTTATATAGGGGTAGTCATCCAGAACGCATGAACTGGACGTAAAGATATATCAATAAGGGTTTCCATTCAGTATCCCAGACTAGGCATTGACTTAGCTGTAGTGTTGAATTGAATCCTCTTACAAATTGGGGGCTCGAGCCGGACGTTTGGGTTAGATCTATCACTTGTGCAGATTAATACAGCGTGCCAGCTGACCAGATACACATATCCGGTCGGATCACCACGCTGTGTTACGCTGTAAAGCACTCCTCAAAGGAACGCTCTAAGGAAAAGGTCTGTTTTGCAAAAATAAAATACAAACTTCTGTAAGTCAGGACAGAGACCAATCTCTAGAATGACGACCTTAGTAGACATGAAAATAGCCAGAGAGCACTTCTTACAGAAGTTATTTGTGAGAGGTGAGTGGACTCACAAGGACCACATGGTCTGGTTGCAGGCCATCACGCAACAGGTCACTCAAACAGGGTCAGATATATGGAGAGATCAGTGTCCCTTACATGTGGCCCTGAGTGAACTATACATGGCTCCTAAAGCTAAGGATGAACAAGACAAGATGGTTAGGATAGCGGCATACCTGTACCTATATATGGGAGACATGCAGGATAAATGTACTGAAAGCCAAGATCTGGCGAATAAGCGACAGATGGCGTTAGAGAAGGTCCAATCTGACCTGGTCTCTTCTGAGCAGAGGCTGCAGGGGAGCCAGGAGTCAGAAAATGATAGCAGGCAGTATATCATTAAAATAAAAGAGGACATGGATATACTGCAACAGGAAAAGACAGACCAGGATACCAGAATTCTGGCTTTGCAGAAGGAACGCCAAGACAGTTTGGACTCTCTACTGCAGAGCCAGAAAAAGCTGGAGCAACAGATCAATTTCAACAGGGCCTGCACAGAGCAGGTAGCCACCCTGCAAATCCAACTAGACGGAGAGAAAGAGGAGAGCAATAAACTGTTCCTGAAAGACCTGGATACCCAGGCAGAGTTTGATCAGGAGCGCCAGAAAGCTGGTGCCTTCCAAAGGCAAAGGGACACCTGGCGTCACAAATTGAAGCTCTTGGTCAGGAAAGGGACACCTTAGGCCAGGAAGTCTGCCACTTAAGAAGAAAAATGGAAGAAAATCACCTGGCCCACCAGGGTTTGGGTGACCTCCAAAAAGAACACCAGGACTTGCTAGAGCACACCAGGAGGATGGAGGAGGCTCTGGCAAGACAGGAGCAGGCCAGTAGGGAGGGGATTCAGGAGGTAACCCTCCTGCAGCAAAGACTGGCCCAGTGCTCCAGGACCAATCAGGAAACGCAGAGAGAGAATGAGGCTCTCTGCCAGCACAATGATAGGCTCCAACAACAGGTAGCGATGCAGGAGAGACTGATAGTCTAGTAAGGCCTTAACTGAGGAACTGAAGGCGCAGGCTCTTGCATTGCAACAGGGAGCAGGGGCGGATAGAGGCCAGGTTCGCTGGGAAAAGGAAACTCCTGAGCATAACATCAGGAGCCCTAGTACCAGAGGCCTTTATCTCTCTCAGTCCCTGGACTCTGCCACCCCCATGTCCCCTGGCGCACATGAGCACCGGGCCACAGGGATGGCAGATTACTATCTAGCCAGAAGCATGGGGCTCATAGGCCAGTACCTCCCAGGAATGGATGGGCGGGCATCCGGGTATGGGCACCCAAGCACAGTGCAATTTAGTGGGGAACCCCAGGAGAGTAGGCCCATTAAGGGCATCCTGAAAACCTCTGCCCAGTTAGGTCAGTGGGGGGGGTACCCATCAAATCCTGGCAGCAAGGAGGAATCTGAAGACTCCTCTGAACGGCGCAGGACGCAGGAGACCAGGTCCCCACATTCTGCCAGCCATTCCCAGGCTCGCAGAATCCGGGAAAACCTGGAAGATCAGACAGGAACCTCTGGGAGTAGCGCTTCTGAGTCGGAGGATGAATGGACCAGGGTTACCCGAACCAAAAAGGCCAATAAGGCAAAAAGGGCCTTGCTTAAGGACCCATTGAAGCAAATAAAGGCAATAAGGAGTGTCATCACGCCTTATCACAAGAACGCCAAGTATTCTGTTTGGGAACACTTGGAGCTTTACGAGCAAATGATGGAGACTTTCCATTTGAAGGACAGCAGTAGCTGCATCCAGTACGTCAAATGGACATTCTCCCCAGAATACTCCAGTTTCTTTGCGAGGCTGGAGGACCAAAATCATTTAAGATGGTCCACCTATAAGGCGGCCATCTTGAAACATTTTTCTGTTCACAGAAATCCCCAAGAGGCTCGCAAGGCAGCCTACAATTTGCAATGTGGGGAGGATCAGGCCCCACAAGAATTCGTGCAAGAACTGAAACGTGCCTTTGCGCAGACCACCAGAAGGGTGCGCACAGACAGGAGAGAATTTGTCAATACATTTTTCCATGCCTTGCCCAAATATATAATGACCCAGCTCGTGAGAGATTTTCATGAGAAAAGATCTTTAGACTGGGTCATTGAACAGGCTACCCGGATCTATGAGGTGAAGAAGCCCATAGAAAATAAAAGCAATACCCCTAAAAATCCCAAAACCAACAGCACCCCTGCTGCTGCCAAGGTGGGAGAGGTAAAGGTCACCCCCGTTTTGGATTTGGAGATGGGGGGGGCCTAAAAACCTACCTGCACCTAATAATGCTAGGCCCAGAAGGTCCTCGGGCCAGTCACAGACAGGGAGTGAAAGAGGTAGTCCCACAAATGGGGTCCCTCGCTCTTCTGACTATGTAAGTCCCTGTTACAAGGGAAACAGACCAATCCTGGGTTATGTGTGGACTCCTCCAGCCCAAGGGGGGGGATCCAGCCAAGCACCTGACCCAGGGAACTTCCCGCCTAACTTCCCCCAGGAGGGCAGAAATTCTCCAAATCCTGGGCAGAACTTTTTCCCCAGGTATCCACCCAATTTCCAGCCCCAAAATCATCCATCCTTCTTTCCCCAATTCCCTGAGCCCAGACAACCTAATCCGGGAGAGGGGAGGCCAAGGGTAGAGGGGTACCAAAATCTTCCCAACCCGGGGTACTACCAGAGAAGGGATAGCTACCCTTCCCGGGATCAGCCCAGGGGAGAAAATAGAGCCCCGTATCAGCCTGAGCGGGTTTCCCAGTTAGAGCGCCAGGTCCAAAATATGGCACGGGATCTGGGTCACATACTGAGGGCTCAACAGAACCCTCAGATGAGCGTGCCACCGCAGAATGCCCCAAACTCTGGACCTGGTACTCCAGAACAATGACGGGGGCAGCACCCCGATAACACACCGGTTCCTAGGGAGGAGGCACAAGGGGAAGGAGGGTGTAAAGCCTTGGAGGAAGCTTCCTTCCCAACTTGTAAACAGCCCCTGGAAAACCAGGAACCGGAAACAAAATCTCCTGCCCCTGAAAGCCTGCCTCCCAATTAGCAGAGGGTGGGGGGTAGGAGAAACAAAGGACCCAAACAGACCCACTTTGTGGAGGAGGTACAGGTCTTCCAATTTGAGGGAGAGGGATCCTCAGAGGATCCTGGGGAAAGGACCTTCTCCTTCAGAGATGGGGGAACTCCTCCCAAGGAAAAATGGGTCCCAAGGGATGCCAATTCAGACTGGGGAGATATGGAGACAGAGCTACCGCCGCCCATCATCTCATCCCAGAACCCACAATACCAAAATCCCCTGGTTCAAACCCATCCTGATGACTGCCTCCAAAAAGGGGGGAGCGGCCCGGAACCAGGGGAACCCACAATGGCTCTGATCTCCAGTTGCCAACTTTTTCTTTCAGATTCCCAAGGCTCTCCACAGAATTCTGCCCAAATTTCTTCTCTTGCAATGTCCAAAACCAGAAAGTTAGCCCACCAGTTGTCCAAAAATGTGCATTATCTGTGCCCCCTTGAGGAGAAGGAGGGAAGATATTATTCCCCGGTACAAGTACAGGGGCAGGGTACGATTTCAGCGCTGGTGGACACGGGATCTCAAGCTACCCTTCTGTCCAGAAGGGCCTTTGATGACCCAGACTAGCCGACCCATAAAATTAAAACAGAGTGTCAACCATGTTAGTTTAAACGGCACATGCCACATGGTTGAACAAAAATCTGACCAAGTAGAATTCCACTTCCAGAATAACCAAATTCCAGACGTGACAGTAATAGCAGTAGGACAACAGACTGGTGATGGGGGGTCCTCTCTATTTCTGAAAATCAACCTCCCTTCCAGTTTAAGGTGGTATTCCACACTGGAAGGAAACACCCTGAAATTCTTTACTAATCCACAATCAGAAACTCCCACTCCTATAGTCCAGAAAGATGTGAAATCAGCTCAGAGCCTGGCTGATATTCAGCAAATTGGAGAGCAGTTGTTCATCCCTGTTCAGTTAAATGATGGGAAGGACTCTGTTCTCGCTCGAGTGTGTGTGAACAACGGTAAGAGCTTCATCAGCGAAGCCATGTTCCACCAACTCTCAAAAGATCCAGCCATTCCCACATTCAAACTGATAGACAAATGGGAAATGGACCTGGAAGCACCCACTTCCAAACATCTCCTGCCAAGCAGGTGTATGCTCAAAATCTCCATTGGCAACAAGAGCATAGTACACAATTGTTGGGTCGTGCGAGACGTCACTGCCGCTTTTTACTTAGGCAGTGACATTCTCAATCGCTTTGCCATTAGTTTGGACCTAATAAACTTCAAAGCTTGGTCCCGATTAGCGGATAATCCCATGGGCTTTGATGATCCAGAAAAAGCATTTAGGTCAGCTCAATTGCTACCTTATGCAGTTGAAATTCAGATCAAAGAGGAAGTCACCATCCCAGAAAGGACGCGACAATTCTCCCTGGAAGTGAAAGCTAAAAGAGGACAGCATTTGAAAAACCCGGATGCTTACATACATCTAAACGCTTCTCTCCAACAGCAAGGGTTGGGGGTAAACCCAACTCCATTAGTCAACATAGAACATGACACCATTCTAATAGAGGTGGATAACAGCGACTTAAAGAGTATTACTCTAGCCGCAGGCACCATTATTGGAATGGCGGTTGATGACCGACATTATTCCATCGATTTAGGGAATGAACTGTTAGGACCAATCCCCAAGGACTGTTTTGACAGTGACAGTGATGACAATACAACACCAGACAGGATTTTTACCCGGCATGGGGGGAACTTCCTGGTGTACACTTCCTGCCCCTATGGTAAGGAAGATGTGACTTGTGACTTCAGGTGGGATGAGGTGATTTTCCAGGTCCATGAGGGTTGCCTTTCCCACCTGAGGCCTCCAGTCCAAATCAGCACTCTGACCAGGGACTTCTCCACCCAGCTGGAGGAGGCCGCTGAGATAGCCAAACCAGAAGTCTTTCCAGGCTTCAGGCAGATGGTGGAAGAGAGAGTCAACCTAGCTGATGCATGTGTGACTCTGGAACAAAAGAAAAAGTTGAAACAAGTTTTCTTGGATTTCCAAGATCTCTTTGCGGTAGACTCATATGACTGTGGTCGCACCGACATCCACACAACAACAATCCCCACGGACCCTGGCATGACTCCAGTGTTTGTGAAGCAATATCGTTTGCCTCTCGCATCCATGGAGGAGTCCCGGGGAATAATCCGTCCAGTTCACAGCACCTTCAATAATCCGGTGCTGGGAATATTGAAGCCAAACGGCCAGTGGAGACTCTGCGCCGACCTCAGGGAGCTCAACAAACGGGTCCATACTTCCCGATGGCCTCTGCCCTACATTGACCAAGGGCTGGCCCAGATCCAGGGGTCACAGGTATTCACTGCAATAGACCTGACCAATGGATACTGGACTGTGCCTGTCAGTAGGGAGGACCAATACAAGCTGGCTTTTACCTTTGGGGGCCAGCAGTACACATGGACCCGGACTCCCTTCGGATACCTCAACTCTGGCAATGAATTCAACATTTTCCTACACAAGGCCATGCCCGACCTGGGTGCAAGGGGTAACCTGTCTTATGTAGATGATGTCCTCATCAAAAGTTCATCTGTGGAGGAACACATAGCGGAGATCCGTTATGTTCTGACGCAGTTGAGGGCCGCCGGAGCAAAACTTTCCTTTCAGAAAGCACAGTGGTGTAGAACCTGTGTTAATTTCTTGGGGCATGAGATTACTCCTCAGGGTCTCTGTCCCCAGGAAAAGAAAGTGGAAGCACTTCAGAAACTGAAAGACCCCACAACTCTGCGGGAACTAAGGAGCCTCCTTGGACTGACTAATTACAGCAGAAAGTTCATTGAGGGCTACGCAGAGATCACCAGACCCCTGATTCATCTCCTGAAGGGGGGGGGGGTCAAGTGGGAATGGGGTCCAGAACAAGCCGAGGCGGTAAAACAACTCAAGAGAAGCCTCTCACAAGCGCCTTGCCTAGCTTACCCTGTCAGAAACAAGGAGTTCTTCCTGGAGACAGGGTTCTCTAATACGTGCTTGACGACAGTATTATACCAAAAGCATGACAAGGTCAATAAAGTAATCTCCTATGCGAGCAAAACTTTATCCTCTGTGGAGGAAAAATTCAACGATTGTGAGAAGGCACTCCTGGCAACGGTGTGGGCATTGAAGAATTACCGCCCGTTTATCTAGGGAGAACACATCATAGTGGAGACTCCACACCAGCCTCTGCAATATCTCCAAAGTGACAGAATCCGGGCCGGAAATGTGAGTAATTCCCGAATTACTTCCTGGATTCTGTCAATGCAAGGCTTTCCTGTGGAGGTGAGATATGGCCAAAACAAGAAGAGTCCCCTCGCGCAAGGTCTGGCTGACTTGCATGATTGTGCCAGAGAAAACTGTCTCAAGGACGAAAGTCTAAAGATCAAGGACAACACGGAGGCATACCTTAATTACCCACACAAAGTCTTTGAAGAAGACAAGTGTGAGGGAATGCCACTGTCTATGTGGATGGATGCTCTTAACATGTTGACAACGACGGGGAGAAAGAACTGGTGGCTGGCGTAAGGAATGCATGGGTGAAGGAGTTTCCAGAACCCTCCGCTGGATTCAAAATTGGTCCCCGAAGTAGTCAGGTGGCAGAATTGATGGCTGTGCATCAAGCCATCCTCACTGCTGTCCAACATCAACTCCACGAACTGGTCATAATCACAGATTCTGATTATGTACGTAACGGGTTCGTGGAGCACCTGGTCAATTGGAAAACCAGAGGCATGTTATGTGCTAACAACAAACCCTTGAAACATGGGAAGTTGATCCAAAACATTGACGATCTGGTCACCTCGAATGAGATGACCATCTATTGGAAAAAGATCAAGGGTCATTCCAAAGTAGAGGGACCAGACAAAACTGGAAATTACTTAGCTGATCAGCTGGCCAAAACCGGGGCCATCCAAGGGGATCTAATTGAGATTGAGTCCCTGTTGGGGGAAATCCAGGTCACTGCTATCATTAGGTCCCAGACAAATGCTCACAATGATCTTTCAATTGCACAATGGAGTAAGGAGACCCCTGATGCTGATTTGATTACAGCTCAGAAGAGGGATCCAATTATTGGTAAGTTTTACCAACACCTTGAGGACCCTGAGAACTTTCCCCTGACGGATACCGATTACATTGGGAAAGAGGACCTAAGAGTGTTGATGAAATGTTCCGAATCCAAGACGGTTTGCTGGTAAGGAAATCCAAAGCTGGCCACGATCAGTGGGTGGTTCCTACCTCATTCCGAAGCCTGATGTTAAGTCACGCCCATGATGCGGCCACCGCCGGTCATAGGGGGTTTCACACAACACTGGAAATCTTGAGAGGTTGCATACTGGCCACACATGGGCCAGGACCTCAACCAATACTTGAAGGGTTGTCTTGTGTGTGCACAATTTCAGCCATCATCCCTCACGCACCGTGCACCCCTCCAAAAGAGGGGGATGACACTGCCATGGTCAGATTTGCAAATCGACTTTGTAGGCCCCGTGATTCGCTCTGCTAGGGGGAATAAGTATATGTTGACTGTGACATGCTTGTTTACCAAGTGGGTGGAATGTCTCCCAGCCCCAAACTGCAAGGCAGAAACGGCAGCTGCCTTGATGATTAACCACATATTTTCCCGCTTTGGTCTACCTCAAAGGATTGAGTCAGACAGAGGTAGCCACTTCACCAGTGAAGTGATGACAAAGATGTGGGAGATACTGGGGGTCAAAAGGAAGTTGCATATTGCTTACCGGCCAGCTTCTTCTGGGGCAGTAGAGAGATATAACCGAACCATTGTGAGCATCTTAAAAAAGTTTGTGGCAGATTCTGGGCCAAGTTGGGATATCCGATTACCTCTGGTCCTAAAGGCCATCAGATCTACCCCTTCATCTGCAACCAAAATGTCACCATTTGAGTTGATGACTGGACGCAAGATGGTGTTTCCGCAGCATTTGCTCTACAGGACCCAAGAGCAGACACTCATAAATGCCTCCACAACTCATGAGTATGTGGAGAATTTAAGGAAACACCTTCAACATGCTTTTGCCTATGCTCAGCGTAATCTAGAAAGATCAGCTGAGAGTATGAAGACCCACTATGACCTGAAAACTTCCAGGAAGGAATATCAGGTGGGGGACCGGGTCTATTTATACAATTTCCAAAGGAACCAGGCCAAACAGAGGAAATTTTTGCCTACATGGAAGGGACCCTTTGAGATTATAGACAAGATCTACCCTGTGGCCTACAAGATCCGCATCCCCAAAGGCGGTTTGGCAGAGGGGGAAGACAAGTGGGTCCATATAAACCAGTTGAAGTGTTGCCATCCCAGGCACACTTTGCAGCAACTGGAGGAGTCCTCGGCAATCCTAGAGGGTACCGTCTCTGATTAATTCAGTTCTAACTTAAAATATCCTACATATCGCCTATCAAATTCTGAGTTTCTCAATGTGGGTGTTTTCGTTTTTGAATGCAAAAAGAAATGTGCATGTTCATATGTTTTGACTATAAATTTATATGCCACCCCACTATATCAATGGTGGGGGAAAAATGTCTATGAATAGGTATTGCCGCTCTTCCTTTGTCGTCCTAGGAGAAAGAAAACCTTGAGACTGGCCAGGGAGGACGATCCGGAGACCGGGAGCAGAGACGCAAGGGGCCCGGGGTACCGCCCAATCTTCCCATCATCACCGGCGAGGAGAACCGATCGATCCGACCAGATGGAGAAAAAGATGCTGAACTGTGCCATCTATTGGAAGAAGATGAGGAAACATCCCAGATCTTGCGAGTTCCATCAGTGAAACAGAATGGCCATCGCAAGAGGGGGGCTTGTGGGATGTTTTTACCCATGCATCCGAGCCCTACCACAAAAACTGTGCAGTACTGGCATTGAAAACATCATGATAGCCAGAGCTTCCCAGAAAATGCCCAGGGAAATGCATGAAGAATAGGCTGCCACCCATTTTTGCCGATGTTATGGGCACAGAAGGGCACTGCCTAAAACCACCATTGGACTACCCACACAGTAGCCTGAAACCATTGGGAATGGCAATGCTGATCTGCAAAAGCAACCTAGAACTGTGGGGAATTCATTTTCTTAAATCCCCAAAATGGTTGCATTACCAGTACTCACCACTATCAGAAAGCCGGCGTTTTAAAACCACCAGACTTTTGTGTAAAACTGAATAAATGAACCCAAAGCAGGCCAAAGAAAGACTTACTGAGAGGTGGATACAATGTAAAGTTATATTCTGAAGTGACTTGAATGTTCATAACAAGACTGGCTGAGCTCTGCAGGTCTGCAGCAGCCTAACTGAAACTGGATTTAAAACTACCAAAAATCGAAAATGTTTAAATTAACTGAGTGACCTACTTTTGAGTGTCACATAGTTTGTCACTGTTGAAATGTCATAGTTTTGAACTTAGAATCAGCATTCTAGCTGCATATGTAAAAATTGTCTTGACTTAAACAGGGGAACAAAAAGTGACATTTTATCTGAAACCTGGCTTAATGAAACTGAATTCTGCCCACCAGCTACCCCCGACAGGAGTTGAGACTTGCACAACAGCTGTGTTCCCAGGCCTAGCTGCCTTTTGCTGTTCCCACCAAAAGGGATATGACACTTCTCTGATTGAATTACCTGGGCTCTGCAGGAAATTGAACAAAGCCCTATCCTGACTCAGGCAAATGTTTTATTATGGGGGTCGTAAAAGTGGCTTCCTCCTGGAAGGAAAGAGGAGGAGCACTGCCTGTGAGAGCAAGCTGGCTTGGCAGAACTGGAAAAACCAGAAATTCAACCTTGTGCTGGGGGAAACCACACGCCTTTGGGGCCAGAACATTAATCTAAAAAGATGGATCATTCATAGAGCGGAATTGTGAAAATTTTATAAGTGATATCATTATTCTTGTGATTTTTCTGTGCACATTTGAAGACGTGTTAGGACCCGGTGGTATGTTCAGGGGGGTTTTAGCGGAAAAGAGGATATTACTCTAAATGTATGTATGTATGTTAAAAATCTGACACTCCACCACCTAACGCCCACATGCTTTGCGAACATTTGTGTAAATGCGGGGACAAATCCAATATTGGTGACCCGACCAAAAAGTGAAATATGTTGCCATTTTTTAACCCAAGCTCCTAGAAACGACAGAATTGGAACAGGGGCTACCATCAGTAAATGCATGATGCGTGTATGCAATGCCAAACAACTGTCTATCTATGAAATATGTCTATTAGGATCCGATATAGATTGTGTGTAAAGTTGACAGGGGTGGGTTCTCTATCATAAACAGACCTCATCATGATGAGACTTCATTTCATTCCCCCAATCAAGGGGAAGAGGAGGAAGTGGCCAATGACAAGTGGAGAGGGGTAGGGCCTAGAAAGCTAGCCTCTCCACCCACTTTCAAAACACATAAAAGCAGACAGTCAGGACAGATAGAGACATTCTATTCCATCTGCTGCGGGACGCTCTGCCGGGAAAATCCATACTTTACCTCCATCAACCTCCAGAGAGCCAACATAGAGACTTCAATCTATCCACCTTCAGAGACCAAGACTTTACTTCAGAATTTGTAGCAGAGGTGTCAACTACAAGCTAAATCCCTCTTTAGCAGGCCTCAAATCATTGCCACTATTCACAGCCAGGCGAGCTGTTGGAATTCTTTGCAAGAACTCTTGCCATTTGCCAGGGAGCAGTGTTGTATCCAGAGAGAGACCAGCTGAACCGGAGACCGCTGTATCCAGACCCACAGACCTGATCAAAACCAGAGACCCAGACCAGCAGAGTAGAGCTGACCCAGACGCTGTGCGCAGAAACCGTCCGTGGCGAGTGAAGAAAACCTGACCAGATCCGTGGCGAGGCCTAATTCAAAAATATATTGTGAGTACCTAGCAGAACTGTGCAGAACCAATCTCTTAGTTAAAATAATATAATTCAATCTATTTTAATCTAACCAGAACTGCCTTCTAACTCTCACCTGTCATTTGCAAGCTGTCACCTGTCATTTTCTATCTGCAAGCTGTAACCTGTCGCTTTGAACTTTTAAAATTTCAAATCCGAAAAACTACCTTTATTTAATTGTTCGTATCTCTGGAACCGTTTGGGCTAGGAACTTGGTTTAACTTTCCTCTGAAAGCTTAGAATCTCACCTTTTCAACAAGCCTAGAACCGACTTCCTCATACCTTTGCCGTAATCACGATTCTCGCACCCGCGAATTTTACCGCGATTTGGTTAAAAATCCAGCCACGTGTGAAAACAGCAGCTTCCTTGCTTTCCTTGCTAAAGATTCGTTTGCCTCTTAAGAACCATCCCAGAATCATTGCTAGAGTGAGCCTGGACTATAATTAACTAGATAACACTCACCCTGAACCTCTAGAGGGAATTAAAAGCATTTTGGCATATTTTTCACTTCATTGCCAGCACATATAAAAGCATTTTGGGCCTGTGTTTCAAACTTCTGTAGTCTAAGCTTGCTGGGGTGAACTGAATTACATTTGATTGCATTTCTGAGAACTGTGCGCTTTCCTTCCATTTCCTTGCATTGCATAAAGGGGGGAGTGGATTGCCAGAGAAAAGTGATTACATTGTTTTGTTGAAATCATATTGAGTATTTCTGTACTGCAATTTCATTCCACCTTGCATCCATTTGAAACCATAAAAGTATTGTTGCTATCTTATCCATCCTATAACCACTCATCATTGATTATAAAGAAGTGTGCTAGTGCCGGACTATCCATTATTGATTACTGCTCAGATTCAGTGTGATATTCAATTATTAATTTATTATAAAGTGTGATATATATATCTATTGTTTAAATTATCAAATAAACCTTTTAAACTTGCAAAACAGAATTACTTCTTGGCTCAGTGGGGTCAGGGGGATTCCAAGAGAGGGGTGTTATATAGGGGTAGTCATCCAGAACGCATGAACTGGACGTAAAGATATATCAATAGGGGTTTCCATTCAGTATCCCAGACTAGGCATTGACTTAGCTGTAGTGTTGAATTGAATCCTCTTACAGTGTGTACCAGGAACCGGAACCGGATAGCACCTCTATTGTGGTGAATCTTCAAAATCTTAAAATAAGATTTGGCATGGACAGCTATCTTGAATTGCAGCTAGGTCCTGCAGATTTCATCTGTGATTTTGCCTGTTGCTCGTGTACTGCTCACTTAAACCCTCGTACGGCATGTTGTTATGGAGGTGCGGGGTTTCAGGACCCGGTCCCCGCGGTTACAATCACGACAGACTCCTCCCTTCTAGGGTGGGGTGCGACGTTAGATCTCCTTCAGGTCTCGGACCTCTGGTCGCCTCAGGACAAGCTCCTGTACATAAATCATTTGGAGCTTCTGGCGATCTTCCTAGCGCTCAGGGTGTTCAGACCGCTCATTGTCAACAAGGTGGTCCGCATAAGAACGGACAATGTGGTGTCAATGTATTACATAAACAAGCAAGGGGGAACGAAGTCTCCCCCACCTTGTGGACCTGTCCATCCAGATTTGGGAGTGGGCTATGCTTCATGGTGTCTGGCTGCTTGCAGTGCACATCCCGGGCCAGCTGAATGTCACAGCGGATGCCCTCAGCCGGCAGACAGTGGTCAGCTACGAGTGGGAATAGAAGGCAGACGTCCTGTCATGGAATTTCTCGCGTTGGGGCACACCAGAGGTGGACCTCTTCGCTAAGGCGCTGAACAAGAAGCTTCCTCAGTATGCCTCCAGGGGGGGGCTGGGAGCCTCCTCTCTGGGGGATGCTCTCGAGATTCCATGGCACAACATGGGAGCTTACGCCTTCCCACCTCTGCCTCTAGTTCACCGTGCAATTTGGAAGTTGAAGAACTCGCAAACTGTTCCCTGCTACTCATAGCCCGTGGTGGCCGGCCAGGTTTTGGTTCTCAGAACTTCAACACCTGTCGGTGCATCCGCCGATCAGGTTTCCAGTAACTCCCGATCTTCTTCACCAAGGGGAACAGGTGTGGCACCCCTCCCCACAATCGCTCAGCTTGGCGGCATAGTGCCTGAGTTCAAGTCTTTAGAGCATCTGAGTTTGTCTGCGGATAACATGCAAATTATCCAGGCAGCCAGGAAACCTTCGCCCAGATCTCAATACAAGAGTAAATGGTTCAGGTTCTGTCATTGGTGTTTGGAGAAGAAGTTGGATCCGAGGGTGGCCACGATTGACACGGTGCTGTCCTTCGTGTCCTCCCTAGCAGAGTCAGGGGTTCATGTTCTGTCATGCAGGACTTCTCTCAGCGGTTTCCGCTTACCTTTCTACAGACCTGTGTTCTTATTCTCTAACTAACCCGGTGGTTAAGAGGCATTTTGCTGGCTTGACACGCCTCTACCCTCAGGTTCGTAATCCGCACCCGCCATGGGACCTAAATGTAGTCCTGACGGCGCTGTGCCATAAACCCTTTCAACCAATGGCTACGGTGGACCTCAAGTACTTGTCTTGGAAAGTGTCGTTTCTGGTCGCCGTTACGTCTGCGAGGAGAGTGAGTGAGCTCCAGGCATTGTCGGTGGAGCATCCTTTCTTGGTCTTTCACAAGGACAAGGTAGTCCTTCGGTCAAACCCGGCCTTTCTACCGAAGGTGGTGGCCGAATTCCATCTGAATCAGTTGATCTCCCTGCCGGTCTTTTTTCCGAACCCTGCCTCAGAGGCTGAAAGGGTTCTACACTGTCTTGATGTCCGAAGAGCTCTTAAGTTCTACCTGGACAGGACTTCCGAGCTTAGGAGTTCTTCTCAACTTTTTGTGACCTTCAGTAACCCTCAGGGCCAGCCGGCGTCTAAGGCAACTATTTCTAGGTGGATCGCTGCCTGCATCACGGAGTCTTTCACCGTCCAAGGGCTGAAACCTAAGGGTATCCATGCACACCTGGTGCGGGGCAAGGCTGCCGAGTTGCTTTTCAGAAGTATGTCCCTTGGGAGTCCATCGCTAGGGGAGCTACTTGGGCCTCCCCATCTGCTTTCTGTAAGCATTACTGTCTCGACATGAGCTCAAGAGCTGACGCTCAGTTTGTTCAGGCTGTGCTGAAGAACCTGTTTCAGTAAGGGGTATTTCCATCCACCCGTAGTTCCTGTAAGGAGTGCTTGGGAATCTCCCACAAGTATGGTGGAAAGGGGACAGGACGTAGGAGTATTACCAGGTTGCTCACTGTAGTGACCACCTTACTCCAAAGTCCATAGTCCCCTTTCCTCCATATGCCGCTGTCCCCTCTAATAAGGTTCTGCTGTTATTGCTAATGGGTCTTTGACCTGGCGATAGAAAAGGACTGATGGGCGATGTGTGGGGCGGAGCCAAGGTGGGCGGGGTTACGGCTGCGTGCCAAGCCCTGCACAGGAAAGAGAGGAGGGACACATTTTTGAAAATAATGTGGATGCTTTTTTACAAAGTGCTCCGGTCCCGTCCCACAGGACGGCGAGATGTCCCACAAGTATGGAGGAAAGGGGACTATGGACTAGGAGTAAGGTCGTCACTACGGTGAGTAACCTGATCATTTTTCAATTTTCAGATTGTACTGTCTAGCCCAAAGGGTTTCTTTTCCCCTTCCAAATCAAGTTCCCTTTGATGGATGGGTGTGCGCAGTGATGTACCCTTTCAGCGAAGACCAGATTAGGCCTTTTTTAAGATGGCTGCCATGGATATGCGCAAGGGGTTGGAAAAGACCTTTCTTGGTACTCGTAGCAGATTGAGGATGGAGGGGAAAGTAACAATTTGGCAAAGTGCATTGCAAGCAGGAGCGTAATCGAGGGCAGGGAAGCAGCATGGCACACACATGGGGTCAGAAGGCTGGCTCGTGTAGGAGCAGAGAGTTCATCTGTCCTGGAGTGGTGGTGTGGGGGGTTGTTAATAGATAGATTGTATTATGCTGTTTTGGGGACATTTGCAACTTAATTTGTTATTGAACTATTTTAGTAAATACTTTTCTGAACAGACTTTACTCAGCCTAGGGTACTTGCATAAATGTACGGTTAAGCGCAATTGGACACTTTCCCTCCCCCACAAGAAAAATGACATCAACCCAGATGGGACTCGAACCCACAATCCCTGGCTTAGGAGGCCAGTGCCTTATCCATTAGGCCACTGGGGCACATAGGGGACGGTAGCTACTAGGTCCCATAAAAGTTGGTAAGACTCTTCCCCATACGTTTCCTCCATTGCAGACGAGAATAGTCTGTACCTACCTCATGCCCACACTAACCGATCCGTTCCAGCACAAGCTGCACCACCTTTGGGTCGAATGCGAGCAAACCCCTGGAACCACCGTTCAGTGTATGCGTACACGCACACACAATGCTCTGGTACCCGGGATGCTCTTTCAGATATCATTGTTATGTCCATGTCAGCCACCAGCCCATTGTCACCCTTCCTCTCCCTATGGAGCGTTTTCCGTGACCCTGGCCTGCATATTCTGTTGTCTTATCTCAGTCTTGTGCATCTGCTTTAGTTTGTTAAAAATACGTTCAGCTAGCAGGAACTGCGGCCGTCATGAGCAAACGAGCATGTACATGATGAGTGTATTTTAGAAGATAAATCAAAGTATGATTTGCCATAAATAAAACATTCGACCACGAAGGGACTCGAACCCTCAATCTTCTGATTCGAAGTCAGACGCCTTATCCATTAGGCCACGCGGTCTTCCATGGGTTTAATGCCATACGGATGAAAGAAGCACCTGCACGAAGTTTGCAGTGATGCAGTAGATGCATCACTGCAAAGGGAATGGACAATAGTAAGTACTACGTCCAAAGTGGAGCCAGTAACGCATACCTACAGTTTTCTCTCGTCCGCTCTCCCGCACCTTTACACAAATAATGTTTTTTATTTTTTTAATTTTTTTTAAATATAGTACTCATTTTGAGGAACGGTAAAAGTAAACGGAATACTGATGCTATGGTTTCACAAATAAAAAACCTCTTGCTGCACCAATATTGTCACCCAAAGTTCTGTTGTCATAATCTTACCCCTCCCGCCCACGCTTTAAATGGAGCATTACACCGCATTTAATTGAAGAGACGAGAAAAGGAGATGGGGCGCCACCCAGCAGTTTGATGCGAGAGAGCAGGGTGTACACTGGGAAGCTGAGCAGGGAAATGGTGAACACACATTTAGATATTGCGATGTTAGCATGTCACTTTCCTCCTGGTTTCATTTTGTGAGTGGTGTGCTCTGAAAGCTCACTGTGGACCACAGGTTCAATTAGAAGACGTACACTAAAAGGGAAAACAAAATAGTCTATTTGATGGTTGACGCTTTGGTACCTGAAAACTCTGAAACAAAAAAATGCCCTTTATTTCACAAAAGAAACCGCGACTTCTCTGCTTAAAAAATGAAATGGGATACCAGTGTTCTAGAGCCCGGATAGCTCAGTCGGTAGAGCATCAGACTTTTAATCTGAGGGTCCAGGGTTCAAGTCCCTGTTCGGGCGGATTACTTTTTTTCTTATTCGTCTTTTGTCTGCCCCGACCAAACACAACTAATCGACTTACAGCTTTTTGCTAAGTCGATTGGCTCATTTTTCCCCATTTAGCATTTTACCCTTTTTCAGACTTAGACACACTGTTTGCTTACAAGAAGAGACATTTTAAAGCCAGTTCCCTGAGCTACCTTTAACAGGTCAACTGCTCTGATGCCATTACAAGAAATGCAGCCATTTCAAATTAAGACGACATGCGAGGAATGGGCTGATTACATACCAGTAACCTTCATTACTGTAGGTAGACTCTTCATCATCACACCACTTCTGAGATATGATATTTTGCACAAACCCATTTTCAACTTTGTTGAGCCCCCGCTGCCCCCCCCACCCCTTCTCAGCAGGTATCAAATCCCCCATTGTCACATACTCCCACAGTTAAAATGAATCAAGCCATTCATGGGCCTGTCAGTCCCTATTCAAGGGTGGGTGAGGTGGGTCATAAGAACTGTTACTAGGAAGAATATATGGTATTGATCCGGTTAGTGAAGACTTGCAAAACAATATAGGCACCGAAGAGGCAATCCCTCTAATGTTTAACTAAGCATGTCAAAGTACCTTTGACCAAAGACATGGGCCCTCCCAATTCTTTGCATCACATGCCTCATGATACGGTCATTCCCACGTATCTGGCCACTAGGTGCAATACTTATATCAAGGCATTGTATTCTCCGTCCTTCCCCTTAGAATAGCAGAACCCTTTCGGAAGCAAAAGAAACAGACGGAGGAGCAGATCCTGTGGTTAATTACTGTCTCTGTACTTCTAAGGCTATGTAGAAAATGATGCCGTCAGATGCCAAAAAGAACAATACTCCTACGTCCCGTCCCCTTTCCTCCATACTTATGGGACTTTCCTCCGTCCTGTGGGATGGGACCGGAGCACTTTGTAAAAGCATCAAAAAATGTTGCAACATTTTAGTCCTTCCTCGCTTTTTTTACGCGGGGTATGGCACGAGGCCGTAACCCCGCCCACCTTGGATCCGCCCCACGCATCCCCCATCAGTCCTTTTCTCCGCTAGTTCAGGACTGGACGCACTTGCATCTGCGGAAGAATTTCTTCCTTTTTCCTCCTCTCTCGCTCTCGTTAGCAATCGCATAGTAGTCGGTCTGTCGTTTAAACTAGACTTTCCAAATTGTAACTCGTGTCAGCGGCGCTTCGCGGGGGCTGACCCCCATCCTCTCTGTCGAGAGTGCTTGGGTCCCGATCACTGTTGGGACTCCTGTTTCTATTGTAATTCCCTTTCAGTCCGTGCCCTTCAACGTCAGTTAGAGCGGTGGGAGGAGGTTTTTCAGCATACTCCTCCTACGCACTTTCAATCCTTCATCGATGAAAAGAAGAAACGCCTGGTGAGTAGTTTACTTTTCAGAGCACCCCGGCCGGGGGACTCCTTCCCGGGGTTTTCCCGGACCGGGAGGAGTGTCGACCGCTTTGTCACCAGGGCTTGCCCTGAGGTGCCTTCTGGGCCTAAAAAGTGTACCAGAGTTTTCTCTGAGAGTCTCCATAAGGGGCCTGTGGACACCGGATTGCAATCCGAGGCCCCTCCTGTGGGGGCTGCGTGTAGACCTAGCTCTACTGAGTCGTGGGGTACCGGAGCTCGCTCGGAGGCCTCCTTATCGGCTTCCCTCAAAAGTACCGGGGTGCGCCCTGAGGCCTCGGCTGGGCTTGGTAAAACCGAACGTATGTTCAGAGCCCCCTGTGAAGAGGCTTCTACCAGACTCGGGTCCGAGGTCCCTCGTATAGAGGTGAAGGTGACCAACAGTTCTGAGAAGCCTGTGGAGGCTTTATCGGTGAAAAATCTTTCACACCGGTCCCGCTCTTGTGGCGACACCAAACCGTTGAGGGGGTAAGGGGTGAGCTTTTGAATCAACGTTCTTCCTTTACCGGCAGTGCCGAGGTCCTTCCTCTGAAGGCTATTTTGGCTATTGGTATGTCACAGAAACATTCCAGGCCGCATAGTGCCATCTCGGCCGAGGTTCCTTGTGTAAAGGCTAAAATGAAGACCCCCTGATCCATCGGGGGGGACCCCATGCTTCACTTCCACTCGTGCCGCATTTACCCTCAGGTGATGGCAAAATAGTGGCAGTTCCCACCACAACCACGGTGGCCATTTTGGGCGCTTCGCTTACAACTACGCCATCAGCCTCAGGTGTAAGGTTTGGTTCTTTAGGTGAACATAAGGTTCCTTGTGGGCATCCTTTTCGTCCGGTTTACGACTGGAACGCTCGGATGCCTCTTCCGCACAACATCTTGCTGCCTGTGGGATGCTTTTTTCGGCATGTTTCAGACGCTCATGCGTACCGACCCCATGAGGGAGTATTTTAAGGGTCTTTTCAGGGAAATATGTCCGCCTGCGCCTCCGGCTCCAACCGCGCCTCTGGTGGTTCTGCCGGCACCACCTTTGCCTGTGGTTCCTCCCCCAACCCTTCCACCCTTGCCCCCGGTGGACATGACGGTGCCTAACGCAGCTCAGCAAGACCCTGACATGTCGGATGATACGAAGGGTGATCAGGACAGCGAAGACCAGTCCCGCTCTATTCGAGCTTTCCACGACCGGGTACTGGACATGTGTCTATTGTATGTCCCAGTGCCCGAGGCACCCGCTCCGCAGGAGGGTGTGCTTTCGTGGGTGTTCACCTTATCTTCTTCGGAGCGTACCGGCCTGTTCTTGCAGAAGGACCTTCTGGCCGAGGTCCGTAGAGTCTGGGAGAAGCCACACTCTGGACTCTTTGTCAATAAGAAAATTGACGCGCGATATAGGCTGCATTCTTCGGAAGAGGTGGGCCTAGCGCCTTGTTGGCCCACCTCCTCCACGGTGGTGGCTGCGGCCACTTTACAGTCCAGGCCTGCAGCATCCTCTTCTACGACGGCTACTCAGGTTCTGGGGAAAGGGGACAAGCTCCTCGACTCCCTCAGGAGGAAGGTCTTTGCTAACTTGGCCCTGCAGCTCCAGCAAGCCAATGCAGAACTGGTGTTGGCGGCAGCGAATATGAAAATGTGCAAAGGTCTGTTGGAGTTCGAGGAATTCATTCCGGTTGAGAAGCTGGAGGACTTCAAGGCGGGATTATCCGATGGCAGGGTCTTGGCCCAGGATCTGCTAGAGGCCGCGGCTCATCGCGTCGACACTTCGGTACGGGGCCTTATGCTGGGAGTTGATACCTCTCGACAAGCGTGGTTGCATGCCACCAAGTTCTCAAAGGAGGTGCAGGACAAGGTGTTGGACCTGCCGTTTGACGGTAAGGAGCTTTTCCATTCCACAACGGATGTGGAAATTACCAAAACGAAGGACAGCACCCAGACAGCTAAGTCCTTGTCTGTCCTGGTTAAAGCTCCTTTTAGAACCCAGAGACCATTGTCGCAAAGCCGGCCCTCCTCTGGTTTCAGAGGGTTTTGAGATAGGAAATCCCGCAGAGCGGATACCCCTTCGGGTAATAACCGCCAGAGGCAGCAACCGACTCGGTTTTTCTCCCGCTCCTCAGCCTGGTGCGCTGATCTAGCGTATCGGAAGGCAATCAGGGAGGATAAGTCCAATTACTACAATAAGGAAATTGAGGAACCCCCAAATTCGACTAAAAACTTTTTGACATTCTTAAAGATATGGAAAAGCCTAAAATCCCCCCCCCCCACATCCCGACGAAAGAGGATTGCGAAAGGGTCCAAGAGGGATTTGCAGCCAAAATAACCAAAGCCAGGAACAACATAATCCTGGCCAGAGACAACATCAGCATAGAGCCCCTGTTGGGGGAAAAACCCATATCAGTAGATAGGGAAAGTTTCAGTTTCGTAGAGGTCTCAGAGGAAGAGCTATACAGGGTAATGTCAGGCATGAAACCCACCTCTTGCACTGAAAATATCCTCCCCACGAAGATCATTCTGGAAAATAAAGAACTCTTTGCCCCTGTACTGACAAGGCTAGTCAATGCCTCATTTTTAGAAGGGGTAGTCCCTAAGGCCTTAAAAAAAGTGACCATTACGCCGCTTGTCAAAAAGGCAGGCTTGGATCCTAAGGACCCTAATAACCTCCGTCCAATTACAAATTCCAATTTTATCCTAAAAATTCTTGATAAAATTGCCACTAATCAGCTGCAGAAACATGTGGAATCTGCAGACGTGTTACACGACCAACAATCTGGCTTCAGAGCGGCGCACAGCACTGAATCTGCCATGCTAGACCTACAGACGCATATGTTAGAATTGACAGAGAAAGCTAAGACGGGGTTACTTATGCTGTTGGACCTCAGCGCTGCGTTCGACTTAGTAGACCATCAATTGTTACAATCTGCACTGGATAAACTTGTAGGGTGCTCAACAAAAGCACAGGCCTGGTTGGCCTCTTTCTTGAAAGACAGGATGGCAAGAACACATTGGGGCGAAAACTTCTCCGAAGCAACCCCGATTCTATTTGGAGTTCCCCAAGGCGCTAGTTTGTCCCCTCTCCTTTTTAATCTTTACATAAGAAGTTTATGCTCGCTGTTAGAAAACATTGGCGTGATCTTCACCAATTACGCTGACGATACGCAGTTAATTTTTGGGTTAACTGGAGACCATGCAGTGGACAGCGCCATGATCGAGAAAGTATATAATATCATTGACAACTGGATGCAGAGGCACTGGATGTGCTTAAACAACACGAAGACGGAATTAATGATATTCGGATCCAATCAGGCCAGATCCAAGTTAGAGCCCCAATTCAAGACATTCCGTATCAAAGATGCTGTCATACCAGTGGTACCCAAGGTAAAAACCTTGGGCATGATGGTTGAAGCCTCATTAGGATCAGGAGCACAGGTTAGTTACCTATATAAAAACAACCTGTACTACCTGCGTCTCCTGAGAGCTATTAGACCATACATTAACGAGATCATTGCAGCCTCGGTAGCCAGAGCTATCTTGCTATCACGCCTGGACTACGGAAATGCGCTGTTATTAGGAGCCTCAAAAAAGGAGTTAGCCAAATGTCAAGTTATGCAAAATGATGCAGTTCGCATCATTAAAAAGAAAAAACAAAGGGACCACATATCAGATAGCAGGAAGGAACTACATTGGCTCAGAATAGAGGACAGAGTCAAGTTCAAAGCACTGGCGATTGTCCACAGATGCCTATTCGGAAAGCGCCAGCCTACTTCAAGAAGCATTTTTCTTGGTATGTCCCCCGAAGAGGCCTAAGATCGGCAGATACTGGCCTCTTAAACATTCCAGAAGCCAAGCGGGCAACGGGAAGGGGCAAGTCCTTCCCCTTCAAGGCAATCAAATATTGGAATGAGCTCCCTGCGCATTTAAGACAACAAGAAAACTACGCCAGTTTTAGAAAAGCACTGAAAACCAGACTTTTTCAATAGCGGAGGATAACCTTGGCTCCCTTTCACCCAGCGTAGTCATTCTCTCAGCTAATTACCGGAATAATACTAAATGCAAGTAGTCTTTTTCGCGCTACACCGCGCCCTGATGCCTGCGGGCTTTCGGCGCGTAACGAGCATAGAGTAAAGTAAAGTGAAAGCCTCTTCCTCAGGTTCAGGTGGTAACACCACTGAAAAGCCTGCCAAATGAGGGTTCTCCGCGCTCGCCCGAGACCCCGGTGGGAGGACGCATTGCTTCTCATTTCGAGGCGTGGCAGACCATCTCTGAGAACCGGTGGGTCTCATCAGTCGCTCGGGCGGGCTTCCGCCTACCCTTACCCCGCCCTTCAACCCTCCTTTCCAACAGTTGGGGCTGTCCTCCTTAATAGCCGAGGTTCAGAAACTGCTGGACCTCAGAGCTGTGGAACCCGTTCCCCTCGGGAACGAGAGGAGGGCTTCTACTCCCGGCTGTTTACGGTGCCCAAACCCAACAAGGCTGGCCTGCGCACCATCCTATACCTTTCCCAGTTCAATCTTTTCTTACCCCAAGAGAAATTCAAGATGATTACGCCCGGCCAGATACGGTCCTCTTTGCAGATGGGCGATTGGCTCAGCGTGGTGGACCTTCAGGATGCGTACATGCATATTCTGATCTGGAATCCACAAAGGAGATATCTCTGTTTCTCTGTGGGAGAAAAGCACTTCCAGTTTCATGTGCTTCCTTTTGGCCTCAGCTCGGCACTGTGTGTCTTCACGAAGATGATGTCGGTGATTGCGGCCTATCTTCGTCTGCAGGGTATCCATGTATATCCGTATTTGGACGACTGGCTCTTACGCAGCCCTTTTCAGTCTCTCCTTCAGCTCCTGTTCCATCTTGGGCTGTCGGTGAACTGGCGGAAAATCTTCCATGAGGGTCTCGCAGGACTTGATTTTCCTGGGTTTTCGTTGGAAACGATCGACTGCAGAGTGTACCTGACCGGGGACAGAATGGCGGATCTGTTGGCCACGTGTCAGATGTTTGTGCAGTGGGAGAGCATGTCGGCCTGGTGGTTCCAGAGGCTTCTGGGCCTTATGGCCTCAGCGTATTGGCTCTTCCTCTTGCCCGTCTCAAGATGAGGCGCACTCAGATGGCTCTTCAGAGTTCTTGGCGTCAGGCTGTGGATCCGGACTCCAAGTTGCTATTGATTCCGGCTTCCATGAGAATGGACCTGGAGTTGAAGTGGGAGAATGGAAGAACAGGCTCCCGCCCTTCCCCTCTCGCGTTTGGCCTAGAGGATCACACCCTAGACACCCGCCACGAGAGGAGTTTGCCTATCTACCAGACGACCAAATACCCTGGTACAGGAACATACGGATGTGCCCATCTACCTGCCCAGCAGCCCACCCTGTCCATGCCGACACCTGCGGCACGGATCAACTCGACTAAACCTACACGTCGTTAGAGATGCCATGACGACCTAGCCAACGGTCAGCACACCTGTGCAAACATGCACACCGGACTCTCCCACACCAATCCACACGAAGAATATACTCAGTGCTATGACATAGGCGACAGACATACTCACGGACGTGCATCTTTATTATTTTCCACATAGGCTCTCAAAATGCAGAAACGCAAGACGCATCATGAACTTATCTAAAAAGGCTTGCTCACGCTTCTTCTAAGAACCATGTACCATAATGAAGAATATAATGGAGACACGATACTGAGGATAGAGCAATATGATACCCTAACCTAAAGCGCTCTGCATCAAACGGTTCCACCTATGCACCAGGCCCAAGTAGGCCGCAAGCAAAAGCTTCCATGAACATTGAATGAGCAAGAACTGGGTTGCTGACCCTGCAAAATGAGCCCGGCGAAAGCACACCGCCAAGGGCACGATGTTGCAATCTCGCACGCTGCAAGCCAACGCCAAGGTCGCACCTGCAAGATAAACCAGGCACACGGTAGGAAAAACAATATTAATTATGTTGAATTTTGCCTCAAACACGGTCCCACCTCACGTGACAAAGCCAAACCTGACAAGATGCCAAGCCCAGGAGGAAGGAGACGCCTGAATCCCACGTTTCAAGACACAGGCAGATACAATTAAAAGATTCATTGGACATCTGCAGCAGTGGGAGTAGTCGACCTCCCAACATATGAATAAATCCTCACATTGTTTGCACCTACCCGTAGTAAAACATTGTTGCAAATTACAGGTGCACCGCGAGCTGGGAACAGCGATAGTCCCAGACTGGGAGGCTCGCGAGCGGACCAATCAGAACATGGGGCTCCTATCACTGACGCCATTAACATTGACCAATCCTCAGAGGTCTTCATGTAACAACTTTCATGTATCAAATTGAAGGGACAGCCCAGGTATACCACCTGACTAACCCTCAACCACTAACACCGTTCTCTATATGTGTGCTATACTAACCCTACCACTCGAGTAACCAATCCGGAGTGGAGATAGGTTTTTTGCTAAACTTTCCAAGTGACGCAAGTAGCGCGTCATACTAAGGTAAAAAGGGCCTGCGAGCCCCACGATTGTGTGTGTGTCAGGACGGACCCATCCCTGCCGTTTTGTCTAATAAACAGCAGAGTCACCTTGCTTCTTGCGTGTGTCTCATACTCTATTTTTGGGATATACGGGAGGAGTTGGGGCCTCCCTGCCCGGAGGTCTGCGGACGGCCCGGCCGACCCCGGCAGAATTTCCCCCCCGACAAGTTGGAGGCACTGCTGAGATCTGTTTAAGATCTGCTTTTTTATTTTTACTTTTTTCCAGGTAATCCCGTTGCGAGGAGGCCCGGCGGCGCGGCCCCCTCTGCCGTTGCCCCCTTCTGAGGACTACAGGACCATCGCGGAACTGCGAGAAGACCGGACAGCGCAATCCGGATATTGGCCTTCGGGAGCCGGTTGAGAAGTATCCCGCCCGCGGTTGGCGAGTGTCCAGACGTGGTCCAGACGAGGGGAGGTGGCGAGCCGCTTGGAGGGGTGCATGCAGTCGAGCGGCCCCGCATCAGGAGAACTTGGTGAGCATGCCACGCACAACAAGCAATGTGAAATTGTGAAGGAGGGGGAGGAATTAAATACGGGAGGTGGGAGGTGTTGCACAGATGCGCGGCGAAGGTTTGACAATTTAGTGTAGGCAATGAAATGAATGGTAGCCGAACAAGTGCGAGAGCAGTCGGTTACGTTACGCGAGAGAAGGGGGCGGAGCACGAAAACATCACGTGCGGCCGCTTGTAGACACCGATTGGCCTAGGTCGCGACTACGTGTAAGGGTGTGTGTGTGTGTGGTTTCCTACGATTTGGCATTTATTGATCAATGAGTAGATGAGGATCCCTATTGTTCGAGCAAGAAATTCGATAGGTAGATGACGTTTCCCTGTAGGCGGTAGCTAGTTAGTTGCCCAATACGGAAGATAATTGGCTGGTTAAGCCCTCCTGTCGAGGGGCGTATCACACGCGAGGCGACGCAGCGTGCGCAGTCCGATTTATATTATTGATTACCTTGTTCCAGGCGTGACAGGAAGACAGCTGTGAGGTTAACGGGGGTAGATTGCAAGTGTATTTTGGACTTAAAGACTATATATAGAACTTACCAGTAGTTTGAAGCGATCAGTGACGTCACTAGTAGGGCTTTCATAGGATATCCCGAGCACAAGGCATTTTTCTTTCTGAGAGTGGTGGGGAAGAGAACTGTGGTAAGGGAGTGGAAACGGAGATAAACGGTAATGAATTGATCAAGGAAAGGCGAAACGGGGGACGTGGCGGCGCACGGAGAACGCCGGCCACGGCAAGTGTAGAAGAAGGAGGAGGAGCAAGTGAAAATAGGACGACTGTATAAGAACGTCACAAGGGGTACGCAGCCGCAGGGGGCTACATGCGTCTCGGCCGCAAGTCCCCAAACTTACGGGGCCAGGTAACGGTATAAGGCTGTATATTGTAAACTGCTAGTGAGATAACCGCTACCAAATAGGGGAAGGGTAACAAGTGGAGCGCTACTATGTCACACGGGACAGGATCGGGAGGGTGGGGGAACACCCTCACTACCCCACTACAACACATATGTACAACACTGTCACCCCATAGGGAGAAACTGATCAAGTATAGCATAGAATGGACACGGGACGGACAACAAAATGATAACACCATGGCCGCCTAATGGTAGCTTTGATCCATATGCCCAACATTCACTATTAAACCATCTGCATAATACATACAAAGGGAAGAAGTTGGCAAACCACGTGGAGGTGTTTAATTTATGGAGGATGTTCCAAGGGTCCCGACCAGGACCAAATGGAATGTTCACTGTGGGGGAAATACCGGAAGAAAAAGAGATTGAGGAAGGAGAGGATGGGGAAAAAGGAGAGTGAAGACCCAAAGAACACAGGGAACGGACAAGAGGGAAGAGAAAAGAACAATAAATCAAATGAAATAAAAAAGGAACCGAGCAACAATATACCCCTAGCAAAGGTAGTGAAAACAGAGGGAGGGGGGTTGTACCCTTTAAGAGAATTAGGAGAACTAGAAAGAGGACAGTTAAGGGCGGCTGAGGGGTACTCGAACCCGGCATACAGCCCTCCACCATATGTGGCTCATAGGAAGATGCCAGCAGGGGAGGGGAGGACTGGAGAAGAACACACTGTGGATATAGGAAATGATGAGTGGGTAGCTGCACAGATACTATTAAAATTACGAGGTTCATTAACAGGAGAAGAGAATGAGGTAGTAAGGAAAACAGGCGAGGATAATACCAGGGAGAGTGGAATGAGAGGGGAAGAGCTGTTACGACAAAAGGAAGAGATTTTGGAGGAACGACTAGCAGAGTTAAGGGATGAGCAGAATGAACTGATCAAACAGCTCGAGAGGGAGGAAAGAGAGAGAGCGAGGGAAAGGAAAGAAGGTAAGAACGAATTGGAAAAAATAAGGGAACGAACTGAGGAGCAAAAGAGAGAAGCTGAAAGGGTAAAAGCAGCAGCAGAAAGGGTATCAAGAGCAGTGCTGCGAGAGAGGAAAAGGGAAGAAGAAGAGAAAGAAAGAGAAATGGCAATGTGGAAGAAGAGATTACTATCAGAAACGACTAAGAAATACGAAGAAGGGAGGGTGATAGAGAGTATATTAGAAAGGGAGAGGGTGAGATGGGAAAGGAAGAAAGAGGATGAAAGGATATTGGAAAAGGTGAGTAGTGAAGTAATGGAGAGACACAGAAGTAGCAACAACATCAGCGCAAAGGGGAGCGGTTGATAAAGGAGAAAAGGGAGAACTGGACCTAATAGACTTAAAAACAGTAACCATCAAGGGGAAAAAAGACCGAGTGGGGGGTGACTGACTTTTGTAGTGAGGTAGAAGGAGTGGAGAAGGAAGGAAGAAACAGTGAAAGGGAAAGCCTAGATAAACTATACATCACCCGGACCAACACAGACTCACCATGGATCTGTGGGAGAAAGGATGAACTGGAGAGAAGTGAGGAGGAAGAGCAAGGAATAGCGGAAAGACAGACACATGAGGCCACACCGTCCCCATCACGCCCTCTCCCATCCCACCCTACATGCTCAACCACCTCGCGCTCATTACGTACAATAAAACTTGCGCCCTTCACAAACGAACTGACACCCTATGCATGTCGGCTTAGAGACCTCCCTAGACGCAGGCAGGAAGGACGAATACACACGCCCACATTAAATACAGGAAATGATGAAAGAAGGGGAAAGGATGGAGAAGAACGAGTTACGAGCAGGGGAAATACGGACGAAATTGACGATGTAGAAGAGAGGGAAGAAGAGGAAGGGTGTGAGGACTCGATTTTATGGAACCCAAAGGGTAAAATGAGACACAACTTAATGCCACTTCTGGAGAGGGGAGGGGTTAGGCCACAGTATGTCCCTTGGAAGCATACAGACAAAGAAAATATAAAGTGCAGGCTCCCATCATTAAGTGGAGGTGCGGGTAAATGGATATATGAAATGGAAAAACTCACCGCAGGACAGAAACTGGCAGTGGGAGATGTAAAGGGCCTTCTAATATCGATATTAGGGGATGCAGCGGATGACATTTGGAAGAGAGCGGGATTCCCTGGGGTAACAATAGTAAACACATCGCACGATGGGGCACCATTCGCAAACTGCAGACATGCACTATGGCAGGCACTGAGGGTACAGTACCCAGACACATCAGACATAGGAGCAATTACCTCACGCAAGATGCGTGAGAACGAAGATCCTGTTGATTATATCCAGGAAATCCAAGAGAAGTGGCGCATGGAAACTAGAGAACAATGGGATAAAACACCAGCAATATTTTATCATATACTAGTACAAGGGCTCCCAGAAGGAGTTCAGAAACAACTGAAGAAAGTAGTGGGAATGGAAGCAAAAGCATGGCCAGAAATACAACTGACAATAGTGCATCATTGCAGGACCTGGCAAGGAAAAATGAAACAAAAGGAAGAGGACAGGAAAACGGAAGAGGCTAAACTAGTACAGAAAAAACTTACTAAATACACAATGGAAGGGGCACTAATAACTACACCTACAACAATGACCCAAAGCCCCACACAAGTAGTGGCTGCACAAGATCTCTCCCAAATACCACCCTCACAGACTATTTAACACAACAGGTGCCGCCACTTCAACCATACACGACCAACATAGGAGGAGGATACTCAATGCCAGGAGCTGGGTATTATAATTACAACAGGGGAAGAGGAGGAATTATGAGAGGGAGAGGATACGGATATAACACACAACAGCAGGTGGGAGGACTTAGAAATTCCTACCCCACAGGGCAACCAGTATACCAGGACAACACAGGGAGCTTTCCATGGCAGAGTAGGGAACCACCGGTGTGTTGGAGTTGTGGATTATTAGGGCACATGTCACGCACGTGTAGAGTAAGACCAGGAACACCATCATGGAGTGAACAGGGACAACCAAGGCCCACACAGGAACAGCAAGGCATACAGCAACAGCAGACGTTGCAACAGGGAAATGAACAGCAACAACTAATAACACAACAACAGCCACAGACATATTTACTGCCACAACAACAGGTAGCGATAACACAACAACCCAAAGCACAACAAACACAACTGGGTAGGGTGACGGTCCTGGGACACAACCCTTACACAGGAAATGGTCAATCGTTGTACCCTCAATAGGACAGCCCACAGACGGCCTTGGTGTGTCCCATCCTGTCAGTAACACCTAATAGTGCGGAGGAACCACGCATAGAGGTAACGATAGGTGACAAAAAATTATCATTCCTTGTTGACACCAGGGCGACCCGGTCTTGCATAAGGGAAGGTAAATTTAAGATGTCAGGCGAAGCCATGAACACCCAAGGATTCTCTGGGGCTAGAGGGTTGGTTCCTTTTACTGATAACATTCCCTTATCTATAGATTATGACATGTCAGTTCCAATTTTATATTATAGTGCCTCACCAGTAAATATACTGGGGAGAGACATAATGAACAGGTTGAATATGACGATCTCCTTTACTGAAGACGGCATAATTTGCTCTACTCCAGGGATTAACATGCTCACAGCACGACAGATTATGCAAGCATAATGCGGACAGACAGCGATTAGGGCGGAGCCAGTAGATGGCAAACTCTTCCAGTACGGGACAGGCATGGCATTTGCATGGATGCCAGGGATAGAGGGAAAGATCTGGAGGAGGCCAGCAGCCTATTTGCTCAGACCAGAAACACCAGTCAATGAACCAGAAGGAAAGGTGGTTCCAGTGGACATTGAGAGCATTATAGCAACAGCTGATTATATTGCTGTACATGCCCAAGACAGAGAAGGAAGAGCATGGAGGGCAGTGATAGCATTAGCAGAAGGATGTAGACTGACCCAGGTGTCAGATGAGGAGCTGTTCTCAGAAGAAAAAGAGGAAGGTGAAATGGTGTTTATGATGAGTGTGGAAATATGGCTAAGAGTGGCGTACAAACAAGTAGCACAGAAAATTGCAATGGCACTTGAGGCACCTACATCCACCCCAGTTCCCTTCTTTAAGGAGGATATGACAAAGGTACCCACATCATTGTGGACTACTAGCCCCTATGACGTGGGGTGCATAAAAAGTATAGGGGGAGTAAGGATAACATTGAAAAAAGGTGCAATACTCCCCAGAGTGAAACAGTACCCACTATCAAAAGAGGCAGATGAGGGCATATATGAAACCATAACGGCCCTTATAGATAATGGCAGATTAGTCCCCTCAGAATCACCATGTAACACGGCTGTATACCCAGTGCGCAAGGCTAAAGGGGGGTCTTGGCGCTTCATACAGGATCTCAGGCCCTTGAACAACATAGTAGAAGCAGAATACCCCATAGCCGTAAACCCGGCTACAATATTGTGTGGCATTCCAGCAGAAGCATCACGATTTACAGTGATCGACCTTAAAAATGCTTTCTTCTCAATACCATTGCACCCAGACTCACAAGATCTGACAAGCTTCACTTACAGAAACACAAAGTGGAAACACACCAGATTGCCACAAGGGTATTGTGAATCACCCTCAATTTTCAACAGAGTAATACAGATGGATTTGGGTAACATTGAAGTGGAAAGCACAGTGTTGCAGTATGTCGACGACATAATAATTTGCAGTACAAACGAAAGAACATGCAGAGAGGACTCATTAAAGATGTTGACAATATTGGCTGAAAAAGGTTACAAGGTAGACATGGAAAAGTTACAGTACTGTCAAGAACAGGTACTTTACATTGGTCAGCTCATATCCCAACATGGAAGAAAGATTGCACCACAAAGAGCACAGGCCATTTCAAACACACCAGTGCCGCAAACAGTGAGGGAACTGCAGCAGTTCCTGGGTCTGTGCAACTACTGTAGAGCATGGGTATTTGATTACAGTTCATACATAGGACCCCTGCTTTAGGCGTTAAAGGAAGCTAATAAAGGGGAGAAAAAGTTGGGATGGACAATGGAAATGAAAGAGGCTTTTGATGAATTGAAAGATGCGATATCAACTGCTCCGGTACTGGCATCCCCAGACTATGAGCGACAATTCTTTATATTTTCACATTGCGACTCAGCAGTAATGAAAGCAGTGTTGGCTCAAAAAACAAGCATGGGCTACAAACCAGTAGCATTTTACAGCGGCCACTTGGATCCTGTGATGTTAGGTCATTTCCCTTGCGAACAAGGTCTCGCCGCAGCTGCTTTTGCGGTAGAGAAAGCATCAGCAATCACCATGGGGTGCCCAACTACACTGTTTGTGGAACATGCACTATTTGCGATATTGAATAAACCTAAGTCCACCCTAACCACGCAAAGGGCATCAGGTTATGAGATCATTTTATCCAGAGCTGAACTATCAATTGTTAGATGTAGCACGGTCAACCCTGCAAGGTTCCTAGCAGAAGTAATTGAGGAGGGAGACTATGCCCACGACTGTACGCAAATAACTGAAATGTACTCCTGTACTAGAAAGGTTGAAGAGAACGCACTAGAGGGAGGTGAGCTCCTGTTCATTGATGGGTCATCAACTATCGACCAAAGGGATGGTATAAGGAGGACTGGGGCAGCAGTGGTAAAAATGATGGAGGTACCGGTGTGTGTGGCAATGAGATGTGTACAACTACCACAGCATTATTCCGCTCAAGCAGCAGAATTGATTGCACTGATCTTGGCGTTGAAGGAAAGCTTTGACAAACTAGTGACCATATATTCCGACAGCGCATATGTTTCGTCCACTGTCCACTCAGGGCTGTCGAAATGGAGGAGAAGAGGGTTTAGGAGAGCTGATGGCACTCCAGTGCAACATGCCCCCCTATTGGCTGAACTAATTGAAGCAATAAATGACCCCCAAGAATTAGCTTTGGTCAAATGCACCGCACACACCAATGGTGAAGACCACATCTCAAAAGGGAATGCAGCAGCAGACGCACATGCGAAGTATGCTGCATACTTTGGTGAGATATGGAACCCCCCAGAGTCACAGAGAGGGAGAGGGAGGGGAATGGCTAAGGAGATGTTGATAAGAGAAGGTTACACCCATCTCCCAGCCACACAGATAATGGAGCTACAAGCGGCTGCACCAATGGCAGAAAAAGAAATATGGCTAAAAAGAGGATGCACAATGTCACCAACCGACGCACTATGACGCAAGGGTGACACTGGAAAGATTGTAATACCACTGGCACTATTGAACACCGCCCTGAGCCAACTACATCACCCAGCCCACACAGGCAAGGAAGTAATTGCAGCACGAATTAGGGAAGACTGGTTCTGCCCCGAGTTAAATTCTCATGTGTCAAATTTTATCAGCAATTGTCTCACATGTCAACAGTTTACGGCCGGTCACACTCTGAAGGTGATAAGAGGTACTATACCCCGGCCAGAGGGACCTTTCCGACATCTCCATATTGACTATGTTGATATGATCAACGTATGTCAAGGAAATAGGTATATGATTGTAGTAGTATGCCCATTCTCGAGGTGGTTTGAAGCAGGGCCCTGTTCACACCCAGATGCATTTAGAGCAGCTAAATTCCTAGTGAGGGAGGTCTTCCCCAGGTGGGGAGAGTGCGAGGTACTGAGGTCAGACAATGGCCCACATTTCGCAAACAAAATGTTCCAGCACATTACATCCTTGCTGAACATCAAGCATAAATTTGCATGTGCATACCACCCACAGGCCAACGGTATATGTGAACGCCTGAATGGCCTATTAAAGGAGGCAATTGCAAAAATACAGCAAACAACAAAGAAGAGTTGGTTGCATTGCCTTCCACTAACCCTATTTGAGCTAAGGAATAGACCAGGTTCCGACCACCACCTCACCCCTCACGAGGTGGTTACCGGACGTCAAATGCGCCTTCCCTTAACGCCAACATCAAGAGCATTTACCGACCACGAGAGTACTGCAGATGTCCTTGGTGATGAAATGTACCAATATGTGTCTTCTTTGATTATTAGTGTAGTGTTTGTGTCTCAACAGATCGAGCGCACGCGGGGCGGGTCTAACAGCGATCAACAAGAAGACGTGGATAAAGAATTGGAAAAGGAAAGACTGTGCAAAGTTGCTAAAGGTGACCACGTACTACTTCGCAATTTCAACAGATAGTGGAACAGTCCACAATTCACTGGCCCCCATCTGGTAGAGGAGGTATCAACGAGAGCAGTAAAGCTACAGGACAAACGTGCCTGGAACCACCTACACGACGTAAAGATCTACAAACTCCAGACCCGCCCCAGCGCCATCGACAGGGCCACTGGAAGAACAACAACAGCGTCACCAACGGAGGAAGAGACTTCTACCACAACTAACGGCCTAAGTGTCCCTATACCCTGCCACCCCCCAGATTCCCCAGAGACAACTACTAGAAAAGAAAGGGGTGATCCCCATACCGCCCACCCCATGGTTACACGATCAAAGGGTAAAGAGACTTCCGCCAGTTGAGCCCCAAACCCTCTGCCCATTGACCCCCTACCCACTGTAGTAATAACTGAACTGAAGGACATTGTTTTGCACATACACACATGTAAACACCTGAATGTTCTTTCTTTTCTCTCGCACATGCAGGTACAGCATATTATTGTACTGTTAAGAAAGTAGATAACTAACCAATTCACTGCCCAGGAGTAGATGGTACCCTCAGACGATAATTACCTGGAAGAATTGTCACACCAATTTGTGTATGAAATAAAATGGCCAACGTACCTGAAAAGAAGGAGGGTACGTGTCTACTACACAGCCTTCCTCTTGGCCATAGAACATTCAATGCCCCACCTCCAACCATACTTGCCCGCCCTAAGAGATAGATCGCTTAGATTGGTGTGGGAACAGCTCTTCGCCTGGGCACTGAATGACTACCTGATAGGGAGAGCTTAAAAACGACAACTAACACCAATAACAAGCATATTAAGAATTTTCAGGCGGGCAACTGTAACGTCGCAAGAATAAGCTGCCGGACTGCAGCAAGGTAAGAGCAAAATGCCGGTGAAATTAGCATCTGTAATAAAATTGATAGGGATTTTAATGATCACCGGGTTCTTGGCTGCCTCTGTATGGCAGTACAGCTATGCTATTGATATTATTGCTGTACCCAAACCTAATGCACCCCCACCCCCAGCTGCAACAGGTGTTACGTCAGGTGGTACTAGTAAAATCCCACACAAGGAAAAAAGAGTTAAACGCAGCACATACTCAGATAATAAAGGCATTAACAACTACATACAAGATTCAGCACACATCTCAAACAACATATGGTACCACCACATGACCCACATAGGTAAGCAGACAACAGAAGACATGCTCATTGATCCCATACGCCATGAGCGCTTCTCGAACATTTGTTGCCACGGAGATAGATGGAAAAATAGCACGATGTATAATATACCTGGCACTGTTCCAGACGAAAGGAAGATTTCAAGGGACAGTGGTGCAACTGGTGTGGAAAACACGAGATACATATCCATATGAAAACAACTTCCTCAAGACCTATTTGAGTTACCACAAGAGCAGTTTATATGTTGAAGGATTCAGATACATAACAAGTGGTCCTGAAAAAGGAGAAACAAAGAAAGTAACACTGCAGTACCTACCATGTGATTGGTACGCCACTGAAGTCCCTGGTAAAAACGGATGTTGGGAAAGACCACTGATGATAATAACAGGGAAGGTGTACATGAACAACAAATGGGACATAGGAGTGGTTGGCAGCAACATAGTAACAAGAGAAAATATTTCAACTATTGATGGACATAACCATAGATGTTGGATGACTTGGATCAAGTACGTACCCATGCTCACGTGGATGGAGAAGGATGAAGACCCAATAACAATACTGCCGCTAACTGCGCCTAAGGTATGCTACCAACATAAAGGAGAGGTGGATGTAGGATACAACACCAACTGTGAAAGCGTGATGGAGTTACCTGAGGGGGGAGCAGGAACAGCAGTAGTAATGGACCATTACTGGGCCTGTGGAGACAAGGCGTACCACACACTGCCCCCTTTGTGGAATGGTGTATGCACTATAGTACACGTTAATGTACCATCACTAGCGGTACCCCAGAAGCATGTGAATATGGCGAATTTCCCCAAGATGGATGAAGGGGACAAAAGGAAGAGGAGATCTGCACAGCCTCGGAAAGGGCCAGAGAACAGATGCAACGGCAACTACACTGTCCTCAACAGAAGGAAAAGACAAGGAGAACCTCTGACAGGAAATTACCTGTGGGGAAGGTCGGAAACAGCACTCACCTCAATTCCGCCGGAACACAGACTATTCAGCAGAGCAGCTATGTTCTTCTCCTCAATAATACATCCTGGACTGCAGGCCTACGCAAACACAAAATGGCTCCAGATAACTAGGTGGGAACTAATGATGATAATTAACTCTACAGTAAATGGATTCAACGCAATAAAAGAGGAATTGCGAGCAGTAAGAATGGTTGCACTACAGAACAGATATGTACTGGACCTCCTCACAGCAATGGAAGGAGGAGTTTGCGCAAAGATAGGACAATCATGCTGCACATTCATTCCTGCTAATGATGCTGACAATGGTACACTCACGGAAGCTGTATCACAATTGGCCCAGATGCACTCAAAAATGATGGATGAAAGTAAAGGTGTGAAAAAGGATGAGAGCTGGTTTTCAATATTATGGTCATGGATGCCATCTTGGCTGTCAGATGGACTGAAGATTATAGTTGGATGTACTATTTTGGATGGAGCTACACTGATCATAATAAGATTTTGGAAGGCCCGGAAGGCACGCACCACAGACGAGATGATCGAAATGGTTGGTATACACCTCTTGATGCCAACAGATGACGGCCAACACACAGGCACAATCATAAAAGAGAGAGAGAAGTTGCGCAACCAGATCATCACCAACCACCTGGACCCACCATCTGTGAAGCTCGAAAACCCAAGAAACCCAAGGAGCTACATAGGGAAATGGGTATACTGCACTCCTGGAGGAACCTGTGAATATATGTATTGGTCATTTGAAGACCATGTTAACCACTATGGACATTTGGGAGGAATAACTAAAATATGGAGAGTAAGAGGAGATAAAGAAAAGGATATGAGACTGAAGTGGGAGAATGGAAGAACAGGCTCCCGCCCTTACCCTCTCGCGTTTGGCCTAGAGGATCAGGGCCTAGACACCCGCCACGAGAGGAGTTTGCCTATCTACCAGACGACCAAATACCCTGGTACAGGAACATACGGATGTGCCCATCTACCTGCCCAGCAGCCCGCCCTGTCCATGCCGACACCTGCGGCACGGATCAACTCGACTAAACCTACACGTCGTTAGAGATGCCATGACGACCTAGCCAACGGTCAGCACATCTGTGCAAACATGCACACCGGACACTCCCACACCAATCCACACGAAGAATATACTCAGTGCTATGACGTAGGCGACAGACATACTCACGGACGTGCATCTTTATTATTTTCCACATAGGCTCTCAAAATGCAGAAACGCAAGACGCATCATGAACTTATCTAAAAAGGCTTGCTCACGCTTCTTCTAAGAACCATGTACCATAATGAAGAATATAATGGAGACACGATACTGAGGATAGAGCAATATGATACCCTAACCTAAAGCGCTCTGCATCAAACGGTTCCACCTATGCACCAGGCCCAAGTAGGCCGCAAGCAAAAGCTTCCATGAACATTGAATGAGCAAGATCTGGGTTGCTGACCCTGCAAAATGAGCCCGGCGAAAGCACACCGCCAAGGGCACGATGTTGCAATCTCGCACGCTGCAAGCCAACGCCAAGGTCGCACCTGCAAGATAAACCAGGCACACAGTAGGAAAAACAATATTAATTATGTTGAATTTTGCCTCAAACACGGTCCCACCTCACGTGACAAAGCCAAACCTGACAAGATGCCAAGCCCAGGAGGAAGGAGACGCCTGAATCCCACGTTTTAAGACACAGGCAGATACAATTAAAAGACTCATTGGACATCTGCAGCAGTGGGAGTAGTCGACCTCCCAACATATGAATAAATCCTCACATTGTTTACACCTACCCGTAGTAAAACATTGTTGCAAATTACAGGTGCACCGCGAGCTGGGAACAGCGATATCCCAGACTGGAAGGCTCGCGAGCGGACCAATCAGAACATGGGGCTCCTATCACTGACGCCATTAACATTGACCAATCCTCAGAGGTCTTCATGTAACAACTTTCATGTATCAAATTGAAGGGACAGCCCAGGTATACCACCTGACTAACCCTCAACCACTAACACCGTTCTCTATATGTGTGCTATACTAACCCTACCACTCGAGTAACCAATCCGGAGTGGAGATAGGTTTTTTGCTAAACTTTCCAAGTGACGCAAGTAGCGCGTCATACTAAGGTAAAAAGGGCCTGCGAGCCCCACGATTGTGTGTGTGTCAGGACGGACGCGTACGCTCCTTGACCCATCCCTGCCGTTTTGTCTAATAAACAGCAGAGTCACCTTGCTTCTTGCGTGTGTCTCATACTCTATCTCTTTTGGGATATACGGGAGGAGTTGGGGCCTCCCTGCCCGGAGGTCTGCGGACGGCCCGGCCGACCCCGGCAGAATTCCCCCCCCCCCCGACAGAGTGGTGGTCGTCTCCCAGCAACCTGTCGGTGGGTGCGGGTTTTCAGGACCCAGCCCCTATGGTCAGCTACGAGTGGGAATTGAAGGCAGAGATCCTCTCCTGGATTTTCCTGCGTTGGGGCACTCCGGAAGTGGACCTCCTTGCGACAACGGCAAACAAGAAACTTCCCCTGTATGCCTCCAGAAACAGGCTGGGAGCCTCCTCTCTAGGGGATGCTCTTGAGATTCCATGGCACAACATGAGGGCCTATGCTTCCCCGCCTCTGATTCATCGGACGATTTGCAAGCTGAAGAAGATGGCAAACTGTTCTCTTCTGCTCATAGCTGCGTGGTGGCTGGCCAGGTTTTGGTTCTCAGAACTTCAACACATGTCGGTGTATCCACCGATCAGGCTGCCGGTGAGTCCTGACATGCTTCACCTTGATCAACAGCTGTGGCATCCCTCCCCACAATCGTTCAGCTTGGCGGCATGGTGCCTGAGTTCAAGTCATTAGAACATCTCAACCTGTCTGCGGATAACATGCACATTATTAAGGCAGCCAGGAAACCCTCAACAAGGTCTCAGTATAGAAGCAAATGGCTTAGGTTCTGTCATTGGTGCTTAGACAAACAGCTGGACCCAAGAGCGGCTACGATTGACACTGTGTTGTCTTTCGTGTCGCACCTAGCAGAGTCGGACATCATGTTCTGTCTTGCAGAACTTATCTTTCAGCAGTATCCGCCTACCTATCCATGGACCAATGCTCGTACTCTGTATAATCCAGTGATTAGGAGACATTTTGCTGGTTTGACACGCCTTTATCCCCCGGTTCGCAAGCCGCACCCGGTGTGGGATTTGAATGTGGTTCTTACGGCATTGTGCCCTAAACCTTTCGAACCAATGGCAACGGTGGACCTCAAGCACCTTTCGTGGAAGGTGTCCTTTTTGGTTGCCATTACTTCAGCAAGGCGTGTGAGTGAACTCCAAGCTTTATCGGTGGAGCATCCCTTCTTGGTTTTCCACAAGGATAAGGTGTTCCTACAGACAAATCCTTCTTTCTTGCTGAAGGTGGTCTCTGATTTCCATCTGAACCAATCGATCTCCCTACCGGTCTTCTTTCCGAACCCTGCTTCACAAGCTGAAAGGTATCTGCATTGTTTGGATGTGAGAAGGGCTCTTAAATTCTATCTAGACAGAACATCTGAATTTAGGAACTCTTCCCAACTGTTGGTGACCTTTGGTAATCCACAAGGTAAACAGGCCTCTAAGGCGACTATCTCTAGATGGATCGCTGCCTGTATTACAGAGTTTTACACTGTCCAAGGACTGCAGCCTCCTAAACGTATTCATGCACACCTGATGCAGGGGGCAAAGCAACCTCAGTTGCTTTTCAAAAATATGTACCCTGGAAGACAATCGCAAAAGCAGCTACTTGGGCCTCCCCATCGGCTTTTTGTAAACATTATTGTCTAGACTTGAGCTCCAGAGCTGATGCTCAGTTTGGCCAGGCTGTGCTGAAGAACCTTTTTAAGTAGGGGTTTTCCATCCACCCGTAGTTCCTGTAAGGAGTGCTTGGGAATCTCCCATAGGTATGGAGGAAAAGGGATGGGACGTAGGAGTATAACCAGGTTACTCACCGTAGTGATCACCTTACTCCTAGACCATAGTCCCATTTCCTCCATACGTCCCCTCTAATAAGGTTCCTCTATTATTGCTTAAAGGTAAGTGACCTGGCGATAGAAAAGGACTGATGGGCGATGCGCGGGGCGGAGCCAAGGTGGGCGGGGTTATGGCCTCGTGCCGTACCCCGCGTATAAAGAGAGGAAGGGCTTTTTTTTATGCTTTTGCAAAGTGCTCTGGTCCTGTCCCATAGGACGGAGGAATGTCCCATAAGTATGGAGGAAAGGGGACTTTGGACTAGGAGTAAGGTGGTCACTACGGTGAGTAACCTGGTTATTCATCTCCTTCCCAAAAACCTATAAACAAACCATCCTCTAAGCCAGTGGTCTTCAAACTTTTTATGCCAAGACGCCTGTGACCCCCTACCCCGCCCCTTTTGTGTAGGTGTTATTCTTTTTCTATAGAGATGGCTGCAGAATGCATGGTGCCTTAATTTTGAAGGAATATGTTGTTGGGGAAACATTCCAAGACAGTAGGACAATCACTTCCAATCCAAACATAGAAACAGTGCAAGTAAACACAAAATTCTCAAGTAGGGCTTTTATTTTCTCAAAATACATCCTTATTAGTATATTCAGCAAAAGGCAATTTCATTTTACAGAGCAAGTACTAATGGGAAGGGTGGGCCTGTCTCTCTGCGGAAAGTGAGTCAATGGGCCTCATTCCAAGTCCGGCAGTAACCGAGCCGGAAAAACCGGCAGGTCGCTGACGGACTTGGAATGAATTACTGCCTCCGTGATTGCCAGAATCATTGGGGCATTCCGGAGGCAGAATTCCGTGAATCCCCATCCCCATGTACATGGGGATGGGGACAATGGAAACGCTGGTTCCGTCTATGACGTCTGCAGGCGGGTGGCGTTACTCCCAGCAGGTCAGACATGGCGGGTGTGACACCTCCCGTCTGTAGCACTTGTTATCTGCCGGTCCGGAAACAACGGTGGCGGTGGGTTTACCGCCACAGTTGTTTCCGGACCGGCAGACTCTAAATGAGGCCCAATGTGTGTCTTTATTTTTGAGACCGCCACTCTGAGGTGGTCCTCCACTTCCAGTCTTATACAGTATTTAGTTTTCAGTACGGCCAATGCTGAAAAGCCTATTTCGCACAAGTAGGAAGAACCAAAGGGTAAGAGAGACTGTATAGCAGAGTGTGCCAATGTGGGATACTCCAGGATTATCTTCAGCCAAAAGTCCCCCACTGCAATGTTCCTAAATTCAGATTGCAGAGTAGTGTCTGACTGAATCCAATCAGCTCCTCCTGGGCATCAATTGGAAGATGCACCCCCTCTTCTGCCAGAAAAGGCTGCATTACCCAGTCAGTAATGCCAGCATTTTCTTCAGGGAAGTATTTATCAAAACTGGAACTTAATGTTGTTAGGTGACTTGTGATTAGAAATGTGCAGTGTACGTGTGCTGTACATTTAAGTAGTCGGGGATGCCAAGGGTATCGTAGGAGACCCATGCACGTGGCCACAAAGTATTTCGGCCAACTTGCATCCCGCGGACAGCCGTCCAAATGGAGAACAATGGCAACGTCACCATGGGAATGGAACCACGCTGTGTGCAGGACCTTATTTGGTGGATACGATCCGGACCAGTGCATATCAAAAAATGACTATTTCCTGCAATGTATGGAGTGTAACAGTGAGAGTGCACCCTTACAGAGGTCCTACAATCTCCCTTCTGCATGTAGTTATTGTAGGGAAAGATGTAGGGCCACTTTCCGGTTGCACGTGCGCCACAACAGTCCTATAAAAGGGTACACCCCGCAACTGCGCTGCAATCCATGTTTGGCTTTCCAGAGAAGAGCAGCAGTGCACATTGGTTCTTGCAGAAATTGCTTTCTGACCAATTCTGTGCCTGGAAAATACCTCTCCAAGTAATGCCCACCAGGGCTTCTGCTACTACCTCTGACTCAGGAGCACCCACACACTCGCCACCAACACCTCCTTCTGAAGGTCCTGAGTAAGGGAACAGGCGTCATAATGTGGATCGACATCAAAAAGGAAACAAGGATAAATTAGAGGGAATCCCCATTGCCTGCAGCCAGCACGAGCCGTGGGTGTGGAAACTATTTACGACCGTTGGAGATGTGCCCAAATCTCGTGCAAACCAGGTAAAATGCGCTGAGAACTCGGTTGCGGAAAACCTGTCTTGTACAGCTACGGCACCACCTCCATACGGCGGCACCACCTCCATGCGGCGGCACCTGATAATGAACCACAAAGCAGCTGTTTGGATGGTTGTCCCCTTCCAAGAAGGCAGTAGGTTACTTTCCTCTACAGAATCCTCCGCATCTGCTCCTGCCACCACTAGGGACACTCCAGTGGGCCAGCGCGTCCCGCAACCAGCCTTGCAGGCCATACGCACTGCAACAGACCTGTACCTTTCAAAGGTCACTGTATTGTGCATGTACTGCAACGCGGTACTGTGCAGGGGAGAACAATTTCAAAGTGCTTTTGAGGCTTCGGTCTGGGAGCATGACAAATAGTGCCCCTTACCCAAGTAAGGTCCACCCAACATTTTCTGCTCTCCACGTGCAATTTCTTATCCCTGTTGTTGGTACCCTTTGCCAAATCTCCTTTCTAGTCCTGTCCTTCTGTGGTGTGTTTTATAACAGGAAAAATGCAACACAACCAGAAGGGAGGAGGGGGACAAAAAGGCTCTTTTCAGAGCAACCTTGCACTGTTCAAAAATAGAATTTGAATGAAAGTATGTAGGTGGTGGCGCAGCCTATGAGCGCCGCATACAGGGTTGGCAACAATGGGCGGCGGGACTCCATCAAAAACATTGTACACATTCGCAAAACGAAGTGGTGGTGCTGGAAAGAGCATTTTTGTGCTGTTTGTTTTTGCAACGTTCGAAGTGGTGAATACCCACAGGGAAAATGCTTGATAAACTTGCAGGAAGTGCTGCACTGCAGATATTACTGGGAAACAGCTCATTGCCAGCATCAGTCAGATGAACTCCACCTGAAGAAAAAAATGTTGCTGCTACAAAACGTAATGTTTTCATTGTGGAAGGAGAACATGCCAACATCTCGCAAAAAAGCGCAAACAGCCTTGTTCACATTGCGCAGCGCTGTTTCCATTTGTGGTCCACACAAGGAAGAACGCAGCCACATCTGTCTCTGGGCAATGCGAGACAAAATGATGTGCGACTTTGGAAACATTTCCATGAGTTGGCGAAATGTCTCCTTCATCACAAACTGCAGTGAGATGCCGCAAACATGTCCTAAACTGTTCCCTCCACAATGAACAATCATAATGTCTGGATGAGCGAGCGTCACCAAACTGGCACAAAGAGGACCCACATGGAGCTACTTCATCCCACGTATTTCGTAGAAGTGCTCATCGACATTATGCAACCCAAGGTGTGTTGCCAGGACACAGCGTTCTGCATAAACTTGTACCCAATGTATTCAGGAGTTGCCCAAAAGCCATATAGTCTGCCTACTGAACGGCACAACCATACCCGTGGCCATCTGCACTCCTATTTGCAAAAACACGTTCTGGCACAATCTGTTGCTTCACACCACGCCCAGGAAATCGTATTGACCAATCCCAACTCCTGCACAATTCCATTTCCTTTCCAGCCACCTTGAAAAGACCCAGATGTAGCACGTGCGCACCTCCAAATGCTGCGGCTTTCGTGAACATTTTGTCCTGTGTGGGGGGCTTAGCAAACACATTTGAAGCATGATAGAGAAAGGCCGCTTTGTTGGTAGTTGTGAAAAGGGTTTTTTTTAAAAAGATTTTGTAAAGCGACGTGTAAAGAAACACCTTTTTGTGTGGTAGTTTTTGGGGATTGCTCTCTGCTTTTTCTCCTTATATTATTTCACAAGTGTCTGCAACCTACATTTTACATTGTGGAACAGAAGTCTAATTTCAAAAGGGGGAAAAGAAATATCAGCTCCACTGACAAACGTCACACTAAAAGCACTAAGGTTCTCATGGGCACAGAACATCCTACCATGGAACAGAAAAGCAGACATACACCTGATTCGATAATCCGTAGTCCAATTTCCATGGCAAGCATATTAAGGACAGCATGTAGCACGTGCTTTTGCCCCAACTACCGTGAGGGCCGCGCCCCAGTAATGCAGGGGCAGTACTTCTTCCCTTTCCAGTAGTCTTTTCCAAGCACACCCTCATTGGCTACTGTTAAGCGGTCACATACGCATCCACCAATTACATCCAAGAATTCTACATCTAACGCTATCACCTCTGTTGAACAGTCCATACCAACTGGTAAACACGCAGAGTTCAAGTGTCCTGTTAATCAAAAGCACCTGCATGGGAAAGTACTGTAAAATGATCTACGAGTTCTGCATCCACATCGCTACCCATCACCACGCCTTGTAGGTATTACTACGTTTTGTACAGTACATTTGCAACTGTGTTATAAGCTCATAGCGACAGGGTACCTCACACTGAATCTCCATAACGTACTCAAAATTCATACTGTTATTTCTCCCATCACCTACCAAGAAATGACTCCTATAGTGGGAGGTGGTAGCAAAGTTGCCATTTGCCGATAGCAGCCATTCTTGCATGCAAACGGTTGCTCTGTTCCATCAATTTTACGATGCTTTCCCCCATTAACGCACCTCCTATCAAATTCGCGCACAAAAGGATCAGCCAGCTATCCCACCAAACTAAGCCAAGTGCATATATTGCATGCATAACAACAGTTTCCTGCCACTTGCCTTCCACACTTTATAGATCACAACATTACTTTAAAAAAGAAAAAAATGTATGTGTGCATTGATAACAGTAACATTCATAAATGCACATAAGGAAATTAAAGACCGGAAACAATGGCTCCACTCATGTAGCAAGCACATATATACAGAGAGGTACATGCAAATGCATACACACAAACATTCTGCGTTGCACTCTGCATCTTTCTGCACCTTTTTTTCATCCTTCCACAATGCGAAGTACTCCATTTTGAAAGTAAATAGTCCTACACTAATACACACACGTGTTCAATAAGACGTCATACAATACACTCCCAAATAACCCACCTACCCCCTTAACAAACATGCTTATGCTCCCAAGTCCCCATTCATATCGTAATCCATCAATTTATATGCACACACTTTCTCTTCCTGTCAAGACATCCCCCTATAGTTTTAAAGAATGTACTGTACACATGTAAGCACTATTAGTCATCATATTTTCTTACCATCATCTTATACAGGTGCAGTACCCACCTCTCTCTGGAAAGCCACTGGCATGTGCACTTCAAAATACAACCTGCAATAAACCTACACTCACTAAGCAACAAAGTAAGTACAATACCATCATAGTGTTGTACGTCTTACTAGAAGAGTGTACTATTGTTGTATTGTAGCATATAGATTTGCAGCAATCCACCAGTATGTACTTCATTGTTACTCATGACACCTCTACAGGTGCTCAGTGTTTGTTATGACGCCACCATTAAACTAATCCACACATAGTAAGATACTGTCCCCAACCGAAAGTTAGAGGCCATTACACATTGACACACTTCTATTTATATGCCTACCCTCCTATTGACCCACTCATGCACATTGCACACATATATATTTGAAAATCTGCACACCCACACTTCCCTTTCTTCGCCAACAGCTACTACACTATGCCTACCAAACTGCAACTCTGTAGAAAGCAACACAACCTAAAAACATAGAAAGTAGCCATCCACTGCAAGCAGAACTTCTACATAAAGTTGAAAGAGAAGAGCTAATCCAGTCATTAAGGAAAACGGCTGCATGTACCAGTAAAGACAGTGTAGTTCATCTGTCAAAATGTGACAATGAAAAGAAAAGCACTAAAAACAGTGCAACGCGCACTACTGCTAACAGAGCACATACACATGGTAATATAACCACAAGCAAGCATTCCAAAAAATACATTTTACAAAAAAGGTTCCACACGAGAGTCCGTCAAAACCTTATAAACAGAGGGCAGAAATCATGCTCAACCCTCAAAACCTACCGCTGAAAAGTCATCCTGGAAGCTCTTGTAGACAGTGCAATGATCATGAAACAGAAATTGTTTTTAGTCATTTTGAACAGAATGAAACCACTAATAATATTAATTGTAAAATTGCAAGCACTACATTGAAACAAACGCAATATCAGCATAGATACCTTTGGCCACATTTGTACAGGTGAGTGGAGTCACATCACCAACACAGAGCCATACTTCAATGAAGAATCATACAAACAAGAACAAACAAACCAAGTTGCCTTACATCGGAGTGGACGAGGGTATGAAAAGATGCACAATAACATAATGGAAGAAGAAACGCTGCTTTCAGAAATATCCCCATCAAACTAAGATGTCACTCTCCATTCCACCAAACCAACAAATGGCCTTGCACATCAATGTGTAACATTCGTCAATGCTTAATCAAATCTTTGCAGCAATTCCTCAATCAGTATGCCAAAGGCAACGAGAAAAGAAAAAGAAAAATACTCCAAACTATGGACTCCTGTCCAGTGCGCAAATACACAGGAATATGAGGACATTCCTTAGCCTGTATGTCTGTACCTGCTTGCAAAAGGACCCTCCATCGTATCAAAATGTTAGCAACCCACCATTCAACAGTCAGAACTCTAGTTTACAAACTGTACCATGCAAAAAGACCAGCTTTAGAACTGCAACATTTAAATGATATTCTCCTACACAGTACAGTCAAACAAGTCCTCGAAGAAAAAGAGCACATCCAAAGGAAATATTGTGGAACTGAAGAGCACTTGCAAACTCCAGCATTTTCAGACAACAGTACAGATAACAATGCAGCTATCAACTTTTTATATCACACATACAGAAAAGAAATATAAAAAATCAAAAGCACATCTGCTGAAATGCCAAACCACGTATGTATGTGTTGTTGTAGAACTTTCTATAGAAAGAGTACCAAAACTATATATAATGCAGAAAATAGAAGGCAATGAGGATTCACAGTGGTTTCAATTAGCTCTGTACCTTATAGCTGAAAACAAATGTGAAATTGCGAACACCTCCATAGTGTGCACATACTGCACTGCAAAACTTGACAATAACCAAAGGCCTTCACGGGCAATCAGATATAATTTGGAAGTATTTCCACTGACAAACGCACTGCAGCAGCTTAATTTGTATAAGAGCATTATAATCCAAACGGTGCACCCATTTCAAGCAATAATACGACTTCAGCTGAAAATTGCAAAGTTGCCTCCAACCGAATTACTGGGAGGCATTCGTGGGAAAGTAGTTTATTTAACTACTATGAAGAATCTTTGATAATCCTGGTAAATGGTGTACCTACAAAAGACCAAAAAAATTGGCAGCAACTAGTGGACTTAAGGAAAGTTATGGAAGCCTTGCAATACCTTAAACAAAACAAAGAATACTATAAGGAAATAAACATTGAAGAAAACCTGAGAGAAACAACAAAACTAATTCGACTGGCCAATTTGAACATCTAGATTCTAGTGCAGCCTCCAACATTTTAGACCACTAATCAATTCACCCACTGCACTCCAAAGACACCATAGACGATGCACTAGCAACATATCAAATGTGGCAAGCCAAAGGAGCGCCAATCGGTATATGGGGAAAAAGTGTAGAAGAACAAGCCTTTCCTCTACTGTTCCCGACTGGAAAAGGTGTAAGATATGATGAAAGATGCACACAAATAGCATCAGAATACTGCTGTTTACGAATGTATTCTGAAGACCCTAGATTTAGACAGAACGTGGAGTACATATTCCACCTCCTCTTTGAAAGTGAACTGACAACGCTATGTTATGGCTTTGCCCACACATTAAAAACAGGTTCCCATTTTCAAAACATGTCTGCTACACAGCTACTTCTAAAAGGTGCAAAAGAAGGATGAAGTTTTACAGTCAAGTATTACAAATCTCTTGGCAAACATGTGTGGTACGAAAGAGTACTGGTTCCGACGGCACGCAGATGTACTGTGTATGCTACGCAACCTTGGGCCACCCACATGGTTTGCCACCTTAAGCTGTGCATAGTATGCACATAGTATAGTATGGGAAGACGTGCACACTTTCCTACACATAGCAAACAAAAACAAAACCGGTGTAGACATGAAAACACCAGGAGAACTTTGCTCTCTTGATCCAGTAAATGTTTCACAGTACTTCCATCACCGCTTCCTTGCCATGCTGCACTTCATTTGTAATGAAGCACTTCCTTCCCTCGGAAAAGTGGAACACTTCTTTTGGAGAAAGGAATATCGAGCCAGAGGAGCGCCACACATCCACATGCTTTTATGGATTAAAAATGCTCCTAAATTTGGTGAGGAGAGTGATGAAACTGTTTTGCAGTTCATTCACAAATATGTACACATACTGACCTACAAGTGCAAATATTGCAATTCGAAAGACACAAGTGTGGCAAGTATTGTCATCGCAAATATAAGAACAGAGGCAAATACTACACCAAATGCCACTTTGGTTTCCTTAGACCAGTTTCAACAACAGTGCAAGTAAACAGCTTCATGTCCTCAGTTCCACACAGTGCGAAAGGGAAATCTCCTAAGAACACATACTGCATAATAAAGGAGCGAAGCATCAAAGTACATCAATTATTGCAATGCAATAATAGCCCTCCTATGGAATGCTAATGTTGATGTACAGTACATTGCAGACAATTCCACTGCAGTTGCATGATATGTCAAAGCCTACTTAACCAAAGCAGAGAAACTGAGCTCAAAGACCTCTGGGTTGACCTATCATCTGACAAAACACTGGCTCAAAAAATTGTACAGCTTTGGCATAAAAATGCTCTCCCATAGAGAATGTGGCTGCTACGAAGCTGCAGACCATTTAACCGGCACTGCCTTATATGGGAAATCTGAAAACATAGTGTGGCTAAGCCTTGGTCCTGCTGCATTCAGAAAAAGAGTACTTAAATCATAGAAACAATAGCCAATATCTATCCCAAAAGCCAGGACATTTTGAAGAACAACCTATTGGACACATACTACCCAAACAGGAGTATTACTTTAGAAGCCTTGTGCCTGTACCAGATAGCCCAAACGTTGCATACAAAAATAACATTAAACCAGATGAGAAAAAAGGTAGATACAGAGTGGAAAGTTGTGAAGGCTACCTGGTGAAACTTGCCAAACACAGCCTAATTAATCATATGAAATTGTCAATAAAAGTTCCTCAACACAAAGAACTGTACTACATAGGTGGAGTCACTCTACACCGATTCCTACTTAAATAGAGTACTATAAACTTTCAGCAGAATCTGCTATGGGGCTACGCAGAGTTTTGAAACAAATGGAAATGCTCCTAATAGATGAGGTGCGCATGGTCTCCAACCTAATGTTGGCTTTCATTCACCTCAGATTGCAAGAGGTCCTCAAAACAGACTATGAAGGACTCTGGAGGAAAACATGTCATTGTTTTTGGAGATCTCCTTCAATTAACACCAGTGAAAGGTGAACCTATCTTCAAAACATTAGGACACAAAGTGTGCCGTAAAAGTCTTGGAAGCATTGGGAATGTAAATCTCTGGCAACATTTCAAATACTGAGAACTAACTCAAAACATGCGTCAGTCTGCAGACCTCACCTACGCCAACATTTTAAAAAACATACTGATTGGTGTACTATCAAAGCAGGTGCAGGCTACCCTCAATACTAGACGCATCCACAAGCTGTACGGGCGTAACACATGTGCTACTGATGTCATGGAACAATGAGCTCACAAAAATGTCACCTGTATGTCTGTAATGCCAACTCTAGCAAGCTGTGTACAATTCAATGCAACAATGCTGAAAAAACAACCACTAGTGGAATCTTCACAGACAAACTGGACGTACATGGTATGACAATACCTATGTGTCCACAAGGGATAGCACAACTAAATACTGTAGAAAACTCTGTCTCCAGCACAGCTGGTTTGGAGAAAATTTTAACATTGTGTGAACTGTACAGTAATGCTAAAGCGTAACTTTGACGTAGAGCAAGGTTTAGTTATTGGAGTTGTTGGCTTCCAGACATACGCACGGGACAACAGCATTCTGTATGTGAACATCCAGTTTGACAAACTTTCAAAATTTAAAAAGATAGGATGCACAACGGCTCTATTCCTTCTTTTCAAAGACATATATGTACGCTGAGAACAGTTTTCTCTGTCGCTAGCTTATGCAGTAACTATACATAAATCGCAAGGTCTAACCTTGGATCAAGCATCAATTGATATTGGCAGCACAGTCTTTAAAGAAGGCACGAGTTACGTAGCACTGTCACAGCTACGTACACTGGAAGGACTGTATCTAGTGAATTTTGATGCAACTGCAGTCGGCGCAGACTTTCCTTGCCTCATAGAGTACAATAGACTACGTGCACTGTACACACCCCATCTGAAAATGTACCCTGTCCCTCAGAAACCCAAATGTTTGAAAAGAAAGCTCATTCAATCAGAAGTTGTAAAGGATTTGGCAACAGTATGAAAGTACTCACTCCCCACAATACCAATAAGTTTAAAGGACATATTCCAGTAGGGAACGAGACCACGAGAGATGATTGCGAGTTGTCAAAGATTTATATAAAATTCAGCATCCAGAGAACTCTGCTGCCTCGAGGAGCGCTCTGGCAAACAATACAGATACAATGGGTTTTAAAGTGTTACAGCGTCATCAGTGATGAGTTCTATACAGTTTGAAAGTTACAATATCATTGTTTAGACAGGAGGTGCACATATAGCTCTTTATGGGGCGGCTCCACGGGATTGGCAGATGACTTGGCGGGTGGTTGGACATCACATGATTCAGCTGGGCTGGTCCGTGTGAGGTGAAAGTTAGGCCAGGTTGGAGAGGCGACTGGACCTCACTAGCTAATCTATACACTTATTCTAAACATGCAATAAACCATGAACATCAATATACCTTTGAATAAATCTTAGAGACCTGTAAATTACACACACAGATTATATTGTCGTACATTGGGTCATTCATAAGGTGAGCGGTGCGGGGTTCTTGCCTTCTATGATAACCTGGGGACTGGGTTGGTCTGGCACATCACAGCGAGGCGGGAATGAAGTGGCACATGTGTGCTTTGGACAGGATATACCGTGACAGGGGTCTGGGTTTATTGGGGGCACTCAGGGGTGACCAGCACAGTGGGGGCACACTTCTGTTGCATCATGAGCATACCTTAGGAGGGCACAGGGTTACACAAGCAGTAATTTTCCAACAGCGAGGATGAGGGGCGCAGCAGCAGTTTTGTGGAGATGGATGAGCTACAAGTCATGGTTCGGGCCGGTTCACACACAGGACAGTGATCTCAGAAGAAGAGTTATATGATACATAGTTTTAATTGCAGCAGTTAGCTTCAGCGCATCCGTGAGAAAGGGACTTGGGCCACGCCGAAAAGGTGGGGGTGGTTAGTGCTCACTGGGCGCGGTGCTACAGAGGGGAGAGGAGACTTTATAGTGTTGAATTGCGGCCTAGTCCAAAGATGGAGTCGAGGGCACACAAAATGGAGTTCAAGTGTGTTTTTCAATAGCCCCACCTCTGCTCCAGCCAATACTTTATTCCTCATGGCAGCAGAAGGGCGATGGAGGCGTCCCCCACTAGTGCAAGAGCAAGGGGTTCATTTCACGTAGAATTTATGGGGGGGCTAATTTGCCCCTTCCTTCCTTACATTCCCCCCTTTCGTTACATCTAAAGTAACAAACTCATTTTTATTATTGTTTACATTCCGATAATTCTCCGCCTCCATTACCGCCTCTTCCCACGCAGGTGTCCCTTTTATTGGCATCCACGCCCTTCATACCCCTCGTAAACTCTAGCCCCTTCTAGCATACTCATCAGGGGTGCAGGTCATGTATATTCCCCCATCCAGGTCCACCCACACTTCCTTATACCACTGTAACTCCCTTGTTTCCTTTATTGTAGTATGATACAAATTGTCCACCCTGTCCCCGGGATAATGATACACTGCTGTCATACGATATTTGGAGGGACCAGACTCTCCTGTCTGTATTTGTGCATCTTTCATTGTTTGCACCTTTGTCGGTTGCCCCATTGTCACCATCATCATAGCGGAGGTAGGCATTGATTTTGCAAATCGAACCCCTACCTGACACACACAAAAAATGAGTAACAGGAAAACTATGAGTGGGACAAAGAATTTCATCATCATGCTGAACCAGGACGGTATCCAGTTGAAAATGTCATTGAACCAGTTGCTGGGTGTGATGCCTCCTTCTTTCTTCATTCTTTCACCCAAGTTATACACCGCCGAGATCACATATGACAGGGTCCCATTGTCTGCATCCGCAGAAGGTACGAATGTACAGCAGGCATTCCCGATTTTTCGTCAAACACTGCCGTCCATTGCTGTGAGTAGATCTAGGATGTACCAGTTTCGCATGGTCATCAACCGCAGGGCGCAAAGTTCCACCTTTATTATGTTGAACCCTTCTTCTGTGTCGTCGGCTAGCTGGATCAGTTCCCAGCGCACGATCTGCAGCCATTTGGCGTTTGGTCGCGCCTGGAGTCCTGGTAGTAGGAGCGAGGCAAAAAACTTTTCTGTGGAATGAGAGTTTGTGCTGGTCAGACATTTCTGCAGGAGGTTTGAGGATTTGCTGGAAATGTAATTTGATGATCTTCGCTTGTGGGAAACTCTGTCCTGTAACTCCTCTTCAGGCAGAATGTCGTATGTGGAGGGCTCTTTGGTTGCTGGCTGGGGTGCCGGTGATGTTTCGATTGGCACCTTCCCCCTTGGACATGGCTCTCTGGGATCACCATCAAGGCTGAGTGTAGCGTTGCCATGGCACAGGTACCTCTCCATGATGGTGGGAGGTGCAGGTATGCTTTGCCACACACCCAGTAAGAGTCCATTAGGGCTGCTGTTCCTTTTTTCATGTCTGGAAGGATGATTGTCTTGTTGCAGTGTTTGTTGGAGTCCATTTGTACTTTCCCTTCGCTGTGAAATTATGCTGGATTTCTTTTTGTATCTTGATCGGTTTTCAAGTGCTGTCACCCACGTTAGTTTGGCGATATGTTGGGACCATGTTGCAGTGCATGTTCGTTTGACCCATTGAAAGTTCTCTTCTGTCAGTCTTCGCAATGCTTCAGCTTTACATGCGATTGCTTCGTCTTGCCATTTATTTTCCATGAACATGGTCCCTTTAATTATAAAAACTGGTTCTTTCACACATATTACTCCTTGAGGTTTGCTTGTGCACGTTTTTTCGTTTTGCCGCATTTGTACTGTTACCGTGTGTGCCTGGAAGGTACTTCGAATTCTACATAAAACTAAATGAATTAGACACTGGGCATACAACATGGGTGTTTTTTGGGGTATAAGAACCTTGGGTGTGCCAGAGGTATGGGGTTTTAGTGAGCAAACATAACAGCTCTCATTTGTTGCTTGTTTAGCTGTGGCACTCATGTCTGAGTACCATTTATTGGACTGATCCGGGCGGCGAGGGTCTTCCATTTCATCTAGCCACAGGCCATGGTATGCATCATAACCCCTTCTTTCCACCCCCCTTTTCCACCTCTTATTCCCCCCTTGGCCATTGTGTAACTTTTTCACCTTTTGATGTCTTATAGGAAAAATGTTTGTCCATTTTTCATCATTCTGTTCGCTACCACTTTGCCAAGATTCTCACACAGGGTACGTTTGGGTAGTGGGGACATAGGGTGTAAAGTGCATTTTATCGCCATCTGAGGTAGGTTCTTCAGTTGTGTGTATATTTACATATGGCGATCCGAAATACTGAACATATAATAATCATCATTATACTCATTGGATAAGTTATCAACATCATAACGCATAGCAGCGTATGTAAAAATGGGGGTTTTGCCAGTTCGATTTTTGTTCAGTGGTTAGATTAGCATTGAAGGAAGAATTGTGGTTCCAAATAACTTTAAAGCCATTCCAAATGAGGCTTGACCCGTCTTGTATTAACTGTACCCCGTTCCCCCTTCCTTTATATCCCCTAATATGAAGGACGCGCTCCAATATAGGCCAAGGCAAACCAACATCACAGAAAAAACGATAGCCACAAAATAGAGACCACAATCATAATTGTAATTTATAGTACTACTAATTTCTACCCTATCGCTATCTACATTTGTGGCGCTATTAGTGAGGGCCCTCCTTTCTGTCATATTTCCTCCTGAAGGGGCGATATGAATGGGTTAAGTACACAAATTAATCCACGTTTTCTTTTTTATCTTCATAACATATCATTATTATATTCATTTACATCTTTACCATATACCTTTTTGAAACAAAATAAGGGATGACGGAAGAAAGAAGTTCAAAAAGCAAGAGAAGAGAGCTGGAGAGAGCTTATTTTGGTCAAAGCGAGCTAATCGGAGGGAGAGATAGAGAAAATGAGATCAGAGAGAGAGAGAGAGAGAGATAGGGAGTGAGAGACATTATATATATATATATATATATATATATATATATATATATATATATATAATTTATTTTCTTATCTGGTAACAATCATTATTCATTACTTTGTTTTATGTCACTGCCCTACTTTTCATTTTGCTTTTTATTTCTTTAATCACTCTTTGCTTAGGGAATCACAACATCCTGTTCTGGTGGCTGTTCACTCTGGGAAGTGGTGCTCTCATGTGCCTTTCTTCTATCTGAAAGGTGCGCCCAGTATTTCAATCCCTTAACCTTTACTGCTGAGGACGTGCAATTTAGTGTTCACCAGGCATTAACTGTGTTGCTGGGCTGTCCTGTGCGGGTGTATTTGTATCAGTTTAATTTTCTTGCGTGAATGGAAGTACTATTTATTTTGCTATGCTCCTCACTGCCCTTGTCTGTTGTGAGAGATATTACTTCAATTCATCCCCCAGCACTGTAGCAGCTCTGTGAGCATCTGAGGCTGTGCTTACTGGAGAGAATGGCGTTTGAATGCACCTTCCCGTCACTATTTTGTGCGTGCTCAAATGGCGGTCCTTACTTGGCTGCGTACTGAGTTGGAACAGTGCTAGAGGCAGCAATATATACCCAGTTTTTCTTGAGGGTGTGACATAGTTTAGACAATCTGCTTTTGAGGAGGCCGTTTATTTTCTCTACCATTCCGTTAGCTTGCAGGTGATGAATCGAACAACGTTTGTTTTACCCCTAACAATGTGGCCACTTCCTTTAAAAAGATTGTTTACAAAGTGCATGCCATTATCTGAACGGATCACATCGCATATTCCCCACCTTGGGAACACCTCCCTTACTAAAAATGTGGCTGCGCACTTGGCATCTGGGTGCGCACACGGTCCCGCTTCAACCCAACGTGAGAAGGGGCACACTACTACTATGAGGTACCTTGCTCCTTTACATCTCTCTCCCATGTCAGCCTAATCTATGTGTAGTTCTCGAAAATGTCCTGAATGGCGTGGCAGTGTTCCTCGCAATGTTCTGAGTGTCATCCCTGAGCTGTATGTCTGACAGGTGGTGCATTCTATCATTACCTTCGCTAAGTGTTCCTGCAGATTTCGTATGAACCATTCTTCTTGGATGTCTGCTGCAATTTGTTGTTTTGTTAGTATTACCACTACTACTACTACTAGCATTACCACTTTTCCTGTCATTTCCTGTTGCCATAGTAGGTCTGTGGGTGATTGTTTGCACCTTCGTTTCTCCCTTAAGTCTTGCTTGCTGGGTGGGGCGTGCCTCTGTAACTGTATTATTTGAAGTATGGGTGTAGAACTGTACCCCTCTTCTTTGTCGTCTGATACTGATGTTTTTACTATACATTCTGCTGCTGGCGGGATGTTAAAGTATGCTGCTTCTTTCGTGGCGGCGTCTGCCGCCGCGTTCCCGAGTGAGATTGCATCTGTTATTTGTATGTGCCTGGCATTTCACTAAGGCCACTACTGATGGTTCTGCTAATGCTTCAGTTAGGTCATTCAATAGCACTGCATGTTGGACAGGGGAGCCATCCGCTCTCCTGAATCCTGTTTTGTCGCCATTGTGACAAGCCCGAGTGTACTGTTGTTGTCACGTATGCCGAGTCAGAGTATATCGTCACTGCACACCCCTTGGCTGTATGCAATGCTTCAATTAATGCAATGAGTTCTGCTGCTTGTGCCGAAAAATGTGAGGGGAGGCGCTTCTGCACTATCACTTTGTTTTCTTCCCCTTCAGTTCTTACCACAACTGCCCCTACATGTTTTTCTCCTGTCTTGCAATCGATAGACGCTGACCCATCTACAAAGTATATTTCACCTCCTGCTAGTGCGTTTTCACTTGCTTTAGGGATGTCCTCCTCTTCCCCTTCAGATGTAGCGCAATCGTGTGCTTGCATGTCCTCCACTGTGGAGGGCTCTGTAATGAATGTGGCTGGGTTCACAGTTTTGCATCGTATAACGTGTACGTTTGGGCTAGATATTATTTCATATGCTGTTTCTCTCTGTGTAGTGAGTGTGGATTTTGACCTGTTCAACAAACGGTGTGACTGAGCAGCCCATCACTATGGTAGCGCTTTTCTCTATTGCGAAAGCGGCGGCTGTGAGGGCCTGTTCGCATGCGAAGTGCCCCTGTATTACTGAATCTAACATGCCGTTGTAGTAGGCCAATGGCCTGTGACCTAGTGATTTTTTTTTGTGCGAGTACTGCTGTCATTAGTATTCCATCGCAATGTGAGAACAGGTAGAACTCCCGATCATAATCTGGGGTCGCTAAAACGGGTGCATGTGTAATGAGATCTTTAATTTTATATAATTGTGTGATCATTTCATGTGTCCATTTTGTGGGGGCGCTGTTCTTTTGTGCTTCTTTCAGTGCTTGAAGGAGGGGGCGTGTGTACACCGCATAGTCTAGTATCCATGCACAGAAATAATTGCATATGCCAAGGAACTTTTGCATTTCCTTGACTGTCTTAGGCATCATGGTGTGCCATATTGCTGTTGCTCTGTCTGGTATAATTCTTTTACCATCATTTGAAATTAGCTGTCCTAAGTACAATACTTCTGCTAGGCAGTACTACAGTTTACTCTTATCCACTTTGTACCCTTTTGCTGCAAGTAGGTTCAGTAGTGTTATTGTATCTGCTCTACATTGCTCTTCACTTTCGCTGCAGATAAGGAGATTGTCTATGTACGGAATTATTGTGCTTTTTACATCAATATTGCCAAGGTCTTCGTGCAAAATTCTGTTAAATATGCTGGGACTTTCACAGTACCCTTGGGGTAGCATGCAATGTTCATATCTTTTTCCCCTTAAGGTGAATGCTGTCAAGTATTGGCAACTGGGGTCGAGTTGTACTGAGAAGAAAGCATTGTTCAAATCCACAACCGTGAAACGTGTCATTTTTTTTTTTACCCTGCATAGAATGGATGCAGGGTTTGGCACTAAGGGGGAACTCTTTTTGTATGACGTCATTAAGTGGGCGGAGATCCTGTATCATCCTCCCCGCCCCTTGCCTTCTTTATTGCCTTTTTTATCAGATAAATAGCAGTATTGCATGGTGAATTTGATGGCACAATTCTACCCTAGTAATGCATTTATTGTCTTTTTTATTCCCTCTTCCGCTTCTCGGGACAGTGGATATTGTTTTACTCTAGGCGGTACCGCGCCTGGTTTTAGTTACATTTTTATAGGTGTTATACCTTGCAAGAGTCCTACATCATGGGATCTCTCTCATATCTTGATCAAATATGGAAGGCAGTGTACTGACACTGGCCATGAGGGGGTTATGTATCACTCTGCGTTGGATCATTATGTCACATGGCACGCATATTTCCATTATTATTTCCCCGTCAGTGAATAGCTCTTCATCTGTCAAATCTCTCAGCGCCATGTTTGAGTCTATGCATAATACTATTCTCCACTCACATCCATGCGTGTCCAGTCCTATTGCCACAATACGTCTGCCTGATGCTTGCACTCCCTGTAGATCAATTGAAAGAATGGTGTTTGGCACAATCTCAGGGCTTATCACAGGGTGGAAAACAAAATCAGATGGCACCCTCCATTCTTTCTGGGTGATCTCTGGTACCACTCTAGCCAGGACCTGTATCCCATAGATGAACATGTCAACATCTGTGGGCACCCCCCTTACTGCAACCTCGTTTGTCATGGTACTCATCATTAGCATTGCTCGCACTGGACACACCCCTGGAGTGGAGCACACTATTCCCCTTTCTGTAAAGGAGATGGTCGTATTAAGCTTACTAAGGAGGTCCCTCCCCAGCAAATTTATGGGTGAATCTTCGTGATACAGCAGGGGCGCCCGAACCATTTTCCCTTCCACTGTTATGTCTAAATCGTTTGTGTAAGGAACTTTTAAAATTGCCCCAGAAAACCCTTGCGTTTCTAAATTGGTCCCTGAGAGGGGAAACCGGCCCTCCATGAGGCACGATGTTTCCACTCCTGAGTCCACCATAAAGATGAACTGTTTGTTTCCTATCTCCGCCCCCACTAGTGGTTCCTCTTCTGCATGTAGGGTAGTCGATAGGACTGGACACGCAAGTGCTTTCTGTGGGCTGTCCTAATCAGGATATGTGTTTGTTCCTGGGATGGAGAAAATGCTGTCTCCAATTACTGCTGTACTGCGAAACGGCACCGGTCTGCCATTGGCGGTGGCAATGAAAATGTTAGGATGGGTGTTCCCCATCGTATTCTGGCGTGCTGGTTGGGGCTGCATGCCTTGCGGTTGTGCTTGTTGTCTGTGTTGAATATGTTGTGTTACTTGCGGGTAGTCATTATAATTTTGCTCTTGTTGTCCATTACCTCCCATTGGCAATCCATAGGGGCTGCCTGGGTGAGGGTGGCCGAATTGTTGTTCATTTCCCATGGGAGGGGGTCATTGATAATATCCCATAGGCTGTGCTCGACATTCCTGTGAAAAGTGCCCCCACCTCCCACAATTCCAACAAGGCCCTTGACCCCATCCTGACATCCCTTGTCCTCCAAACCCTCTGTTTCTCTGACCTCCAAATCCCCCTCTCTGTCCCCTGTACCAACCTCATCCTCTGGTGGGTCTTCCCTGCCATTGGGGTCCTTCGTACTGTTCCTCTCCAGCCCATTGCTCCTGTCTGTTTGCAGACCATGTGGCTGCCATCCTTGCCAGTGTACTCCCTGACCCCTCTTCCCCGTCTCTCAGTGGGTAGGGCGTCGTTAATCGCGGTGACCTTCACCAGTTTATTCTGTGCAAGCTTTGCCTCGTCAGCCAACCTTCTCTGTGCAATTTCTTTCTCTTTCTTTGATCCTCTTACAATGATGTACTATAATGCTCTGAATCTCAGGCCAGCCTTTGGCTTCTATCCCAGCTATTTTATCCAAGGCCTTCTGTACCTCCTTTGGGAGGCCTCTTTTGATGATAAATTAAAAAAAGGGAGGTGGATTGGTCCCAAGCCGTGCTCGTTTTTGATCTCCACAAGTCCTGCACCCGAAGAATGAATTGCACAGCCTCCTCCACCTCACCCATGGTACATTGCATTACCAAATGTAAATCTGGGGTATCAGGGAAGGTTCTCTGCAGTGCATCCCATACTTGTGCTCTCACATTGTTAAAGGCTGACCTATCATGGCGGTTGCAATTTATTGTTCCTCCCGGGAAACCTGCCTTCACCCACACCCTGTCTGCTTTGTCTCCCACTGCAGACACTAATCAGCTTTTTACATCCCCCGAAAGTGGGGGGAAGTACTTTCAACAAGTTATTTTTGTCCATGTGTGCCCATGGTATGCAATGCGGTCTCCCTGCTCCCTTGTGGATGAGAGGTATTTGCAGTCTTGCTTTACTTCCCTTTTTACTTACCTTTACTCCTTTAGCTTTGCCCAATTACATGTTTCCCAACCTGCTCCTCAACCTTCCCTGCCATCTTTCCCTTACTACCCAATCCTCTGGATCGTCTCGTAGTCGTAGAGATAATCCTGCTGCTGCCGCCCCCGCTTCGTACTCATCTAAATCACTCCACACCTCGTCTATTTCCCTGTCTGAATCCCCGCTTCCTTGTTCCTCCCCTGCTTGGCTGTCTCCTTGTTCTGCCCACACAATTTTTATGGGGGTATCATTAAGTTGGAAAAAAAACTCTCCTGACTTCCACTCATGTTCGGGCCCTGTTGGTAAATTCCTCTGTGGTAGCAGCAAAGGTGTGGGCCCTCCCGCTGCGCTTGATGGTGCCTCCCCTTCTCCGGGCAGCATTTGTCCTCTGTCACATAATGCTCGCAATCGTGTTAATTCCATCTGTGTGGAGGCAAGTTGTCTTTCCAGATCCCCAGTGAGACGTGATAAATTTACCAGAGGGGCGCTCGTAGGTCCATACAGCCCTCTGGGATCATAAGGAGGCGAGGCTGTGGCTGCGGGGGTTGAAGGGGCACTCGGTTCCGGCAAATAAGATGGGTCACTGTAACCCGCAGCGGGCCTAGTTAGTAGTGGGTATAATCTAGTGAGGTCATTGTCCCCCCTTTTACCACTTTTTCTTCTGTTGCTACTCCCCCCTCCCCTGTTGGGGCTGGTGCCACTTCTGCCGTTACCTCTTTTATTACATCATTACCAGGGGGTGCATCTTCAAACATCCTCCAAAGATACAATATTTCACGTCTATTTTGAAGCTGCTTACCCCGGTACTTTGCTAGCAGGTGGGTTGTCACAAGGTCTAAAACTCTTATCAAATGACTATCCTTCTGGCCATACTTGGGACGATCCCTCTCCCTTTAGTTCCTTGATCCACTGTTCATGGTATTTTTGTATTTTTTAACTATTCAAGGGAAGGTGCTGGAAGATATGAGCTAAAGGTGTCTCCCCCCCATGGCTCCCCTGTTTACCTTCGTATTTACGTGTGTGTGTGTGTGTCACAACTAGAATTGAAAAGCTACATCTGTTTACTCTGACAACACTTTTACACTCACTGTATAATATCAGAAAAACCTTGTTACTTACACCTTCTTGCTTCTATATGAATGACAAAGGACAAACTTTCCATACTCTTTACATAAATGACAACTTTACATATACTTTTTAGATGTACCGACAAGTTGGACTTTAACAACAATTAACAGATAACATATATTTTCCTTGGTGTTCGTTATACTCCCACCCTTTCTTAGTCACACTTATCCATATTCTTTTTGCCCCCCTTCCCTGAGCCCCTTTCGGGCTTGCTTCTAAAAAGTTATGCTTACAAGAAAAATAATTTACTAAAGTTACTAATATCTCTTGAGTCTACTCAGTATATATAAGACTCCTACGTTTTTTATCTCCACTTATTTCCTGCACTGGCCGAGACAATGCTACGAGGTGCCGCCTTCTACCCCCCTTTGGAGCTATGTTCCCCTACTATTCCCTAATTCCATTACCTCTGTATTCACAACCTAATGGCCATATAAAGAAAAGAGAAGAAAGAGCCTAGTTACACTCACACAGTCCCTAGACCCAAAATCTGACTCCCACTATTTTCATATCGCTATCCTTACACCAATTATATTTCCCTTCTTTGAGATTCTCGCAACGAGTACTCAAGTGTCCAGGGTGATCTGAGAGCATCTGTTAATGGTCTATCCACAATCAGGACCGCACCCCAACCAAGCCGTGACCAGCCTTGGCAAGCAGTCGGGTATTCGCAATGCGGGGATCCTTGAAACCTCTTCTTTTGTGCGCACACTGGTCAGCCGCAGGAGGAAATTGTTTTGCTGGGGGTGTCCCGGATCTCGCCGCACGGCACATGGGTTTCTCTCAGTGCAATCTCAATCACGTCCCAGGGGTCACCAAGTATAGCACGACTAAATACTGTAGAAAACTCTATCTCCAGCACAGCTGGTTTGGAGAAAGTTTTAACATTATGTGTGAACTGTAGAGTAATGCTAAAGTGTAACTTTGAAGTAGAGCAAGGTTTAGTTATTGGAGCACTCGGTACAGTTGTTGGCTTACAGACATACGCACGGGACAACAGCATTCAGCATTCAGTTTGTGAACATCCAGTTTGACAAACTTTTAGAAGTTAAAAAGATAGAACGCACAATGGCTCAATTCCTTCTTTTCAAAGACATGTATGTACACTGAGAACAGTTTTCTCTGTCGCTAGCTTATGCAGTAACTATTCATAAATCGCAAGGTCTAACTTTAGATCAAGCATTGATTTATATTGGCAGCACAGTCTTTAAAGAAGGCATGAGTTACGTAGCACTGTCACAGCTACGTACACTGGAAGGACTGCATCTAGTGAATTTTGATGCAACTGCAGTTAGCGCAGACTTTCCTTGCATCATAGAGTACAATAGACTACGTGCACTGTACACACCCCATCTGAAAATGTACCCTGTTCCTCAGAAACCCAAATGTTTGAAAAGGAGGCTCATTCAATCAGAAGTTGTAAATGATTTGGCAACAGTATGAAAGTACTCGCTCCCCACAATACCAATAACATTCAGAATAAAGAACACATCCCAGTAGGGAATGAGACCACGAGAGATGATTGCGAGTTGTCAAAGATTTATATGAAATTCAGCATTGAGAGAACTCTGCTGCCTCGAGAGCGCTCTGGCAAACAATACAGATACAATGGGTTTTAAAGTGTTACAGCGTCATCAGTGATGAGTTCTATACAGTCTGAAAGTTACAATATCAGTGGTTAGACAGGAGGTGCACATATAGTTCTTTTTGGGCCGGCTCCACAGGATTGACAGATGCCTTGGCGATAGGTTGGACATCACGTGATTCAGCTGGGCTGGTCCGTGCGAGGTGAAGTTTAGGCCAGGTCAGAGAGGCGACTGGACCTCACTAGCTAACCTACACACTTATTCTAAACATGCAATAAACCATGAACATCAATATACCTTTGAATAAATCTTAAAGCCCTGTAAACTACACACGCATGATTATATTGTCATACATTGGGTCATTTATAAGGTGAGGGGTGCGGGGGTCTTGCCTTCTATGATAACCTGGGGAGTGGGTTGGTCTGGCACATCAGGGCGAGGTGGGGAGTGGAGTGGCACATGTTAGCTTTGGACAGAATGTACTGTGACAGGGGTCTGGGTTTATTGGGGGCACTCATAGGTGACCAGCACCGTGGGGGCATACTTCTGTTTACATCAAGCGAATACCTTAGGAGGGCACAGGGTTACACAAGCAGTAATTTTCCAACAGCGAGGGTGAGGGGTGCAGCAGCAGGTTTGTGGAGATGGATGAGCTACAAGTCATGGTTCGGGCTGGTTCACACACAGGACAGTGATCTCAGAGGAAGAGTGACATGATACATAGTGTTAATTGTAGCTGTTGGCTTCAGTGCATCTGTGAGAAAGGCACTTGGGCCACACAAAAAGGTGGGGGCAGTTAGTGCTTGCTGGGGGCGGCGCTGCAGAGGGGAGAGGAAACTTCATAGTGTCGAATTGCGGCCTAGTCCAAAGATGGAGTCGAGGGCACACAAAATGGGGTCCAAGTGTGTCTTGCAATAGCCCCATCTCTGCTCCAGCCGAGGCCTTATTGTCACGACCCTTGCCCAAAACCCCCTCTGGCAAACCCATTGGCCAGGTGGAGTCAGGACTCGGGCCTCTAGAGCCTGGCATTCTTTTCATAAGCCCTCATGGGGCCAGTCCTGGCGCCTATGGCGCCAGGCTCATACACCATGAAAAACAATGCGCTTGGTAACTACTTTATTGTATTGTCAGCCAACATGGAGGCCTCCACATAGCTTGGTTCCTAAGAACCAAGCTAAGCGGTCTAGTGTTTTGGGTGTGGTAGCCTAGGGACTACTTTACCTGGACTATTTTGTTGGGGCTATTTAAACCACACCCGAGCAAGACAACACCATTCACGTTACTTTGCAGCTTGCAACGTGACGCTCACTGTGCCCAGCTATTCCCTCGAACCTCGGAGAAGCAGAACCTGCAAGGAGACAAAAGGAACATCATTAGCAGCAGCATCGTACCTGCAGTCTTCATCTTTAAACACTCCCAGCTACTCAGAACAACTTACTCGAATCTGCACGCCTCCCGGACAGAACGACCTGAAAGAGGAAGATAGAGGCAACATTAAAGAAAGCAGTAGAGACATTTACAATTTATGAACTGCTCAAAAGGCTTACCTGGCTGGTCGCCTCTTGGCTGGCACCACTCCGGATATTCCACTCGCGCTGAAGAACACAGCGACCTACAAGGAAGGAAAACGCAGGTTCGCAAAGGCAAGACTTTGCAGCGCTGCGCATAGCGCTTACTTACCGCATCATAGCCCTCTTAATGCGCCATCATTTACCAGCGGGGCTCAACCAAGCCAGTTCGCCGTGCTGAAGCTCTGCATACCCAAGGGAGAAAAAAGAGACATTTTAAAGAAAGGCATGCAGGATAGCAACAAAACTAAAGAACAGCAATAAGACCTACCTGAACAATATCAAACGGACCGGCGTCAGTGAAGTAACTAGACCGCACTCGCCCATGAAAGACAACGTGCCCCTGCAAAGAAGGCAGGACGGAGAGCATGCTTAATTCTACCACAAGGTGAGGAGAGGGCGCCAGAGGGACTGAAATCATATGGGGTGGAGGGAGGATACTTACCCCAGTCGGTCAGTCTTGAACACAGTCCTCCTGTATTTTCAGGCAGACCCTTCCCCGCAGACCACATCAGGGCAAAGCTGAGAAGCATACCAGCGAGTAACCCGGCTGGGTGGCGGCCATTTGGATACCAGGTGAGCGTAACACTTATTCCTCATGGCAGCAGAAAGGCGATGGAGGCGTCCCCCACTAGTGCAAGAGCAAGAGGTTAATTTCACGTAGAATGTATGGGGGGCTAATTTGCCCCTTCCTTCCTTACAAGCACCACCAAAGAAATTGAAATCAACTCGTACTACATCAACTACCAAAAGCACAGACAAAAGGAGTAAAAAAGACAAGACATACCAACTCCACACACAAAGAAAAGTGCCTCTTCAAAGAAACCACGTACCCTTCCATCAAAATACTCAGACAGAGAAGACACTGGTTCACAGGTGTTAATTGCTATGCAAATGTAACAATGAATGTTCTATTCCAAATGCCAGCAATTGTTGAAAACATTTACTTAAATGGCGCAGACCAGTTGTGTTGCAAATGCTCGTCCTTCACAGAAATGCAGTATGTAATACTGACAACATTTACAGTGTCGCAGGAATAAGGCAAGAATTGGACTACTGTGCTGGAATGGTAAAATTCACTTTAAACCGACAAGCAGATCCACAAGAATGTCTAATGTACTTACGACAAATACTGGAAAGGAAAAACATACTCATAAATCAAAGCTTTCACATTTCCTACATGTGGAAACATACATGCAGTCTCTGCAACCATATCATTCAGGAACAAGTCCCTAACGAATGCTTCGTGTATGTATCAATACCTAACTGTGATTCCATTTCAGCAACTGGTGCAAAATGCAAACCATAGCATATATTGTACGTCGTGCAATTCTGATAATCGTTCGATGCTACATATACACTCACATAGTCAATATGTAATATTAATGCTCTTAAGATACAATGCTGATGGAACCAAAAACAACTGCAAACATACCGCCTTCGCACACGGACAGGTATCACTTGACAAGGAAACCTTCACAACAGTAACCATAATCTACCACACAGGCGACACAACCAGTGGAGGCTACTATACTGCATACATTAGAAAGCAATGGTCATGGTGGGAATGCAATACTTCAATCATTCCAAAGCAGAGATTACCTACAAATCTTGCAAATGCCTACTTAGTATTCTTGAAGCCAAAATATAGTCATTGATGTACAAACCTACTATACCTTACTCCCCAGCAACTTTGTAATTGAACACACAAAAAATGTCCTTCCAAACTGTCGACCAAAAGCAACTTCGCATACAGCAAGCATTGAAGAAATGCATTAAAGTGTGTGTTGGACAATTTTATCCCCAATTAACCCAATGAGTACACTCACACAAACAATACCTGTACACAAATCACAGTAGCAGTATTTTTCACAGGATAAGTAAAAGTGAAAGTACTAAGTATGAGGGTTCAAAACTATCCTCAGTAACCTCTAAAACCACCAAGTACGCAAATGAGTCACCAGCTCTCTAAGAATACTCATACAACTGCAAGACATATGCAACTATCACTACGTAAACCCATAATGGTAGACCTCTTCAGAATGTACACAGATGTAAAAGTAGCAACAAGAATGAACAAGCTTGTAAACGTACTCTTTAGGAATGGGACACTGTAATCCGAATACGCCACCTGATATCTAACTGCAACCAGAATACTACAATCTTATTTGGGATTATGTGTAAAGAGGCCTGCTGTGGGCCCCAGACAAAGACCAACAACAAACACCAAGAAAAAGAAACCCACAAAGAAAGGAATCCAGCCTTACAAAAGGCTTCTGTTTCCTTTCTGCAGGAAAAGGAGCCTACAGACTACCTCTCCCAGCAGCCACCGGGCCAAGAACTACAAAACTCCACCCACGTTGGGTGGGGCGCGCGCGAGAGCAAAAGCACGGGGCTTGTGCTCAGGCGTCCACCTGAAGCAGATGTGTTCTCCGGAGCTCCAAGCAAGGGGAGCAGCACGAGGGGCCACACCCCAGTCAACCTTCCTTCAGGCCCCTCGCACACCTAGGCTAAGTAGCGCCAGCGCTGGGGAGCCCAAACAAGCGCAGGCAAAACGCGTGCAAAGCAGTAAAGCAGAGTTGAAGAGTGAACACTCATGAAGCTTATAACGCGGCCTGGGGCACATGCAGGGGGTCACCCATTACAGCGCAGCCATGTGCTGCCATATTTCCTCATGAATAGTGTTTAACCAGCCACGGCTGCACGCAAACTAATATGGAGACAGCCTGGAGCAAGTGGGCTTGCATGGGGAGGTGTCACCAATCAGCTGCATGAGCATTGCTATGTGTGTGTGAAGAAACACCCGCAGGATAATAACTGACGCTCTCTTTGCAGCATTGAATTGCTCCTGATACCGGACCTGAGAGTGCGCAGGCAGGAGGCCAGCACTCACCCCAGAGATAAGTCTCTCTTTGGCTCGCTTTTGAGCCTGGTTGTACTATGCACATGTAGTGCATGGTTTTCAGACTGAGTGTATTTAACTGATAATTGTCTTGCTTATCCTATGTTCCCTTGCCTATCCACCTCCCCTCTCCTGACCCTCTTTCCGGTTACCCTCAGTACCGGTTCCTGTCCAACCAACGATTCCCTAACCCTCTTTCCCCCGCCGGGGTCTCGGAAGCCTGTGTAAGCCTTGTCTTGCTTGTGCACAGACTGCTGAGGGGGTGGTTGGTTCATGCCACTCCTGGGCCTGGAGACCGGAGCTGTGACCTACAGCAAGCATTGAAGAAATGCATTAAAGTGTGTGTTGGACAATTTTATCCCCAATTAACCCAATGAGTACACTCACACAAACAATACGTGTGCACAAATCACAGTAGCAGTATTTTGCACAGGATAAGTAAAACGGACAGTACTAAGTATGAGGGTTCAAAACTATCCTCAGTAACCTCTGAAACCACCAAGTACGCAAATGAGTCACCAGCTCTCTAAGAATACTCATACAACTGCAAGACATATGCAACTATCACTACGTAAACCCATAATGGTAGACTACCACTTCAGAATGTACACAGATGTAAATGTAGCAACAGAAATGCACAAGCTTGTAAACGTACCCTTTAGGAATTGGACACTGTAATCCGAATACGCCACCTGATATCTAACTGCAACCAGAATACTACAATGTTATGTGCAGCATTAAAACAACCCAACTCAACCTTCAACAACGACTGTGCTACAAACATATCCTCAAACACTTCCAAAGTATGAGCAGTTACAGTACGCCTACAAGTACGTAAATACTGTCACAATTCTGCAGTAGCACAGTACAATGCCACAGTACTTGCAAAACACCAGCAGCAACCAAACACATAAAGAAACAGTGCTACAAAAGGGAAGCAGGTAAACATTTACAAAACACCAACTGTTCTACAACGCCACCCATCCTACCAACATGTATAGGGCAGAAATCGTAAAGCATTATATTTCCTCCTACTTCAAGTATACACCTTAAAAAGTGCTATAACCACTCCAAACGTTACTGTACTTCATTGTGCACCATAGCAGCAAAGACATTTGGAAGGAATTTTTTTTTTATCCAGCATGGATTTTTTTTCCCACAGACCCAATGATTATGCAAAGAAACACAGGAACTGTGCACATTGCTCAGTACACAGGTTCAAAGCATAGTACTTGTAAAGTACTAGTTATGAGGCTCCAAAAAGTAAATAAATATATGCAATCTAGTGGACTGCAAAGTAACGAAATACCTGCTCTAACATGTTCTGTTCTCTTTTCCCACAGATAATGCAGCAACAATTACTACATTTCACATTCCATACACAAAGAACAGCACAGACCCTCCCCAATCCCAACAGTAAGTATGCAATTATTGGTATCCTACTTCTCTACAGTGTCCACAGTGCATTGTGTGCACTTATTTCTGCAATGCACATAGCAATGCCACAATTTGCAATGCACACCTATATTACACTACGCAGCTTCTGCCTACGCCCTACACGCTTCACTACTCCCAGTACAGTGTAGGGGCTCCAGCCAGGCACTCAATATTGTAGACCCTGCCCACAACTGCTTCTGCACTGTACAACTATGCATACAAACATCTATTCACATACCAGAAACCCCACACATAACACAGCCACCTACCCCTTAGCCACTGCAATTGACATTGCCTGCCATTTCTTCCACACAATAGATAACCTGTTTCCTACATACACTGTTCACCTAAGCCTATAATAAGTGGACACACTGAATACACTACACTATAGTAACCTACCCGATAATCTGCACAATCACAACAATGCAAATTGATCAATGCATCCATATATCTAAAGCAGCTGTCCTAACTGCTGCAACATTTGGCTCCTCGCATTCCACTGGCACCGTTTAGGCCATTAGGTCATCTTCATTGTTATGTACACCTTTTCAAAAGAAGGTATACAACACAGATTTCACTGCAGCACATGGTACACTGGGTTACTCCTTAAATTTTCAAACTTCTGTTTCCCATTCTTATTGCATAATGGAAACACAATTTGAACGCCATAACCCCCTTACAACGTTTGAAGGACGTACGCAGAAATTCCTTTTCTTTGATCAACAACAGCCCCAAACAAGTTCATGCTGCAAGAGACCAAACTGCGTACGATGGCCCAGCCACCCACGTATGCTGAGGCAGCGCACACAGTCTGGCAACGTCCACCGTTGCCTCGTAACACACTGCACATATAAATGTTCCTTAGGAACTGTAAAAGCACATTTTATGTATGTTACCATCTGTGCATTCAGGGCAGCATGTGTACGGCACCATCATCTCTACTTATACGTCGTACTAACTTCACCGTAATGACACTAGCAACATTCGGAAATGCATCATCTCCGGAAAGCGAAACCTAACATACTTCTCCCTCAACAGGACAAGTGCTCATTGTAAAACAACCTTGAGTGGGAACCATGATTAGCTCCAAGGGCAGACATTGTATGGAATTGGAGAAAAAAAGGATACATAACTTACAGGGCAGTTGCTCATGTGCCCCAAAAGGAGTCTGCAGCGATTCCATACGCCGTACACTGCAATTTGTCACCCACCCAATACAAGCATGGAATTTGCCTAAGTTATGTAAGTACAACTTTACATCACATGTGTATTACGATTAAAATGTATTAAGGTGCAGTTCTGTATGCATAATTATAAACTTACTTTAGCGCACACTTTCTCTGTGTGCATTGTACAGAGGTTTTTGATGGCAGTAATCACGGGCCGTTAAAGTGGTATGACTCCAACATTCCCCGTAAATTGCAACTGTGATTGTACTTCGTTTTGTTGCCATTCTTCCCCAGCCCTTGAATTCAGACATAAAGGACAAGACAAAAAGGGAACGCAATTTGTGCAGTGAAACGGCACACCTTATGCTCACTCGTGCAGTGCTACAATCCCTGTTTTGCCCTTACTATGCCCTTTCAAACAATTACCAGTTCTATACACCCTCATTGTATTGAAAGTAATAACGGCCACAGGTGCACACAGCAGTCAACCGACACACAAACATCGACAGCTCATATTTCAATGTTAATTTTTTTTGCAAACCAGCCCCTGCATTATCCTGCAATCCGAGGGGACCCGCATGAGGGTTGTGTTATTTTTTTCTTTAGACACAGACATTGTGCCGTGGGTCTAACAATACTCGCTAGCACTGTCATTTAAAAAAAAAAAAGGAAACACATGAAAGGAGCATCTGGTGGCAACATTTCAACCAAATTTTTTCTTGTATGAAGCCGTACAAGGACAGTATCACCTACAAAACAGAGGCAAGGCAGTGGGTTAACATATGATGCTGATCAATAACACACAGTACATGGTCCATGAGGCAGCCACCTATTACGACATCCTTCCCGCAAACTATTGTCCTGTACGCTGCCACTAATAATGGCTACTTACATCTATTCTTATTCCTCTTTCTTCTCAAATACCTTGCACCTTACTGCACGTGCCAAACTTTCTACATTCCAACAAATGGGTGGTGGACCAAGCATTGCAAGATTACCATAAGCAATGTGTTTTCCGTCGTTATCTGGGCCAACCAATATGGGGCCTGTATGTCCATTTGCGGTTCCGGCAATACGAACCAACCTGCAAACGTTATGATGTAAGGCATCCCAGAGGCAGCAGCTGCTACCTTATCTACCTTGCTAAAAAAAATGTGTTCTTCCTCGGGGCCCACAAAGTAATCCTTTTCCCATTTTGCTAGACGACAAAAGAAGTAGAGAAGTGCACAGACGGCATTGCACACTCGATTTTGTTTGCGAAATAAAGGAGCGGGGATTGCAGCCACCTTACACGTTCTCGTGAACATTCTGTAGCAAAATAAAGCACTTGCAACAATTCACAGTGTAGTTGGTAAATTATGGGAATTTTCTGGAACCGTACGCTGTGTGTGCGCATGTCTGCTTTTGCTTTTGTTTGTTGTTCCTTTCCGGAGCTCGGTGCTCACATGACAGAGTACCTGGAGTGTACGCAGTGTGCAACGACTCTCCACTACTAAAGTCAGCTATGCCAGTGACGGTTGCGATGGTGTAGATGGTGTATGCCGTCCACATGTATATGTAATGGAAGCGATGCCCACATTACAGTTGCACACAATAGGAATGCCAACTGCGTTCGTTGGCCATCTCAAGAAGTACGCAAAAGAAAGCGAACAGTCAGATGGCCTGCCGTCCTGTATATGGCGTGACTTAACGGCGTTGATGATTTTGTCCGGTGCAAATGTATGTGGGTCGTCTCTATATTATACATACTTTAAATGTGTAATGCTTAGTAACTCGTGTCATGTCGCAATATCTTCACTCTCAAAGCACAGGGTATTATCAGAGGCACACCATACCACACACAAATGGTGGCATGTCAGTCTGTGAACGGCAACCAGTCCAATGACGAACACCATATGCAAGTGCAGGCACTTCATGCCAGCTCTGGTGGTGTACCAACTGCAAAATGTCCTCTACAACCATTCTGTAATCGTGCGCACCCACAGGAGACATGCATATTTCCAAGAGTGTACGCTGGAGTTACATATCAGTATAGGAACGAACCCAAAGAAGGCAACATTCTGAAACCTACTTCAAACCAGTGTCCAGACTGTTAGTTCAAAGGGCCCTAGCCATGCACACAAGGCAGTAGGGGCTTGCCACTCCCAATGCAACATAGTACACCGACTGGAAATATCCCGATATCATCTGCAATACTATCCCCATCCCCAATGGGCTCTGAAGGTAGTTGCCTTTGCAGCTACCCGACAATTATGTCAGTTGCTGCGTACATGGTCCATGTCGCAAAAGTGTGACGCTAAAAAATCCTTTCATGTCCCAATGTCTTACTAAACTCCCAGAAGCAAGGCTATGTTCACAGCCACACCATTCCAAACGCAAATGGTGGCATGTCTTAGGACACTTAAATATTTAAAAGTCTGTGGGATGTCAGAAGGTATGGTTATAATAACTTATCCAAATGAGCTAAGGCAAAGGGAATGCACTCTTTATACATATGTGTGCCATCCACATACCATCATCACAGTGGTCCCATGCATGGCCACATTGCGTTGCGGGGTTTGTGGCCAAGACCTAGGCTCTTGGGTACATGCGGAGGCCTACAGCCTCCGCCCATGCACCCAAGAGCCTAGTCCTTGGACACACCCACTAGAAGGCAATAGAGCTATGCATGGGAACATGTGACCACGTAGGTTTCCTAACTACAGTTACGTATGGGTATACAAACGGACCCAAACAAGGCAACATTCTCAAACGTACTTCTAACCTGTGACAAGACTGTTAGGTCCAAGGGACCTAGCCATGCACACATGGCAGTAGGGGCTTTGCAGGCACAACACAACATAGTACACTGACTGGAAATATCCTCATGTTGTATCCAATGCACTCCTCGTCCCCAATGGAGTCTGCCTGCACTCATCAAAAAATGATTGTCGCCTGTGCAGCTACCCGCCAATGAAGCATATATGAGTAGCTGCGTAAATGGTCCATATTGCAAAACTGTGATGATAGAAAATCCTTCCATGTGGCAATGTCACCCATTCTCAATTTCTTTGCATCATCTGCAATGCAGTCCCCATTCCCAAGGGTGTTTCCATGCAGTCGCCACAGAAGGTAATCGCCTGATGAGCCACACACATTGCCTCACTGCTCTCCCATGCATGGAGGCATTGTATTGCGGGGGTGCTGCCCAAGCCCTAGGTTCTTCGCCCATGCACCCAAAAGCCTAGGCCTTGCCCACAACCACTACAAGGCAATGCAGGCATGCATGGGAACATTTGGCTACGTACCATACTTCACAAACGTACCACAGCCACTGGCAGCCCAACCCACCGCCATAACACAATGGAAACCCACAAAGTTAACACAAGCACCGGCACCCCTAGGCAACAGCACAACAGAATTGTCCATTTCTTTGCATCATCTGCAATGCACTCCACGTTCCCAATGGAGCGCCACAGAAGGTTGTTGCCTGAGGAGCTACCCCCAAATTGCTGCATTGCTCGTGTACACCCCTCGCACCCCACCGTCTTCTTTGACCTAAACAAATATATCATATTTTCCGCTTTTCACTCCCCCAAACTTTTCATCCCCTCTTTCACCCACCCGATCCTGCAAACCATGTTTTGCAACCCCTTCCGGCGCGGCAAAATTGCTGCAGTGCTCGCGTACACGACTTGCACACCACCGTCTTCTTCGACCTAAACAAATATATCATATTTTCCACTTTTCACTCCCCCAACATTTTCATCCCCTCTTTCAGCCTCCTGATCCTGCAAACTGTTTTCCAACCCCTTCCGGCACGGCACTATTCTCTGATACACCATGGCGGCATTTCCCAAAAATGTTGATGCACAGCACGCTTCCCTCCAACCAACCACCGTCTGCGTCCAATGTTCACCGACATCACGGCGTACTGCAAGCCAGTGAGACTTTTGTCCGCGGAGTGAACAGGGAAATGAGTCCGCGGAGCAGAGCCAGATATTGCGCATTTTTTGAGACGTACATTTCATTTCTTTGCAACAAAAGTACTGGTCGGATTTCCACCAAACACACAAAAGCACGCTTTCTGAACCAAGCCCCCGCTCCTGCTGCAAATTTGGTTAACATCCGTCCAGCCGTTTGGCCTGTAGCCATGTGCAAAGCTTTTCCCTATTCAGTCTATGGAAAAAATAAAATGTGGGACTGTGATGCTGGAAATGCATCGGAGGGACAGGGCCTCCGTATCCTTGTCCTTTACTTTTTTTTTTATCGTGTGTCCTGTCGCGTTTTCCGCGCAGGAGTTCATGTGGGACTCCTGGCGGTGCAGCTCTCTTTTGGTTTTATGAACGGACCCGTGGGATACCCTTATGGCACCCATGGGTGGGGGTACAACCCTGTGCCCCTAGTGTATGTTTTTGGGCACCTGTGGGTGGCCCGCAGAGCAGGGTATGGGCTGGTGGCAGCTCCATGCTGAAGTTGACAGGTGCGCGGAGTATCCTCCATTTTGGGATACCCCGGCCCTGCCATTGGGATCAGTTGATTCCGGATGGAAAACAAGATGGCCCCTGTGGCCTCTTGCTTTCCATTACCCATTACCTTGTTTTCCCAAAGTCCTGGGAATCCCTGACTCTGTCCCTTCCCCCTGACTGACTGTTGGGTGGAAATGCCATATATGGTGTTGTTGTGAAGGCCCGACCAGACTAGCTGGAGCCTTCCCAGTGATGTATGTTGTGGGTACCTCCTGTGGGTGGGACCTGGGTGAATAGAGTGTGATGAATATGCATTCTGTGTTGTGGGTGTCTAGTATCTGGTGGTTGACACAATGACTGAGACAACCCTGCGCGAAACTGGTATGAATGCAGCTTGGGAGTGTTGAATGGCTCGGTACTTGTCCCAATACACATAACTTATTGTGAGTGTCTGGAGAGAAGTGAATGGCCTGAATACCTTATGTGCTTGATTGGCTGCCTGCCTGCATGAATGCCCTTAGTCGTGATTGGATGCTTGAGTGTGACCCAGCAGAATGAATGGGAGATCAACAGTATATCTGGAGACCTCTCACTGCTAGGAATCGTGTTCAGAAGCTGAAGTCCACTACGACGAGTAACTGGAGTAATTGACGCTTGACCTTGAAGCCCCGCTGGACAAGAAGGAGTGCTGTTGCTCTCCTTCGCAATCTGAAGGCTGCTGTGTTTCCAAGGACTGACCCAGAGACGACCTGGTAAGGCGCCCTCTTCCCGAGATACGAGGGACCATCGTGCACAGCTGATCTTTGCCAAAGCTTTCTGGTAGACAGAACTTCGACAGGCTGCCGACCCGAGACGGGGACTGCCGCGGAATCTCAGAGACGCACTCGGACTGTTGTCCGCCACTGTCGACGACCGCCGTCGCCGACTGGAGCCGCCGTGCTCCCGTTTGCCTAAGAACTTCCATTGATCATCGGACGCTCTCGTCTGCATCGTCACCCGCTGGTCTCCCGCTGGAGAAGGCCCGACCGTCGACGCGCCGAGGAGGATCCACCGGTGGGTTTCCCGCCACCTAAAGACCGCAGAGACGCCGACGACTTGATGCCCTTGCTGGGCCACAGTTGTTCATCATCTCTTTGCGGTCCAGAACTATTGCCACCGAGGTGCCCCGCACACCTCTTCCTTGTAGGACACCAACGCTCTGTCGTTGATGAGCACCGCTAGGAACGAAGCTGCCACTTCACTGCCGTAGTTCATCCTGTTCCCCGTCGGACGTTCGACGACCCTTGACTCCTACCTTAAAGGGAGGGCACTCAAGAAGGGCCGTCGATTCCCCGACACCGAACGCCGAGGTCCTCGACACCTCTCGACGATCCGTGGCTCCTGCCTGAAAGGGAGTTATTCAAGACGGATCGGTCGACACAACGTCGGAGAACTCTACTCCACCAGGTACATTGGGGGGGTAAAACCTTTATTGGAGGAAGTAAGACTACTGAACATTACATGGACTGGGCTTGTGCTATATATCTTTTTATTTACAGGTTTCCCAGGTGGGGGGGGGGGGATCTCCACACAGAACTGTGCTTATTGGTAGGGGTCAGCATTCTGCCTTTTGTTTCAACCATCTTACGTTCCTGCCTATCTCTATTGCTGGTTTCCTAGTTATTAATCTGTGTGCCATTTTAACCGTATAGTTGATGCACTTTAATGAGATTTGATAACATTGGTGGTACCATTCTAGAATTGTATATATTTATCATTATTGACTTCCGAGTACTAAGTGCGTTATTGTGATCGTGTACATACCCTCGAATATTAATTATATAAAGACTGTTTTCAGTGATACAGTGTGTGGACATTCCTTTGTGGGAGTTCGGGGACTACACTGTACTTAAGAACTAGCCTGCATCACCTCCTGAGAAGCTAGGCCTTGATTGCTCGACCACGTACCAATAATAGAGAATCTTGGCTGGGGTCCGCTGTGCCTCTCCTCTACCATATAGAGAGCGGAAGTACAGGCACCCCCTACCAGTCTTTACAGGGACCCCCCCCTACAACTTTGGCCCCCCTCCACGAAACCTCACCCAACTTTCAGCGGGCCCCATATACTTTTTTGGCAGAGTTTGGTGAAGATTCGTCCTTAGGGAGCAAAGTTGTAAGCTGCCGAAAAAGTGGTCTTCCTATGGGTTTAGCAACTTAACCATAACTACACGGCCGCTACCGCTGGTTGTGTTTTATACATATATATATATCTCGCTCTCTGAGACTTGTGGAATCTGCTTAGATCACATGCTGCGCATAGGCCGACATCTAGTGGAAGCGGCAGAGTATTAAAGTTTGTTTTTCGAACCTCGAAAAGGGGTGTGGAACTAGGGCGTGCCAGTAATACTATCCCTAGTGTGACGTCCCCTGTACCCTGTACCCATAATCCCTCACGACCCTCAGATTGTTTGTTTATTCATTTGACGATGCGCACCAAACCCTTAGGTGGACGGGCGCAACAGTACAAGAATTCTCGAGGCTTAGTTACAGTGCCAGTCTCAGGCAGATACATACATGTGAATACAATATAATATAATATAATACAGTATACAATACAAGATATAGCTGATCAAGGTGGGCATTACTTATATTTAGGGTGGGTATATACATGTGAATGATATACCCAACCCAGTGGATAATACAGGATCTAGCTGACCAAAGATGCAAGTCAAGGACCAGGGCTAAGCATAGTCAAGTTGAGGGTGAGGGTGGAATGGCAGAGAGGGGACGAGCAGGTTATAAGTGGTTGGTGTGGAGCCAGTTGATAGCATTGTCTAAATCTGGCGTAGGGTAGTGGGCGTCTAAGGTCAATTGGAAGTGTATCCCAGGATTGTGCAGCTTTGACTGGGAAACTGGTTCCTCCAGCCGTAGTCAGCTTAAATCGAGGGGTTTCGAGCATGAATGAATTGGCAGATCTGGTGGGTCGGGACGTGGTTCTCCTAGCAATTTTTTTTTTCCTCTAGGTACGATGGAGCTAGATTGTTTAGGCATTTGGATGTGATGGAAATAGTTTTCTTCTCTTTCCTCGATTTAGTGATGTGGTCTCTAGTTGGGACGTTCAGCGCTGCTCGTAGGGCATTATTTTGCAGTCGTTGTAGTTTGTCAGTGACATTTGTTGGCTCCAGAGTACAAGGCATTGCAATAATCTAGTCTGGACGTAATTAGAGTGTTAGCCAAGGTGATACAGCTGGCACTGGAGAGGAATGGTCTGGCAGCGCGTATTAGCTTGCAAGTGTAAGCTGTTGTGGAGGCGAGGGCGCTAACTTGCTTTTTGAGGGTGATGGAGGATTCTAGATAGAAACCTAGTGTTTTTACTACAGGCATAACTGTAATGATATTGTTATCAATATTGAAGGATGCATAGTTTGGGGGTTGTTTTTTTAGGTTGGTGTCAGATCCGAGGAGCAGTATCTCAGTTTTATCGTCATTCAGGCAGAGGCCATGGGTCGCCATCCATGCCTGAATGAGGATGTATATCTCATTCACCAAAGCCAGGTCCGTTTCATAGTTGCCCGAAAGGGGTATGAGGATCTGGGTGTCATCTGCATAATTTTTGTAGGTGACGCCCAGTCTGTCCAACTTGTCAAACAGTGGCTTGGTGAAAATGTTATACATAGTGGGTGAGACACAGGAACCCTGTGGGACTCCACATGTTATTTGGATAGGATCAGCACAGGTTGAGGTTGAAAAGACTCTCATAGTGCGGTTAGCTAGAAAGGATTGGAACCATGCAATGGCTTCCCCTGTGAAATTGGCAGCGAGCCTGAGGTGGTTGCATAGAACTGCGTGATCCACCAGGTCGAAGGCTGCAGACAGGTCCAGTAGAAGTAGCAATGCCATTTTCTGCTATCCTTCAGCTCCTCAATTTTAGTCTTGAGGTCTAGCAGGGCTGTTTCGGTACCAAGGAGGGGACGGAAACCTGATTGCTGAGAACCTAGCAAGTGGTTGGCTTCCAGGTAGTCCTGGATTTGTAAGTAAGCCACTCTGTCAATGATTTTCAGAAGGAATGGCACAGTAGTGATGGGTCTGTAATTGGTTGGGATGGATGGATCAAGGGTTTGTTTTTTGAGTAGGGGAAGGACCCAAGATTCTTTCAAGTTGGTAGGTGCTGTGTTTGATTTAAAAGAGGAATTTATAAGCTTCGAGATAAAAGGAGCTAGGTCCCTAGCTGCATCCTTTATTATTTGCGCTGGGCAGCTGTCGCCCTTGCAGTTGGACGGTTTCAGGGAGAGAATGACTTTTTCACTGCCAATAATGGAGATTGTTTTGCAACTGAAAGGAGGGATAGTATTGGGCCCGATAGGCAATGGTGATTTTTGATCAAAGAGGGGCAGAGAGTCCATTTTCGTTTGTTATTTTGTGTTGCAGGGTGGTGATTTTGTTAGATAGGGCGTTTTGTATGTTAGTACACCATGTCTTGTCCTTGGGAGTGGTGTCTGCTGGTTGTAGGGGAGATTCCATTTCCCGGAGGATGGAAAAGAGTTTCTTGGTATTTGATTTAGCTTTTGTAATTCTATGTCAAGACCGGAGGCTCCCATTATGCTTCTCTTTCTTAATTTATAAATAGAAAGCTCAGCAACAAGTGTTTATGCACCTTACTGAGAGCACAGGTATGCATGACAGGCAAAAGGTACATGAAAACACAAAGAAACTTAGAAAACATGAAATAGAAATGTGTAAATCCAAGAAGAAACTCCATTTCCCATGGAGCTTCAGGAAAGGTCCAGCAAAGGTCACCAACATGTGACTTCAGTCCACCAATGAATAACTAGCTGTCCATATAAACAGTCATGTATATGATGTCACTTCCTCTTTCGTGCTGCTCACAGCAAAGATAAGTACCTTTTGTTTATCTCATTGTCTATGAAATCTATAATTTTATATTTAAATAATATTTAAATAATATTTGGCGGTTGATGTGAGGATACCTTTGAGTGTGGATGAGGTGAAGGCTGTGGTGGTGAAGCGGGTTATGGATGAGTGGCAGGAGGGGTGGGAGAGTGGGGTGAAGGGCAGGTGGATGTTTGGTGTTCGTGAGAAAGTGTCTGTGAAGGTGGATGCAGGGAAACTGGAATGGTGGAGGAGGGAGGAGTTGATGCTGAACCGGTTGAGGATAGGGCATGTGGGGCTGAATGACAGTCTGTTTCGAGTGGGGGAAGCGTGAGTCGAGGGACTGTGCGGTGTGTGGGGTGCCTGAGACTGGGACAATTTTTGCTTGCGTGTGAGAGGCATGTTGAGGAGAGAGAGTTGATGAGGGTTCGGTTGTCTGCGCTGGGAGTGGCTGAACTGAGTGGGAAGGCTTTGCTGGGAGGAGTCAGGGTGAGAGGCAGTTGAGAGGAGCAGTGTGCTGCTAGATTTTGTGGGGCAGGCGGGGCAGTGGGAGGAGTTATGAGAATGTGAGGGCTGTGTGTTAGATTGGTGGGGTAGGTGCACATCATCCTTTTGGATGGGGAAGCGCCTGCGTGGGTCCGCCCACGCATTCGATAATTTGAAGAAGAAGAAGAAGAATATGTATTTTCATATTAATGGTGCATAATTCGGGAATCTATGTTCCACGTGTAGCCTTCGATTGTATTTGCTTTAACAACGTTATTTTTGTGATACGCGGAAGCACGCTTCTTTTCTTGTCAGTTTCAGCGACCTTCTGCGTCAGCTGCTTGGCAGCCGTCGGAGGATCTGTCAACAGACAGGAGCCCTCGCGTTCGCGAGCAGCCCTGCCTTTATCTAGTAATCACTGCATTCCGACGTGCGCGCCCCCCGGCTCGCCTCTTCACTCCTTCAGAGCCTGGGGAGGCCGCGTACGGAGAGCCTTTACATCGCGGTTACCCCCCGTGACCGCTAGAGGTAGCTTCTGCTCCCTGAGTCCTTTCCTCTACAGCTGGCGCTCGCTTGTCATTTCCGTTGCTTTTACAACAGATTTTGAAAGCGCGTGCCAGCTGCAGCATATGGGGCCCTTTCTCCTGCTTTGACAGTTCATATACATTTTTTTTTTTTTAAAACGGAAAGAAAGCGAAAGGAAGCCTCTGAGGACAACCTCCACAGAGGGGGGATTCTTTCTTTACAAAGACAGCAAGGCATCGTGCTCCACACCTTCCTTTGCTGACATTAAGTGGGCTGAGAGAAGGCTGTCTGTTGCCCACAAGCGACATTTATTTTTTAAAAAAAAGGTGCAATCAGATTTATTATGGCAGCTCAATACTTTCCTCAGACAAACCAGGATTGGTCTGATAATGAGGAGGAAAAATATCAGATATATGAGGTGGCAATGGCAGACAGCCTCAAAAAGGTGCTGGGATCTTCAGTGGAGACCAGCATCAAGAAGGCAGTATCTGAGATGCTCCTGCCTATCCAGCAGCGCCTAGACAGCATGGAGGAGCATCTACAGGAGACCTCCCCGGCGGGGAGAAAGAAGACTCATAAAAGGAAGCACCTTACAGATGGGGGGATGTACTCCGGCTCGTAGGAACAAAGACTCCATCACCCCCTCCCCCCTGAGCCAGCCTACACCTGCCACCGCTGCCATCTCAGACGCCTTCTCCAGGTTGAAAAAAGCCTTTATGAACAGGAAGGACACCCCTTCCCTTGAAGGACCCTCTTGCCCCGAGGAAGACAACAGGGGTACTAGACCCTCAAGCCCGGAGGAATATCAACAGGGCACTGATGACGAAGCTAGAGGGGTCTATTATATCGATCATCCCCTTTCATCCTCCGAGGAGGATAGCCAAACTATAGGGTCTCAACCCTCTACCTCGGGGATTGCGGCAGTCCCCATCCCCAAGAAGGTAACCGCGGAACGGCCCCCTTCCAGGGGAATGTTTACTCCGGAAGATCTTGTGCACCCCAGATCTACCGACTGGGAACCTTTGTCCAGAAAAACCAATTACATCATGAGTAGGCTTCGCAAGCCTCTGGATAAGGAAGTAATGGCCAGATTAAAGGCAGAATGCCCCCGTCCTGAAATTCCTGGGAAAGTAGCCCTCAGGATGATCACATTTCTGGGAAAGAATGTGAAGGACCCGAGAAAGGGTATTGACTGCGCTTGGAGGTCCTGCCAGGACAGAGTCCTGGACGCTACCGGTCCTCTAGCTAAGATTATGGACCTGGCTGAGGTGGCCATTGATTCCGGTGATCCCATCGACCCAGCGATCCTTTCAGGTTGGGCGCAAAGAGTTCTCTGTCTACTGGGTAATGCCAGTTGCGCCATCTCGGCTGGGCGCCGTAAGGGTATCCTATTTAAAATTGATGCCAAGCTAGCCGAGCTAGCAGATACGGAATCTGGAGCAGAAGCCCAAGGTCTGCTTTTCGGAGACCCATTCATGAAAGAAATGTTGAAATTTGTTGGCACCTTTACAGCCTTGGATAAGGCTCAAGCCTCCATCAGATGAGTTTTTGCTAGTAAGGTTTTCTCCAGGGCCGGACGAGGCAGAGGTTACTCCTCCGCCCGCTTCGCTTTTGATCGAAGACCTCAGCAGTCCCGGGACCAATAAAATTCTTGGCAAAACCGCTCAGACACTTTCTTCCCGTCAAGAGGGCGGGGAAGAGGTCGTGGATGGAGAAGAGGTGCAAGATATCCAGCTCAACAGCAAACTACAGGTCAGTGTACCCATAGAAGTGCCTGCACCACAGACACCTATGGGGGGAGATTAGCTCTTTTTGCACAAGCATGGGACTCCTTATCAGGAGATGCATGGGTCAGGGACGCAGCGCGCGGCCTGCGCTTCGAGTTCTTCGCTCAACCTCATCAGACAGCTCGCCTTTCTCCAATAGTAATGTCAATAGCAGACGAGGAAGCGTTAGACAGCGAAGTACGCAGTCTACATCTAAAACAGGCAATTCGCCCCTGCTCGAGCCAAGGCAGCTTCTTCAGCCCTATATTCTTGGTTCGCAGGAAGCAGAAAGTACGCCCAGTGATAAATTTGAGGGCTCTCAACGACTTCATTGTCTACCATCACTTCAAGATGGAAGGAATACACATGCTCAGGGACATCCTGAGGCCAAACGACTGGCTTGTGCGCCTCGACTTGAAGGACACTTACCTAGCAGTTCCCATTCACCAGGCCCACGTAAGCTATCTCTGGTTTTCCTGGAAAAACCAAGACTGGGAGTGCACAAGTTTACCTTTTCGGGCTCTCCTCAGCGCCTTGGGCCTTTACCAAACTCCTACAGCCCGTAGTAGCCCGCTTGAGAGAACTGGGAGTCAGATTGATCGTCTATCTAGACGACATTACGACATTATCTTCATGGCACATTCTCAAGCCCTAGTAGAGCATCAAGCCAAACTAGCCGTCGACCTACTACACAGTCTTGGTTTCCTCATAAACTGGGAAAAATCAATACTCAGTCCATTTCAGAATCTAGAATTTCTCGGTTTCATGGTAAACACCATGAACTCGCAACTTCATCTTCCTGTGGCCAAGATACACGCGACACGGAGGGAGATCTGCAGACTCCTGCAGAGGGACCTCATATCTCTTCGAGAGTTAGCAAGAGTAATCAGTCTCCTATCTTCTTCCATTCAAGCAATATTTCCCAGTCCCCTTCATTAGAAAATTGCAAAAGCTCGAGGGTCAGCACCTGAGACGGAGCCTCTCCTACTCTCAGCGTCTGATACTGTTGACCTCCGCGAGAAAGGAGCTCAACTGGTGGCTCACTCACATGGAAGCCTGGAATGGCAGAGCCATTTTCGGATCCACCCGCGATATTATCATAGAATCAGACGCCAGTCGCTCCGGTTTTGGAGCGAGATGCGGCTCTGTCGCCACAGGAGGGACTTGGTCACCTCAGGAGCTGGAAATGCATATAAACTGTCTGGAGCTCCTCGCAGGTTCCTTTGCTGTGCGCTCTTTTGCCAGAGGTAGAGCGAGTTGTTGTATCTTGCTGAAAATGGACAACATTTCCGCAGTACGGTACATCAATCATCTGGGAGGGTCCAAATCAAGACCCCCTAGCGGAGCTAGCCAAGTATTTTTGGCATTTCTGTTTGGAGCATCGGATGTAGTGGCGGATTGGTACTCCCGTCACTCCACAGATTTCAGCGACTGGATGCACAACAGAGAGGTCTTTCTCCGCCTCCAGCGAACATGGGGCCCCATGTCCATAGACCACTTTGCATCCCGCCTGAACACCCAGCTACCTGTCTTTTACAGCTGGAGGCCGGATCCAGCAGCAGCTGCAACCGATGCATTTCTCCAGCTGTGGACCAGGGGGATTCATTATGCCTTTCCCCCATTTACCATGATGGCGAGGACCCTGGCGAAGGCCCGTCAGGGGAATACGGACCTCGTCCTCATAGCACCGGTCTGGACCTCTCAGACTTGGTATCCAGTTCTTCTGGAACTTTCTTCGGATTTTCCAATCCTTCTACCCCAATTTCCAGATCTCATGGATCCGTCAGGGCAGCATCACCCCCTTCTCTTCAACGAATCGCTGAATCTAGCAGCCTGGAGAATTTCAGGTCGAGGTGGAGAATTCCCAGCATATCAAGCATGGCCGTCAACCTCATCGAGGAAAGCTGGTCCTCTGCTACCCTCAAGAGGTATTCTAACTCCTGGAGCGCCTGGTGTAACTGGTGCCGGAGGAACGGTTCACATCCAGTTTCAGCACCTACAGAGGAAATCCTAAATTTCCTGGCATCATTGGTTGAAATAGGACAGTTAACGCCTACCGCTCAGCTATTTCTGCCGGGCATGACCTCATTCAGGGGCTTCCAGCAGGAGAGCATCACCTCGTTCGCAGACTGCTTAAAGGCATCAGACTTACAATTCCGCCCCGTCCCGCTATGATAAACTTTGGGACGTTAACAAGGTGCTGAATCTTTTTCTGTCATGGCCTCATAACAAGGACCTATCCCGGACTGCTCTGTCAGGCAAGCTTACTACGCTGCTCTGCTTAGTCTCCTGCAGGAGGGTCTCTAATGTCAGAGGTCTCGATCTGGCAGGCAGGACCTTTTTTCCTGATGGTGTAGTATTCCACTTGCACAGGAGAATGAAATGTAGCTCTAGGGTGATTTCGTACCCAACTTTCAAAGACCAGCCTAAGCTTTGCCTAGTTAAATGCTTAAAGGTTTACGAGGAGCAGACCGCCCCGCTTAGGACTTCCCCTAATGGGCAACTACTGATAGCCCTGCGTAAACCGCACAAGGCAGTTTCAGCTCCAACCCTAGCATCCTGGGTGCGCTGGACTCTAACTCAAGCAGGAATAGATGCGCTTCATTTCGGGTCCCACTCTGTGAGAGGAGCCACGGCTTCCAAAGCATTTCAGGTCAGAGTCCGCCTAGAAGATATCATGAGAATGGCGGACTGGGCAGGTGAATACATATTTAAGCAATTCTACCTGAAACCGGTAGAACCAGCATCTATTGTGGTAAGTAAGCTTTAAACAAGCATAATGGGAGCCTCCGGTCTTGACATAGAGTAAAGATTTTCCATAATAACTTACTAGAAAGTCTTAATTCTATTAAAGACACAAAGGCGAGCATTATCCCGCCCAGCGAGAGAAATAACAGCGCTAGTCACCCTTGGGGGTAATAATTGAGCGCCTTGTTTGGGGATGTTACTGCTTATTTGACTGACTTATGTATGTCAAGTTAACACACTATTTCTCTCCCACCCCCGTAAGGGGAACTAGGGTTCTCTGATGCATAAACTAATTCTAGTTATTTTCTCTTCCCTGACAGTGGCTACAGACAAGCCATCCTGATCGCTGTTAAGATGGATTTCTGAACTCTGTCCTGGAGGGGCAGAGGTTCAGAAGGCCAGCCTAGTTTCTTGGAACATGGTAACCTCTGGACAAGCCAGACCAATCAAGGTAGCGATCACGGCGGTCAAGACTAGGTCTCAAGAGGGGTGAGGGTGACTGAGAGCCTGCAATGAGCACACAAAGCAAGGACACTTGCAAATTACTCCAAGCAGGTGTTATATTAAAAATATAGACACATTTATTACAAGGCCTTTGTAATATTGACCATAGCAAAGAATCACGATAAAACTCAAGTAAACCAATACATCACAATCAAATACAGTATATATCCAATTAACGAAGGGTCTAAAGTGTTAGAAGCACGAAATATGCAGACCACCTAGATGGGGAGGAAAACAGGCAGTGCAAGTAATCGTTTAGAGCCAGTTCGCCTTCAGAGGCCACCTAACTAGAAGGAAGTCCGAGCCCTACGAAGAGTTGAGCCTTATGCTCAAAAGTACCTGCACACGCTGGTGCCGATGGGCCAAGGGGAGTCTCTTCAAGGAAGTCGGGCAGTTCAGAGGGGTGAACAAAGGAGGGCGAACAGATCTCCGCTACTCAAGCGCGGCCTCCACTTGCGGGCAGAAGCAGAGCGCGAGTGCGAAAAAGGTGTGCTGTTTAACACAGCGAGGAAAAGCTACGGGCTACTGCAGGAGGGTGACCAGTTCCTAGCGTTGCTACTCACCGGTCCCCGATGCAGGCAGACCCAGGCTTCTCCGCATCAGTTTCAGTGCTGGCAGGTTCAGATGCGAGCCGGGGACGTCTCGGCGTCGTGTAGATTCCGCGGCAGCAGAAGTTAGTTGAGGATGTCCCAAACGCAGTGAACCCGCACAGCTTGTTACCACAGCAGGGCAACAAAGCGGCCATGTGTATTTCAGCCCAATGTACACTTCTCACTTCAGACCTGGGAATGCCAAGTGTACGAATCGTGTGAGAGTGTCAAGGACTCGGAATACAGCAGCAACCTGACGGCGGTTACAGAGCAAGACTCCTGGGTAAGCTGGTCAGTCCACTGGATGGCCCAGAGACGCTTCCGAAGGCTTACGTGCAGGAGATGATGAAGATGCCGAGAATAGTTGTCCCCACTATTCCAAAGGGTCGAAGTACCAGTACAGGCCTTCTCGTTCGATCAGAGGCAGAATGGTTTCACAGAGCGACAGCAGTGCAGAGGAGCAGTCCTTCAGCGGGTCACCAGCGATTCCTCGGTTCAGCCTCTTGGTTGCAGGATACTTGGCTCCTGTATCCGTTGTTCGTGAGAACTCAGGAGATCGACATGGTAGCGCCAAAACGGAGAGGACCCAATGGGAGATCTGCTCTCAAAACACTCACCATACGTGGACCTATCACGGACCACGGTGGTCCCAGGCATTCAAGACACACTAGACTCTCTGGCACCCAGGATGTTTATTGGGACCAGACATCCCAGCGCACATCCTGGAGGCACACACAAGGCCTGTAGAAGCCTGAGAAAGCATCTGTGTTTCGCGGGAAAGTACATGCCCAAATAAGGAAGGCCCTGGGTCGGCTTGACCTGGGGAACATGATGGGGGCTAGACAGTCAGCGGGCAGGACAAAGAGCCTCGTGGTCAGGCCATTTTGGGAGCCTGGCCACCATTTCGGTCTAAGTGCGAGAAACGTGCTTAAACAGCCAAAAGGAGCTCAAAACACAAAGAAACGATCGCTGCCACCAGTCCCGTCCGTGATTCACTTGCACTGTTCATTAACAATCCAAAGAGAGTGCCTAGGGCCTGTAGAGTGACTAGAGACCCAAGAGAGCAGTAACTTAGCTTACAGTGTCCTCTTGTGTCATGTTGCGTGAAAGCTGCAACATGATAAAAGAACTACGGAAAACAACGTTTCCCGGTATTGACTGTCTTAAGGGCATGTCAGTTTCCCCGTAAGAATAGAGCGAAAGCCCAGAGGAGTGCGGCGGAAGGCTGCGCTTCTCTGGCAAAGTCTAGATCAGGGGGAAAACAACAGCAAAAAGTTTAGGGGTTGCTACATGGAAGGAAAATTACCTACAATTATGAAATCTTTCCTAACAATCGCCTAATCAGCTCTGCTTAGGCTTCTGCCTTAAGACAACCTCAGTTGCAGTTCTTCATTCTACCGTTTTTCTTCTTGAACAGCCAAGATCACAGCCTCGAAAAAGGAAGTGACATCATATACATGACTGTTTATATGGACAGCTAGTTATTCATTGGTGGACTGATGTCACATGTTGGTGACCTTTGCTGGACCTTTCCTGAAGCCCCATGGGAAATGGAGTTTCTTCTTGGATTTACACAGTTCAATTTCATGTTTTCTAAGTTTCTTTGTGTTTTCATGCACCTTTTGCCTGTCACACATACCTGTGCTCCCAGTAAGGTGCATAAACACTTGCTGCAGGGCTTTCTATTTATAAATTAATAAAAGAGAAGCATAATGCTTGCCTCCGTGTCTTTAATAGAATTAAGACTTTCTAGTAAGTTATTATGGAAAATCGTTATTCTATCGTTGAATAGATTTTTTTTTGTATTGATGATTTCTTTCTTATAGAGCTTGGATAGTTGGGCTAGTTTAGCTTTGTTGTTTTCAGTGGGTGAGTTGCCCCAGATGGCTTGGCGCTTTCTTTTTGTTTTCTTAAGTCCTTAAGTTGGGGTGTGAACCAGGCATTCAGGTGTGCGACCTGCTTACCTCTGCGCAGTTTGGTTGGTGCAATGGTGTCTAGTGCAGTGGTCAGTTTTGTTGAAGGTATCCACTAAGGTGTCTGGGTCAGTGTTATTGTCCAGGCTATTAATGGCCGGGAGGAGGAGAGGGATGAGTTTTTCGTCAGTAATATCTTTTTTTGCTTGTGGTGGGGAGGGGAGGTACCATGTTGATAGTTTTAGGGCTCAGGAGATCAAGTGTGGCGGTAAAGTTTATTCGATAATGGTCCGTCCAGAGTTGTGGGATAATGTCGGTGATGGCAATGTTACATTTGAGGTCTGATACCTAGTCGAGGGTTCTGCCTTTGATTTGGGTAGGGGCGAGGACTTTTTGGGTAAGCCCGTGGTCATTAAGTAGAGCTGCAATTGAGTTGGCGTGTTTGTTATCTAGGTCATTGAGGCCAATATTGAAATCCCCCATCAGCAATGTTTGGGAGTGGTTTTGAGAGTTGTTCGCTGTAAGGTTAGTGAGGTCGTTTTCAAACGTCCCTTCTGGTCCTGGGGGCCTGTAGATCAAATGGATGGTCAACGTGCGGTTATTAGATAACAGCAATTTGACTGTGAGTATTTGACAGGAAGAACATGGGGGAGAGGTGGCAAGCCTAATGGGCAAGGTGGTTTTGGAGATGATGGCTAGGCCACCGCCTTTGGTATTGGGTCTATCTACCCTAAGGATCTGGTAGCTGTCAGGTATAGCTATCAGGGTAGGTCCTACAGCCTCGTGGAGCCAGGTCTCTGTTATGGCGAGTAGGTCCAGGTTATCGTTGTTTAGGATGTCTGCAATTTTGGTGGCGTGGGCAACCATGGATCTGGCGTTGATGAGTGACCCTGTTAGCGTTAAAGAGCTCTTAGGGTTAGGATTGTGAGAGGGTTTTGTTGTGTGTCTAATTTGGTTTGAATGCTTCTTTAGGTGTGAGTGGTCCGGCACTAAGATAGGAGTGACTGTTTTAGCTACCTGTGCTCGCTTGGCCAGGTGGTGGGGGGTGGAGAGGAGTCCAGTGGTATTGCTTGTTTTATTTCTTTTAGGTTCATAGATGCAGGGTAGTCTTGACCTAAGTCTCGTGTTTCTGTCTGTGGGTGGACTTGAGCTATAGGTAGCAGAGGCCATGATTATGATGAGACCAATCATGAGCATAAGAGTCGGGGTAATTGTATTTTTACTCATGTTAGGCAGGGTGGTAGTGGGCAGTAGGCACTTAGCTAGCGTTATTAGTGGTAACAGTTAGTGTTAGGTGTCGCTAAAGGACTACTATATAATGATGGTCAGGAATCAGTTTCAGCAGAAGGGGATAACCTAGTTGAGCTGTCTCAGTAGAAGCTAAGAGTGCAGTGTACAGGTAGAGGGTGCAGTTTCAGCGGGGGCTGAATTGTGATGCGCCTATATTAGAAGATTATAGTATGAGATAGCAATGCGGTAGGCAGGTGGCTGATTTCAGTGGTGGGGTTCGCCTGAATTCGTGACAATAAAGGCAGAGAATGCAAATAGCTAGTTTAAATGGTGAGGGATCTCCTAAATTTGACAATCACAGTAAAGGCTGAGAATGCAAGTAACTAGTTGAACAATTAGGGTTCACCTAAATTCGAAAATCACAAATATAGGCTGAAAATGCATGTAGCAGTTTGAGCAGTGAGGGTTCGCCTAAATTCAAAAGTCACAGTATAGGCTGAAAATGCATTAGTTTAAACAATAAGGGTGCACCTAAATTCGAAAATCATAACATAGGCTGAAAAAGCATGTAGCTAGTTTGAGCAGTGAGTGTTCACCTAAAATCGAAAGTCACAGTATAGGCTGAAAATACATTAGTTTTAAGAGTCCACTCTGTGGGCTGACAATGCAACAGCAATAGAAGCAGGTGGCTAGTTTCAGCAGTGGGGTTTCAGTGGTTAAACAGTTAGACAGTAGTTCCTCTGTAGATGCACAATGTCGGTATCTGGATGGCTAGGCAGGGTGTGGGTAGTCTAAGCCCAGAGGGTACCACAACTATGGCTAGATTGTTTTTTTCCGCCATACTAGTCGGACGCATGTTGCGGAGTTCCCTTGGCATTAGCCAATTATACTAAAATTATTATTAAAAAACGTCCCCGTTCCCTTCTACCCTACACCGAAAATCGACGTCAGTGAAGATCGAGGAAAACAGCCGTTGAGAACTCTGAAACGAACTTTGGTCCTCTGCCCTCTACAAGTAGGGAGAGTGGGGGGTGGTCATACATGCTTTCCCACATTTATTTCCTTCATATACCCGCCTGCTGCCAATTTGACACATATGGAGAGTACTCCTTTCAAATTCTGCCCTAAGTGTAACAGGAAGTTTCCCTGGGTAGATAAGCACAATACGTACAATCTGTGTCTCCCACGAGACCATCCTGAGACTACCTGTAGAGCTTGCAAACTCTTCAAGCTGAAAACACTTAAGGACCGCTCCACTAAATGCTGGGCCCACTACCCCAGGCAACTTGAGGCCATGGATGCCGGAGGGTCATTTAGCGATGGCAGCAACGCGGCCGTATCGGACGGCGAGGGCAGAGGGGAGACTTTAGACACCCACGCGCAAGCCCCTGACCCCGGAGGACTGGCCGGCGGCCCAGTTTTGGGGACAACAACCAGCGGCATAAGCGCGAGACACACTACTTGCACTAAACACATCAGCCCCGGCCGTGACTCGACACGCGTGTCGAGCGATCAGTAACGGAAGACACTGAGAGCAGTCCAACGAATCTGTGTTCTCTGGCCGTTCCCGTTTGCGATCGCCTCATGACAAAGACCAACCGTCCGCAGTTGGAAAAGGTGTCACACTCCCAATAGTCCCAGGGGCCTGATCGTCAGAAGACGATTCCGACCTCTATCCTCAGGCAAGGCGTGTAGCGTCTACTCACGAGATTCAACGTCCTTCCTCCAAGTCCACCTTCGAATCTCGTACCACCTCCGAATCTCGACGCAAGGCGTCAGATCCCTTGGAAGCCCCTAAAAGCTCTGGGAAACATTCCTCTAGTTATGGGAAGGGGGATAAACAGAAAAAACCTTCAGAACACCATGCTCATAAGGAAAATCAAAAGGCCCCTAAATCAGTAGGAAAGTCTAAGGTCCCTGACCCTCCCACTAAAGCCAAAATCATCCCTCCCACTGCTCAAGATATGGGCATGGAGGAGGAAACACAAGATGTTGTGGGTATCCCTAGCTCCAGAGAATGGAATTCAGCTGATATCGATAGGGTTATGAGAAGAATGTAATTTTTTGCAGACGTCTATGAAAAAGACCCTAACTATTTTCATAGTTATGCCAACACACCAGCTACCTTGGCCCCTTCGGGATCCAAGGCCTCTCAACCCCCTGATAAAAGACTCCGCTCTGATGCCCCGGCGCAGGGCTTGGTCACAGACCATTTGGGCATTAAACCTTACCATCCGTAGTCATATTGTGAGGAACAGAACCACGGATGCTGGAAGACCAAACAGGGGTCTCTTATTATGGGGATGACGAGGACCAGGAGGAGGAAGAGGAGTAGGAGGCTGAAGCCTATATTCTTGACTCCCCAATTCCTAAAGACCCCCCGTTGAATGACTTACCGTTAGATAATCAACCACTCCTCAACGAGGTACTGGCTAAGGCAGAAAGCCCATTTTCATATTGACACACAAGGTGTCCAAGAGGACAGGGATTTTGTGGAAGAAATCGTAGGTGACAAAAGAGCCATTACTTAGGCTATCCCTATATTAAAATCTATCCAGCGTAGAATTGACCCCACGCTGTTAACTCCAATTCTTACTCGTGCGGTTAATCCATGAGTTGAAACATTATTCCGTGCCGCACCCTCCGATCCCCTCTGCATTAGGGGTCAATTAAAACCTGATTCCCTGGTAGTCGCAACCACCAGAAAGAGGGCAGGTACACCACTTGCTTCTTCTGAAGCACCTCCCGATAAAGAGACCAAGAAACTATATGCTCTGACTCCACTTCCACCTATCAGGCACGAATTGCTAACACTGCCACTCTTTTGGCAAGCTACAATTGCCATCAATGGGAAGAAGTAGCTGCTTTAGTATCCTCCGCACCTGAACCACTGACGAGCCAGTTGGCTCAGCTGGCAGCAGATGGTAGGTCTGTATCAGGATGCATACTTAAAACAAACTTTGATGCAGCAGATAATGCTGGAAGATTAATCGCAGAAGGCACTGTAATAAAGCGTCACGCTTGGTTAAGACAGTCGGGGTTCAAACCCGAAACCCAAGACACTCTTATAGACATGCCGGTAGAGCCGGACGTACTATTTAGCAAGGCAGTGGAGGAAGCCTTAAAAACAGCTTAGGACGAGTATGAGAACCTAAAATCTCTCGGACAACTCACGAATAAACCCTCAGGACAGAGGGGAAACACTCATTTTTGTCGCTTTCGGGGCCAAAGCTCCCAGAGGGGTTCAAACTACTATCAAAATCAAGGAAGCTCACGGGGCAACAATCAGTTCCAATCATCACAGGGCTTCCCCAGAGGGCAGCGCAGAGGCCGCACTAGGGGTGGAGGCAGCCCCGCCAAAGGTGGTACGCCACCCTGTAAACTGACGTTCCGCTTCGGGTCCCCTCCCATGCATCCCCAGTAGGGGGGCGCATTTCCACCTTCACCCATGCATCGGAGGGGATCACTTTGGATAGATGGGTGCTGTGCACAGTGTCCGCAGGATACTGTATAGAGATACTAGGGCGCCCCCACGACCATCCTCGGAGACAGAAGGTACGCGCGTTGGAACACCAGAAAATCCAAATGCAAAGGACGCCATAGAACTCGTCCGGAGCAGCCAGGTAAACAGGGATATTTATTCAACCTACTTCCTTGTGCCAAAAAAAGATTGAACTATGCGCCAGTTTTAGATTTGCGCCCTGCAAACAAGTATGTCAAGCCACAAAAATTCTGCATGACTACACTACAAGAGGTAATCCCCCTGCTAAAAAAGGGGGATTACATGGCAACATTGGATATGAAAGATGCCTATTTTCATATTTCAATGTTCCCAGCGTTTCAAAATAGACAACCAGTACTACCAGTTCAAAGTGCTGCCCTTCGGTATAGCCTCGGCTCCAAGGGTATTCACCAAGGTAATGGCGGTGGTGGCGGCGCACCTATGCAGGGACTGGGAGGCAATCCCAGTGTAACCTTACCTGGACGACTGGCACATTACAGGGGAATCCCCCTTAATTTGCAGACTAACCATCCAAACAACAATCAACCTCCTCTTCCAATTGGGCTTCTCAATCAACTAGAAAGAATCAAGCCAAGTTCCTAGGGGCTATCCTAAACACCCAAGAGGGGTTGGTCTTTCCATCAGAGGAAAGAATTCGAAATCTGTTGCTGCAAATTCATCAATATAAGGCCGGTCGCCAAATAAGGGTGCGCAAAGCGATGCGTTTGCTAGGCATGATGGCATCTTGCATTTATCTGGTTCCCCACGCGCGCCTGCGCATGCGACCCATGCAGGAATGGTTGGCGAAACAGTGGTCTCAAGCAAGTGGTCAGTGGGACGATCTAGTGGTTGTTTCGCCAACACTAGTACAGAGTCTTAACTGGTGGACAAGAGCGAATCTTACGAAGGGCAAACCCTTCTACGATCCAGAGATACAGGCCGTTGTCACAACAGACGCCTCCCTAGCAAGGTGGGGAGCCCACTACCTTCACCATACAGCTCAGGGTCTCTGGTCTCACACAGTGGCTCAGAACCACATCAATCTGCTATAACTTCTGGCAGTCTTCAGAGCGCTTCGGGCATTCAAACCCCTCCTATCCAACCAGTCAGTGCAGATCCTATTGGACAGCACGACTGCAATGTTTTACCTAAACAAACAAGGGGCACTCGTTCGCCAAATCTGTCCAAGCTTGCCCAGAAAATTCGGAATTGGGCACTCAAAGGGAAGATTTACCTGTCATTCCTACATGTTCCAGGGGATCTCAACTCACTAGCAGATGCTCTGAGCAGGGATCCCCTCCCAGAAGAACACGAGTGGAGACTACACGAAGAAGTCGTAGGAGACCTCTTCTCTCAGTGAGGTTTCCCCACTATAGATGTATTCGCCACAAGCGAAAACAGGCAATGTCCAGACTTCGCATCCAGGTTCCCCCAGCCAGGCTACAAGGGGAATCCCCGATGGATGAATTGTTTAGGGATGTTTGCCTGCGCTTTTCCACCAACCCCTCTGTTGAAGGTGCTGAACAAGATCCACAGGGAACCAATGACGCTCATCCTGGTTGCTCCTATGTGGGCAAGACAACCATGGTATCCACACCTATGCAAACTGGCGGTGTGCGACCCCATCAAACTGCTGTGCCGGTACAACCTACTCTCCCAGCATGAGGGGCTAACGGCGCATCCTCAGCCCAACTCAATGAACTTGGCAGCATGGCTCTTGAAGTCGTAGAGCTCGGACATCTCAATTTACCCCAGAGATGTATGGATATCTTGAAAGAGTCAAGAAAACCTAACACAAGTCACTGTTACTATGACAAATGGAAACAATTCGGTATTTGGTGCCAGAATAAGCAAATCAACCCAGTTGATTTTACTCCTTCTAATGTTGTCACCTATATGCTCCACCTATTGGACAGAGGGTTAGTGTTTAACTCACTCAAAGTGTACCTGGCAGCTTTATCATCCTACACCACTTCCCATAACAAGGTGTCATGGTGGAAAGTGCCAGTTGTCAAAGCATTTATGGAAGGGGTAAAGAGATTCCACCCTCCAATTTCTAACCCACCACCAGGTTGGCACCTTAATGTGGTACTTGCTAAGTTCATGGGACCTCCCTTTGAGCCCATGCACAAATCTAGTCAAAAACACCTGACTTATAAGACTGCCTTCTTAGTAGCCATCACCTCCATTAAAAATGTCAGTGAAATTCAAGCTCTGTCAGTGCTGGATCCTTTGTTTACTATTCATAAGGATAAACTGGTTTTACGCACTCGCCCTAGGTTCTCACCTAAGTTCATTTCCAAATTCCATGTTAACCTGTCTATTGAGCTACCGGCCTTCTTCCAAGAACCCAAGAGCTCTGCTGAAGTACTCCACACATTAGATGTGAGGAGGGCGGTCCTCTACTATGTAGACAAGACCAGACCGCTATGAAAAACAGATCAGCTGTTCGTCTCCATAGCTCCAGGCAGAGAGGGAGATCGTGTCTCTAAGAATGACATTTCTAAATGGATAGTCGGATGTATCCAACTATGCTATTCCCTTATATATAAAACACTGCCTTTTACGCCAAGGGCCCACTCTACAAGAGGTGCTGGAGCCACTCTGGCTTTCATTGCAAATGTCCCCCTTGACAGCATTTGCAAAGCAGCTACATGAAGCTCTATTCACACCTTTACTCAGCACTACTGCATTGACACTCATTCCAAGACAGATACTCAAGTGGGACAGGCAGTTTTAAGACACTTGTTCGCTCATGAACCTTCTCACATCCCACCTCCTTCTAACACTGCTCGCTAATCTATGCACAGCATTTGATCCAAGCAGATTCCACATGCCTCAGAAGGGATACATTACTTACCGTAATCATATTTCTGATGCCTGTATCTGCTTAGATTCACATGCGCCCACCCTTCCTCCCCTCTGAGAGAAGGCGCATGGATGCTTGTAGTCTTATCTATCCTATCTGCTTGGATCCTCTGTACTCACGCTACTCCTCATGCTACCTCATGGCAGAAAAAATACAATCTGAGGGTCCTACACGCGTGAGGGATCATGGGTACAGGGCATGTCACACTAGGGATAGTATTACTGGCACACCCTGGTTCGACACCTCTTTTCGAGTTTCAAAAAACAAACTGTAATACTCTGCAGCTTCCACTAGATGTCGGCCTATGCACAGCATGTGAATCTGAGCAGATACAAACATCAGAAATACGATTACGATGAGTAATGTATTATATATATATTTTTTTTGTTTTTTTAATAGTGAAGTGTTCAAATTTGAGCGTTAATGCACCGAACAGGCTGCGCCAAACCGGCTCCTGCGGCGGAACGTCAGTGCCAAATCGGCCCACGTTGCAATTTCCTACTCTGCTGGCTCGGCCCTTCCCATGATATCTCTGGCTCCCCTACCTCCAGTGCCTTAAGTGGAACTGAAAAATGAGCTACAGGCACCCCTGCCAGGTAGCCTTTTGTAGAGATTAGCAGCCTCTTCCCCATGGGAGAGAGGGTGCCAATCTCTGCATTAATTTCTAAAGACTTGCCTGGCCTCGCCTTTTCAGCCTTAATGGTGGCGCTGCCCCTCGCCACGTGGGGAGGGGCAGCATCACTTTTATGGCTGAAAAGGTGAGGCTGCTGGAAGCAGAGGCCTTTTTTTTCAAAATCCTGAAGTTCCTGCTCATTCGCGGGAGCTTCAGGATTTTGAAAAAAAGGCATCTGCTTCCAGCAGCCTCACCTTTCTCTCCATAATGGTGGTGCCGGCCCACGGGCATCCTTTGCTTGAACGGATGCCTTGCAGGCGCTGCACCACCATTATGGATGAAAGGCATTTTTGTCTGAAGCCTAAAGCTCTCGGATATGAGCGAGAGCTTCAGGCATTAGAAAAAAGCCTAGTCACGTAGCGGTCGGGCTGCCTGGGGAGATTAGTGAGCCCTGGCAGGAACCCGCCTCAGAACGAGATTCCTGAGCTTGTCGGGTCTCGGCCCTGGCTAGCTCCGGCCCACTTAAAGCCTGCCCACCTCGATAAGAAGTGCTTGCTGCAGCCCCTGGACTGGCGCACTGCGGGTTTCTCTTGTCTCAGCCATGCTAGACCTGGAAAATGGAAAGCACCTGCAGAATGGAGCAGTGCTGAATCTAAATGTGTCTCGCTTTTCTTAGCCTTAAACCCTCCAAAATGAAAATTAATTAGTAATTCATTACCAATGCTTTGTGCTGCACTTCTGCCACTACACATAGGATATGAACAAACAGTTCATTGTAAAAGCATTTTCGTTAAAAGTAGCCCAAACAAGTCCAGAATTCTGCAATCCCCACGTTCCCGTAATTTCCAGCACAAATGGATTTTGCGTAGCATAATACTGATTTTCCATATTAGCGTTTTAGAAAGTCAAGATTCTATTAAAGACACGGAGGTGACGGATTATGCTTTCTTCCTTTACTCAGAAAGCTCGAGCAGCATACAAAAAATTATATAAGTTACAACTCCTAAAAATGAACAACACAACCAAAACTACATTCCCCAAAATAAATTCCTCGGGTTTAGTTCGTTCTCTTTATGTCCATGAACTTTAAAGTCACATGACTCCATCAACCAATTCCATCCAACGCAGCCCCCTTTATCCTCTTATATCCTTCTGTGTCCTTCCTCTTTCTTTGCCTGCGACCTGCTTAACTTTAAACTTGCGCCCCAACCAGTAAGCACTGACCCTCCACCTTATGTTCCACATAATCCTGCCTTCTTCCCCTCTGTACCTGAAACAAATCCAAACAAAACAGTCTTAGCTAAGTTGTCATAGGGTGGGTAATCAACAACATATCTTAATATCATCTCCAGTAAGTAATTACAATTTATGTCCTGTCAATTTTCATCCACGCACCACAATTATTCCACAGATAATACATTTCATAATACGATTACTCGGGTGGGATAATCCTTTGCCTCTGTGTTTTTAATAGAATATTGACTTTCTATAACGCTATTATGTAAAATCAGTATTCTATGCCAAGACCAGAGGCTCGGATTATGCTTGTTCAAAGCTTACCTACCACCAATGTAGACATCCCTTCAATGGGTCTGAAATAAAATTGTTTAAATGTCGACTCCTTCGACCAGTCTGCCGCCATGACATTATCCTCCAATCTAACCCCTGCATTAAATGCCTTAGATACCATGGGCCCGCTAATGGAATGTGCCCCGCACACTTCAGTATCAATCCCTGCCTGAGTCATGCACCATCTAACCCATCTGGCTAAAGTTGGCCCCGCAACTCCCTTGAATGGTTTCCTCAGAGACTGTGAAACACCTGTGGGCCTAAGAGAACTCGTCACCTCCTCATATTTCTTTAAACACTTGATCGGACATAATTTAGGTTGGTATGGGAATGCCGCATATGACACCAAATCGATGCCTGTCCTCGTTCTCCTGCTAACCTGAAAGGTGACTCCTTCTGGATTAAACGATTTCCTGTCTATGTCCAGAGCCCTGATATCTGACACCCTCTTACAAGTAATAAGGCATAGTAGAGTTGTTAGCTTTGGTGATATATTTCTTTCCTGGTTAGTCTATCATTATCCGGCCAGCTAATGAACATGTTCAAGACTAAATTCACATCCCACATATGGGTGTACTTGGGTAAAGGGGGTTTCAACATAGTCACCCCTCTGAGGAGTCTACATACGAGAGGGTGTTCTCCTACTGGTACATTCTCTATCTTAGGGTGACCTGCTGAAATGGCCAATCTACACATGTTCACTGTTCTGTACGCCATGCCCTGCACCTCTAACGCTGCCAAAATGTTCACAATCTGAGTGACATCAGCTCCATTGGGATTCATCTGGCGTGCCACACACCAGCTAGTCCACCATGACCACGCCAGTCTATATGCTTTCCTGGTGCCCATGCTTCTTCGATAAATCTTGCAGCTTCTCCCGATAGTCCTGGCTTCTGCCAGGCGTTTCCGAAATCGGCCATGCGATCAGTCTTAACTCTCCTAACTGGTTCAGTGGGTGACACTCTCCCACTGGATTCGGAATCAGTTCCCTGAACTGCAGTAACACTAGTGGGATTTCGAAAGACATCTCTAGAAGATCCGGAAACCACACCTCACTCTTCCAGTCTGGCGTTACCAATATTATCGTTGCTTGCTGTCTCTTGACCTGCGCTATCGTTCTCAGGATCATAGCGAATGGGGAAAAGGCGTACTCTTTCCCCGGACGCCATGTCTGTAAAAACGCATCTGTCGCCACCGCTGCTGGATCTGGTCTCCAACTGAAAATCCTCTCCAGCTGTCTGCTCAGCTTGGATGCAAAGAGATCTGTTTTGCGTGGGCCTCTCAACACCATCAGGGTCTCGAAGACCGACCTGTCCAATTGCCAGTCGATGGCATCCCTCAGGTGTATTGAGTTCCAGTCTGCAACTACATTCTGCAGTCCTGGGTGATATTCTGTAGCGGCGCTGACCTTGTTCCTTAGGCACATGTGCCAGAAATCTTTCGCCAGCTCTGCTAACAGTCTGGACTTCGTCCATCCTAGTCTGTTTATGTATCGTACTGCTGAGAAATTGTCCATCTTCAGCAGTACACAACAGTTCACCCTGTCCTGGGTCCAACACCTCACTGCAAAGGAACCCGCCAGTTGTTCCAAGCAATTGATGTGGAGTTCTAGTTCCTCTCCCGACCATCTTCCTCCCGTTGTTAGTTCTCCACACAGGGCTCCCTAGGCCCAGCGGCTGGTATCGGATTCTATGACCAGGTCCAGGGCAGAGCCAAATATTGCTCTGCCGTGCCAAGCCTCCATGTGGTCGAACCACTGCCAAAGCTCTGTTCTCACCTCTGTGGAGATTGGCACCTTCTGTTCGTAAGACCACCCCTTTTTTAGATGTTGAATTTTGAGGCGCTGCAGTGCCCTTTAATGCAATGGGCCCGGAATAATCGCTTGAATGGAAGATGCTAGTCTCCTCACCAACCTGGCTAATTCCCTGAGCGATATTTCTTTCTTCGCAATTGTCAAACTGATCTCTCTTGATCACATTCACCTTGTCCATGGGCAGGCTGAGTGTGGCTACTTTTGTGTCCACGACAAAACTCAGGAATTATATTATCTGTACCAGTACTAACACTGATTTCTCCCAATTTATCAGGAATCCTAGCTCCTGTAATAAACGGGTTGTCTGTTCTGATTGTTCTATTAACCTCTGCTTGTCCTGCCCCATCAGGCAAAAGTTCTCTAAATAAATTATTAGCCTGATGCCCTGCTTCCTGAGATGAGCTACAACCACTCGCATTAGTTTTGTGAAGGCCGGAGGGGCTGATGCGAGACCAAATGGGAGGCATCTGAACTGCCACTTCTGTTCTCTCCACTAGAACAGCAAGAATATCTGGTCCTCTTGTGCTACTGGAATCCTCAGATATGCATCCTTGAGATCTATCCTGACTAACTAGTCTTCCCTCTGTAACACATCCTTGAGAAGATGGATGCCCTCCATCTTGAAGTGTCTGTACACTAGAAACGTGTTCAGGTTCCTCAGATTGATTACAGGTCTGTTTCTTTTTGCCTTTGGCCAGGAACATGTTGCTCACAAAGCCGTTACAGGTATCTACCACCCTTTCGATCACCCTTTTCTTCTCTAGCTGTGCGATCTCTCTGTCTAACAGTTCGTCGTCCTCGTGAGAACCTTATGGGTCTCGTTCCTCTGTCTGAATTGGCTTTCGCCAGAAATCTAGCTTGAAACCTCGGGCCGTCTCTCCAACCCAAGTATCTCCTGACAATTTCTCTAAAAACTGAGCTTTTCTCCCCCCTACTAGTGAGGTCCCATTTGCTCACCCGTGTGTGTGTTTCTGCATTGTGGATCACCTGTGTTTGCCTGTTGGCCTCTGTTGTTTCCTCTCCAGCCTCTATCCCTGCCCCTTACTCTTGATTGGAAGAAGGGGTTAGGTCGGCGTTTATCTGGGTTCCTTCAGTCGTTTCTGGTATTGGCATAGGGCTTGAAAGAGGAGAAACGGCTGGCAGTGCCACCCCTACCTCTGCCAGCCCTGCTGAAAACCTTGCTGCCAAATAACCTCTGGAGCGAGGCCTGCGCCTTGTCTATCGCTGCATAGGTACTGGCAAATTTTGCCATCTCCTTAATAAAGGTGTCTCCAAACAGCTTCCCTTTACTGTTGGAGGTCAACTCTGCATGGCCAATTCACCCATCTTTGGGTCAATCTTTACAAGGATGGACCTCCTTAGCTTGGTTGTAACCGCGTTCTTGACGTTGCCAAGCAGGCATACTGCCCTCTGTGCCCAGCCTGCCAATATCTCCGGGTCCACCCTCTGCTTAGGTTGCTTGGCCTCTTCTGTCTTCTACCATATCTTGGTCAATTAACCCAAGGCATCCAAGAGCTTGCCCTGGCAGGATCTCCAGGATCTATCAATTCCTTTCCTGATATCGCTGCCATAACGCCCCATGAAGGACATAATTTTCTCATCTATCTCTGGCGTCTCAGCCATGTTATCTGGGACCAAGGGCCTGGGACATTCCGCCCTTATCTTGCTTCTGGCTTCTTTGGACAGGGAGCACCTTATTCTCTTCTTTAAGTAATTGCCAATTTTGGCGGGCGGAACCCACTCCACTGACCTTAGGTGAATGAGCGAGTCGGGGTTAAACACTTCCCCCATCTCTTCGTCATCCCTTCTTTTCCTTTTCTTCGCAGCCCTACGCCTGACGGGGGTGCTTGGAGAGGATGTGTCAGCTTCTTGCGAGCTACTTTCGAAGGAATTGTCACATTCCTCCTCCATTTCTGTGTCCTCTGAATAGGACTCATCCTCCGTATATGCTGTGCCCCTACTCTCCCAAGACCTCACTCTCTTTTTGCCACCTTTAACCCTGCGTGGCGTGGCTTGGGGCGTTGGGTTGTTGCGGACCTCTCGTGCCTTCTTTCTTCCCCATGCCCCCCGCGAAACCGCTCTGGGGCCTCTCCCCTCAGGGCTTCCATCCCCTGGGAGAATGTGATGAGATCCTCCACCAGGCTCCTGCCATGTTCTGCACCCCCCCCCCCACACTGTCCCCAGTACACATTGTACCCCTCTAGCCTTATTGGACGTCGTCCACTGTCTGCTGGTGTGGAGTTCCTTGGCTTCGCTGGAGCTATGCATTTTATTGTTGGTGGATTATCTGCAGGTGTCTTGGGCCTGCTCCTGTCTAGTAATGCAGCTAAGTGGGTCTAGGTGTTCCAATTATTTATTTGTTTATTTATTTGCATTTGTCAAGCCACTTGCAGCCCATAAGGCATCGAGGCGCTGTTACAGAAGATGAACGGATTTAGGATTTACAAGCAGGTGCCCAGTGGTTTCATGGTTACACAGTAACAAGCACATATGCAGGAAATGACTGATACAGATTCATAGTGAGAGAAGAGGCAATTTAGACAAAGAGTCTGGTTTTGATAGCCTTGCGAAAGGCTAGGTGTGACTCGATAAGTCTTAAGTGAGGTGGTAGTGCGTTCCAGTGCGTGGCTGCTTGGGTGGAGAAGCTGGAGCCACCAGCGCGCACCTTTCGAGTTGTGGGCGTGACATTCGTGTTGGCATAGCATGCTCTTAAGGGTCTGGTGGCAGTGTGCTTGGTAATTCTGTTAGTCAGGTAGGGAGGGGCGAGTTCATGAAGGCATTTGTGGGTGAGGGCAAGAGTTTTGAAGACAATTCTCTCTTTGACAGGGAGCCAGTGTGCTTGCCTTCTGATTTCGGAGATATGGTCTCTTCTTGCGGTGCCTGTGGCTGCCCTCCATGCATTGTTTTGAACTAGCTGCAATTTGGCCAGGTTTTTGTTGGAGGTCCCAACGAGAAGGGCATTGCAGTAGTCTAGCCTTAGGGCATTGCAGTAGTCTAGCCTTGACCCGATAATTGCCCTGGCAATGGTGAGGCAGTTATGGCGGGCCAGGAAGGGCCTGGCGGCGTTGAGGGTTTTGGAGTAGTAGGCTGAGGATGCGGCAATAGCATTGACCTGTCTGTCCATGGACAGGTCGGAGTCCAGGTAGACTCCGAGTGTCTTCACATGGTTGGAGACCTTGATAGGAATGTTATCAATGGTGAAGGAGGCGTACTGATCTCCGAGGTTGCCCAGTGTGAAGGGTGACCCTATGAGGAGGAGTTCAGTTTTTTCACTATTGAGGCAGAGCCAGTTCTCTGCCATTCAAGATTGGATGGTAGAATAGATAGTGGTGGGGGTATTGGTGTCTGCTAGGTAATCGCCCGTGAGTGGGATAAGTACCTGTGTCAGTCCAGAAAAACCAAACACCCCTTGCGGGTCCGGAAATGAATGAGAATTGGTTGGCCGAAGACCAACCGCCTCATTTACAGTGTTAAGAATATATATTCATTAGTTATTACGTAGCTATTAGTTCAACTAGAGTGAGGCCATTTTAAGATGACCAGAATCGCCATTTTGTTTTCTCTCTCTGCTCTCTCTAACGTTGCCACTTTGCCTCATGTAAAACTGCTTTGTTGTAGATATTATTTCGCTTCAATGGTCCAACGCTAAGAAACATGTTGAAACATTACACTGGAGAGCCAGACAGAAATGCCCGATTCCCTCCCTCACATATCCTTGAAGACAGGGAGCAAGGCATTTAATCAGTACACGAATGCCAGCGAGTCTCCTGAAAGAATAGCAGTGTACGAAACTAGCATTTAAAGAGTTGAATTATGATCTTCTTTACAGCCCCCCTTTCTGAGCCCAGTGAGGCCCCGGAGAGTGGGCTGACCTCTGGAGCGAGAATCGAAACTAAGAGATAGTGAGGTCTGGTATGTGCCAGTCTCCTACGCGCAGCTTGCCCATGAAAAACAGAAACGCTGTGTTCTCGCAAATAAAGAATGGTGTCTGTAAAATTGGAGATTGCAAACCGTTACTAAATATGGTGGTCTAAGGTGTTATATTTATCACACTGGTCAATCATCGCCTCTAATTCAAAGGGAAATGAATTGGGGGCGGCATCAAATGTGTCATACTGTGTCATTGCTGATTGTAAGGTGCTCGGTCTGTATATATGTAACTGATGTACGTTTTCATTCTCTCTTGCGTCCCCCGAGGTCTGTTAGAAACACGTTGCGGGGCGTGGGACCATTTGGCCAACTGGGACTTATTTGTATTGCAATAAACCCTAGATTTTGGGAACGGAACCTCGTGTCTGGCGTATCTATTGTCCCTCAGGGGCCCCTTCAAGATGGCACCCGAATAGGGACCCTCCCCCACTTGTTCCATCATGTTTGTTGCAAAATAAGGAAGGCGGTAAGAACGGCGAGGACGGGAGCGATCAGGCCGGGATCAAGAGGTGTACGGGGCGCCCCTGCGATAAGCGATGAGAGACTCCTTTGCAGATCTGCACACCGCTGATCCCTAATCGACGTCCTTGGCCAGCGAACTAGGAGGTGAGGGTCCCGAAATGAGGCAGAGCCGAGATACGCAGACACAACGTCATTGGTTGCGTCAGTATATGGACGAATTGTGTCTTGAAAAGACAAATTGACTAATCAGGTGAGTCGTGCCCCGATTCATAAGTGATCCTGATATTGGTTGAGAGTTGATTTTGCAAAATCAAACACCCAGAGTAAGTTTGATTAGCCAAGGGAAAGGTTAAAACATGCCTGGGGTATTGTCCACCTTAGCAGGATTTTTCCGCTGCGGCGAACAATCTTTGGAAACTGGCCAGGAAGCACCACCGGGAGGAATGCCGGCTTATGATATGTACATAAAGTATGGTATGGGAGCAATAATGTTTTGTGAAACTTGGCATAAGCAAACCAAAAAACGGGAAAATCTTCAGTGGCCGAGGGATGGGAGTTTTGAGATGGAACGTATAGATAACCTGGATAAGGTGCTGATAAGTAAGAGAGCACGCCCTGGGGCACTTGATATCCTTAGGGACTAGAGGAGGGAAGCAATGCTCCGATTTAGAAGTAGAGAGAAACATGCGCGCAGGCATAAGTCAAAGGCGGAGAAAACTGAGGAGGAGGAGGAGTGGAGTAATAACTTGAGAAAGACAAGACGGTGCGATGAATTAAACAGAAAACATATATCCACAAGGAGAGCTACACTCATCGGATGAATTAATAAACAAAATCTTAACTGAAACAAAACAGGGCCCGAGGAGTGAAACTGAAAAGACTACGTCAGGAGCTGCCGCTCAACCCCCTCCCGTTGCGCAGCCCCTCCCAATCCCAGCACAGACACAGGCTACATCAGTAACTGCACTGCCCACTAGCCAGCCAGCCCCGAGTGTTTCGCAATTACCACAGCCCCAGCAAACGTATCCCACTCTCACTGCCCCCTCCGCACCTTCTGATCAAGAGGGTGCCACTGTTCCGACCGCCCCTCCCATGAGTGGAATTGAGCAGAATGAATGTACGAGAGTAACTTGCAGCGTGATCAGTAAGGAGAGAAAGCGTGAGCTGCAAGAACAGGCGGAAATGTATATAGATGAGAATGATGGAGCATCCATGCTAGCGTCCCTATATGACTTCAGAAGGAACAACGAAAGACAGGTATTGTTGGAATGCATGGGGGAATATTTGTCGGGACAATGGAAAAAGTTAATAGGGAAGTTACCACCGCAACGATTGTTGGATTTGAATGTATTAGCCCTTTGTAGAGGGAGAGATGAAGAAATAGAAGAGCATGTGAAGCGACTGTTTGAAATAAAGAGTGAATTGGAAGAAGAGTATTCTGAAGTACTCGCCACACTGGGAAATAGGAGAAAGAATATTGAGAGAGGCAGGAAGAAAGCGTCAGGACTGTATATGCAGAAATCATTGCCGCCACCGGGACAGATAGGTGATAGACAAAGATTGCAGGTGTGTGTGCGGGAAACGATGAGATGGATGTCAAGCCCGAGGACTTCGGTAGGGGAGATAAATGAGATATGTAATGAGTACCCTTTGCAAATAAGAATAGAAGCTCTGCGGATGATAGTAGGGGTGTTACTCCAGCAGGTAGCAGGACACAACAGGGGAAGGGGAAATGCACAGAGTAGGGGAAATTCGAATATGCATGGAGGGCCTTTGGGATTAAACCAATGTGCATACTGCAGAGAGGAAGGACACTGGCGGGCACAATGTCCGCATTTGCAAAATAGAGGCGGATATAGTCAGAGAAGGCCTCACAGAGGGCACATGGGAACAAATGGTCACAACAGAAATCATATGCAGCAGCACCAAAATAATTGTGGGAATGGTGCACAGAATCAAGCCAAGGCTCTGAATCAAACTACTCAAAGTCAAAATCAGCAGGGTGTACAAACGGGAAGTAGAGGGAGAGGGGGGAACATTTTTGATAACCAGACAGGTGCATACTATAACAACAGTGGTGACTACACATCGGATGATGTGTTGTTACCCCAATAGGACAGCCCAGGACAGGGGTCGGAACCAGTGTCAATTCCTGTGAATCAGAAAGGACCCTACGTAGAGATGAAAATCGGGAATGAAGAGCATAGATTCCTCGTAGATACGGGGCACAAAAGTGCTCGATAGATCATCACTTGGTTCCAGACATACCTCTGTCAGGTATGTCTGGAACCAAGTGATGATCTATCGAGCACAGGGCGACAGAATGTTTCAGTAGGGTTCGAAGGTACCCCAGTAATAAACCCAGAGTCCAAATCAGTAGCAGTGACAATAGGGCCTTTTACTGAACATTTTCCATTTCTTTTAACGGAGCATTGTGGGGAAAATCTTTTAGGATTGAATCTATTGAAAAAACTAAGCGCAGTTATTCATTGTACACCAGATGGGGTATTTTTTTACTATTTCTCCCCAGACTATGCCGACTTCTGAATTTGTGACAGAATCTTTATCAGGGGAATTGAGTAAGGTACCAACTTGCATTTGGGCCGTGAATGACAATGATGTGGGATGCTTGAAAATAGAGCTAGTAAAAATTACATTAAAAGAAGAAATAACGCTACCACGTATTCCGCAGTATAAAATTTCAGCAGAAGGAGAAAAAGGATTTAAAAGCATTGTTTCTGATTTGGTGAAATTGGGAGTGATTGAAGAGATTACAGTTAGTGTATGTAACAGTCCCATTCTTCCCTTGTACAAGAAAGGTGGTAATGAGGTACCGTACCGTTTCATAATTGATCTCCGTGCACTGAACAAAGTGGTAGACCCCCAATTCCCGTTAGTGCCAGATGTCACTACGATTTTGACAATGATCCCTGCGTCAGCAGAATACTTCAGTGTTATCGATTTAAAAAACGCTTTCTTCAGCATTCCAGTACACAAAGAAAGCATGTATTTATTTGCTTTCACTCTAGGAGGATGATCATTCACATTTACACGCATTCCACAAGGCTATACTGAAAGTCCGAGTATATACAGTAGAGCATTGAAAGAACAGCTAGACATGTTAGAATTACCAGCAGACTGTGTGTTGCTACAATACATTGACGATGTACTAATTGCTGCTGACACGGAGGAGACATGTAAAGAAGGTACTGTTCTATTATTGACTCATCTAGCTACGCATGGCCATAAAGCGAGCTTAAAGAAATTCCAGTACTGTCAGAAAGAAGTAGCTTATTTGGGTTACCTACTTTCAAAGGAAGGGAGAAGATTAATGCCAGAGAGGATAAAGAGTATTTCTGGTATGCCTATTCCAACAACACAGAAAGGTGTGAGAGCGATAATAGGGATGGCTTCTTATTGCCGTCAATGGATTATAAACTTCGCTTTAATTGTGAAACCAATGGTGGGATTGACAAAAAAGGATGCTGTGATGCCTTTGCAGTGGATTGAAGAATGTCAAAAAGCATTTGATTCGCTAAAAACTATTTTGAGTTCTGCTCCAGTTTTGGGCACACCGAATTATGAAAAGGTTTTTAGGCTATTTGTGCATGAGAATGAAGGATGCGCGTTGTCTGTCTTAACACAGGAACAAGGTGGAAGAAATAGGCCGCGTGGCTATTTTTCTTCTGCGCTGGACCCTGTAGCGCGCGCACTACCATGATGTTTGCGTGCTGTTGCAGCGGCTGCTGCGTCAGTGAAACAAACAGAAGGGATGGTTTTGGGGCACACCTTAATTTTGATGGTGCCACATGCCATAGATGTTCTACTCAATAGAACGCAGACGCAACACCTCACCTCTGCTAGATTGACTAGACATGAAATTGTATTGTTCGCGCCCCACATCCAAATGATGAGGTGTAACGCTTTGAATCAAGCAGAATTAATGCCAATGCCCGGGCAAAACAGTGGTGGGACTGAATTGCCTCCCCATGATTGCCTAATGGTTACTGAGGAAGAAACAAAAGGGAGAATTGATCTGAGTGACACACCACTAAAAGAACCAGAAGGGGAACTGTTTTGTGACGGCTCCTGTTTTAAACTACCTGACGGCACATCAACTGCCGCATACGCTGTTATGACATTAAAAAGTGTTGTGGAGAGTAAAAGAATTCCTTATAACTCTGCCCAGGCAGCAGAGATAATTGCCTTAACAAGAGCTGTGAAATTTCAGAGAACCTGAGCGTAAATATCTATACTGATAGCCAGTACGCCTTTGGCGTAGTCCATAACTTTGGCCGATTATGGGCCGAGAGAGGTTTCTTAACATCCAATGGGGCTAGAATTCAACATGCCCCTCTGATTGTACGATTACTGTCTGCACTTACTTGTCCAAAGCACCTGCCAATAGTGAAATGCGAGGCGCATAAAAAGCTGACATGCAAAGTGGGAGAAGGAAACGCATTTGCAGACAAGATTGCGAAACAGACTGCCACTGATTTGAATACAAAAATGTTGACAGTACAATCGGAGGAAGTGCTCTGTATGATAGAAAATGGAATTGTGACTGTTAAAGAAATGCAGGCGGAAGCTAGCACCGACGAAATACAGGGATGGGCCAAGGGCTATGCAGAATTGAATTTGGAGGGTTGCTGGGTGGACAAGAAAAGCGGGAATTGGATGTTGCCGAATGCTTATGTAAACGCAATGGTTACAATGGCTCAGAGTCCCACGCACATCTGTGCGAAGAAAATAGTCCAACATTTAGCCACAGTCTGGGAAAATCCACTCATAAAAAAGAATGCCGAAAGGCTTGTACAAAACTGCATTACGTGCCTACAGCACAATGTGGGAAAGGGAACAGTGACTCCAACAGGAAGTTTTGGACCTCCCTCTATGCCATTCGAAGTGATCCACTTTGACTTCATAGAAATGGAGAGATGCCAAAATTTGAAGTAAGTTCTGGTGATCATATGTGCATTCAGCAAATGGGTTGAAGCATATCCCTTGAAAGATTGCACAGCTATGAGCACGGCGAAAGTAATGCTAAAAGAGTATTTCTCTCGTTTTGGTCTGCCCCGTGTCATATGGTCAGACAATGGTCTGCACTTTGTAGGTGCAGTGATACTGCAGATTTGTGCAGGATTGCAGATCGATAAAAGATTCCATTGTTCGAGACATCCGAGTTCGGCCGGTCTTATTGAACGGCATAACGGAATCTTGAAGTCAAAATCAGTAAGATCTGTGCAGGCAGCAAACTAAGTTGGGTAGATGCATTAACAATAGCGTTACTGTGTATGCGAACGTCAGAACTGGGCTCTCCCCTTATGAAATCATAATGGGGAGATCAGCGATTGTGTGGTACGCACCCCAGCCTAAAAGAATGAGAGAGGTAGAATACCCTGTACTCAGCATGTATTGTAATCTGTTAGTAAAAAAACTGCGTTTGATGCATCAGCAGGTGCAGGAGGCATTACCGGTACAGTATATTGGCCCATGACATGCATTGAAGCCCGGAACCTGGGTACTAGTCAGAAACTACGAACGTAAAACATCACTGGCACCCAGGTGGCGTGGGCCTTATCAAATACTTTTAATCACGCAGACAGCACTACGCGTGGATGGACGCAAGGCGTGGATTCATGCCACGCACGCCAAGAAAGTCCCATCGCCATTCGACACGTCACCTGATCGGGACAAAGACCAGAAGGAGAGAGCAGCGGTTCCAGAAACGAAAAAGGTTGTTGCCAGTCCTTTGCCACAGAAGTTGCCTGATCGTGAAACAGAGCCTGATGAGATTGCCATAAAAACGGAAGAGCAAAGAGTGCCTCAACGTTGTCCAGCAGATTCTGCATCTCTGCTGGCCGACATCAAGCGCATACCTCTGTGGCGCCCACCATCTTCTGTTGCGCCACAGCCTGCATTGTCGCCTGGGCACCCATCATCAGCTGCCATTGTGCCCCAGGCTGACTGCAAGCTCGAGATCGGAAGTGCACCCGCACTATTTGTTGATCACACGGTACCAGGAGCAAATCGGTACAACCTGCGGAGCAGAAAGGAGTGATCACATTTTCATCTCTTGGTGAATTTCTTGCCTCTGTTTCCTATTTTCGGATAAAGTGGGAACCAGAGGCCTAGAGGAGGGTGGTGTAAGAGTTGTGCAAGTTCTCCAGCATGGGGTCTGGCATGGATTCACATGCTCATGAATATTCCCCGTCGTCAGGCTGGGAATCCTCGGTAAAGAAAAAACCAGTATCAGTTTCGTTTCTGATCTGTCTTTCGTAGTAACAACCAATCACTGGTCTCTGCGTCATATTGACCACAGCCAATGACTGCCCTCTACCTAAGCACCGCCTCTGGCAGCCTTCTTCAGATTTTTACCGCACGTTCATGTGTTGGGATCCTCGTGCTATTGCTCTCGAGCGTTAGTGCTATTTTTTCACGTTTTTTCTCAAAAACTTCGTTTTTCCGGTCAAAAGGGCCTCAAGCTCCACCGACTCTCCATCCGATCAACGGGGACCCGTGTCGGATTCGTCTGCGCCCCTCAAGGGTGAAGATTTCGTCGAGCTACGCTTTTGGAGGACTCCAGAAGTTTCTCAGGCCCGGACATGGCCCAGGAGAAGGGAAGCTCGACGCCCGGAAAGCTGTTCAGGATCTGCCCTGGATGCCAGCTGCAGAACGTCTTTAAGGAGGACGAACACTCCTGTTGTCTCTACTGCTTACATGAGGACAAGACGCACGTGGAGAAGGATTGTGAGTTTTGCAGCAATATGTCGGAACGGACCATGAAGGACCGCCACCAACGTCTCGCCAACTGGCTGGAAGGGAAGAGCCCGTCAGGCGAGAAGAAGAGGAAGAAATCCGAGCGGTCTTCTAAGACCTTTGAGGACGCCCCGGCGACGGGGGTCCAACATAAGGCCAAGCACCGCGAGTCCGCTGGCACCGGGAGCGCCGAACGGTCGGGCTCTACGGGCGCCAGGCAGGGCGCACCCTCCCCGGCACCTTCAGCCACGAGCCAACGCTCTGGGTCGGGTAAGAGGAAGGGCGAGCACCCGGCGAAGCTCCTGGAGAGGCCCCGGTCGAGCTCGAAGGCCCCATCAGAGGGGGAGCGAGGCAGTGTCCCCCCCCTCAAGGATAAGGCGGTGAGCGCACCTAAGGTGGTGAAGGCCTTAATCCATCCGGCCAAGCCCTCTATCGATACTGTCGCGGCGGCCCTGGCTCAGCCTGTGGAGGCTACACCAGTGGTGGCGACCTCGGGGCTCAGAGTCTCCCTGCCACCTCGGAGGGAGTCCTCTTTTGTGCCCATCGATAGGACCCCCGTGAAACCCCCGGCGGGGAAGAAAAAGGGGGGGCAGGGCGTCGTCGTAGATTCGGCCTCAACCTCAGAGGAAGAGCTGATTGGGGTCTTAAGCCACGGCCTTGGCTGCTGATCGCCCGTCGGATTCCCCTCTGCCAGTGCCGCAAGACAACGCGGCGGCCATTTTGTTGGCTATACAGTCCTTATGTTCAGAGATAAGGACGAGACTACCGTTGCCGACGGAGGAACCTCTCCCGTCGGGGGATCCTGAACCGGGACCTTCTGGTGTTCCCCCGCCCAAGAAAAGAAGGATTCACCCTCCGCCTCCTTTTCAGCCGTCGCGCCCCGTCCAGTCCTCCTCCCCGTCCACCCGAGGGGATGATACGGGGACTGACACGGCAGCGACGGGTATGGACGACGAGGTATACGACGAGGATCTACCGTCGTCACCTCCCACCAGGGTTTCTCCGCCCGACGAGATTGGATCGTTCCACTCCATGATCGCCAGGGCATCCGAGCTTTTCCAACTCTGCCCTGAGGAGAAGAAAAAGGAAGGATTCCTTTATCAACGGCGCGAGGCCAAGAGGAAGACGGTCCTCGCGGTGCCTCTACTGGACGACATTTGGGATGAGGGCTTTGCCCTCCTCAAGAACCCTTCCACGACGCCAGCTAGAAGAGACCGGTACGAGAAGAAGTACCGGGTCCCGGACACGGCCCCCCTGTGCCTCCGGGCGCAGCCTACCCCGGACTCCGTCGTCTCCGCGGCGGCCAGGAAAAAAGCGGGGGGGGGGTGCGGCCTCCACATCGACTTCCCCACCGGACGGCGAGGGAAAGAAATTGGACGCTATGGGACGCAGGGTCATCTCGTCTGCAGCGACGACGATTAAAACGGCCAACGCCTTGGCTATCGTGGCCCGCTACGACAGGGAGCTATGGTACAAACTGGCTCCCCTGCTGGACTTCCTACCGGACGACAAGAGGGCGGATGCCCTGGAGATCCTACAGGAAGGCGAGGTGGCGTCGGACCACGCCATCACTATTGCGACGGACATCGCCGACACTGGATTTCGCCAGTTAGGCAACGCGTGTGCCTTAGGCGGCGTGGATGGCTCAAGGCTACGGACTTCCGTCAAGACGTACAGACCAGAGTCCTGGACATGCCGTTCGATGGGAACAACCTGTTTGGGAAAACAGTGGACGATTCCCTTCAGGCCATTAAAGCGGACACTGAGACGGCCCGGGCCCTTGGGGTTCTGCAGCAACGACGGACGCCCTTTCGGAGCAGCGGAGGCAAGGGCGCCTCCAAAGGTTCCGGTGGCGGTTTCTCCACCTACCGTCAAGCGGCCCACTCGTCGTCTCAGGAGGCCTACAGAGGACGAGGCAAGTCTGGCGGACCCCGCCGTCGTCGCCAAGGAGGTCAAGGCGGCAAAGCCTCGTCGAAACAGGATTGAACCGGCCGTGGGGTCAGGCCCCCACCGAAGCACCCCGGTGGGAGGCCGGCTGGCGAGCTTCGTCAGCGTGTGGGAGTCCATCTCCACTGACCGTTGGGTGCTGGACGCCTTAGCCCGGGGCCACGCGCTCGAGTTTCAAAGGAGGTGCCCGCGCGTCCCCCCCGTGGCCAGGAAAGAGCTTCACGTCCCTCAGCTTCTCCTGGAGGTAAAGGCGATGCTCAGGAAGGGCGTCATCGAACTCGTCCCAAAGAGGCTTCGGGGCTCCGGAGTTTACTCGAGATACTTCCTCGTGAAGAAGAAGACGGGAGGATGGCGCCCCATCCTAGACCTGCGACGTCTGAACAAGTTCATCAAGGCGCAAAAGTTCCGGATGGTCACCCTCCAGCACGTCCTGGGGCAGCTGGAGGAAGGAGACTTCCTGTCGTCGTTGGATTTGGAGGATGCCTACTTCCACATTCCCATCCTAAAGGGGCACCGAAAATTCCTCAGGTTTGTGGTCCAAGGGCGTCACTACCAGTTCAAAGCCCTCCCCTTCGGACTACGGTCGGCACCCAGGGTATTTACCAAGTGCCTTGCACCGGTGGCGGCGCAACTGCGCCGCGAGGGGATCCACGTCTATCCCTACCTGGACGACTGGCTCATCCGAGCCAAGACGAGGGAGCTCGCCGTGGAGCACACGGCAAGGACCGTCCAACTTCTCATGGACCTGGGATTCTCCGTGAACTATGCCAAGTCCCACCTGGTACCCGCGCAAAACGCACTGTTTCTGGGAGCGAAGCTCGACACAGTGTCCCTTCTGGCCTCCCCGTCGGAGGAAAGGACCAGGTCCATCCTGGGCAAGGTACAGCGGATGTTAGTTTCCGACACGGCCAAGGTGAGGTCCATCAAGTCCCTCCTCGGAATGATGTCTTCTTGCATCTACCTCATTCCCATGTGCATGCTCCGGATGCGCCCGTTGCAGGAGTTCCTGGACGCGCGCTGGATCCAAACGACGGGCGGCTTCGAGGAGAAGATCACACTTGACGAGAGTTTCCGCCGAGCGGTCCGGTGGTGGGGCACCCGCGCGCATCTGACGGCGGGCATGGACTTCCAGACCCCAGACCACCAGGAGACCGTGACCACGGATGCCTCCCTGGAAGGGTGGGGAGCGCACACCGAAAATCTGCACGCGAGAGGCCTCTGGCTCCCGACGGAGAAGTCCCTCCATATCATAGTCCTGGAGCTCCGTGCAGTGTTCTGGGCCCTCAGGTCCTTCCTTCCGTCCCTCAAGGGCAAGGTGGTGAGGATCTTCACCGACAACACCACCACCATGTTTTACATCAAGAAACAGGGCGGAACCAGGTCCCCAGCACTGTCCAAGGAGGCGCAGGACCTGTGGCATTGGGCAGTCGCCCAAAGGATGTTTCTGGTGCCGGTTCATCTGGCAGGGATAAAAAACACCATCGCCGACTCACTCAGCAGGGAGCTGCGCACGTGCCACGAGTGGGAGCTACGGCAGGATCTAGTGGATCGCCTCTTCCGACGGTGGGGCTTACCCCAGATCGACCTGTTCGCGACGGCGATGAACTCCAAGTGCCGGAGGTTCGCCAGCAGGTTTCCCCAGGCGAGGAGCATGGGCGATGCTTTCTCGTTCCCCTGGGAGGGCCTGTTCCTCTACGCGTTCCCTCCTTTGCCACTGCTAATCCGGCTTGTCAACCAGCTCAAGAGGTCACGGTGCAGGATGATCCTCGCCGCACCTGCGTGGCCGAGGCAGATATGGTTCCCGGACCTTCTGGACTTGTCAGCGTCCCCGCCAATCAAGCTGCCGGTGGACGCGGATCTACTCTCCAGGGAAGGAGGCGCCATCCTCCACCACGACCCGAAATCGCTGAACTTGCAGGCCTGGCTCCTGCAGCGCTAGAGTTTGGAGGATACGACATACCGGCCGACTGCAGAGAGGTTCTTGCAAAGGCCAGGGCGTCCTCGACTCTTAAATGCTACGGACACAAATGGAAGAGGTTCTCTGTCTGGTGCCACGCACAGAAGATTAACCCTCTACGGATTACGGCTCCCCAGGTACTGCCGTACCTGCTGACGCTGGCCAAAGCTGGACTGGCACACGCGTCCATCAAGATTCATCTTGCTGCGATCTCCCGTTACACCAGAACCACGGGCCGGACGTCCCTGTGGTCTCATCGTCTGGTGAAAGAGTTCATGAAGGGACTGTTCAGATCGTTCCTGCCGGTGAAGGCGCCGGCCCCGGCGTGGGAGCTCAACGTGGTGCTGACCAAGCTCATGGGACCTCCGTTCGAGCCTCTGCACTCGGCCCCGTTGAAGTTTCTGTCGTGGAAAACGGCGTTTCTTGTGGCCATCACCTCCGCACGACGGGTGGGAGAGATCCAGGCCCTTTCCTGCAAGGCCCCGTACTTGACTTTTCACGACACGAGGGTAGTGCTCAGGACGCACCCCTCCTTCATGCCCAAGGTACCGTCGGACTTCCATCTCAACGAACCCTTGGTGTTGCTTGTGTTCTTCCCGTCGCCTTCGTCGCCGGCTGAGAGGACTTTGCACTCGCTGGATGTGGCTAGAGCGCTGAAGTTCTACGTGGACCGCACAAAGTGTTTTCGGAAGACGTCACAACTCTTTGTGAACTTTGGACCTGTCAATCAGGGGAAGGCTCTCTCGAAGGCTTCCATTTCCAGATGGCTCTCCAGCTGTATCATGTACTGTCATCGGTTGGCAAACCGACCGCTGCCTGGCCGTCCGAGAGCCCATTCCACCAGAGCGATCGCAGCCACCACGGCGTTCCTTTCCGGTGTGCCCCTGCTGGACATATGCAGGGCTGCTACGTGGAGGTCGACGCACACCTTCACGAAATTCTACTGCGTCGATCGGGATTCCAGGGAGGAGTCCAGGGTCGGCCAAGCAGTGCTGCGCAACCTGTTCGCCTGAGGTGAGCCTGGTGAGGAGGTAAGATGCTTAATGTTGAGTTTGATGTAATGCTTAATGTTGAGCCTTTGCCACCTCCCGTGGTTGTGCATGTGTGTACTGCTATGTATTCTTTATTCATGAGCATGTGAATCCATGCCAGACCCCATGCTGGAGAAGGAACAAGTTACTTACCTGTAACTGTTGTTCTCCAGCATGGGTCTGGCATGGATTCACATGCAAACCCTCCCGCCTACCCCTTTGCGGCTCTTCACTTGGTCATACTGCCACTTCACGTGCTTCCAAATCTGAAGATGGCTGCCAGAGGCGGTGCTTAGGTAGAGGGCAGTCATTGGCTGTGGTCAGTATGACGCAGAGACCAGTGATTGGTTGTTACTACGAAAGACAGATCAGAAACGAAACTGATACTGGTTTTTTCTTTACCGAGGATTCCCAGCCTGACGACGGGGAATATTCATGAGCATGTGAATCCATGCCAGACCCATGCTGGAGAACAACAGTTACAGGTAAGTAACTTGTTCCTTAGACAGCTCACGAAACGCAACACCTCGGTGCTAAATCCATGTGTCAGGAACCCGAGTGAACAAGCAGGGCGCACGTGGTACAAAGGCAGCTGCTCTGAAACTATAGGGCAATGTGAAAATGCACGAAGGCCTTGCCAAATGAAAAAGCAATCCAGGCGGATAGCAAACTGGCATAAAAAGATTGTAGACATTGATTGAACTCTGTCAACATCCTGGGAAGCACATGAACAAGAGATATTCACGACGAGCATAGCAGAAGAAGAAGGAAGAGAAGAAATGTCTGAACCAGCAAATGCCCCCTCCTGCACCAATGCTGATAGAGAATTAAACGTAGTACATAGAAAGGTGGAAAAAGGACATGGTAAAAAGAATTGTATGCTGGGTCTAACCATAGTAATGTACATAATGAGTATATTAGCCCCAATGATGACCATATCAGTATTATGGTACCTAGAGGAAATGCACCCTTTTGAATTACTTTTGCCCATTATGAACATTTCCACAACAGAAAGCCCAGTCCATGTGATTTCCTATACCTTGTCCCCAATGGAAGAAAGACATAGGGAAGGATATGGGAACAACACATTGCTATTAATAATGAATATGACACACTCAATCCTAAGAAAAAACAATTGCTGGGTTTGTGCCCATTTGCCTCAACATGGTGGCAAAGGAATAGGATGGTATGTGCAGCCCCTGCCATTGACTTCCGCATGTTATGCCTCTCTGAGTGCCCTATATTATGGGAAATGCAACGAAAGTGAAACTGATCAACTAGATAAAACAAATATGAATGAATTCGAGGAAGTGATTATGAAACAGGTGGGTTGCTCCATGTTCCATAAAAGACAATTAATTACACCAGCAATAATGCCACAGGATAGATTGTCTGTACCTTATAAAACTTCTGTGATCACGTTCCACATGAACCCACAGGGGAATAAGGATGCGGAACCCCCTTCATATACAGTGAATTATAACCCTCATTCTGTCCCATTCTGTTTAAAGAAAAATGGTTCTTTTCAGGTAGGGACATTCACAAGATGCAAATATATAGCATTCCTTGATAAAGAAGTGGAACCAATATATGTGGGCGATCCTGTGTACTTTGTATGTAGAGAAAAAGCATATGCCCGGTTACCTAGGAACTGGGGAGGCACGTGTTATTTGGGATTTCTGTTTCCTGGGGTGTTTCTTTTAAAAACATCAGACATAACGAAATTGATCAAGTCACGACCTCGCCGTAATATTGAAGACGGGTTGATTGCAGGGGACATAGCAAAATCATTCATATCATTTCGGGGCCAGTCGATAAACTCTTATAACATAAGACGACTGTCTAGGAAATTGGAAGAAACAATAAATGGAACCACAGATATATAATATGACTCTTGAAGAAAAAGGAATTAGATTAATGTCACAGCAAAATAGAATGGCCCTTGATATAATCTTAGTTGATCGCGACGGTGTTTGCAAAATCGTGGGATCAGCGTGTTGCGTATTTGTAAGTGACTCCTCCTCCATGATTTTTTAGGCGATAAGGAAATTGCATGTGTTAAGCTCTGGTCTCCACCCCCCTGAAGGTGGCTGGGAATTGAACATAAGCTCCTAGTTCTGGGAAGTGTTACGATCCTGGGGATGGAAGCTATTTGCAATCCTAGTAGCAATCCTAGGAATATTCGTGACATGTTGTTGCATACATTGTCTCCCCATAGTATGTACTGAAATTAGCGAAGAGTGTGTACAAATGATGAAACGAAAAAACATCACTAAATCAAGCCCTCGCCATAGTAACGAATCTGAAACCATTAAACAATTCATGGCAATTGATATGGATAATAATAACGAGGAGACAACAAGTGTACATGAGTCAGAATTTGAATCAGATTCCGAATCTAATCCAAATACTTGGTCGGAGGAGGATGCAATGTATGGATAAGATGTTTGGCATACGGCCAAGAGGAGGGTTTGTCAGTCCAGAAAAACCAAACACACCTTGAGGGTGCGGAAATGAATGATAATTGGTTGACCGAAGACCAACCGCCTCATTTACAGTGTTAAGAATATATATTCATTAGTTATTGCGTAGCTATTAGTTCAACTAGAGGGAGGCCATTTTAAGATGACCAGAATCGCCATTTTGTTTTCTCTCTCTGCTCTCTCTAACGTTGCCACTTTGCCTCATGTAAAACTGCTTTGCTGTAGATATTATTTCTCTTCAATGGTCCAAGGCTAAGAAACATGTTGAAACAATACACTGGAGAGCCAGACAGAAATGCCCGATTCCCTCCCTCACATATCCTTGAAGACAGGGAGCAAGGCATTTAATCAGTACACGAATACCAGCGAGTCTCCTGAAAGAATAGCAATGTACAAAACAAGCATTTAAAGAGTTGAATTATGATCTTCTTTATGGCCCCCCTTTCTGAGCCGAGTGAGGCCCCGGAGAGCGGGCTGACCTCTAGAGCGAGAATCGAAACTAAGAGATAGTGAGGTCTGGTATGTGCCAGTCTCCTACGCGCAGCTTGCCCATGAAAAACAGAAACGCTGTGTTCTCGCAAATAAAGAATGCTGTCTGTAAAATTGAAGATTGCAAACCATTACTAAATATGTTGGTCTAAGGTGTCATATTTATCACACTGGTCAATCATCGCCTCTAATTCAAAGGGAAATGAATTGGGGGTGGCATCAAATGTGTCATACTGTGTCATTGCTGATTGTAAGGTGCTCGGTTTGTATATATGTAACTGATGTATGTTTTCATTCTCTCTTGCGTCCCCCGAGGTCTGTTAGACACACGTCGAGGCGTGGGACCATTTGGCCAACTGGGACTTCTTTGTATTGCAATAAACCCTAGATTTTGGGAACGGAACCTCGTGTCTGGCGTATCTATTCAAGTGTGGTGACTGTGCCTTGTTTCCACATCCGAGGGTCCCTCAGGGGCCCCTTCATCTGTGTGTCATCCGCATAGTTGGTATAGTATATGATATGCCAAGGGAATCAAGGATGCTGAAAAGGGGCCTTGTGAAGAGGTTGTAAAATGTAGGCGCTATACAAGAACCCTGAGGGACACCGCAGTGAGGAGGCTGGGGGTGGCGGAGGCTGAGTCAGAAAAGACTTTCATTGCCCTTTCATGGAGAAAGGAGGTGATCCATTGACAGGCTTTGGGGGAAAGGTTGGCTTGGGTGGCTACATGGTGGCACAAGGTGTTGTGGTCAACCAAATCAAAGGCTGCGGATAGATCCAGGAGCAATAAGAGAGCAGGTTTGCCTGCGTCTCTAAGATCGTCCATTTGGTTCTTTAAGTCTAGGAGGGCCGTTTCAGTGCCGTGTCGTGGGCGGAATCCAGATTGCCGCAGGCCGTGGAGACGGTTATCTTCCAGGAACTTTTGGACTTGCAGGTATGCTGCTTTGTCCAAAATTATGAACAGGAATGGGTTGAGCGAGGGTTTTTTGAGGAGTGGGCATACCCAAGCTTCCTTAAGTCCAGACAGGACATGACCTGACTGGAAGGAGGAGTTAATAAATGATCAGTTTTTCCTGGGTCTGTGCCCATTATTCGGTGCTTAGCACATACTGTGATATTGGCTGCTGTGTCTGCACATGAACCAAAGAAGTTTCCCCCAATTGGGCTCTCTTCTGGTCAATAACTTGTTTGGCCAGTAGGTGGCGAAAATATGCAACGTTCCTCTGCTCTTCCCAGTCAGCTGTTCGTATGAAATTTGTACAGCTTTGCTGTGTGAATTTTAACACACACTCTGGCTTGCTGAGTGTTCCCCTAATAATCTTAACCGTACCACGTTCAGCAACTCTCCCCTGCGCTGTGACAACTGAGCGCAGGAACCTCTGATGTCCTGTTGCGCTCCTGTGTCGTTGAATGCAGCAGTCCCCCGTCTGCGTGCAAGTGGCGTTGCGCCGCCGGAGCTCGTGGCCCCTTTGTGGTCGCAGCCTATTCCTCGTAGTAACGCGGATAGGCTCCGCCAAGCTCTGTTTGTAACAATGCGCGCATGCCCCATTAATCGTAGCACATTGTTCTGTTAATCAAATATTGTAATTCAAACAAAGTACACACCATACTTAAACAAAATGAGAAAGGCACTTATCTGGCTGCCCAGCAGCAAAGAAAGAGGAAGGACAAAGAAGGATATTGTGGTGTCAGGTGACCGGGGAATAGCCGGTCACGTGACACTCTTATGACACGGACAGAAAGAGGAAAAATAAACAAACCCCGGAACTGACGTAATAACGGCAGTCCGGGTGTATGAGTGAAAACAAACGGTCATGCGATTTTCTTTTCCTGCGCTGCTGACTGAAATTCCTTTTGAACAAACATCCGAGTGATGATAAGTTTAGGACGCCACACTGGCGACGAGGAGAAAGATATGAATTCAAGGCGTTAAAAAGAAAAAAAAGTGTGGAGACTGCAGTATCTATGCAGCGACATAGTATGAGGTGAGGGGCCTTTTGTTTGACATTACAATTGCATGTGTGAGAAGAATTGTTTTTTTCATGCCCCCAACGTTCTGTTAATGAAATAAATAATCAATGGCTGAAACGTGCACATAAACAGGACTTTATCATTCTCCAGCATTGGATCTTTCATGGATTCACATGCTTAGAATATTCCCCATTAGGCTGGGAATCCTCTGTAAATTATATAGACCTTTTCCATAGGAAAATTTCGACACTTTTGTGTCCTATCTACGTCGTTTTGGGCCGCGTACGCTTGCGCCATTAGGATGTAGAGGTATAAGTAGCCCCGCCCCTGCGGCTCCCTCAGATTTCAACCGTCTACCAAAGTAGTGGGATTACCTCGAGTATCTACTATTTTATTAGGTTGTGCGTTCTTCTACTTCTGCTTCGACTGTTTCTTTTCGAAGTATGTCTGGAAAGGCATTATTTCGTCTGTGTGCTACATGCGGTCTTAAGAAGGTACATGAAGGAGACGGCCATATGGACTGTATTTACTGCCTTCACCCTCATATGGCAGACACGTGTGAGATCTGTCAAGGCTTTTCACAGAAGACCCTAAAAGACCGGTTACTTGGCTCAATGACAGAGCGGGTGCGTACCTGGCATCGGAGGTAGGCTCTACAGCCTCGAGATCTAAGTCTCTGGTCCCTCCTCGTCGATCAGGGTCGGCGGAGACTCCGGCGAAGAAATCGCACTCATCTGAAAAACGCCCCTCGGAGAAACATCCTGCGAAGTCCTCCTCTTCACATAAGGCTTCGTCTTCTTCCTCCTCATCTAAAAAGGAGAGAAAAGACCCATCGAAATCCTCCTCAGGAGACCGTCATAAGTCTACCTCGAGTCGAGGGTCCTCGTCCCACAAGTCGAGGCTAAAAACGGCGGGAACGCCTCAAGGCCGTGCTCCACAGATTTCATCGACGACGGTCCGGTCGTCGACGCCTGCTTTGTCTTCGGCGACAGCTCTTCCGACGGCTATTTCGTCAGGTCAAACAGAGCCTATGGGAAAGATGTCATCGTCGACGGTGGCCCCGTCGGTGGGATGGCAACCGGAGGTTTTTGACCCGATTCCTCCTGAAGCCTTGCCGCAACCAGAAGCGGCTTTCTCCATCTCGTCGGCCGAGGATGACCGTGATCCGGTCACGCATCGAACCGATCTGGGACTACAACCAACTGGTTCAGGGTCACTCTTTAGTGGAAGTGCCATTCCAGTTACCTCTTCCTTACTGAATCCCCAGGCTGTTCTGTCCCTGGAGGTGTTGAACACATTACAGAAACTGTTGGAGCGGTTGGACACTCGGTCACCTCAGCTTGTCCCGACAGCGCCGCAAGCCTCGTCAGTCATCAACGAGCCAGGCCTGGCTGCTCGCCTCCACCCAGGATTCCTACCGCTTACCCGGTTGAGGAAGATCGTTCTCGTCTGCAGGAAGAAGGGGAACTGTCAGAGTCGGAACGTGAAGGGTCGGTTTCAGACATCTCGTTATCCCCCTCAAAGGACCCTACATGGGACTCTGAAGCGGAGATGGAAACTCCGAAGAGTCCAGCGCAGCCATCACCACCTGATGTGGGTGCTTTCCATGCCATGATGGGTAAGGCATGTGCGGAGTTTGGCCTAGTCCCAGAAGAAGAGAAAAAAGATTTTTTCTGTTCGACCATATGGGCAAGAGAAGAAAGGCGATATTTGCTATCCCCATTTTAGACCATGTCTGGCAGGAGGGACTGAAAACCATGCGTCACACTTTTTCAGAACCGGCAATAAAATGTTGATTGGAAAAGAAATTCAAGGCTCCGGAATCGACCCCCAAGTGCTTGACGTCTCAACCTTTGCCGGAATCAGTGGTATCCGCGGCGGCGGCCAGAAAGGCAAGATCGCAACACAAATGCACGACCCCGCCCGATAACGAAGCCAGGAGACAAGATGCTTTTGGAAAGAAAGTGCTATCGGTCGGAGCGACTACAGTTAAAGCAGCCAACTCCCTGGCTATTATGACCAGGTATGATAGGGAAATGTGGCATCGACTAGCTCCTATCTTGGACCATCTGCCGGAGGAACACAGGAAGTCTGCCATGCTGCTCGTACGTGAGGGAGAAGAGGCCTCCAATCATTCCATTAACATTGCTGTCGACCTGGCGGAATCAGGCTTTAAGCAAATTAACAATGGCGTAGTGTTACGGAGGCAAGCCTGGCTTAAATGCACGACGTTCAGACCAGAGGTACAATATAAGGTAATGGATATGCCGTTCGAAGGAGAACACCTGTTTGGGGAGAAAGTCGATGAAGCCCTGAAGGGCATGAAAGAAGATTCTGACACGGCTCGTTCCCTTGGAGCCCTCCAGAGTGGTAGGAATTTTCGTTCCTTTCGTCCCTTCAGAGGAGCATCAGGTAACTCCCGGTTTGGATCATCTAGAGACCGAGGTTTCACCAGGCCCTCCTACTCTTCCCAAGGCTACAGACGTGCAGCCCAAGCTACTCGAAAAGGCAGGGATTACCAAACCTCCAGACGACGGGGCGCCTACTCCTCGTCGACGAAGGATAAACAGACCAAAAGCCAGCAATGACAATTTACAGGGCGTCCTGGGGAACAGAGTGTCTCGTCATGTCGACGAGTGGGCACGCATAACAACAGACCAATGGGTTTTGGACACGATACATCTGGGCCATTCTCTACAGTACAAGGACAAGCCGCCACGCATTCCACCAGTGTTCTCGACTCAGCCCCACCTTCAAATACTAAGGCAAGAGGTGACGCTTATGCTGCAGAAAGGGGCTATAGAACTGGTCCCGGTGGCAGAAAGGGGACAGGGAGTGTACTCCCGTTACTTTGTCATCAAGAAACCCAATGGAAAATGGCGTCCCATTCTAGATCTACGAGCACTCAATCTAAAGTTCAAGATGCTTACGCTCCAAGAAGTGATCCGTTCGATACAACCGGGAGACTATTTATCGGCGCTACATCTTCAGGACGCATACTTCCATATCCCGATGCGTCAGCGTCACAAAAGATTTCTAAGGTTCGTCGTCGGACGGACCCACTATCAGTTCAATGTCCTCCCATTCAGTCTAAAATTGTCTCCCAGGACGTTCACCAAGTGTCTGGCTCCAGTAGCAGCCTGGTTAAGGAAAGAAGGTCATCATGTGTACCCTTATCTAGACGATTGGCTAGTGAGGGCGTTGTCTCCAGAAAGGACACAGGAAAGTCTGCATGCCACCATGTGCCTCCTACAACGCTTGGGCTTCGCAAAAAACTTCGAAAAGTCCTCCTTATTGCCATCAAGGATCTTGGTCTTTCTGGGGGCAGAGTTCCAGACGCAGTCAGGACTGGTACAGCCATCCGTCGAAAGGGTTCTGAAATTGCAGCAAAAAGCATCAGAGTGGAAAGTCAACACCAGAGTATCAGTGCGAAGGTACATGTCCCTACTGGGGACCATGTCGTCCTGCATACCCTTAATCAACAATTGTCGTCTCTTCATGAGACCGATTCAAGAATTCTTGGCGGATCGATGGGCACAGAGTCAAGGGCGTTGATCGGACAAATTGACCATCAACAGCAAACTCGTGCAGGCACTTCAGTGGTGGAGAGTATCCATAAATCTGACAAAGGGAATGCCCTTACTGGAACCGGTGTTCCAGATGACGGTGGTGACGGATGCTTCCCTAACTGGATGGGGAGCTCCTCTGGATTCCCCACAGGTTCAAGAGCGTTGGTCATCAGAGGAATCCGGCCTTCATATCAATGTGCTGGAATTAAGGGCGGTGCGTTGGGCCCTGAAATCCTTTATTCCACGGATAAAGGAATCGGTTGTACAGATTATGACAGACAACACAACAACAATGTTTTATCTAAGGAAACAGGGAGGAACTCGCTCCAGAACTCTGTCATCCGAAGCCCAGGACATCTGGCATTGGGCCCTTCAGCACAAGATATATTTATTGGCGTTCCACTTGCCAGGAGTCAAAAACGTGCAAGCAGACTCTCTCAGCAGGGAAATGAACCGACTACACGAATGAGAATTGAACGACCAACAGCTACACCGTGTCTTCGAGAAATGGGGTCATCCGGCCCTCGACCTCTTTGCAACGAGAGACGACAAGAAATGCCCACAATACGCGAGCAGGTGGCCGCAGCAAGACTCACTAGGGAAGGCGTTCTTTCCCGTGGACGGGCAAGTTTCTGTATGCCTTCCCCCCATTTCCGCTCATACGTCGGACGCTGCAATGGATCCACAGATATCCATGTCGGTGATCCTGGTGGCCCCGTACTGGGCCAGACAAGTGTGGTTCTCCGATGTACTCCATCTTTCAGCGGCAGAACCAATGAGGTTCCAGAAAGTCCCGAACCTTTTGTCTCAGGAGAAAGGGGTTGTTTGGCATCACGACCCCGACAGCCTCAGTCTGACAGCCTGGCTCCTGATTTCTCCGAGTTTGGTACGTTAGAGATTCCAGCGGACTGTCGTTGCATTTTGCAAGCGGCGAGGGCGCCGTCCACGAAACCTTCATATTCATACAAATGGAGGAGATTCTGCATATGGTGCGCAGGTCAACCAGGTCTGGTCCCGCTGGATATCACACCGGAACAGCTTCTACCATACTTGCTACTCCTAGCTCAAAAAGGCTTGTCTGTTTCATCCATAAAAGTGCATCTAGCTGCCATTTCGAGATTTACTCGGAAGAGACATTCAACTCCGTTATTTAGTGACCGGCTGATTAAACATTTCCTTAAAGGGTTGTTCCAAACCTTTCCTCCGGCGAAAAAGTTCCCTCCAAGTTGGAGTCTTAACCTGGTTCTGGCAGCGCTGATGAAGCCCCCTTTTGAGCCGATGTCATCGTCATCATTGACATTTTTGTCATGGAAGTTGGCTTTTCTGGTAGCTATTACTTTGGCTCGACGACTGTCAGAAATACAAGCTTTAGTGATCGATCCACCGTACTTGAGATTTTTCAGTAATAAAGTTGTGTTGGCTACTAATCCTCATTTCATTCCTAAGGTACCTACCATGTTTCATAAGCACTCTTCTATAGTGCTGCCGACATTTTTTCCAAAACCTTCGTCGGTTGCGGAGAAGACTCTCCACACATTGGACGTGAAAAGAGCTTTAAAATTTTACCTCCATCGCACTCAAAGCTTCAGAGACACGAGACACGAGACAGCTATTTGTGGCTTATGGCCCTTCGGCTAAAGGTAAGCCGATCTCGAAACAAGGAGTAGCCCGATGGGTGTCGTCTACTATTTCCTTTTGTCACTCAAAAGCCGGAAAACCTCTGGAGAAGCGTCCAAGGGCCCATTCCACGAGATCTACTTCCTCGTCGACGGCGTTGTGGTCCGGAATTCCGCTGGGAGACATCTGTCAGGCGGCATCCTGGTCGGTACCACACACATTTACCCAGCATTATTGCCTCGAGCAGCAACATGCTGAGGGTACACAGATGGGTCGCGCAGTCCTGCGGCACCTGTTTCAATAAGGTAAGCCCCAATTAAGGGGTCACATCCTTTGGCTAATGTAATTTGAAGTGTAATGTTGTCACTGTTAACATACTGTACGGTGATGTTTTGCCATGATAAATATGCATTAAGGTTATGGGGATATTGGTTTGCATACACGCCTCCATCTATGGGGGATACTGTTGTACAATATATTCTAAGCATGTGAATCCATGAAAGATCCAATGCTGGAGAAGGGAATAGTTTCTTACCTGTAACTCCATTTCTCCAGCATTGGTATCTTTCATGGATTCACATGCGCCCGCCAGCCTCCCCTGGCATGCAAACCAGATGTCCCCCCAGACTACTTTTGGGGTCGAAATCTGAGGGAGCCGCGGGGGCGGGGCTACTTATACCTCTACGTCCTAATGGCGCAGGCGTACGCGGCCCAAAACAACATAGATAGGACACAAAAGTGTCAAAATTTTCCTATGGAAAAGGTCTATATAATTTACCGAGGATTCCCAGCCTGACGATGGGAAATATTCTAAGCATGTGAATCCATGAAAGATACCAATGCTGGAGAAATGGAGTTACAGGTAAGAAACTATTCCCTAGTGCCCCAACAGTGTTATTTAAACAATCTGAAGATAACAGTGCTTTGTTTTCAACATATTAAGACTGTAAAGGCAGATGAAGTAAAGAGAAGCCATTCAATTTTAAAGTTTATTAAAATAAGAAAAAGAAAAGGAAAAAAGGCAGACATCAGAAATCAATAAGAATGTCAGCTAGCACTGAATAAAGATGCTGCAGTCACACTGTCAATGAACTTTTAAAAGAACACGTAGTGCCAATCCTGCATGTTAATACATTCAAATAAACCAGTCAGAGGTGCGAACTGTTTTCATTACTGGTTTTGGACAATGTTTAAGTGTTTTATTTAAAGTTCAGACTACCTTTGTGAAACATTATAGTGACAGTCATGCCCAGCACTGAAACAAGCCCTGCAAGGACCAATACAAGCGTGTCAACAAGAAGAAATGGTACTTCAGACCATCCAGACCCAGCACTGACTACCCTCATGCCACCGTTTGACCCATTCACCACCGGTGCAGCTATTCGATCGGAAATCTGGTTACAACAATTTGAAATGCATTTAGATGCAAGAGAAATCACTTTACCAAAGAAAAAACACACATTTCTTCTACTCAAAATTGGCGCCAGCCGCATTACATTTGTTTAACGCAAACCCGGACCGTGGAGATGAAAATAACTATGATATCCCAAAGACTGTTCTCACTAATATGTTTAAGCCTGAACTTAATCCAGATTATGAACGTTTTCATTTCTGTATGGCGAGACAACGTGAAAAAGAGACAGTTGACAAGTTCCATACACGTTTACGTGAAATGGCTGTTGGTTGTGATTTTCCAAATGAAGAATTTGCTATCCGTCTTCAAATAAAAAATGGATTTTTATCTGAAAAACTAAGGAGAGCTATCCTATCTGAAAGAAACATATGTTTGGCCCGAATCTTGGAAATGGCCCGTTTGCGTGAACAAACAAAAGACCAAGTGGCAGTGATGGAAGCAGCAATACAGAAACTTCCACTTGATAACCCAAACCAACTGAAGATGTTGCTGCTATATCGAGAAGCCAAAGTAACCGAGAACAGAATGAGTGGAAAAAGAGAAATTCTAAACCACGTATGCTCCAAGGGAAAAACAGGGCCTGTAAATGGTGTGGAGGACCATGGCACAAAGAAGAAACTTGCCCAGCCTGGGGATCAACGTGCCGAAAATGCAAACGACTCAATAACTATGGAACTGTGTGTTTATATCCACCAAATAAAGATGATCAAGAACAAACACTGTGGCAAAGTCAGGAACGCCAGAAGAAATTCGGGCCCAGAGAAACAACTCGCCAACCAAGAAGAAGAGGGAGAGCGAGAGCAATAGATCGCACACAGCGATCACCAAGCACCAGCGTAAGTAATGATAGTGAAGATGGTGAATCACCTGATAGAGATGGACATGACAGATGGAGAAAATCTAATAAATGAGTACATCACGTGCACCTTATCTCAGCCGTAGAACCACAACGATATAAAAAACGAAAAAGGCCGTCCTGCACTGTCATCTCTGATGGAGAACCACTACGTGTAGTCATTGATACAGGGGCAACCGTCAATGTAATGCCTGTGTCAGCATTCAACAAGTTAGACCCGAAACCCAGACTCCAAAACAAAAGGGTCAAGTTACATGCACATGGCTGCAAGAAACCTTTACCAGTTCAAGGATCGTTCAAATCTGATTTTACCCATAATAAAACAGTGTGCCGAGCACAAGTTTATGTGGTGGATGCTGGCTGTGAAACATTGTTGAGTTGTAGAACTGCAGAGAAGCTTAAATTAATCCATTTTGCTTTCAACATTCAGTGCAGAGAAATTGATGAACTGTTAAAACGACATCACAAAGTATTCCAAGGTATAGGATGTTTAAAAGGCAAAACGATTAAACTCCATATTGACCCCACCATCGAGCCAAAAGCAGTGCGCCATCGCAGAGTACCATTTCATGTGAGAGAAGCTGTAAAAGAAGAATTGGATAAACTAGAAGCAGCAGGCATCATAGAGAAAACATCAGGACCAACCCCATGGGTATCCCCTATGGTGGTCACAAGAACACCAAAACAACCAAACGCAGTATGAATATGCATTGATATGCGACTTCCAAACACAGCCATTGAAAGGGAACGTCACATCATGCTGGCCATAGATGAACTTATTGTTGACCTAACAGGAGCAACCATTTTCAGTAAACTTGACCTCAGATCTGGATACCACCAGCTTAAGCTAGCTAACGAGTCGAGATATATCACTACATTCTCCTCCCACCTTGGTTTGCGGCGCTACAAAAGACTACATTTAGGAATATAATCAGCGGCAGAGGTATTTCAACATGAAATTAGAAAAGTTTTGACTGGTCTGGATGGGACGATGAACATTAGTGATGACATCATTGTGTATGCATCCAATGAAGGTGAACACCTTAAACGCCTGGCAGCAGTTCTAAACTGGTTGGAAGAATCTGGATTAACTTTGAATGCTGAAAAATGTGAATTTGGAAAAGAAGAGTTAGGTTATTTTGGTTATATTTTTAATGCAAAAGGGGTATCACCAGATCCTGCCAAAGTCAATGATATAAAAACCACCAAGCCACCCACCTCAGTTACTGAAGTAAGAAGTTTTATGGGAATGGCGACGTATTGCGCAAGATTTATTCCAGATCTAACCACCATAGCAAGTCCTCTTCGTGATTTAACAAAGAAGGATCAAAAATGGGAGTGGTTGCATACTCATCAACAGGCATTTCAGCAAATCAAGGATACATTATCTGCATCCACATGGATGGCTTTCTTTGACATCAAGAAACATACTGAACTTATAGTTGATGCCAGCCCAGTTGGCCTAGGAGCTGTGCTTACCCAGACTGACAATGATGGAAACGTTTGCCCAATTGCTTTTGCCAGTCGTGCTCTGACGAAAATAGAAAAGAATTACGCACACATAGAGAAAGAAGCCTTAGCAATATTGTGGGGATGCAGGCATTTCAACGTTTACCTTCTAGGCAAACAAACAAAAGTGTTTTCAGATCACAAACCTCTCATACCAATATTTAAAGGTTTGTCACCTCATCCACCAGCACACATTGAGAAATGGATGCTTCAGTTACAGCCATATAACATAGATGTAGAATACAGACCAGGAAAAGATAATCCAGCTGATTATCTATCACGCCACCCGCGACCTGCCACAGAAGAAGAGGAACATCACGCAAGAGAGACAGAAGAACATGTATGCCATGTGGTAGCTTGTGCCCGCCCAAGAGCATTGTCACTGCAAGAGATCGCTATTGAAACTGAGACAGACCCCATTCTAAATCACACTATAACAGCCATACAGTCAGGAAATGGGAAAAACTTCCTTGCATCTATGGCTCAGCATACGGTAGTGGAACAAGTCAAACTTCAATCTCTTTTTGGAATCCGTCATGAACTTACTGTAGTAGCTTCTGAAGGAGTAATATTAAAAGGCCATCGCATTGTACTACCCAGTTCGTTAGAAGACAGAGCCCTCAGACTAGCACATAGTGGGCATCAAGGTGTTGTGAAAACAACGGCATATTTAAAATCCAGGATGTGGATGGATAATGTTAGATATTGGCAACGTTCAAATGTATTGGGACGTAGTACAGATCAAGTTATGTCTAAACGTGGGAGTGCTGACTCGCGTTTAGACAGAGGATCGGAAGCTACTGGTCCTTTAAGGTCTTGGCTGCCGGGATCTTGGAGGTTGGCATGGAAACAATGGCGTCCTGCCTGTACTTCCTGGTTTCGCCTAGCACGTTAAGGAGCGCCATTTACATCAGGTGACCTTATTTAAGCTCCGCCTTTACTCCGAGTCGGCACTTCTGAATCTTGTATTCTTAGGCTCTTGTTGTTTCCTCGTTCTTGGAACTTTGTCTGTCTACGGATCTTCTGGCTTCCTCGACCACGGCCCTCCATTGATATTGTTTTGCCTATTCCCCTGTGCCTCTGCTGACCGCCTTGTTTCTTCGACCATTGACCCTTTTAAGGATCTGCCCTGCCTTGCCTCTTGTACTGCTGCTGCCCACACCGCTTCACGACCTCGGAACGTTTTTTTTTGGATTTGCCTTTCTTCGTTCCGCCAAAGGTGCAGCGGAGCCCGCACCGAACTGTAGGATCTACTGCTTCCCAATCCTTTCCTTCAACCCTACTGACCTTCAACGTCTGGAACTCAGCTCCACTCACGGCATTTAGACTTTGGAAGTGTACTTCACCTTGGATTGTTCTTGGGACCTTGAACTATTCGGTACACGGACTAGAGACTGCCTTGGTGTACCTTTTAGGCGTCCGCGTGCCGTCGGGTTAGGTCTTGGAACTTTTTATTTCTTGGATTTGTTCTTACCTTTGCATCTGGCTTCCACGATCTACTGGCTGTTCTACCCATTCCTAGAAACTACTTTCCCGGTTCTTCAGTCCAAGGTGTTTACAAGACACAGGTTAGTCTTATTTTATTTGGTTCTATTCTAAGTACTGCTACGAATTGCATGGTGGTTACTGGTGCTCTTCTTGCAGTTACCTGGGGTCATCACCTGTGCTCCCGAGACATCCTGTTGTAGTATCCTGCCCTCTGTTGTTCCGGGTTCTTCGTTGGTCTTCCATCTTTTGGCCAATCAACTGTTCTGGTTGTTTTCTTATTCAATCAGTTTGGTAGATTGGCAAGAAGAACTCCTCAGCTACACTACGAGGGCAAGAGCAAGTCTGACATATTCAGAAGCCTCTTACAATGGATGCCAACGATTCTCTGGCAGCCATCATGCAAATGGTGGCTGAATTGCGTACTGAAATGGCCAGTGTTCATGCGGCCACTGAAAGACGCATGAATGAGTTACAGGCAGGAATCCAGTCTTCTGGTGTGGGGGTATCCTCCCCAGCGGCTGGATCTGGTTCTGGACTACCCGCTTCCAGTCATAATACCGGGCCTGTGTATATGACCGCCCAGTTTCCCCTGGCTCCACCTGAGCGGTTTACAGGTGACCCGAAGGCTTATCGAACCTTTCTAAATCAATGTAGGTTACATTTTCTATGCAGGCCGTCCTCATTTCCGGATTCAACCACCAAGGCGGCATTTTTGTTATCGCACCTGGGTGGTACGGCGGCGGCATGGGCCAACCCATTACTTGAAGGGGGTAGTCATCTCTTGTATGACTGTGATGCCCATATTGATGCTATGAGTCGGGTTTTTGATACACGGTATGCCACACAAGCTACCGACCTGCAGTTGTTGGGTTTACAACAGGGTACGTCATCTCTGTTGGCATATTTGGCCAAATTTAACCAATTGGTTGCTGAAACTAACTGGCCTGAGGAAAAGAAGGCATCCTTGTTTTACAAAGGATTGTCTGAGTCCCTCAAGGATACTCTGTCCACAATACCAGTGGTTCCTACTGCTTTTTCTGAGTTGGTAGATCTAGTATTACAAGTCGACTCTAGACAAGCGGAGAGAAAAGGGGAACGGAGACCTATTCCTCCAATTACTGGTACCGCCTCATTACCCGTAGCTGGACCCTCAGAAACAATGCAAATAGGAGCATTGCGTGGGCCATTGTCAACTGAAACCAGGGAACACAGGAAGAAAAATGGTCTTTGTTTCTATTGTGGATCAAACGATCATTTCTTACGTTCTTGTCCCAAGAAACCAGTTAGGAAACAGGGAAACGCGAAAGCCCGGCAATAAAAGGGGTACAGTTGCCGGGTAGTTCTCGTAGTGACCCCATCGTGTCTACGCTTTCTTGTTTATCCGTTACCCTCGCTTCCACCTCCATGGGCAAGAGGGTGGTTCAAGTGGTTTTGGATTCAGGTGCCACAGGGAATTATATTGACAGTACTTATGCTCGGGATTTGGGCATACCTGTAGTTCCCAAGGATTGCCCAGAGGCCGTTAATGCTGTGGACGGTTCATCTCTTGTTTCTGGTCCGGTGACTGAAAGTACTTCAGAATTGGTCATGAGGACAGATTGTGGGCACACAGAAAAAATCATATTTGACCTCATTGCTGCTCCTCAGTTGAAAGTGATCCTTGGGCTTCCATGGTTGAAACTACACAACCCGGTGGTCGATTGGCACACTGGGGAGGTGAGTTTCTTTTCGGATTATTGTGATCAATACTGTTTGACGCCAGGTCAGAAATCCTCCAGTCCTAGCTTTGCGCTCATGGACTCAGCTCCCACTATTGGGGCTGTGGTTAATACTCAACTACCTCCAGAATATCACGACTATCAGGATGTGTTTGATGCCGGTGGGGCAGAAATCCTCCCTCCTCACAGGCCTTATGATTGTCCGATAGAACTAGTACCGGGGGCCAAGATACCGTCAGGTCGGATTTATTCTTTGACACCCAAGGAGGACATCATTCTTAAGGAATATATCAACAAATCCTTAGAGTCAGGTTTCATTCGGGCTTCACGTTCTCCAGCGGCTTCTCCCCTATTCTTTGTCCCGAAGAAGGGGGGGGGGACCTTCGCCCTTGCATTGATTACCGGGCCTTGAATGCGGTTACAGTCAGGAATCAATATCCGATTCCCCTAATTTCGGTTTTGCTTGATCAACTCGGCTCTGCCAAGTTGTTCACTAAACCGGATTTACGTGGGGCGTATAACCTGGTACGCATACGTGAGGGGGACGAATGGAAGACCGCTTTTAAAACTAAATACGGTCTATATGAATACACAGTTATGCCGTTTGGCCTAAGCAATGCCCCAGCCACTTTTCAGTATTTTATTAATGAAGTATTTCATGATATGCTGGATCAATACCTGATTGTATACCTGGATGACATCCTGATTTATTCTCCCAGCTATGACACCCACGTTGTTCGTGTTAGCAGGGTTTTACAACGCCTGCGTGACAATCAACTTTATGCCAAATTGGAGAAATGCATGTTCCATGTACAAGAAGTCGAATTCCTTGGTTACAACATCACCAACAAAGGGGTTCAAATGAGCAGAAATAAAGTCTCTGCCATTCTAGATTGGCCAGTTCCCAACACTGTGAAGGCGTTACAGTCCTTTCTTGGATTCGCTAATTTTTATAGGCGTTTTATTCAGGACTTTTCAACTATTGTTTGTCCCCTTACGACCTTGACTAGTTCTAAAACGCCCTTTCATTGGAACCAGAAAGCACAACATGCCTTTGATTGTCTGAAGTCTGCTTTTACATCAGCACCAGTTCTCCAACATCCTGATCCAACTCAACCGTTCATCGTAGAGGCTGATGCTTCGGATGTTGCCCTAGGTGCTATATTGTCTCAATATTGCCCGGATGATACTGGACTACATCCTGTGGCCTTTCATTCAAGGAAACTTACGCCTTATGAACGGAATTATACGATCACAGAGCGGGAACTATTGGCTATTCGAGACGCCTTTATGGTATGGAGGCATCATTTGTTGGGGTCAAAATTGCCCGTTCAGGTGTTCACCGACCATAGAACTCTAGTGGCTCTCCAGTCAGTGAAATGCACTACTGCACGTCATGCACGGTGGGACGAATTCTTTTCGATGTTTGACTTTACTATATCATATCGCCCTGGTTCAATGAATTCTAAAGCAGATGCCCTCTCTCATCTTCACGGACCCGCAGAACCCTCTCGTATCACCGGTGCTCCGTTATTACCTACTCAGGTGGTTTGTGGTTGTTCCTTGCGTCCGTCACTTAAATCGAGGATCCAGCAATGGCTTCATACTAATCCGCCGGAAGTGGGCGATTATGGTTTGGATATAGTACATTCACTGCCCTATAAACAGGGTAAGATTTTTCTGCCTAATTCGGAAACGCGACTCACTGCTATACAATGGAGTCACGATTCAGCTTTGGCTGCTCATCCCGGTATCAGGAAGACTGAGGAATTACTGAGAAGGTGGTGTTGGTGGCCTTCTTTGCTTAAAGACGTCACAGACTACACAGCTACGTGTTCGGTTTGCGCTCAGTGCAAGGCGTCACACAGTAAACCGGTTGGTCTTTTGCAAGCTATGCCTCTCCCAGATCGTCCTTGGTCGTTCATCTCTATGGATTTTGTTGTAGAACTTCCTGTGGTGGGAGGTTTCGACACGATTTGGGTAGTTATTGACTACTTCACGAAGATGGCAGTGTTTGTACTTTGTCAGGGTATTCCGATAGCTGCTAAACTGGTGGATTTTTTTTTACGGAACATATTCAGGTTGTTTGGTCTCCCTTCAGTTATAATATCAGACAGGGGTCCTCAATTCACCTTGCGCTTCTGGAGGGCATTAGCGACTGCCTTGGGTATTGAGGCTTGGTTCTCTAGTGCTTATCATCCTCAGACAGATGGGCAAACCGAACGTCTGAATGCCACTATGGAACAATACATAAGATGTCTCATTTTTCAGCGCCAGGACGATTGGGTCTCTGTATTGTCCTTGGCTGAATTTGCCTATAACAATTCCCTGCACACAGCTACGCAGGTTTCTCCTTTTTTTGCCCTCTTTGGTCAACATCCACGTTCTTTGCCTCTTGTTCCTGATCTACCAATACATAACCCTGCTGCCCTTGCCTGTGTTCGTGACATCTCTAGTACCCATGTCCAAGTGAAACGGCATCTGGTGGAGGCTCAAAAGAGGGCCAAATTTTATGCGGATCGACATCGTACCCCTGCTCCGAGTTACCAACCAGGTATGAGAGTGTGGTTGTCGACACGTAATTTACGTTTACCGGGCCGGAAGCCTTTGCTCCCACGCTTCATTGGTCCGTATACAATTTCCCATATCATTAACCCGGCTGTGGTTCGGTTGGTTCTCCCGCAGTCTTGGAAGGTTCATCCAGTTTTTCATGTGTCCCTGATCAAACCTTGCCATCCCGCGACCCGGCTCCCGACTCACACTCCACCCGTCAAGGTAAGGGGTGCGGTAGAGTACGAGGTATCTGCGATCTTGGATACCAGAGTGCGGAATGGTAGGAGACTCTACTATGTTGACTGGAAGGGTTACGATCCGGAGGATCGTACCTGGGAATCGGCGGAGAACGTTCATGCCCCTTTGTTGTTGTCTCGTTTTTGGAAGTCTCGAAGGTTGGGGGCTTCTTTGGGGAAGGAACCTGTTAGATATTGGCAACGTTCAAATGTATTGGGACGTAGTACAGATCAAGTTATGTCTAAACGTGGGAGTGCTGACTCGCGTTTAGACAGAGGATCGGTAGCTACTGTTCCTTTAAGGTCTTGGCTGCCGGGATCTTGGAGGTTGGCATGGAAAATATGGCGTCCTGCCTGTACTTCCTGGTTTCGCCAAGCACGTTGAGGAACGCCATTTACATCAGGACACCTTATTTAAGCTCCGCCTTTACTCCGAGTCGGCGCTTCTGAATCTTGTATTCTTAGGCTCTTGTTGTTTCCTCGTTCTTTGAACTTTGTCTGTCTACGGATCTTCTGGCTTCTTCGACCACGGCCCTCCATTGATATTGTTTTGCCTATTCCCCTGTGCCTCTGCTGACCGCCTTGTTTCTTCGACCATTGACCGTTTTATGGATCTGCCCTGCCTTGCCTCTTGTACTGCTGCTGCCCGCACCGCTTCACGACCTCGGAACGTTTTTTTTTTGATTTGCCTTTCTTCGTAGCGGAGCCCGCACGGAACTGTAGGATCTACTGCTTCCCAATCCTTTCCTTCAACCCCACTGACCTTCAACGCCTGGAACTCAGCTCCACTCACGGCATTTAGACTTTGGAAGTGTACTTGACCTTGGATTGTTCTTGGGACCTTGAACTATTCGGTACACGGACTAGAGACTGCCTTGGTGTACCTTTTAGGCGTCCGCGTGCCGTCGGGTTAGGTCTTGGAACTTTTTATTTCTTGGATTTGTTCTTACCTTTGCATCTGGCTTCCACGATCTACTGGCTGTTCTACCCATTCCTAGAAACTACTTACCCGGTTCTTCAGTCCAAGGTGTTTACAAGATACAGGTTAGTCTTATTTTATTTGGTTCTATTCTAAGTACTGCTACGAATTGCATGGTGGTTACTGGTGCTCTTCTTGCAGTTACCTGGGGTCATCACCTGTGCTCCTGAGACATCCTGTTGTAGTATCCTGCCCTCTGTTGTTCCGGGTTCTTCGTTGGTCTTCCATCTTTTGGCCAATCAACTGTTCTGGTTGTTTTCTTATTCAATCAGTTTGGTAGATTGGCAAGAAGAACTCCTCAGCTACACTACGAGGGCAAGAGCAAGTCTGACAGATAACATGCAACAACGAGTGATGGAACTAGTGAAAACTTGTGCAGCCTGCCAAGCTACACAGAGAACAGAGAACCCAGAGCCTATTCAAAACGCTTCAAGAAGTACTAAATGATGGAAAGCTATTAGTACAGACCTTTGCACCATTGCTGGAGAAGGTTATCTTCTTGTTGTGATAGACGACGAATTTAGTAGATGCCCCGAAATGGAGCATGTGAAGTCCACGGATGCTGAGACCCTGATTTTAGCACTAGAGAAAATCTTTGCAATGCATGGGATCCCATCAGAAATTAAAAGTGACAATGGACCACCTTTCACTAGTCAAGAGCTACGTCAATTTTTTCAAGATCTCAATGTGCGGCACAAACTAATCACACCTGGATGGCCACAAGCGAATGCTGATGCTGAACGGTTTATGGGATCACTCAACAAAGTCATCCGAATTGCCAAAGAAACAAAACATTCATGGTTGAAAGCAGTGTATCGATTCTTGAGGACTCACAGACAAACTCCACATTCCTCGACAGGAATCAGCCCAGCCGCACTCATGTTTGGAGTACCTATGCATGCTGAACTCTCAATACACCCTTGATGGATAGCACCTGAACCAGATATTCCAGCTATTGAGGCCAAAAGAAGAAAACGGAATGAACGAGAGAGTGCCTCCCGGCGAGCCAGCCACCGAGAGCTAATACCTGGAGACACAGTCATTGTCAAAAACCATGCCACCCCCAAGATAATGTCTCTTAACTTCGAGTATCAGCCTTGGACAGTTAGCGCAGCAAAACACAGTATGGTTACCGCCACAGGAGGAAATGAAACTGTGACAAGAAATATCTCACATTTCAAGAAAGTACCTTCTAAATTGTGGGAGGAAAACCAAGAAGTTACAGGAGAAGATTTTGAATTGTCACATCAACCACTCAGTCAGTCACCGTACCGGCTGGAAAGTCAGGAAGTCACAAGAGAAGAATCTGGACCGTGTCACTGGTCACTCAATCACTGTACCAGCCAGTGGTACACGCGCCACGTAGCCACCCGATGCCAAGATCTAATGGCACACCAAGAAAGCTGAACACTCCTGGTCTGCAAGAAAGAGCAGTTACTTCTGAGAGCCCATTTGAGGACATTCCAGAAAGGTGCAATCCCAGATACCACTTAAGGGGAAAACGAAAACCATCGTCCCGTTTGCAAGGATATGTGGTAGATGGAATATACCAGCGAGTGAGCCTGCTGTGGTGTCGCCACCATAGAGTTAAAGAGAGGAACAGTCCTCTCTCTTTGTTTGTTAGTTGTTTGAGTGGGCTGCGCCCCACGCAACAGGAAAGGGAGGGATTACCGCCCAGCGCGGCAGTTATGTCTGGAGCAATAAAGTGTAGGACGTGTTGCACCCCAGCTCCTGTGTCAGCCTGCTTCTTTGGGGCCGAGGGACGCATGAGAGCGTGAGGAGGTCCACGCAGGGACATTACATCTGGCGACGAGGCGGACACGCGCCCCGCTGTTCCCGCCACCTCAGGTCGCAGCGACCGGCGCCCGCGGTGCCTCCGCCCTCCGACCGCCGAAGACAGAGGGTCGGAGCGTGAGTCTTCCCACAGCCGGAAGAGGCCCCAAGCGCGCATCCCACGGGTGGAGCAGGAGTTGCAGCTCCCCGTGTGCCAACATTCCGGGCGGAGGAAAGAGAAGTCTTTCTCCCGCCGACGGCACCAACGCCGGCAGGCGTGCATCCAGCGCCGCGGGTGGAGCAGCGGCTCCCCGCACCGCGCATCCGGGCGGTTGAGGAGCTCTGGCCTCCCGCCAATGGCAGAGGATCACCAGACACATCGTGCCCACGCTGCACTGCGTATAAGGGTAAGCAAGAACCCCAGTGCAGGCAGTGAGTCCAGAGGCACATCTGCAAGGCCTCATAGGGCCCCACGTAGCCACCCATACCTGATTTGACACGAGGAGAGTGAATCCCCTCGGACACAGCGCCACATAGTGGCAGTCAGACGTCACCGCGCTTGCAGACACTAGTCAACCCAGCTCAAGCCCATGAGTGGTTCCGGTGAGGAATCACCTACCGCCACAGCGACCCCAGCCCGCAGGGCATCACTCACAGTCCCAGCAACACCAGCACATGAGGAGGGATCCTCCGTCCCAGCGTCCCCGCACAGGAAAATGACGGACAGCCTTCTGGCCCAATTGCCAGCAAATTTTGACCTCACAGAGACAAGCACCCTGGGGTCAAGGTGGAGAAGATGGCTGAGAGACTTTGAAGTATGCCTGAAGGCAGCTGGTCCACTAGCGGATGAACAAAAACTAAATCTTCTAAATCATGCAGTTGGCTCCAATGTACGAGATATCCTTGAGGAAATGCCGGAAGACACCATAGATTCATACATCAAGCTAAAGACATCGCTCACAGAGTACTTCACACCTCACACAAACGTAGACTACGAAAGGCACATATTCCACACTACCAAGCAAAACAAAGGAGAGTCCATAGACGCATTTGTCATGAGACTGAGATCAAAAATGAAGCATTGTGACTTCAACAACTACTCGAATGAGGAGGCCCTCAGGTCACAGATCATAGTGGGGTGCGAAAGTGCGGAATTCCGGAAGAGACTACTACAGCAGCCGAGGAGTCTAGAAGAGATCCTGCGCCTAGCGAGATCTGATGCTGCCCTTGCAGCGCAAGTGGAAGGCCTGGACGACATAAAGATCACGCACGGCAAGCAAGAAAGCATCCATAAGCTGGAGGCTATGGCAAGAACCAACCAAGACCCTTTCTGCTACAGGTGTGGCCACGAGTATCCACACGAAGGAACCTGCCCGGCCATGGGACAGACGTGCTCCGCATGTGGTGGCGAAGACCACTACAAGTATGTATGCCTGATTTTTCGCAGCAGAATGAGAGGCGCCAACAGAAACGGGAAGCCTTTGATGGAACCAGAACAACACCAAACCTCCCGCTACAATAGGGCAGCGCACCACTTCCAGGAACAAGGGCGGCGCCGTCCTCACGACGACCAACCGGAAAGAAGGCAAGAGAGGAGAGAATGGAGGGAGAGCAAAGCCACTCAGCCAAAAGCGAGGAGACGACCCAGAAGATATGTGAGATGCCTCATAGAACAATCACAATCAGAGAGTGTGTCAAGCGCATCCTCAGAAGAGAGATTCCGCAGGCCGGAAACGCAACAAGAAGCACCACGGAAGAAGGGATATCTATACGCCCTTGGAAATGACAAGGCCAAAGAACACAGCCCGATGCTAAGAATACGAATAAACCAAACAACGGCAGAATTCCTAATAGATACGGGAGCAACCGTGAACGTGATAAGCAAAGAGGTATACCAAAGCATACCGAACGCCCCTCGCCTACAGCCAGCAAGAGCCCTCATCTATCCCTATGGCTCAAAGACACCCCTAGCCTGCAAAGGGTTCTTCATGGCATCATGCCAGTACAAAGAGCATAAGAAAAGCATCCCCATGCACGTGCTAGAAGCCGCCACCGAGAGTGGATGCATCTTGAGCTATCGATCAGCCATAGAGATGGGGCTCATTCACATACTATACCGCCTCATGGTGCACAAGTATCTAGAAACAACAGCAAGCATCGATCAAATATTCCCGGCACTATTCAAAGGCCTAGGAAAACTAAAAGGAAAACAAATTGAACTTCACATCGACCCCCATGTCACTCCAGTAGCCCAGCACTACAGGGGCATCCCCATCAACATTCAACGGCAAGTTGAAAACGAACTAACTAAGTTACTAGAAGCCGACATCATTGAGCCCGCGGAAGGCCCTACACCGTGGGTCTCTCCCATAGTACCAGTACCCAAGCGAGACTCTCCAGACATTAGGATATAAGTAGACATGAGGAGACCGAATGAAGCCATTCTAAGAGAACGACACCAAGCCCCCCGGATAACGGACATGATACAGCTCTTAAATGGGGCGACAACGTTCTCGAAGTTAGACCTAAACAAAGGCTACCACCAGCTGGAGCTCAGCAAAAACTTGCGATACATAACAACATTTGCCACCCATCTAGGTTTATTCCGTTACAAGCGACTCAGTTTCGGAGTATCCTCAGCGGCCGAAATTTTTCAAGAAGAGATCCACAATGTCATCAAGCATGTGCCTAACTGCTTAAACTACAGCGATGACATTCTGGTGTTTGGCCAAACTCAAGAACAACATGACGACACATTGATGAGAGTCTGCATGGCCTTAGAGGAAGCCCAACTAACACTCAACAAAGAAAAGCGTGAGTTCCGCAAGAACACACTCAGATTCTTCGGACACATATTTTCAGAAAAGGGCATAACACCAGACCCCGAGAAAGTCAGTGCGCTCCGTGAAGCTGAACCGCCTACAACCACATCAGACCTCAGATCATTCCTGGGGCTCGCAAGCTACTGCACAAAATACATATGTGACTTTGCTTCCATCAGTGAACCCCTGAGAGCTCTAACCAAATTAAACACTGAGTTTGTGTGGTCAACCAAATGCCAAGAAGCATTCCAGACCATCAAGGACCGTATCTCAGATGACCGATACTTGGCGTACTTTGACCCCAAGAAGACAACAGAACTAGTTGTAGACGCCAGTCCCGTTGGGCTGGGTGCCATTCTCACGCAACTGGACGACAAAGACGGAGGCGGGAAACACATAGTATCTTACGCCAGTCGAAGCCTATCAAAAACCGAACAAGCCTATTCTCAGGCAGAAAAGGAAGGTCTGGCAGTTGTCTGGGCCTGCGAGCATTTTCACCTGTTCCTATACGGAAAACCTTTCACAGTGGTGACGGATCATCAGGCACTCACTTTCATCTACGGCAACCCACAAGCCAAAATGCCACCAAGGATAGCCCGATGGGCACTCAGGCTGCAGGATTATCGATTCACCATCATACACCGACCAGGAAAAGAACAAAACCCTGCGGATTTTCTTTCTCGACACCCCAAAATAAAGAGCGAACCCGAACAATCTATTGCTGATCAATACATCAGATATGTCGTCCACAGCAGCACCCCGCAAGGACTCGACACAGAACAAATAACGAGAGAGTCCAACGCAGACCAGGGAATACAAATCATCCTGAGGTGCCTTGAAACAGGAAGGTGGAAACATGCAAAACAGATCCGAGAGACAATGAATGAGGAAACCAAACAAGACATTACGTGCTTTTTGGCCGTGAAAGAAGAACTTGCAAAATCAGAGGAAGGACTACTACTAAAGGGGACAAAGTTAGTAATACCACGAAGCTTACGCCAGAAGGTGCTAGAGCTAGCGCATGAATGACACCGGGGAATTGTGTCCACAAAAAGGATGCTGAGGCAAAAGCTATGGTTTCCCCAACTAGACATCTCGGTGGAAGAACTATTAATTAACTGTCCCACCTGCGCCATCGTAAAGCCTCACACAGTCCCGGAACCACTAAGAATGACCACACTACCAGAAGAAGTTTGGGAAGAGATCGCCATCGACCATTTTGGGCCCATGGAAGGAGGTGAATACATCCTGGTAGCCATAGACGAATACTCTAGATATCCCGACCTACAGATCATCCCATCCACTGCCGCACATCACACCATCCCGGCACTGGATCGAATGTTCAAAACATATGGCATACCAAAAATTGTAAAGTCCGACAACGGACCACCTTTCACGGGACAAGATTTTCAAAGATTCGCAGAATACATGGGTTTCCGTCATCGCAAGGTAACACCGTTATGGCCTCAAGCAAATGGCACGGTGGAAAGATTCATGAGCAACATCAAGCGCACAACTCAGATCGCACGCCTCACAGGTGAACCTGTTGAAAAAATGCTGTATCGACTGATGCGTGATTATAGGAACACCCCACACAGCACCACGGGGAAGTCACCATCAGAGGTAATGTTCGGACGAATGATTAGAACGCGACTACCGCAGGCACCCGATCATGATGGACAATACGAAGAGGACGCGGAAATGAGAACAAGAGACTCCCTCATGAAGGAACACATGAAGGAAACGGCCGACCGCAAGCGCAGAGCCAAAGAGAGCGACCTGGCACCAGGGGACATGGTCGTAGTCCGACAGCAGCAACAGCGCAAGAATGTGACTCCGTTCAATGAGGAGCGACTCATCATCACTAAGAAAAAAGGATCGCTCATCACGGCCGAAGGAGATCACCGGTCCGTAACGCGAAACTCTTCGCACTTTAGAAGGATGCCTGGTTTTCATCATGCAAAAGGACCAAGCACATGTGACTCGTTCTCCCACTGGGACGCCCCCTATGAGGGAGACAAGGAAGATTCCGGAGATGACGTGACACCAGAAGAATGGATGGCACCCTCTACAAGCATGGATCCGCCGTCCACCGAGAACCAGGAAAAAGCCTACTCGTCTCATTGAAGAAATGGGCTGAGAACGCAACTGACTGTTTAGTGATGGGAGGGTGTGGTGTCGCCACCATAGAGTTAAAGAGAGGAACAGTCCTCTCTCTTTGTTTGTTAGTTGTTTGAGTGGGCTGCGCCCCACGCAACAGGAAAGGGAGGGGTTACCGCCCAGCGCGGCAGTTATGTCTGGAGCAATAAAGTGTAGGACGTGTTGCACCCCAGCTCCTGTGTCAGCCTGCTTCTTTGGGGCCGAGGGACGCATGAGAGCGTGAGGAGGTCCACGCAGGGACATTACACCTGCCCAGATAGACTTGAGAGACTAGAATTCACTAACCCTGCGTAACATGTACTGTTTGAAAGTTATTTATTTATCTATGTTTTTTTTCTCTCTTGAAAAAGAAAAAAAAAGTTGGAGAGGAATGTGGTGTCACGTGACCGGGGAATTGACACTCGTATGACACGGGCAGAAAGAGGAAAAAGAAACAAACCCTGGAACTGAGGTAATAACGGCAGTCCAGGTGTATGAGTGAAAACGGGTCATGCGTTTTTCTATTCCTGCGCTGCTGACTGAAATTCCTTTTGAACATCTGAGTGATGATAAGTTTAGAATGCCACAGATATGAGAGGATAAAGCGGCTGTGTTGGATGGGATTGGTTGATGGAATCATGTGAATTTAAAGTTCATGGGCATAAAGAGAACGAACTACACCTGAGGAATTTATTTTGGGAAATGTAGTTTTGGTTGTGTTGTTCATCTTTATGAGTTGTAACTGTTATATTTTTTTGTATGCTGCTTGAGTTTACTGAGTAAAGGAAGAAAGCATAATCCGAGCCTCTGGTCTTGACATAGAATTGTGCTGGAACTAGCCCAATCTGGCAACCCTGGTGGGAAGCCCATACAGGCCTGTCCTTTTTCCTCTTTTGATTCTGGGACTTGGAATACTACAAGTCCCATAATTCTAAACCATTACAGGATTGAATGACCCTCTCAAGCATGGCCACGAGAAACTTGATAGCTCTGGTTTACGGTCCTTAGAGCTTTACATGGTGGTCCCCTGCTGAGCTGTCCATCCCCTGCGTCCCCACTTAACATTCTAAATTGACGGCAGTAATTTCCGGGGTTGTTCCGGTGTTATGTAATATTTGCTATCCGAGACTTTTTCAGACTCCCTTGGTCTTACGGGGCTGCATTTTGATCACACGGGTTCGGGTTGGCCGAGTTAGTCTGAGCGTCACCTCAGTGAGCCCAAGGACCGCCCCCATCTTCTGTAGAAATGTGCGTAGGTGGCGCGAGTGGTGTACTTTATTCGTTCTCTCCTTTCCTTGTGCTATTGTGTATATGGCGTTCTTCAGAGGCTCAGTATCGCCACCGTTGGCACATGCTTAGAGCATGTCCTCGGTGAGCAGGCCAGATATGTAATCGTTCAATTCCGAGAAATGCACGTAATTGTTTCTGAAATATATTTGTACGAAGAGTGGGTACACACATTAGCAATAATGTGAAACACATAGTAGATGACAGGGCAGTGAGCTGTAAAAGCTTACTTTCGTGATTATCAACCAAGCACCTTGCAGTCTTTCACAGCCCTTCAGCCATGTGTGGGAGAAAACAGTATTTGTGTTAAGAAGACATTGGCATCTAGGTGCACACATACTCTTTATCGTAAAAAATAAATAAATACCGCTTCCATCATAAAACGGGTAATTCTGTATCTTCGAAATTTTATTGTGAAATGGCTGACTGGACTGCTTGGTCCTATCCATTAATTTGAGGGTGATGGCTTCAAGAGTTGGCTGCAGTAAAAGAATTGGTATGCATATTGGTGTCATGTGGTTCCATGGTGTAATGGTTAGCACTCTGGACTCTGAATCCAGCGATCCGAGTTCAAATCTCGGTGGGACCTGTTATTTTGTTTAAAGTAAAAAATCAGCACATGACTGTTTTAACATGTACACAGGGCAGACGACTTGTGCGGATTGTGTTCATGTTCGAGCAGGCGAGCCGCAAAAACAATTTCTTTCTCCAGCCACCTGTTTCGTTGTGATCACTGTGACCAGTTAAATATCCGAAACATTGTTGTGAGAACTATCACACGGTGTCCAATGCTGGACACCCGTTTATCTTAATTAATATCCCCAATTTATGTATTTTCAATGACGTGCTTATAATTACTGTAAGGGGGATAGCCCCACCTTAAGGTAGATGGTACACTTCAATACAATTTTAAAATCATGCAGTTTGTTGTGACTAAGGCACGCTACCTTGCAGTCACGTGGGGTGGTTTCAGTGATCACAGCATGTCGTTTGTTAGGACGGCGGTGATCACGTGCTTCCAGCGCTCCTCCATTACGTGTACTCCAAGCTGACTCAGCGTATGTACTTTGTGTGCATGTTGGAGTAGGGCCCGGCATCCCCAGAGCCCTTAACAACTGGCGACGAGGACCTCAGCGTACTCGCATGTGCAACAGCCTCCCCGGCGCACGCTCTTGCCTAGCTTCCTGTGGTGGAGCTCCCAGTAGCAGGTGAATCCAGCAGAGAGGCTGGTCTTCCCGGCGCATCAGTTGTGCCTATTAATTCAAGAAGAAAGAAAAGACCAAGCCCAACGTGTGAGGAGGAGGCGCCTGTCTGACTGCGCAGCCCGTGAGCTGCCAAACCACTCCTGCAGCCTGTTTCGTCCCTGCCCGCGTTCCCGCCTGGAGGATCCCCTCGGTGGTGGAGCGAGGGCCATGAAGGTGGGATGCCGGCGGTCGGCCGGTGTAACGTCACTTTTTGCTATCTGTCAGAAAATCCTACCGATAGGAAAAAGTGACAGGGTAGGAAAATCTGACAGCCCCATCTGTCATTTTTTCGGTATCCCTACATATTACCCCACCAAAAATATCGCCGTATATATGCTTGTTTGTCTTGCCATAGGCAATATTTTTGGGGGGTATAATTTGTGGGAGCGGGGGTTGCGGGGGAGTCCCCCATACATTTAAAAATAATGCTGGGATTGCGGGAGGTGTTCCCCGCAGGGTCCATAGCTCAATAGTGCCGCAAAAATACGGCAATATTTTTTATCGCAATATTTTTGCGTGGATATTAACACATGGAACCATTTTTTCCTACCCGTCAGAAAATCCTATCGAGAGCAGACATTTGCCTGTGTACCGGGAAAGTGGGGTAAGTGGAGTAAGAGGTTATGGAAACAATTCCTCTTTTTTCAGTTTGATGACAAACCCAAGTGGATTGAAACTTTTTGGGTCACCGTACTGCCTCAAAGTGCATTTTTAAGGATGGCAGCTAGCGCAAACTCTATATGCCCCACCACTGCTTTACTATTTTGATCATTAGTATTGCGAAGACACAATACAAGGACACGATTGTTGACGGCTATAAACTCAAACAATATTCAATTTATAGATTTGCCAACAGGATGCGCTTTGTCTGCACCTTTTCTGACAACATGTCACAACAGTACTTTACATATTGAAATGTCCATATCATTGGAAATGTAATGTTATGCTAAGTTAAAGGTACTTATATAGCGCACCGTCGCCAACGGAATTGGTCCCCAGGCGCTCTGGCGGATCTGTAAACGGGATGAGGGCGGGTAGGGTTAGTCGAGGAGGGGGGGAGTAGAAGAGTGAGAGAAGTGGTGTGCTGTTGGCAGCTTCAGCTTGGTATACACCGAGTGCTGGGCTTTGGTGCAAGTATCGGATTGGGCGAGGCCTTGTGTGTTGTAGGTTCGCTCGATGTGTTGTTGATGCGGTGTGGTAAAGTGCGTGGGGATTTCTGGGATAGAAATGGTTTTGTGAGTGGGTTGAGTATGCAGAAAATTGAGGGTTAGGTTAGTGGGGTCTGTATCCTGGTCCAGGTACTTCTGGTTCCGTTTGGAAAAATGCCATGACCTCCGCACACATAGGGTACTTATCTTCATGCAGGTGTGCACTCACTTTTTTATAGCTCGCATGTAGCCGTACAAGAGGTTGCAGTAATGGGGTACACTAATATGGATGAGAAGAGAATTCAGGGAAGGACATAGAGAGAGGGGTACAGGAAAGGAAAGCCGACCGCGGCTTCATTGATTTGTTGGTGGCTCTGCAGCTGTGCTCCTGCTGAAGCCATGTTCCTGTGAGGGCACTGCCTCGCTGATGGCATTTTCCACCCTCATCTGCCGAGGTCAGCGAAAGGCAAAGCCTGTGGTCTGTGCAGCTCTCTGCACGCATGCGGAGGGACCTCAAGTTTACTTCCGCTCAGGCCTGCATGTCTCTGGGGCGCAAGGTCTGCACAGGCACAATTTTAGCCAACAGGGGCATCACGCATCAATTATGTATGGGTCGCAGTCTGCGTACAAGTAGCGGAGAGGAGGCAGGGAGTGAGACAACAGCCATTGGAACTCTTCAACAACACACTCCAGGCCATCATTAACCAGCATTCACTCTTAAGAACATCCAGGCACCTCCGCTCCATCTACACACACACACGTCCATCCCATCCTCGATGGCCTGTCAAATTCGCACACTATACAACCACTCGCTGGCGTATTTTCAATGACACCAAAAACTCACTTTGAAACCCTTCCTTCTCGACACCGATAAACCCAGACCCTAACAACTATTATTCGAGGCACAAACGACAATATACAGAGGCAACGCATTTGCCTCCTAAAAACCCCAACACCGTTGTACTCACCAGCGTTACATCAAGCACATAACCCCATCTCACACAGAGACCTTCAATCTATCAAAGAAATAACCCACCTAGTAATCTTCCCTGCAAGCGTCCTAACATCTCACTCTAAAAACACAAATCTCCTTCCGTACACAGCAACACCTCCAACGACACAGACCCGTCTATCCACCACCAAAACAATTCACTGCAGTTTCTTTCGCACCCACACAGCATACCCACTATTTTCTGTAAACTGTTTGCCAACATAAACACCTTACACCCCAGACTGCCTCATTGTAACAAGCTCACAATCCGTCTGCATGCAAACCCCACCGCTGGTCTCACAAAAAAGTCGAACTTGGCCAAGTCACCCGATGTTTCCAGCAACTGAGCGCTAGTTACCCTCACTAATATAATTGCCACCTGTCGAACACATCACAATTCCATACACCCGCCCTCCCCACATCTCTCTTCGTCAAGCTTAGCCACTTCGTGATCACCAGCTGCACAAATGCCATTTAATTTCCCCCAAAAGTCCCATTCTCTCGTCCTTCACTACATGAACCCCCTCCAATACGAGATGTTACAATCCCCCTGGTCACACATACCCTGACCGCCTAGTGCTTCCAAGTCACACCATAGCTATCTACACACCTTCATAACCTTCCAACAATTCCCTTGATTACTTGTGAACTGATTCACCCATTACCCACCTACTTGGTGATGGCAGCACGAGCACCTCTAAGACAACCCCCATTTCAAGGAAGTTTCTCCTCTTCAAACCATTACTCCATCCAACCCTCTCGCTAGCAATCACAACTTACAACCATACATACAACCCAAGCTCTCCTCTTCTCACCACCTCCTGCTGGTACTATCCTTCTTGAAATGCATCAACCTGGCCCCTCATTGTACAACGCCTCCCCCGCCAAGACTGTCACTAATGAAAGGAACATATAAGCCACCTCTGTTCGTCTATCCACCTATACCCTCGGTACATACTCTACTTTCCATCTCTTCCCTTCTTCCCTTCATTCACCCTTCCACTTACTCCTGCCAGCCAAGGTACAGGCCTCACCCATTCCCTCTTCTCCCCCCCGCTACCCTCTACTCTGTTGCGCCTCTCTCGTATTCTTAAGCCCACTATTCTAGCCTCCTCACTCCCTATCCCCGGTACGCACCGGCCTTCTTCGCTCTGCTCTTCAGAATGAGACAGTCGCCAGTGCAGATATCGTACTTTAAAAACAGGGAAAATAGAAGTAGCGTTTAATGAAGCTAGTCGTGGCCCTTTTTTGAATTTGTTACGTTCATGGTAAACATCGCATATCTACTTAAAATGATACATAAAAGAATAAACTGTCAAGCACCAGCACACACAGGGTCAGCGATGAGGCGGGCCCGATGCCACCAAGGTCAGGGCCAGCACCTGGCAGCCCTATGAGGCCTTCGCCGAAGAGCCAGACGCTCTGCAGGTAGCCGGATTTACAGCCCCCACGCAGGTTTTTGTTATGAGCGGGGCGGGGGGTATCCAGAGGGCGCAAAAGTTAGGGAGCAGACAAGACTTTTTGGAACACTTCCTTTAACTTTAATATTTCCATTATATCTTGTATCGCACGCGACGCAGAACAGCACCACCCGACTGCTTTCACAGGCTTGATATGATATGATATGATATGGTATTTGTAACGCGCCTATACACAAGTGTTTCAAGGCGCGACAAGGCTTGCTTTCACAGGGGGAGCAGGAGCTGTCTTTATTTGGCTTTCAAAAATGCATATACATAGCGCATCTGAGCGCCTCTTATTGAGGGCGCGAGCGGAGGAGACTCTGCTATTTCGGCGCCCCTGCCCCCAATGCTTCACTACACACAAACATCACAGAGGCAATATGCCCTGGTCTTTCTACAGCACAATTCCAACCATGGAAGTGACTTTTGAATAAGTTGCTATAAGTAAGCAAAATGGGAAACAAAAGCAAATGTAAGTTATTTAAGAACAAACTTACCTGGAAAGGCAGCAGCAGTACTACTCGGGGATTCTACACCTTTCACTGTCCAATTCAGCAAACAAAGAGGGCTACTAGTCCCCAGACCTGTGCATATAAACATTTCCCTGCCTCCCACTATCCAGCCTTGCCTCTGGATAGCCCCTCACACCTTGCCCCAGTATTCGGCCAATGTCCTTCTGCCATCCTCTTCACCCCAGCATGCCCTCCCTTTTATCACACTCTCCCATTTGCCAGGTGCCCCTTCCCCTTAGAGCTGCCTGCATCCCTTCCCCCCAAGCCGGTGAATCTCCATGGATGGTGGGGGGCTCACCACTAGGTGTTAGGTGTGGGGGCCACCAAGAGGCCAATGTGGACAGGTCTGCATACAGACTGGTGCAGCAGAGGTCCACTGCACACTTTACATCGCTACAGGCTTCTGCATTTTGGAGCTCGTAGTATTTATTATATGTCAAATTTAATATGGAACTCCAAGTTCCAGGGTGCAACACGCAGTGGGCTAAAATTATAGGATCACCCTACCATTTCATACACCATGAGGAGAAACTGTACGATTTGGTCACTGAACAAGTGTGTTGATAATTGTCCAGTAATCAGGGTATCTGCCAAAAAAATATGTTTTTGGAGGGGACACCATTGTGTTACCTGACTGGCATACTTTTGTGTTTGTGTTCAGTGGTTTGTGAAAAATGGCGGTAATTCTGCTATCGCCCAAAAAGGTGGCAGTAATGGAATTACCACTTTTTGCCGTGCCACTGAACTTGTAATGAGGCCCTTAAAGTGTGCTGCTTTTAGCTCAGTTGGGTGTGTGTTGTGCTCGGTTGAGCTATGGGATGCTTGTGTGAACTATGGGTTGCGTGTGTGAGCTATGGGATGCGTGTGTGAGCTATGGGATGCGTGTGTGAGCTATGGGATGCGTGTGTGAGCTAGGGGATGCTTGTGTGAGCTATATGATGCTTGTGTGAGCTATGGGATGCTTGTGTGAGCTAGGGTTTGCTCAGTTGATATAGTGGGCGGGCATCAAGAAGATGCAATCTAGGGTGGTGTTGATGTCTTGAGAGGAGCCTGTACTGGGATGTAATTGGGTGCTTGGCTATACAGTTCGGGTGAGCTTATGTGGGTGGGTGGGCTGCTGGCGTGAGCTAGGCTGGGTGGATGCTGTGCTGGGGCGAGTTACGGTGGGGTGCTTGGATGAGCCACGGTGACGTCGTTATTTGCTCTAGTGTCCTATGGTGGGTTGGTGATAAGCTATGTAAGCTTGTTCAGATGCTGGGTGGCTAGGTTAAGTGGGCTGGGTTTTGTATGAGCTTAGGTCCAGTGGGATATTGAGGTGAATTAGGGTAGGCGGGTGGGGTTGGTGGGAATAGCTCTGGTGGGTGTGGGGCTAGGGTGAATTAGGATGGATGGTTTGCTGGGGTGAATTAGGATCGGCGTGCTAGTCTGTGTCATGCTAGGCTGGGGCGTTTTGGTGGTGTGAGCTACGGCCGGTGGATGTTGTACCTGATGAGCTAGGCGGGTGGGTGCTGTGTTGTGGTGAGCTAGAGTGAGTGGCTAGGGGCTGAGATGAGTTAAAATGTGCGCAGTGTTGGGGGAGCCTATGGTGGATAGGATGTTTGGATGATGGGATGCTTTGGTGAACTTGAGTTGACAGATGGGTTGTTATAGTGATCTTGCGCTGGAGTGATCTAGGGTGCATTGGGTGTTGCTAAGAAGTAGAGGAGGGTGGTTGTACTGCACAGGTGAGCTAGGGCGGGTAGATTGTATGCTAGTAAGTTGGGGTGAGTGGAATGTTTTTTTGTGGTGAGCTATGTTGTGAGCTAGGGTGGGTTGGTGGTGAGCTGGAGAGAGGAAAGGTCGGGAGTGTACTGATGCAAGCTGGGATTGTTGTGTGGATTGGTTTGCTGAGGCAGCTTATGGTGCCCTGGGTGAGCTACAATAAGTATTGTGCCAGGGCAAGCTAGGCTGGGAGGTTTATGTACTGGAGGGAGCTAGGGTGGATATGTATTGTGCGGGGATTAGTTAGGGTAGATGGGTGGCGTGCTGTGGAGAGCTAGGGTGGGTCGGTGTTATGCTGGGTAGCTAGGGCGGGGTGACGACGTTGGGTAAGCTTGTGTAGGATGCGGCAAAGTGGTTTGTTGAAGTCTGGTGGGGTGTGTGAGGTGTGAGGGACGTTGTGTGACTGGGGAGAATGGGGCGCTGGGGTGAACTCATGTTTCCTGGGGTGCTTTGGCAGTGGTTGGATAGGTGGGCTGCTGGGATGACCTATGTTGAATGGAATGTGTTGTGCTTGTTTTTATTGCATTTGCATTGGGGGTGAATGCTTGGCTAAGCTAGGGTTCCTGGGTGTGGGTAGGTTGTGCTGGGGTGAGGTAGGTTTGCTGGGGCAAGCTAGGGTCTGTTAAGGTGCGCAAGGGTGGTTGGGGTGCTGGGGTGAGCCGCATGTGTTGCAGTGATGTAGCCGGGCTGGGAGTGATCAGGGTGTCATAGGGTATGGGGTGGGCTAGGGTATGGGAGTGAGCTTGGGTGGGTTCTTAGGGTGTGTGTGTGTGTTGGTGTGATGCGGCAACGAGCAGGGGGGATTCTAGGTGAGGAAGAGTGGGTAGAGGGTTAGGTGTGATCCTGGGGTAGCAAGTGTGGGTGAGCTATTGAGATGCTTGGGTGGGTGGACTCCTGGGGTGAGCTCTGGGTGGGCTGCTGGGGCACGCTGGGTTGGGTGGGTGGTGTGTTACTTTGTGGTGACCTGTGAGTGGGGCGTTGGGGTGAGCTATGGTGTTCTGGGGATAGTTATGAAAAATTGGTTGTTGTGGCTGGATGAGCTAGGGTAGGTGGGTATTGTGCTAGGGTAAGCTAGGGTCCTCAAGTGTATGTGCTATTGTTAGCCTAGGTGGGAGGGGTCATGGGGTCAGTGAGGTGGTGGGGTGATATTATGTTGGATGAGTCGAGCTAATGTGATGAGGTTGGGTGAGCAGGTGACATGGTTGGTCGGGTGCTGTAGATGGTTGAGGAGAGGCGGTGGTTGGGTGGAATTAGGTGTATTAGTGGGGTGATTGTGGCCGGACTGAGATTTCTGGGTGAGGGTTTAGGGTGAGGTGAGGTCGTTGGGACAGGCTGGGTGGATGAAGTGAAGTGGGGTGGGGTTGGGTGTGGTGAGCTTTAGGCTGGCATGTGCTAGAGTGCATGGATGGAGGATGGGCAAAGCTGAGGCAGGTAAGTTGTTGACCAGAACTACGGTTCCCGAGGGCGTTCAACCTACCAGCGCTTTGTGGTTATACCAATGATATATAGAGCGCTATATACATACTAAGTAACATAACATAACATAGGACTGGGGTGTGCTCGGATGGTTGGGATTCACTACTGGAGTGATCTCGAGTGAGTGGGTTTCAGTGCTAAGGTAAACTAGACACCGCCCTCCTTCATGCCACGTTCTTCATTCTGCCCAGCGCAACTAACGGTCTTCAGTTCTCAGCCTTCTTGACTTGTCAACGTTTGTCGACACTGTTGATCACTCCACTCTCCTGTCTTCCCTTGCCTCACTTGCTCTCTCGTGCTGTCCTTTGTTGGTTCACCTCTTACCTGTCGTATCAATCTTTTTGGTACCCTGGTCTGGCTCTACACATGACTCTCGTCCTCTCCAATTTGGTGTCCTGCAGGGTTCTGTGCTTGTCCCTCTTGTCATCTCCCGCTCTCGCATCTTATATCTTCCTTTAATCTTTGCCTCATTTCTGTGCAGATGACACCCAACTTTTTCTCCTCTCTTTCTAACTTTTCTGACTCCCTTGAGGCCAATGTCTCTGCTTGCTTCTCAGCTATTAAAACTCTGAATCCACACCCACTTTCTTCACCTTAAAGCCAGTCAAAATCCAAGCTTCTATTTATTCCCCTCCTCCACTCTACCTCCCTCTGCCTACCCTTCTGGTATTTCCTTCCCACCTGCTTTAATCCCCTTTATTCTACAGTGACAAATCTTGGTGTAATCTTTGAGTCTTCACTCTTTCACTACTCATATCTCTACTACTGCTTTTATTATTAATCTGATGGTATCTATTGAGGCGGACCTAGCTTTGAGAAGCAACAGAGCACTTTACAAAAGTATACAACAATACAGATACATAACGGAGCTCTTTAGAGAGGTATACAATGCATAACAGAGCTCTTTAGAGAGGTATACAACAGTACAGATGCATAACAGAGCTCTTAAGAGAGGTATACAAAAGTACAGATGCATAACAGAGTGCTTTTCAGAGGTAACAACAGAACAGATATACATCGGGGTGTAGGAAAGATGGGAGCACAGAGGAGGGGTACAGCTGTACCGGGTGGTGTTGAGGAGAGGGACGGGCGCCATCTAGTGAGTCAGCTGTTGCAAGGGGCGACGTGATGGCCTAGGTGTTGAATATGAGCGGCTCCTTGAAGAGGTGGGTCTTGAGTTCCTTTCTAAATTGTAGGAGCGTGGGGGTGAGTCTGATGCTAATGAGGAGGAGGTTCCATAGTCTTAGGGCATAGACAGAGAATACTTTTTTCTAGCCCTTTCCTTTCTGCAGCGGTGGATTTCAAGTCTGCACATGTTCTGGCAACTGTTGGAGCAATGTCTGCTTGTGCGGCCGCTATCACCTTTATGACAGTTGTCGTACCCGTCCCTTCTGGTCTCCTGTCTCGCCGTCCCTTCCACTCAGGTTGTCGGACCCGTCCCTTCTGGTCTCCTGTCTCGCCGTCCCTTCTGCTCAGTTGTCAACTCCTCTATTCGTCTCATGTTTTCTCTTCCTGCTCGTGATTCCATTAGCAGTCACCGATGCTCCAATTTCCTTCTTTCATTTGACAACCGACTTCTCTTTCACTTTCTCTGCACGGTCGTCAAGGCCTTAGTGGTCCTGCTCCTTCCTATCTTGCCCTCTTAACTCTCTCTACCCTCCTGCACGTTCTCTTCGCTCTGAACCTCTTCCCCGTATCTCGATTCACAAATCCCCTGGGCTCCATCCCGGTTTTGCTCATTTTTGTTACTTGCTCCGATACTTTGGAACTCTCCCTCTCTGCTCTGCCCCCTCTTTTCATCGCTCCTGTGCTGCCCTGAAAAATCATTTGCTTTCACTATCATAATTCGTGATTTCTGTTTATTTTACTTGTCATATTATTATTTAATATGACATTTTATATTAAATTATAAAATGTAACTATCCCAAACGGCATAAGGCTAGAATCTAACTACCTATCCTTTAGGAAGAAACTGAAGACACTGTTGTTCAAATAAAGGACCTGCATAAATACTAAAGACCATGTAAAGTTAATCTACTCTGGACCAGTAATTCTGCTCTGCTGTCCCATCACTTTCCTGTTGTCCTTGTCTTTATATAATGCACCCTGATGCCTGCTGGCTTCGGCGCTATAGTAATAAATAAATAAATACAATTTAAAAAAAATACTTTTTACCATCTTGTATCATTGTTCAGCAATTTGGCGAAAGTGCTATAAAAATGTAATTAAAATATGCATAAAATAGAAATAAACAAACTGACTGGCAGTCATGCACATAAGGCAGGAATATTCCAATCAAATGCTCTGTGTTCTATTACTCCATTAGCACCAGAACCTCTTTACAGCTTACCCACCCGATATAAATTAAGATGATGCCAAAACCCCTGTCCACTCAGAGTCAGCCAGTAGATGGGCAATAGTCAGCCTTGCATGTGCCATCCTTAGAAATGTGGGCTTGCAATGTGTCTCCACTGGGTGGCACTTCAAGAGGTGGCACAGGGCAGCCCTTTTTAGGAAGACAGCTCAGGTGCTAGGCAGATTCTCGTACGCAAAGTGGCGTTCATCAATAGGAGGCACTAGTGCATACTCTAGAAAGGGGACAGCAAGAGAGCCTTCTCTGGGAAAGATGACCATAAGCAGAAGACTATCCCTGTCTTTGGAATCCAGATTCCTGTGGTCCAGGACTGAAGAAACCCACATTCACTTCTGATAAGGCAGGCATGAGCATGTCCACGCTGCTCCAGAACATTCAACAGTTTCTAGTCAATAGTGAAGTCTCATTTATTGTGCGAGGCATTACAGCATCCAATGCATCTATCCAATTTCTTCACATTTCACTGAAGTTAGTCTCAGAATTGTCCTCACGGATTAGTACCCCACAATAATGAACTTTATATCTGTTATTTGGACTGTCAGATGCCTGGAGAATGAAGAGGTCCACAGAGGTGGAGGGGTGAACCCATCCTCAATGATAGGTAGAGGCTATTCTTATCTATAAATTTCCCAGTGAAATGCCTTCCATCTCACTGAAGTACCAGGATAAAGTCGTGTTTACAACATCTTCAAATCATCTTGTCTGTAAAAGGTGGGATTTTCATCTCCATATTTCTCTCTAACATGCTCCGTAATTTGGCATTTGGGGAGGTTCTCTGTCTGTGCAGTGCCCTTAAGAGTCTTCAGTGAAGTGTAAACATGCACAGCAGTCACCTTACAATTGTATTTTGATGCTCCTTTGACATCAGAATGCTGGCCTACCTTTATCTTTGCACTGTACCACGCAGTGATGGGTGCATATTTTTAGGGTGTTGGAAGAATGACAGAGATGCAAACAGCTTCAAGCAACTCAAGTTTCATCCTGTGGACCTGAGTCTTACCCGTTCATATACAGTCCAATTTTGGACACTGCCAGTCCCTCCATTTTTTTCTGTAGTCTCCCACATAGTAATTTTCATTTCTTTTACTAAAATGATAACATTTGTCCAAAATCATCCTACCTTGCAATATACCTGGACATGGCATGGCACAGCTGAACTGCCAACACACTTCTGTGCCATTCCAAAACCCATGCCCCGTGTACATGGTGGCAGGGGAGCCGATTTATGAATTTCCCGGGGGGGGGGGGGAGGGACCCAAATACAGGAAGTGACATCACGGGCAGTTATAGGACCACAAATTTGCATGTAGTCGCCAACTTGGTGCAACGGGGCGCGGGTGGGGGGTGGAGTCGCGCGCAGCGCAGAACAGTGGAAACATTGGCTAGCATGTACTGCACATACTAAAGTCAAGTAAGAAGGAGATTTAAGCCTTCGAGTTGCATTCCAGTAGGCTATCACGGCCCCTACTCCACCCCTCTATAATCATCCAGGTTGTAGTAGCCCTCAAAAGGCAGAGCAACACAACTAGGATGGGAGAACGAAATGCCGTCCCATCCTGTGAGTGTGTCAAATGTCAGAGCAAAGACTGTGCGGGTGCCTCCTACCTTGGAGCACAATCTCACTAATTTGGTGCAAATCTCGCAAGTGGGAGTATGGGAATCCCCTGCGTGTGTGTGGGCTGCAGACCCCGAATCACATGCTCACTACTTCAGTGTGAAACTCTGGTCAAGGCTCTTTGGGAAAGCATTCAGGATGGGTCTCACACCTATAAACAGTGTGATATATTGAGTGGGCACCTCACTCCCTGGAGCAAAGTATCAACCGTTGCTGGTAATCTCACAACTGAATGTACTGTTTCACTCTTGGTCATCTCAGTGACCCCATGTATATTAATGGAGTCAGTCTCCCATCTGGGAAGACAATTATATTTCTGTTAAAACACTCTGAATTGTCACTCCAGTTTTCTCGATCTATAGATCCATACCATATTCATTCAGTGTGTGCAGGGGTGATAACTTGTGTCTGAGAGAGCTCATGCTTTCATTCAGGAGAGATAAAGGGGTAACAACCCCCTGTATGTGGGATCAGGCTCATTTTGCCCCATGGCCCCTCCAGAAGGAGTGAGCAGGTTTTAAGACCCTGCTGATTCTGCTATCCGACAGGCTCGAGCCTTCTATCCCTTGCCCCATCACGGTTCCCAACATCCTGAGCGGCAGTTTATGGACAGCAGGCAGCTCCGGACATGCCTGTTGCCAATTGAATGTAGACAGATCTACTATTTAGACACTGGGACAGAGCCATGAATCCACATTGGTGGTGAAGAAGCACTCAACATACAGAACACAATAGTATAGTGTTGCAGTCCTGCTGAGAAATGACAATTCTGAGCATGTGAGCAGTAGGCTGGATCAGTGCTGCCCCATAAAAGGTGTAGAAGCCTCTGTGAGAAGTGGCAGTACTGGCCCAATGGTGAGAAGTGTAGTATTTTCACACTAACTATGCTTAAGAACTTTGGGTTATTGAATAGTGCTGCTACATTCTGAGTAATTCCATCCCTTTAAATATATGAGCTCTTGTATAACCACGACAGTGTTGAGTTATTCTGATGATGACAAACTTGCTCAATAGTTCTGGTTCTGTATCATTAAATGTACTTCAGATCTTTAGAGAATCGGAAGGATAGCTCAGGGGCAACGTGCTCGCCTTGGAAGCAAAACGACGCAGAGCAACACAGGTTTGATTCCTCGGTCCGCGCAATACAGGTTCACTCCCTCGGTCCGCACAACACAGGTTCGCTCCCTCGGTCCGCGCAACACAGGTTCGCTCCCTCAGTCCGCGCTTAGAAACCTCTGGGTAGTACACGCATTATAAATAACCAATTAAACTAAAAAGAAATACATCTGTTGAGAAGTGCTGGGGCCTTGTCAATAAGAGTGTAGCAGCTCAACTGAGAGGTGCTGATGTTGTCCCATCAAAAGTATAGCAGCCCCACTTAGATGATCTAGATAATACTATGCCTCAGCAAAAGCATAGTATTATCACTGAGAAGATTCAACAATTATAGAAGCCCTGTAACAGCAGTACTATCCCATCAAGAGTATGGCCAGCTAACTGAGGAGTACCAGCATTGCCTCATTTCAAATATGGTAGCTCAGAGACATGCAAACAGTCTCATTTTCCCTCTCCCTGTCTCTGCTCTCTGCCCCCTCCCTCGCTTTGCATCTGTACCTCCATTTCTAAAAAGCCTTCTGGTTTGGGTGTATTTGTACATCTGTTCACCCCTCTTGCCAACAGGGGTGCACAGATGTACAAATACACCCAACCAAAAACGATTTTTAGAAATTGAGGGACAGACTTGTTTTGCATCTGTGCCGTCATTTCTAAAAATCCTTCTGGGTAGGGTGTATTTGTACATCTGTGTACCCTTCTTGCCAACGGGGGTGCACAGATGTACACATACACCCAACCCAAAACGATTTTTAGAAATTGAGGGACAGACTTGTTTTGCATCTGTGCCTCCATTTCTAAAAATCCTTCTGGGTTGGGTGTACCTCACCATCTGTGCACCCCTCTTGGCAACAGGGGTGCACAGATGTACAAATACACCCAACCCAAAATGATTTTTAGAAATTGAGGGACAGACTTGTTTTGCATCTGCGCCTCCATTTCTAAAAATCCTTCTGGGTTGGGTGTACCTCTACATCTGTGCACCCCTCTTGCCAACAGGGGTGCACAGATGTACAAATACACCCAACCCAAAACGATTTTTAGAAATTGAGGGACAGACTTGTTTTGCATCTGTGCCTCCATTTCTAAAACTCCTTCTGGGTTGGGTGTACCTCTACATCTGTGCATCCCTCTTGCCAACAGGGGTGCACAGATGTACAAATACTCCCAACCCAAAACGATTTTTAGAAATTGAGGGACAGACTTGTTTTGCATCTGTGCATTTCTAAAAATCCTTCTGGGTTGGGTGTACCTCACCATCTGTGCACCCGATCGGGGGTGCCTTTACTACGAAAATCATCAAAGACATGGCTTCCTTTAATGAAAGACCTATCATTTTTGCTCTCAGCAATCCAACCAGCAAAGCTGAGTGCACCGCAGAAGAGTGCTACACTCTGACCGAGGGTCGTGGCATATTTGCGAGTGGAAGTCCCTTTGACCCAGTCACACTCCCAAGCGGAATTACTTTGCATCCTGGACAGGGTAACGATGCTTATGTGTTTCCTGGAGTGGCCCTTGGTGTTGTTGCATGTGGAATGAGGCACATAAGTAAGGAAGTATTCCTTATTACTGCTGAGCTCATAGCACAGCAGGTTTCCGATCAGCACCTGCAGGAGGGCCACTTGTAAACCATCAGAGACGTCTCCCTCAAGCTGGCTGTCAAGATTGTGGAACACGCCTACAGCACCAATCCAGCATCTGTCCAGCCTGAGCCCCAAGACAAGGAGGCATTCATCCGCGCCAAGATTTATAACAGTGATTATGACACCTTTGTGCTGGATTCCTATGTATGGCCCGAGAGCGCAATGGCAAAACAGACAGGGAAAATGCTTTAAAGGAAGTGAACAATGGCACACGTGTGGCAATATCGAGCATAAGATAATATCGACTGTTCAAAAATACAAGTCTTCTAATGAATTTTATTTTACCAGGATATCGCTTTTGAATTAAAGCCACTTTGTCACAAGATAAAAGTAACACTGAGACATGAGATGCTGGAATTAAAATGAACCGAATACAAAAAAATTAAAAAAAACGATGTCATGACTGAGCATGTGCAGTCAGTCGGATTTATCATGAATATGTATGTGTATGTGAAATAAGTGCATTATTAACGTGATAATGATGCAATTACTTCACATACACATACTGTAAGCGGATTCAATTCAACACTACAGCTAAGTCAATGCCTAGTCTGGGATGCTGAGGGAAACCCTTATTGATATATTTTTATGTCCAGTTCGTTTACTCTGGATGACAACCCTTATATAACACCCCTCTCTTAGAATCCCCCTCACCCCACTGAGCCAAGAAGTAGGTTTGTTTTGCAAATTAAAAGGTTTATTTGAAAATTAAACAATATATATATATCACACTTGTATAATAAATTAATATTTGATATCACACTTGAGAATATGATGTTGATCAACAATGGATAATGTTATAGTGGTAAACTCTTTTTAATGGCTTAGAAGTTGATATAAAGAGGATAAAGTAGCTGAGAATGCTCATCTGGCTTCAAAGACAATGCAATGATGAATGAAATGCAGTACAGAAAATAAACTTGATATTATTTCAACCAAAACAATGTAATCACTTTTCCCCCTGGTAGCAATTCGCTCCCCCCCTTATGCAATGTAAAGAGATGGAAGGAAAGCACACAGCTCTCAGGAATGCAATCAAATCTAATTCAGTTCCCCCCTAGCAAGCTTAGAGGAGAACAGGTAGGAGTTTTAAACACAGGCAAAATCCTTTTAAATGTGGTGGCAATGAAGTGAAAAATATACTCAAATTGCTTTTAATTCCCTATAGGAGGTTCAGGGTGAGTGAGAGATGCTTTGTATTAGTTCAGGATCACTTTAGCAATGCTCTATGAATGATTGTCAGGTTGCAAACGAATTTCAGCAAAGGAAAGCAAGGACAAATATTTTTACACTTGGCTGAAATTAAGCAAAATGTCAAATCGCGGCAAATTTAGTCACGCGCGTCGAGCGCAATTACGGAGGGAGTATGAGGAGTAGCAAGTCGTTGAGAGCTTGTTGGAAAGCTTAGAATCTCAGCTTCAAAATAAATTTTAGTAAAGGTAGTTTTTCGGATTTGAAATTTTAAAGCTCAGAATGACAGATGACAGTTTTCAGGTTTAAAGATGATAGAATGACACAATTCTAGGAGGCAGTTCTAAATAGGTTAAAATAGTTTGGATTAGATTATTTTAAACTAAGAGATTGGGTTTTGCACAGTTCTGGCAGTACTCACACTATATTTTGGACAGGAATGCAACTTCGCCACGGATCGGGTCAGGATTGGACTGCGGATCCCTGGCCACGGACGGTCTCGGCCTGGTTCTGCTCACTGGATTATTCTACCTTCTGGGTCAGCTCTGCTAGCGGCACTGCACAGTGGTCTGGATCTCTGGTTCTGACAAAAGTTCTCGGCACTGCACGGCGGTCTGGTCTCTGGTTCTGACAAAAGTTCTTGGCAAAAATTCAAACAGCTCGCCCGGCTGTTGAATAGTTTGCAAATGATTTGGAGGCCTGCTGAAAAAGGATTCAGCTTGTGGATTCAGGCCTCTCTGCTACAAATTCTGGAGTTAATTTCTGGTCTCTGGAGATTGATGGATTTGAAGTCTGGATCTCTGGATGTGAAGTCAAAATGCTCCGCAGAAAGTGAAAAAGCAAGTCCTATCTGGCTTCCAGTGGCTCTTTTTGTGTGTTTAGAAAGTGGGTGGGTCGGCTAATTCTGCATGCCCAACCCATTAAGGGTTCTGATAGGTTGAAAAGTTTTCTGTGCTCTCACTGGAGAACAGAGTTGTGTGTCAGAGTGAGTCATGAGGTGTCATCTTTATGGCATACAGAAAGAACACTCCCCTTTGCTCTTACCTTAGAAAATCATTTTCATAACTAAATACCTTTCCCAGATACACAAGTTGTTGACATTACATACACACATCATATATCACATAAGGTAGTCTCTGTTCCAACTCTGATGTTTCTAAGAGCTTGGATTAAGAAGTGGCAACTTATTTTCATTTTTAGTGGGTTTTGCAACATTGGTTTTTCATCAAAAATTACACAAATGTACACCCCCCTCCTACACATATTCCAGTACTTTACTAGGTCTCTAGCATAAACCCAGTGTCTGTAATATCAATAAATAGCAGGGTTTGGTCCTAGAACATGGTACAGATTTGAATCAAGTTTTGAATTGTGGGTACATTTCTTAGATTAAGGTTCTCCAAATTGCACATTTTTGTGAGCTTAATACAATATTTTAGAAGCATTTAACTTAAACATATATTTGCTGCAATATGATTCCACAAAAGTGTCTGAGTCCACCCCCAGAAACTTGGGAGTACCACATGTCTCTCCTCTTCCAGGCAGGGCTCTGTTTACAGTCCACACTGAAAATCAACATACCCCATTCAATTGCAAGAGTCTACTGTGTCGGCTGAGGTCAGCAGGCCAGGGGGCCACTCTGCATTTGGTTAGCATGAACCTGTGATTTCCTGGGCTGTTGTGTGGGTCTCTGAGGTGAGAAGGTTTCCCAGCCTCTTGGCCTGTTAATGCAATCCGATTGTCTCTGGGAACAGCAGGTGGTTAAGAGTTTTAATTAACCAGCGGGCCTTTGAAGTTTCCAGCTGTCTCATGAGGCTGATTAGCTTCTGAAGTATCAGTTCTCCTGTCAGAGTTTAGACCGCTAGCGCCGGTTTGTGGACAAAGCTGGTACTGCACCAATTTTTGGGATCTGTCTTGAATTAATGCATTTCAATAGAGTGGTTTTTTGCTTGATAGTATAGGATCCTTGCTTAACATTGTTTTGATGGCTTCCTTACAGTAGAGTGGTGATGTGGAACCCCCCCACAAGAAGGTTGTATCTTTAGAGTGGTCTTGTGCCCATGATTTTAGCAACTTTTTGACATCAATAAAAACGGATTTTGAACAGAACCATCTTTCTTTGCACGGGTGGGTGGCAGATTAGGTGACCATTTTGGTGTGCGCAAACTGCGCGGTTCTCCTGGATTCTGGCGTGAATGTGGGCGGCGACGGCTCATCCCCACATCTACCAAGTCTATTGATTTAGTTTGTTCTGGGATAGAATAATGGGCGGCGACAGCTCATCCCCACATCTACCCAGTCTATTGATTCAACATGGGTCAAAACCCTTGACAGTACATATATATTTGTTATGGATACTTTCATATGTTTTGCACATTTAGTGCTTATTAGAATCCTGGGACTTTATGAAACACAGTGTCTGCTGTGTTTATCTTCTGGAGTCCGGTGGATTCGTGATGTTTGCGTTCATTTACGAGTAGCTCTTAACAGGGCTACCCCGTGTTCTGTTATTTCAGTGAGCCTGGCTCACATCAAGTTACAGAAACGGCACCCCTGGCACCCCACAAACGCAGGCACACCACATTCCTGTTGTCAAAAAATCCTATCCTTTAAGTACTGACTGAGCATGCGCACGTATGCTCAGTCAGCAAGATAGGATTTTCTGACAGATAGGAAAAAGTGACGTTACACCGGCAAGTCAGTAGAAAAATCGCCTGCGCTCCCACCTCCCTGCAGCTCCGCAGCTCACGTTTCGAGAGTGCTCGTGCGGTGCGGGAGGAGAGGTGCAAAGGGGCAGCCAGTGGAATGGGATCCGAAAGCCGGCAGCAGGCTAAGGCGGCAAGAGTAGGAGATCAGCTGCCTGCACGGCCTTTCGACAGGTGATTTACAGTCCTGCTACAGATCAGTGGTGGTTTGAGGTGATGCTTTGGTGCTACAGCCTGCATTACAGTGACCTCGAAGTATTAACTGCAGTGACATTAAGGCACTCCAGTACCCACCAGCTAGTCAACCCTCAGCAGCAAGGTGAGAGGAGCCCAGCATCAGTGGCCACCAGATATCTGGGTCAGCAAAAGGCTCCCAGCACCGTTGCCTATCAGTGTGGGGCAGCACCCAGCCAAGGTGACCTTTCTGCCGCGGCCCACAGCAGGGTGCTTGTGGGACAGGGGAACTGGATCCAGGGGGTTACGCACAGAGGTCTGCAGGGTCCCACCACGATGCAGGGCTCCATGTTTGGCAACAGTGGCAGAGTTGCAGATGCACAAGGGGTGGGGCTCACAACACCAGGATGCCACAACTTCCTGACACCAAGCACAAGGGACAATGCACTGCCCGCAGCCACATCATTCCATAGACGCCCAGGGCCAGAGTTTGACATAAAGGTAAAAACCTGCGACCCTACGTCCAAGCTGGACAAATTGGATGGAGCAGCTAGACATGTTTTTCGAAGTGGCCGAAATAGATGATGATGCCAAAAGGAAGACACTCCTGCTGTTCTACGCATGCAGTGAGGTCCATAAGCTGTATAGGGTGCTGCCACCAGGTTATGGGTCTTACTGAGCTGCGGAGAGGGTACTGTCCAACTATTTTGCCCCGATGGTCAACATTGACTATGAACCATTCCAGCTCCGGCAGGCTGCTCAAGGGCCCACAGAGTCCATTGATGCATTCCACACCCGGCTGCGCCAGTTGGCAGCGACATGCACATTTTTCGACAAAGGAGAGTTGCAGGGCCAGATAATCAAAAAATGCAGGTCCACCATGTTGCACACCCAAATACTGAAGGAGCCAGGAACCCCTCTGCCGCGAGTCCTCGAACTAGCAAGAGCCCAAGAGCTGACCGGGGTGCGGTCGACTCAGTTAGAGGTAGCAATGAAAGGGGTCGATGTGGAAGAGGTGCACGCTGTCAGGACACATAGCAAGACGCCTACTCTGGTAACAAGGGCCGGAAGCAGAGCCACGCCAAGGAAGAGCAAGGATGAGGTTCCCCAGAGACTGTGAGTTCTGTGGAGGGCGGTTGCTATGTGCAGGGCCGTGTCCAGCGGTGGGGCGACAGTGTGGACGGTGCCACAGGCAGGACATTATTCCAACCTCTGCAAGGCCTCCTGGGCATCAATTACCAGGGCCAGTGAGCCCGAACCGTGGCAAAACAGGCTGGCCGAAGTGGCCGCAAACATGGTGCTCATTGCAGAAGACGCCAACTGGCCAGAGGAGGAAGCAGGAGAACACCAACGAGGAGAGAGTAGTAGCCCTAGTTGAATATGACTATGATTTGGAAGACGTGTTCTCCCTGTCAGAGCAGGAGCTGATATCACCAGCAAGCGACCTATGGGTGGCGGAGCAGAAGAAGAGGGCAAAGATGGCCCATGCCCACCAGCACAGACGTGCGAGTGGTCAGGCTAGATGCACAGATGAACTCCCGCTTGTTGTATCCTCACCCCAGATGGTCGTGGTAAGGACCCGCACTCACTCCTGCATGCACGCACGCACACCAGACACACATACAAGGACGATGCAGGACGCGTTGTTGCCTGGTCCGCGTCCCGGCGGGAACTGCCGCACGGGCGCCGTTTATTGCTCTGCGCATGCGCAGCCGGGAACGAGGCTCGCGCATGCGCTGCACACTACGGGGACGTCACATCCCTTCTTTTTTTTGTAACACCAAACAGCAGTGTAGTACGAACAAAATTGTACTCGCGTGATCAAACGTAACAGTAATACAAAAACATTGCACACCCAGTGTAGGCTTCGGGACTGCCTCGATCAATCACCCGAGTCCATAACATAGTCTCTGAAGTGATCCGGAAGTCTCCTTCCCCCTCGAACTGGATATCTTGGCACGACCATGGGCACGAGACAGTCAGCGCCACAGGTAGGGTCCGGATCTCTCGACGGCTCGCTCTCCTGGATCTCTGGGCTTGATGCCCGCATTGAGGACTCCTCTGATGTCCGAGTTTCAGGCGCGACGTCCACTTTCTTGAAGAACGATTTATTGCGGGTGACAGTGCCGCTTTCACTGGCTGCAGTCACCATAGTGCCTTTCACATGGGTCACCTTCCAGGGTCGTGGTTCAAATGGCAAGGACAGTTTCCCTTCCGGGTGCCGATTCTTGACGAGCACGGAGTCTCCGACCTGTACCTCCTTTTCTTGCAAACCTCTCCGTTCGCTCTCCTTTTCGTTGCGTTCCGCCCTTTCCTCTCGGACTTTCTCGTCGTCTATAACTACGGGTCTTCGGTTGTCCACTTCCGGTATCATCCCTCTCGGGCAGCGCCAGAAGAGTGCCTCGGCTGGGGCAACCCCGGTGGACTGGTGAAGGGTTGTGCGGTACACTCGAACTCCACAATTCTCTTTTTGAAGGGTTCTCCCTTGCTGGCTGAGATTCGCATCACCTTATTGAGAGTATGCATCATTCTTTCGGCCTCACCATTTGCCCTCGGCCATAGCGGGGACACTCTCCGATGTTTAATCCCCCTCTCACTCAGATACTGGGCAAATTGGCGACCGGTAAAAGGTGGTCCGTTGTCTGAGCACACGATGTCGGGAAACCCATGCGTTGCGAACATTCTGTCCAACGCCGCCGTGGTGTACTCGGTAGCCGTCGACTCGACCACCTCCACCTCCGGGTACCTCGACCATTGATCCACTGCCACCAGAAAATACATTCCCCGCCCCGTTGCGCCAAAGTCCATGTGTACCGTACCCCATGGCTTTGTGCTGCGCTCCATCGAGCTGATTGGTGGTGCTTTGTCCCCTGACGTGGCAGCTTGGCAGACCAGACATCTCTTTACATAACGCTCCACCCTTTCTTTCAGGCCTGGAAACCATACTTTCGGCCTCAACCTCGCCTTTGTCTTCACGACCCCCTGGTGGCCAATGTGCGCAAGCTCCAGTACCCTCAGCCTGAGCTCCCGCGGGATGACGATCTGTCGGCCCCAGAGTAACAGCCCATCATCGGAGATCGATAACGCCTCTCACCCTCCAGAGTGCCTGTAGATCTTTCTGGGCCTCCTAATGGCGTTGTGAATTATTGCGCAGGACTTCCCTCCAATCTCCGCTTCTCACCGCAGCCTTGATGATGTCGAAGACGTCATCTTTGCATGACTCCGTGGCAATCGCCAGTCTTGACAGTGCCTTGGGAAGCGCACCTTCCACTATCTGGCAGAGTAGGCCGTTGCACTCCACATTTCACTGCCGTCACCTTCTGCACTCACTTTGTTGGGATGCCTTGACAGATAGTCCGCGGGGTTATTGGTCCCGGGTCGGTATACCAACTTCACCCCGTACTCCATTAAGGCCAGCATCCATCTCTCAATGCGGGGTGGGGGTTTTGATGATGCTCCCGCGAGTATTGGCAGCAGCGGCTTGTGGTCGGTGACCACCACTACCGGTTTGCCCAATATGTACAGGCGAAAATGGGGACATCCCCATAGGATGGCCAGGGCTTCCCTTTCTATCTGGGAGTATCTCCTCTCTGTGCTGGATAGTGCTTTGCTTGCGTGGGTAATCGGTCTCATATCTCCACGCTCATCGGGTTGTAATAGCACTGCCCCGACCCCGACTGGGCTTGCATCCACCACTACCTCTGACTCCACCGCTGGGTTAAAATATGCCATGGTGTCACCATCCGACAAGGCGTTCTTTAGGGCCTGGAATGCTTCTTGTTCTCGTGACTCCCATTTCCACGCCACCTCATTTTTTGTTAGTGCCCTAAGAGGTTCCGCCATCGACGCCAGTCCTTTTATGAAACGCCCACATTACGTCATCATCCCTAAGAAGCTCCTCACTTCCGTAGGGGACTGTGGTGCCGCCGCTTCCCGAATGTCTCTGACTTTATCCGGATCTGGTGATATTCCTGCGGCCTGAAAGATGAAGCCGAAAAACCCGATCCGGTCCTTGAAGAACTCGCACCTTTGGCGATGTAACGTGAGTCCCAGGTCTTTCAATCTCCTTAGAGTACTTTCCAGGCGTTTTAGGTGCTCTGCTTCTGAGTTTGCAAATACTAAAATGTCATCACTCATGTTTAGGACACCTGTCAGCCCCGCCAGTGCTCCTCTAATTGTGTTCTGGAACACTTCAGCCGCAGAAGATATCCCGAAACTCAAACGTTTGAATTGGTACAAGCCCTCGTGTGTTGTGAAAGTTGTAATGAATCTTGAGTCCGGGTGGAGCTCCAGCTGGTGGTATCCCGCTCGTAGGTCCAGCTTGGAGAATACACGTGCCCCTTGAAGCTCACCTACGATGTCGTCGAGGGTTGGTGTTATATGTCTCTCCCTCTTAATCGCCGCATTGGGGAGGCGCATGTCTACGCAGATCCTCACTGCTCCTGGCTGCTTAGGTTTGGGGGCGACTACTATCGGTGAAACCCAGGGTGTGGGCCCTTCCACCCTCTCAATGATATCCATATTAACAAGCGACCGCAGCTCTTCTTCTACTTTTTCCCTGAGATGGAACTGAATTCGTCTGTGTTTCAGAGCGGTCGGTCTGATGGTGTTGTCGATGTGCAGCCTTATCGGGGGCGCCTTCAGTTCCCCTACTCCTTCGAAAATGTCAGCATATTTGTCCAGCAGGCACTCGACGTCTATTTGATGCACCTCCAGTGCGAAATGCACCAATCCAAGAGCCTCAGATGCTGCGCAGCTGAGTAAAGAATGAAGACTGATGTCCGTGACAAAAAAACGTGCTTTGATTGCTTTGTCACCCTTGGTGACCGGCGTGACGAACACGCCCTTAATGGGTATCGGGGTGTCGCCTCCGAACGTGAATATTTTCGCTGCAGAGCTGTATAGCGCGGGAGGTCCCGGAAGTTTTTGGTACTGTTCTTCGGCCAATACACATACAGAGGCTCCAGTGTCAATTAGAACCTGTGTCGGCACCCCTTGTATGTCCATCATGCATTTGGGTTGCCTCTTCTTCCTGGTTCCTGACGCTAAGTTAGATATGAAGAATACTTCTTCATCCTCTTCCTCCTCTTCCTCAGCTAGCTGCAGCCTTTGTATTTCCTTTTCGAGAGCAGCAATGCTTCGTAGTCTTCTGGATCCGCCGCCGCGACTTCTTGCTGGGCCTCTCTGTACATATACGGGGGCTGGGGCACGGCACATACGGGCATAGTGCCCTGGCTTATCGCACCGACCACACGATCTTGACTTGGCCGGGCATTCCTCCGAGTGTGGCAGGTCATAACCGCAGTATTGACATATGGACTCCTACCCTGGGGGATTGCGAGTTTCTAGCTTTTTCTGGCCCCACTTTTCTTTTGTGTCCCCCCGTCTGCTAATGGCATACGCCTCGTCTGCCATTCCTCGGCGCCTGGCTGCATCCATCCTTGCGCCTCTCGCCTCCGCCAGTTCAAACGTCCTGCCACTGTCTAGTATTTGCGCCAGCATCCATCCCGGTTCTCGCAATTCTTGTCTCCTTAGCTTGCTCGAGCAACAGCCCTGTATTACCTGGTTCCGTATCATAGACTCATCATTGTCCCAGCGGCATGCCGTGGCCATCATTCTCAACCTGGCACAGAACTGATCAGAGGTTCTTCATCTTTTTGCTTCTCCCCACAGAACAGGAATCTCTCATAGTCCATATTCGACTGAGGTATGAAGTGGTTTTCCAAATCCGTCTTGACCGTAGCATATGTGACTACCTGTAGATTGCACGCCTCAAAAATGCGAATGACGTCCAGCCCTGCCGAATACAGCAAAGTTGCCCTTTTCGCGGCATCATCGGTGATACCGGTCGCTGCAAAGTACATTTGAAGTCTTTTAATCCAGAGCAACCATCTAGGCCCCAATTTGGATGGGGGTCCTGACATGTCAAACTCCTGCATCGGTAACAGAGACCCTTGTTGTGGCCCCGTTGTGCCACGTGCAGTCTCCGCTTCCCCATCGCTGTCTGCCATTTCTGCAGGTCGCACAGGCACCTCTAGGTGTCACAGAGGCCGCAAACCTGATATGTGGGGCTCCAACGCCGTGTCTTGGCCACTCCTTTCTGTGTCAAAGTAGAGGGTCGTCCCCAGGTGGGTGGGAACGACCAGGGTTCCAAAAATTTGCAGCGTGGCGGAAGCGCAACAGCGCACGAGCACCTGTGCAGGCCGCTACTGTTGCTCAATCGTGGCGTTCGTGCCGGGTCATTGTCATGCCACGATACGCAGCACCGCTGGTCCGACGTTCGGTGCGTGTCGGGGCGAGCGTAATCGTGGCGCTCCTCCTCGTCGCCAGTTGTTGTATCCTCACCCCAGATGGTCGGGGTAAGGACCCGCACTCACTCCTGCATGCACGCACGCACACCGGACACACATGCAAGGACGATGCGGGACGCGTTGTTGCCTGGTCCGCGTCCCGGCGGGAACTGCCGCACGGGCGCCGTTTATTGCTCTGCGCATGCACGGCCGGGAACGAGGCTCGCGCATGCGCTGCACACTACGGGGACGTCACACCGCTCACCAGTTGCGTTTACTCCAAGCTGACTGTGTGTTCTTTGTGTGCATGTTGGAGTAGGCCCGGCCTCCCCGTAGCCCTTCACACAGTTAATACATTTAGTTAAGTTTTTTCATGGGAGGCTTTTTTAACTCCTTTATTTTGGGCGCATCAGAAAATACTGGACCTTTCCTGCAATACTGAAAATCTTTTTCACCCTGTATGAGTCCGGCTTCAACTCCTGTGACTGATGGAGGACCTTCAATCTGGCATCTCGATACGCCTCTGTTGCTTTACCTCTGACCCCACTATCTTTGAAGAACTTCATCTGGTTTCATGCAATGTACCAGATACCCTTTCTTCTCACTCTCGCTGGTCACCTGAGCTATTTTCTCTGTGATGTCACTTCAGTCTTTCTAGTATGTCCACGCATGTTCATCTCCCGTGTTTTAATTGTATTTCATATTGGCATCAAAGTTATAATTGGTTTTGCAACCATCCTGGTTTCAGTGAATACGTTTGCAAGCTATATACAGCAGCATAACTGAATAATGTTAAAATATTAGGAGTATTGGATTCTATTATCGGTAATCCTCATTATGCCTAGTCCTGCTCTTCCTCTTCACAGTATGGAGGAAGACCTACCATCGCCCGACCCCTTGCCAACTCGAAGTTACTCCAGGGCTGAGGAGAAAAGACAGAGCTGGAGACATCCGTTTCAGAGGTGCCGCTGTGGAGAGAGGATAACACTGAAAAAGGACATGACATTAATGGAACAGAAAGAGAAAACCAACGAAAGAAAAATCACAATCCTCAGGTAATGGAGAGTTATATGCTTAAGTCCCATGTTTTATTTAGAGATGTCATTTACACTACCCTTTTGAAACGTTGCAGCACAAACTGTCAAATGTGTACAAAGCTGGAAGCAGCAACACACTCACGGTTTTTAACGCTTACGCACTGCACCAGATGGATTCAAGAGGCTGCTTTCCAGAGAATTCCTAATGTGCAGCACCATTGCACATCACATTTCAAGCAGCTCTGTGATTTTCATTGCATATTACAAAAGAAGCACAAGCAGTGATTCCTGGCCTACCATTCTGAATGCTTGCAGAAGTATATCACACAGGTCGCTTTGAATTCCTGGAGACCAAACCAAAGCATTTATGGGGCCAGAACAAACCAAACAGCCGAGCTACAGCTGAGCTACATGGTATTCTAGTGGCGCTTCAATATGTTGTTCCGCACAAGCTGACACTCTCTGATTCAGCGTTCCTCGCCGCGCTGGAGGTAAGCCCTGATGGGCTTTTGGGAAGCAGTTCTAAATTATTTTTGAAGTCGGAGGCAAACGCTTGATCACTTGAGAAATTCCGCCTGAATTATTTTGTTAATATGGGCCTCCTTACTGTTGAAGTGTAACATGTTACTGCGAGGGTTTTATCACCTCTGCAGTAGGAGCAGGCCTTTGAATACAAAAAAACGAAAATACTTTTGCAACTGGCCACCGCATCGGCGTGTGGTGAAAGAAGCCTTGGTGTACCTGCTGCCTCACTGCTGCCCCTCTGATTGGGCAGCCTGTAGCCTACTTTACCAACCAGATGGCACCGGCAGACGTTAGCTGGCCCATCACAACTAAGGCCCTCACAGTAAGGCCCTGTCTGTGCCTGTCGGGGCAGGGGAGGGTTGGGATGGCTCCCTCCTTTTCCCACCACCCACGAACTAAGAAGCACACTCCAGATGTCGCAAGCTCCAGCACTCCGTTTCTCTCTTTATGACAGCAAGTGAGAGATGGCTGAACTTTTACACTGCCTCCTCCTCTAACAGACTCTCAAACAAAAACAAACTGTGCCCACTTTCACTCTGCCTTCCTTGACTCACCTTTTCTACCTCTTCTGCATTGCATTTTGTACCCCTGTTTGATCTTCAAATTTCGGTGTGTTTGCTTCTAACATCTTGCACCCCACTGCTGCATTGCATTTTGTGCCTCTCTTGTAACTACTAGGTCACCTGGTGAGTTTGGGCTATGACTGTGCATTGCAACCACTCCCCCATCCTCATCTATCCTCTGCCACCCTGATGGCACTCACCATCCCTCCTAACTTCTCCAACTGCTACACTAGCACCTACCTCCCCCTCTCTTATGAAGTCTTGGGGGAAAAAAAAGCACAAAAAAGACATCCTGACCGGCAACCCTGACCTACCCATCGCAGACACCCATGTCAGTGCAACTTTCAGACAGGTCTTCACCAATATCCTCTTCTCTGTACCCTGCCCAGATCTATGGACTCCTCATCTCATCTCTACTCCCTCTCCTTTCACATCATCTCCCCTTAATGGTGGCACCAAGTGGGAAGTCCTCTTGGCCGTCCTCTCATCATCCTGCTGTGTCAATAATGTCTACCACGCTGGCACTATCTTGGTTGAGGGTCCTCAACCCAACCTCCTTCTCTTCGAACGGTGCCTGTCATCCCTCATTAACTTCCTCCCCTCACCTGCTTCTCCCCAACCACTCTCTCTGTCCCTCCCTCTCCGACTGGTGTATCACGTCCCTGTACTCCTCCTAAGAAAACCTTATAAGGCAGAGACCTCCTTCACGTGGCCACACTTAACGCCCGCTCAGCCAACAAACACTCCACAGACATCTGCCTCCTTCTTGAAGACATTGACCTAGACATTCTCGCTCGTACCAAGACATGGTTCAATACCAGCTCAGTCACTGCTTTTGACTCCCTTCTCCCCAATGGCTACAGGACAATTTCCAAGCCATGACCTAACCGTGCTTATGGTGGGACTGCCATCTTCCCTGAGTGGGTTCCTTCCTCCCTCATACCCACCCAGCTTTACTCCTCCTTTGAGAGCCTGGTGTGTAAGTTGGTCATCTCTCCGTCCTCCTCTCTGACCATTGCCACGATCTACAGGCCCCCTGGCACTACCAACAATCTGCAGGGAACTATCCAAACCTTCCGCAGTCTCCTCCTCCCATTTTCCCTCATAGGCCCTATGCAACGCACTGGCCACATACTTCATCACTAAATTGTTGGACATCCTAAGCACCCTTGCTACCCGCTCTCCCAACCCCTCCCACACTCTCTTGCCTCCTATGGCCTCCCACCCTCCTCCTTCCTCTCTCTCCTCCTTCTCCCCTGTCACACCTGATGAGGTCACCAGAGTTATCTGCTCTATGAAGGTCTCATCGAAACAGGTTTCCCCTTGCTCGTCCAGAACCATCAAGGACAACATTGGCTCTCTTGCCCCTGCAGTCGCTGATTTCTGCAACCACTCTTTTGCTACTGGTTCTTTCCCCTCCACCCTCAAACACTCCCTTGTACACCCCCTCCTGAAAAAACCTTCAGCATACCCTACGTGTCCAGCCAACTACAGCGCTATTTCTATCACCCCTTGGCCTTCCCCCAACTTTCTTCACACATTGAACTTGTTGGTGGTCTCCACGACCATCAATCTGGATTCTGAGCATCCAGAGGCACTAAACTGCTTCTGAACACCTGTGAAGAAATGCTCTCATCTCTGGACTATAATTCTACAGCTGTCCTCATTCTACTCGATCTCTCCTCTGCCTTTGACATGGTCAACCATACCATCCACATAAAACGTCCTTGCTATCCTGGGTATCTCGGAGCGGGCACTGGATTGGCTGACCTTCATAACTGACCGCTCATCCAGGTCATTCTGAGGTCCTCAAGGGCTCCAACCTCTCCCCCTGACTCTTTAACTCTTACCTTCTCAGCTTCTCACTCTTCATTTCCTCCTCCCCCCCCCAACTTCCAGTCTTATGCAGATGACACACAACTCTTTTTCAAACTTCTTTCGGACTCTCTTGCATCTTCCATCATCCCGGACTGCCCATCTGCCATCCAGTCCTGGTGCACTTCTAACGATCTCTGCCCAATGCCAGCAAGACTGAGATCCTTCCAATTGGGACCCCTGCTCCGTCTTTCTTCCCCTCACTGTGGCCATCCTCTATGGTCTCTCCCACTTCTCCTTCATCTGAAGCCAGAAACATTCATCTTCAACTTCTCTTTCCTTCCTCCATCACAATCAGTACATTGCAACTTTCAACTCTTCCTTCTCAAAGGAATTCTCCCTTTTCTCACTTTCCCCCAGAAGCTCAATGTTACCAGCGCTTTGGTTCTCCCTAGGCTAGATTACTGCAATAGCCTTCTCTTGAATATACCCTCTTCCTCGCTACGTCCACTCCAGCTAATCCAGAATAGAGCAGCAAGACTTATCCTTGGCCTGAAGCCCAGGGACCGCATCTCCCCTGCCCTAAAATCTCTTCACTGGCTCACGGTTGCTGCAAGGATCAACTTCAAATCCCTCTGCATCATCCATAAGGCTATCTGGGGGCAGGGACCACGCTATCTGCAACTTGCTCTTATTAAATACTCTCCCTCTAGACCTCTACATTCCTCTGGTACCAAATCTGTGTGTGTCAAGCATTTCGCTAAACAGACGGTCGGATGCCAATCCCTTTTCTCAGCTGGCTCCCTCTTATGGAACAGCCTCCCCCTTCCTCGTCATCTTGAGTCAGACCTTCTCACATTCCGGAAATTCCTCAAGAATTTCCTACACATCCCCTTCCTCCCTTCTTCCTTTCTCTGCTAATCTCATGGTCACTGTGATTGGTGTTGAGGGCCCTTATGTGTCCGTCGGGGTCCTAGCCTCCCACCCCCAATCAACCTCAGCCTCCGCCTACACGCAGCACTTGCCTTGGCACTTATTGGCCATCGCTACTATAAGCCTGCACTTACCCATTTATTTTTTACAGATGAAAGTTCCCTAGCACTTCCTACTCTGGACACTTACACCTGCTGCTCACTAACGAGCACGGGCACCCCAGCACTTACCCCCTCTTCCTCTCCGCTCTCTGCCCTTGAACGCTCTAAATGCTCACAAAGCCTACTAGGTTCGTCTTTATCTTCCAGTGTATTGTTTTCCATCCCAGGTTCCCTCCCTGTTGCCCTGTGGGTACTTTGAAACACAATGTACTTTTTGTATAAGCACCTAACAAATGCACAATAAAGAAATGTGTGAGGGTATCACATTCCCCGAGTAGGAAAGCCTTTTATTTTTTTTTCCAGCAACGACTCTCTCCTTTACCTGGAGTATAATACCCCCATGTCCCAGAATGCAATAGGTTCTCTCAATCCAAATATTATGCCAAGACACATTCCATCCCCTTTGGAAGGGAGAGGTACAGTGATGAGAACAAGCAGGTCTAGGAGTAATGACGATTACCCATAAGTGAACAATTCATTACCCCACATCCTCTTTCGTCCCTGGAACAGAGCAAGAAATCAGACTGTCAGGACTGTATCCTGTGCACACACCCCAACGCCATTTATTTCCGGTATAGCAAACAACCACCGTATGAAACGCCTGCACTGAGAACACCTCTGTCAAATGAGTTTGCCCCGCCAGTCTGCCAATTCAAAGGATAATTCTTTGTGAATGGGTTACGGTCTGCTCAGCTAGCAGCCCTACAGATCTCCTGCAAGTCGACTCCTCAGGCTCCAGCTCATGGTGCCAACATACTACTGATAGATCGTCCCTGGATATCTTCCAGCAGAGAGAGTCCAGCGCTGTCATATGCAATCTTTATTGCTTCGTTTATCTATCTGCTCATGGATGGGATTGTTGCTTGCCTACAAAGGTTGGCTCTACCAAACGTGATGAACAGGCTATTGGACTTAAGACCCTGAGCTGTTTTGTCCAAATACATAAGCACAGAGCGTCTCACATGCAAAGCATGCTAACAAGCCTCCTTTGTTGAAGAAAGATTCTGAAAAAAGGATGACAGAACAAGTTTGTGGGTCAAATGGAACTTTGACACTACCTTCATCCGAAAGGCTGGGTCATATCTCAAATATGGCGCCTTCTCCTGAACCACCAATTGGGGAGTGTGATGAATTGCAGGAACTCAACCCTTCTCCCCCCTGTGAGGCTAGGGAGGTGAGCCTTCTCCGCATCACCCTACCTATGTTTCGAGAGAAATGGGACCTCACCGGGAGAGACTCCCCCTTTGGGGACAAGGACTCTCGTTCCTGTGAGGAACTCCCTAGAGAACATTCCAGCAGCATCTCTTCAAACCCATCCAGTATAAAATTCTATGAGGAAAATGCCAGCATGTGTAGTTGTCAGCAGGATACTGTGACTATTCCTTTAAATGAATAATCACCTGTTACTGGGACAAGGAGGATGACCTGCAGAGGGGAAGATAAGCCGCTAAAGACAGAGAGAAAGGAATACAGAATGCACCAGGAAGTCCCATGGCCACAGAATATATGAGAGGGGAAGAGACTTCAGACAGAGGGAGGAAGCCCACAAGTTACAAATAGTCTCGCTCGCTAACATTGAGGAGAGGCTGGACGCGCTGTGTCCTGTTACTGTGAGAAATCAGGAAGCAGAGGTAGATGCACAGCGACTTGGAGCCACGAAAGAGAAACAACCCAAATCTAATGCGTGGCATCCCAATACAGAGAGCGAGAGAGGGAAAACGGCAGAGTGGTGGCGTGACCACAACAAACTCTGGGTGAACCGGGGTCCCAAAAACAATGCTGATACCACTCTGGTTCCGCGTTTGCTGTAGCAATTAGTAGCTGAAATACCGAAGAGCCAGTTTATGCTACGGCATGAATAAAAAACAACTGAAGGAATACAACAGGTCAACCTGACAAACCGGAGAGAAGAACTTGCACGAATAACAAACTCGGTGACGTTATCTCTAACAACTGCTGGTATCGGGGAAAACGGGAGACCTGCGAGGGGGACGGAGAATCGTTATTGGAATGCTCATACTCATACCGGTCAAGATTAAGTATTAACACATGGAGAATTGAATGCAAATCATCGTGGGAATGCTCATACTAGTCCCAGTCAAAATAAAATATTGACAAATAGAGGACTGAATGACTTCATTGTTGGAGTGCTCATACTCCCAGTCAAGGAGAGGAAATTAGCATGTTGCAGTATAGAAGTGTGAATGAGAATCAATACTGGAATGTTCATACTAGTACCAGACACGATAAAGAAAGTCTAATTAAAGAGGAGAAACATAACAGAAAAGAAAAGCCTGAAGATAAGGTTCGAACAGAGAAGATAAGTCTAAGAGAAAACCAAAAGACTGTAAACTGTGCAACAATCACAGGAGAGTCAGAGGGGAGATTTAGATGTATTGGATCACTTCAATGTGGAAAGAAAGAACAGCTATTTGTAAAGTAAAACAGTTAAAAGAGAACAAGGAACAGAAATATGTTACCAAAGAAAGAAGAAACAAAAGTCCAATAACCCATTAAATGAACTGTACAAGTTGATAAAAAACAGTCACCAGAGACTGTGAGAAGCAGATCCTCAGGAGAAGCGACATATTCGCCTGTCTTTAGATATGAATATAGTGGTAGGGTTAGAAAGGGTTAGTTCAGACGGTAGACAGATTCTGTTAAGACATTCACTGATGAGCACCATAGCTAGTTTTGTTAGGTAAGGAAGCCTCATAGCATAGGGATAGGTAAGCATTTTATCCTTTTATCGAATAAATACTTCAGTGAAAAGCATTATCGGAGTCTGCGTCCTTTGCGGACCCACCATAGGAGTTGTACACAAAATGTTTCCATCTCCCCAGCCGATGTGATGGCCACAAAAAAACAGCTTTAAATATCAAAAAGTTTAGGTCAGTGCTCTCAATGGGCTCAAAAGAAGACTCATGCAGTGCCCGCAAGTCCCAGCCAGGCAGGCCGACCCATGCGTGGAATTTCCCTTCAGTAACATATTAACCAGATTCTCATTCTCAGTTTCTGTAGCCCAATGATCTCTGTTCGCCCAGATAGCCGCTGTGGCAGGTCAGAAGATAGGCACAGACTCTGGTCTGTCATATTCAATTGCTTTATTAAATAAAAGTGTGAAACTCCTAACTTTCCCTCTACTAAGGTTGTTCCCTACCTAACCAAACTAACTAATGTGCTTGTCAGTCGCTGTTATAGTCCAAAGGTAACATCTTTCCACAGACCAAAAGTGACCTTATGCTGACCCTACGACTATATATGATAATATAAAGCACAGGAGAATTACTCCCTTCTCCTGTTGGTTCTTCAGCACGTTCAGTACAGTATTGAATCTTTAAGTAGTTCTTAGTAACTATTTTTATCAAGTTTCATAGTTCCAATGCTGGATTTGTACATGCTTCACTTGTCCTTTCTCTTGAGTTGTTCCTTTTCTCCCTTTTACCTTCCTCTTGTTTTGTCCCTTGGCTTTCTATACTTTACTTAGTAATGTGAGGGGTCAGAAATGAGAGGCAGACACAAAGTTGTAACGTTTTCAACATCGTACAACTGTATTGAAATAAAAAGTGTTTGGATGAATGCCTTTCTGTTCCTATACAAAAGAGAGTTTCCCAACCTAGGAAACTAAATTAAAGATCAGTCTGTGTCTCCTCGACAAGTGTACTAAGCATCATTGTGTCCAAAAGGTATCTGACCCTCACACCATAAATGAACAATTAAAGGTGTGGTGTGAGTGTTTTTTTTAATTGAATAAAAAGTGTACAAAAGCAAAATAATAAAATTGAACAGGTTGTCTCTTCATCCAGGGTCTGGTTCCCTTCTGGAGTATTGCGGGTAGGATAGTGAGTCTCCCTCAGTCAATGAGCCTTTAAGAAAAGATGAAATGTCTCTTCCTTAATGAGTCTTTCTTCCGAATGGCAAAAAGATACCTCAATGAGCTTTTTAAGAGTAGATGAAATATCTTTCTAAATGAGTTTTCTTTCAGTATGGCAAAACTGATCTTTTCTTCTTCAATATAGTTTTTAAACTCCTGGAATACTCTGCTGCCAGGAGTTTCCCAAAAGGACTGACTGCTGGATTGTCCACAATGGACCAGGATTGTCTACAATGTTCACTTTCCTTCTTCCCCTTTTGGGTCTTGCAGATCCCCTGGTGTACTCCCCGGCCAGGTATCTCTTCCCAAAAGGATTCTCTACCTGATGGTTACTTTCACCAGGACCCTCTACTATGTTCACTTTCCTTCTTAGTATAACAGTTATCCCTCTTCACTGCTTACACCTCTTTAGTTTCAGGTACTACTTGTTCCAACTTCCACCCCATATTGACATCTCATATATGGAGAGAGGCTCCCTTCGTTAGTATTCTTTAGCTTGTGTCTATGTCTATGTCTATGTGTTTATTACGTGCCGAAAGCCCGCGGGCATCAGGGCGCGGAGGACTAAAGGTGCATAAACTTACACAAAGGCCTCTAGAGGTAACACGCTACCCTCTGGAGGGCAGCGCGTAATGCATGATGTTAGAATTGTTTTAGAGAATTTTTTTTAGAGAAAAAGGAAGGTTTTCAATGTTTTCCTAAAACAGAGATAGTTACCCTCCAGTCTCAATGCCGCTGGTAATTTATTCCAGCAGGTTGCGGCTTGAAACGGGAAAGATCTACCCATTCCCGACTCCAGTTTAGCCCCAGGTATGTTCAGAAGCCCTACGTCCGCTCATCTCAAGCATTTCCGGGGGACATATCGAGAAAATTGCTTTTTAAAATAGCTCAGAGCCTCCCCAAAAAGGCATGTGTGCACTATAATCATAGCCTTAAAGTGGACTCTTTCTTCTATTTTGAGCCAATGAAGCTGCCTTCTGCCATCAGATACGTGTTCTCTATTTTTTTATTTTCTTTACACACCGGACTGCATCATTTTGCATTACTTGGCACCTTTTGGAGCTCTCTCTTTGTAGCTCCTTGTAGCTCCCAGCAGCAAAGCGTTACCATAATATTAAGATTGCTTTTGCAATTGTTGCAGAGTTTTCTTCATTTATGAAGGGTCTTACCGCTCTTAGTAGACGCAGGTAGTATGTGCTAATTTTGTGCAGGGAGTTAACCTGGGCTACAGAGCCGACTGACGTTTCTACCATCATCCCTAGCGTTTTCACTTGGGGTGTTATTGGGATGATGGCTTCTTTAATAGCAAAAGCTTTGTACTCGGCTCCCAGTTTGGATCTTGCCTGGCTGGACCTGAAATCATGAGTTCTGTCTTCGTATTGTTTAAACACATCCAGTGATTTTGCATCCAAGTGTCAATACTATTGTAAACCTACGCTATTTTGGCACAATCGGTGCCATAGCCTCCACTCAGTTAAAAAATGAGCTGAGTGTCATCGGCGTAATTTGTAAAAAACATGCCGATGTTTTCAGCAGGTCACAGAGACTTCTCAAATATAAATTCAAAAGCAACCGGGATGGACTGGCTCCCTGTGTAACTCCAAACATAATTGGAGCTGCCTCTGAGAATTCTTCACTCCAGTGTATTCTTGCCTTCCTGTCCTTTAGGAAGGATGCTAGCCATTTCCTTGCTGTAATTGTGCAGCCGGCTATGTTATCAAGCGCTGATTGAAGGAGCTGATGATTAACCAGGTCAAAATCTGCGCTAAGGTCGAGCAGCATAAGTAACCCAGTATTGCTCTTGTCAATCAGTTCCAGCATGTGGGTCTGCAGGTCTAACATAGCAAACTCAGTACTGTGGGCTGTCCTAAAACCTGATAGTTGCTGATGTAGTATCTCCTGGGATTCCACATGTTTTTGCAGTTGATAAGTGGCAATTTTGTCCAAGATCTTCAAAAGGAAACTGGAATTCGTAATAGGACGTAAATTGCTTGGATCTTTAGGGTCTAAGCCAGACTTTTTAACAAGTGGAGTTATTGTCACCTCCTTGATGGCTTTGGGGACTAATCCATCACTGAAAGATGAGTTGACTGACCTGGTCAGTATAGGCGCAAACAGTTCTTTGTGCTCCAGAATGGTCTTTGTGGGCAGAATATTTTCCGCACAGGAGGTAGACTTCATTTTAGACAATACCAGGAGTAATTCCTCTTCTGAGACTGTCGAGAATGTAAATTTCCCTTTATTTTCTTGTAGGGGGATTTCTACTAAAGGGGTTTCTGAATTAGCAGCTGTCTTTGCTGATATGATGTTATTTCTAGCTTTTAAGATTTTTGCTGCAAATGCGTCCTGCACCCTATCACAGTGTCCCTTAGAGGGAATATAAGATGGTGAGAGCAGCTTGGCTTTTTCAAAACCCTTAATGATCTTGATTTTTTTGCTTGTCGAGTTAGGAGCCGCTTCGATTTCCAATGGCAATGCTTGTTCCAATATTCTCCAAACTGACCTCTCATATAAGGAGACTTGTACAAATGTTGACCTTCAGCTTCCTCCTTAATGTTTACATTAAAACGCTTTAGCTTGTGGTAATGCTTGTCCCAATGTTCCCCAAATTGACCTCTCACATAAGGAGACTTGTACAAACGTTGCCTTTCAACTTCCTCTTTAATGTTTATCTGCTGCGGATAACATTTACTCCAGCCTTACCCATATGGCTCTCTCTCACATAACGGTTTGTATTAGTTCTGTCTCTTCAATTTACCTGCTCTGTATTCAAGAAATTAATGTGTTTGTCTATATGCCTGTCCAACAAGGCTGCGGTCCTCCAGCACCTTTGGGCAGACTCGCTGGTATTGATTGGCAGCTTTGGACCATGGAACGCTGCTACAGCGAAGCAGAAACTCCTGGAGGGCTTCCACGGCTTTGCTGACCCTCATTCGGTACCAGCATCTGCTCAATGTTCGCGTGTCGGTGAAAGTGAAGGGTTTACACCGGACCATTCTTACACTAGCCTTGCCATTGCTGTTGCACTCCCAGCTGTCCCTCTGAAGCATCTGCGGCACCTCTTCTGGTCTAACGTTTCTCAGGGTAGGAAGGCTTCCATGCGGATGCGTGTAAGTGACTGCTTTCTCCCAGCACAATTCACCTTTTCACGTCTGCTTCTGCTGCCTGAGCCACTTCCCGCCCTGCTCGCACTGCAGCTAGCTTCTCCTCTCCTCACCGGCAGGTGCTCATCAGGTTTGAATGTTCCAATCAGCTGAGCTCTCTCATGACAACTAGTCTGCACATTTGGAATGATGTTTCCTTCATTCCTCATGAACTTCTTCATCTTCCTCATCTCAGTACTTGAGGCTTAATGGGATTTGAAGTCTGTAGGCTTTTTAGGCTCTTTAAGATTGTACTGTTTCAAATGTTTATTAAAATGAAGACCATTGGAAATCAGAGATTTGAAATGTGTTTCATGTACATATGAGGTGTGATTGATATCCTGCCTAGAGTGTCTCGTAAGAGATGCTCTTTGGGTTTTGCCCCTGGAAGGATTGGTAAAATAACATGCCATCAGGAATCCCAAAATTATAGGGTATACTCCCACTGCCGTCCCCTTTCCTCCATACTTTTGGGACATTCTGCCCTTCGGGGCGTGACCGGAGCACTTTGAAGCATCTAAAACGACTTTTTGTCCTTATTTTATTTTTATGCTGTGCCACCGCATGTGGCTGTAATCCCGTCTTCCTGAGCTCCACCCCGCGCATCGCCCTTCAGTCCTTTTCTCCACGCGGTCGGGTTGGATTCATTTGCATTGTGGGGAAGAATTATTTATTTTTTTCGACTTGTCCTTCATCTTCCTGCTCCGGTTCCACGGTTGTCGTCTCCGTCTATGCCAGAGCATCAGGGATTCATGTCCTGTTCTTTGTGCGAATGTAGTTTCCCGACGGCAGATCCCCATTCTCTCGGTCTGGAGTGCTTGAGCCCGGAACATCGGTGGGTCTCTTGTCTCTAGTGTGACTCTCTCTCCGTCCGTGCACTCCAGCGTAGGAGCGTCAGGTGGGATGAGGTGTTCCAACGGCTTCCTCCTCCACATTTATAAGTGCGATGAAAAAAGGAAGCCCCCGGTAAGTTCCTTTCTTTTTAGGGCAACCCGTCCAGCGGATTCCTTCCCGGGGTCTTCTGGTACCGCGAGTGGTGCAAGTGGCTCTGCTACCAGGGTTCTCCCTGAGGTATCCCGAAATGGATCTAATTGGATTCTGCAGTTTTCTCCAAGGCTCCCTGTCAATGGACTAAAACATCTGGTTTTTCCTCTGAGGTTCCCCATCTGGGGACTAAGGTTAAGCCCAGCGTTTCTGGGGCTACTTCAACCAGGGTTATTCCCAAGGTTTCCCAGTCTGGGACTAAATGTACCAAACCTAGTCATCGAAGTTTCCTGTAAAGTGACTAAAAAAGCCACGGTCACTCCCGAGGATCCCCAAATAGGGGCTATAATCAAAACCAGCAGGATCGAGATGTCCCATTTAGGGATTCTGGCTACTGAGTGTGACTCTAAGCTTTCCCACAAGCAATCTTGGGGTCATACCGGTCATGCAAATGGGTCAAAGAAGGAGGGCAATGGCATGAAATCTTCAAGCACTGGCCCTGCCGAGTCTCCCTCACAGAGGGCTAATACTTCTGCCAAGTCTAAAGGGGCTGAAAAGCGTTCCAGGTCTTCTAGTACTGGCTCTGCTGAGGGCTAAAACTGATTTCAAACCCCCTGATTTGAAAATGGCCGCACAAAATCCTATGCCACAGATCACCTTAGACAGTGACAAAATGGCAGCCCAACCCGCACGGCCTTAAGTGGACATTTTGACAAGCTCCTCCAAACGAAATTTCTCAACAGCTGGGACAGAGGGGCCTACTTTCGTGGCCGAGCAGCCTTTTCCATGAAACATGGATAATCTAAACCCTTTTTACCCGCCAACTGACTGGCGTGCAAGGTTTCCTCTGCCGCACACGGTCTCGCTTCCTCCTACATCCGCTCCTTTAGTTTATGTGGATCCAGCTGGAGGGGGGCCATCTTGGCAACTGGCCTCAATGCAATCTTGGGGGTATGCCCCTCCAGAGAGGCGTCTACCCACTACTCTACCTAGACCTTCCTCTGAGGATGCATTCTTGTGCAGATTCCAGGCCCTCATACGCTGAGACCCGATGAAGGCTTACTTTAAGGATCTGTTCAAAGAAATATATCCTAAGCCTCACGAGCCACAGCCGGCTCCACCTCCTCCTCAGCAGGTTCCGGTAATGCCTGCTCTGCTTCCAGTGGGGCCCCCTCCTACACTGCCACCATTGCCTCGGCTTTCACTAGGTCTTATGACGCCAATTGTGCAAATGGATATGCCCAACGTGTCTGAGGTACCACGTCCCGTGGATCAGTTTTCTGTTCCCGCCAAAACAGATGAGGAGCACGTGTACCAAGATAGTGGAGACCGCCCCACTCCATCAGAGCTTTTCATGACCAGGGCTTGGATATGATGGCGCAGCTGGAAATTCCAATACCTGGGCCTCAGACTCCACAAGGAGGAGTTCTCTCAGGAGTGTTCACTCTTACTGCACAGGAGCGTACAGGCCTCCATACACCAAACTATCCTGACCATTTCTGCTATTCGAGGTTTGCAGTCGCAGGCCTTCACTGTCAATATGTGGTTGTTCGGCTTACAATCAGCCACCTCAGCCATTACCAAATTGTTGGCCCCAATCATGGGAACCGTTCATGTAGAAGGGTTAAACATGTACCCATATGTGAATGATCTGCTGATTCAGGTGTACTCCGCCATGGAGGTCGAGAAGGCAGTAGGAAGAGCCTCCTCTTTACTCACCAGTCATGGGTTCCTGATCAACTACGGAAAGACCTGTCTCTGTCCATCCCGGGATCTGATTTACACCAGAGCCCACTTTCAGACCAACTTGGCGTGGTGTTTGTTGCAGAAGACAAGACGATCAGGCAGGAGGTTGCAGCTCTGTGCCAGCTGAGGATGGCTTCGGCCAGGCGATGTCTGAGGATCCAGGGACTACTGATAGCAACAGCCTTTGTGATTCCATGGGCAAGACGGCATCTTTACCCGCTCGTATGGCTTCCTGACTCCCATTGGCAACTGGTCTCTCAGGACTTCGAGAAGATCTTTGATTTTTCTCCTGCAGTGGTGGCTGATGCTAGGGAGTTACCTTGGATCCACCATTAGCTACAGTTCTCTCCATCTACGCCAGTGCTAGAGGTTTGGCGTGGCCGTACTTAGAACCATGACTATTCAAGTGCAATGATCTCCAATTGAATCACTGCAGTTCACCAACTGAAGGGAGATAGGAACAGTTTCCAGGGCCTGCAGGGGTTCGCCTGGTTGTATGTAATCTGCTTGAAAACATTTAATCAAATTATTTGTTTTTACTGGTAGATTGTGTGCAGCCCCCCCAGTCATACATAGATCCCCCTAGATTACTTATTAGGCTAAACACACACTCCACATATATTTGGGCCAAAATCTGTTTAAACAAACTTTGACGAAATCTCCTGCGGGAAAAACTCCCTATCCTGGTTTGCCTGACAAATTGCTGCCCAGCTGGTCTGCATCCTATCGGGCAACACAACCACAGCCAGTGCTTTAAATGGCCGGGGCCTGCCGGGGCCAGGACCCGGCAGTCTCCAAAAAGTTGGGCTGAGCCGGGCCCTGCCGGGGGCCCCGGTCCCACACAACATTGGTGGAACGCATTATCCTGTCGCGCCTGCAGCTGCAACAGGAAATGCGCCTGCCATTTTAATGTCAGGCGAGCTCACAGAAGTGCCAGCCAGTCATTTGCTGTGACTGTCTGGCACTTCTGTCAGTCACTGTAAATTCCTATGGTGACCCCTAGTTACAGTCCCTTTGTTTCCCCGGGTCGCCGAGGCGTCTTTCACCCTCGGCGAACCTGGGGATTCCTGTGTTTCTGTCTTTATAAAAGATGGGTTGAAAAGTAAACAATTCAATCCATCTTTTATAAAGCTTTGCCGACGGACAAAGACGCCTCGGACTTTGTCCATCGACCAATGAGCAGGGTCCATTACTCTAAACCCAACTCCTCTTTCTGTAGCTGTCTTGGACCAGACGTCCACTGCACAGATCAGATGATAAACAATGACGACAAATCCAGTGAAGCTCTCGTACCACACACTCCACATCTTGCAACTGTGAGCCACACTCCTGATCATAACCTGAACTCGTAGCTGTAAGAACAAGCAAGAAGGGTGGTTGGATGGGAAGAACAACAAACCAAAGAATGTTCTCTCTTGAAACATCTGTGTATATGCCTGTCATAACTGCCATATCATATCAAGGGTGGGTGGGTGGGATAATACTCACCTCCTTGTCTTTAATAGAATCTAAACCCCCATCTCACGTTAGTGTGGGGGATTAGCCATTGTATGACAAGACAGGAGGCTCATATTATGCAAGTTTGAAGCCCTTGCATCCCAACAGTACAACATGATCAATACAATAGTGACAATATAATAAAATAATAGGAGAAGAACATGTTTTAAATGTTTTCATTTGATCAATCAGCTGACCGCAAGAGTATTGCCCAAGGCTAGGCTGCCTGAATAACTGTCTTATAAGACATAGCCAAATCCACTGCAAGAAAAAACAACTGGAAGATGTGCCAATTCCGGTGTTCCTTACAGGCCACCAGACCAACTGGTTAAAAAAGAGGGGGGAAAACACTGAACAAAGTTTTCCTATACTAATAGGTTAGGAAAAAACCCATCGGAGTACTAAACTCCTCTGTTGTCCAATCAAACATTTAAAGCACCTAAATTCATACGATCTTTGGGAACCTAGATAGCAAACCAAAGAAGATAAACACTTAGCTCTCCTGGAGATAAAGAAAAAATACCCCTTAGGGGGTGAAAGCTTTGTATGTTCCATCCCATGCGTTAAAGGAAGATATTGTATTAGAAACCGGACATGTCACATAACCACACTGGGGAACCAAGTGGGAAAGACAAATCTTCATAAAAGGTAAAATGTGAGTAAAAGGTCATTTTATTAATCTGCAATAGGACGACCCATCCTGAGCGGAGCTTAAGCAATAGACTTAACACACAATTGTCCCCAGACGTATGTGTATACTAAGAAAGGTATGTCTTCTGGAGGCAGAAGCGGAATGGAAGAGAGGGCCCCACCTGAAAAGTTAAACCTGCCAAACCGCCAAGACGGAGACCACAGATCTCCCGAACCCTAGAAGAAGGACTCTGCTACCATGACAAAAGGAAGATATTTACAAAAACCTGACCCGTAAGAGACCGAACTTGGCAAGGAGAACAAATTTATCTTACATCCAATCGCTACCATTATAGTGATATCTGAACCCCTTTGTAGATGTACCAGGTGCTTGGACCTTGTTCCCTTCTCCATGGTTGATAAATCCCCTAGAGGATCATAAACTAGCCGAAGGAGGACCACTAAATTCCACAGTCTAAGCAAAGACTCTAAACTGCAAAGAGCACCTTAAAGCAAAACAATCTCCCGGGAAAACACAAAAGGTCTACCAGCCATGCAGGTGACTAGGAGAACAAAGTTATTAACTAAATATATATATCCCAGACCTCTGGAAATCGCACTGACAGACACCTTCTGAGATAGTTAATGTAGAGAGGTTGGAACGCCTTGTGATAGAGGGCCGAAATAACTTGGATGGAAGATGAGTAGCACTCCCAGACCCCTCTATCCCACCAAAGGATATTGTGCCTTCCTAAAGGAGGAGAAACCTCCCCCTCTTATCTAAGGAAAAATCTTGCAACCCAGAAGAAGGCTACCCTGAGGACCACACTAAAGCCCCGCTTTACACCCTAAAATAAATACACTCTTGCACTTCTAACAAACCCACTGATCGTGGAAGGGGGGCTCCGCTTAACTTAGTGAAATACCAGGAAAATTGGCGCAAAGGAAAGTAAACTGTCTGGAGGGAAATGCTCAGTGCAAGTCTGCACTGGTCATGAGCCAAAACTCCTGTAAAAGGAAAACGGAAACCATCAGGTGTTACTCCAAGAGGTGTAATAATATGGTGCAATCTCCCCCAAGGATGGCGGGAAGGGGAATGAGGGAGGAAAGGACTTTGGGATAATTATCATGCCCCAAAAATGAAAGGTTGTGAAGGAATACTGGGACCACAGTCCCTTCAAACACTGAGGCTTGTGCCTCCACATGCATCTAAAGCTGACTGGCCACTCTGGGGATCAGGGGAGGAAAACACTTAAGCACATTGCCCATAGCAAAAATAGCACTTATATAGTGCTACGAACCCTCACGTATACAAGTGCTGGTCATCATTACTACCAACGGTGTGTGGTGTGAGGTGTTCACTTCTCAATCTCAACGGGATGAAAGACTGATTTAGAACTTACAAAACTAGGAACCTGCATCAGTAGGCTCTGCACAGATCTGAAAGCAAGCACTCTATTTGCTGTACTGTATTCAAAATATAACATGAAAGAAACTAAACTCTCTGGAGGGTACAGAACCCTGCTTGTACTCCTCGAGCAGAGGAGAAATTATAACACACCGCTAGATGATTAGCGGAAATAGGCCAAGCCATGGGAGGAAAAACCATGGGGCGGGCGCTAGAAAGATAATATTTGGTAACCCTTCCCTCTGATACCAGCAAGTGTTTCCAAACCCTTAATCCAACTTGTCTTCCAAACTTAATAATGAATGTCATAATGGGACAAAAAGTAAGAGAAACACGCCACCCTCTAAAGAGGGAATCAAGCCCTGCAGCCATCAATAGGGACATAAAAGTGCAATTTTTCTCCTCCTCATGTCGAGAGAAAATTCTGCAACGTAATCAACACAGGTACTGAGTGGAGCAATTGTTATTGGGGAAGGAAATGCCTAAGGAAAACGGACTGAGTTATCCTGAAACTAACTAACATGAAGGGTGGTAGAATTTAATTAAAAGCCGAAGGTTAACACCTGAGATATGGATAAAGAGGAAGGTACAACCCCCTTACATGGGTCTGTTTACAACCATCTCCACTCTTTTCTTTAAAGTACTCAATGATAATATAAAATAATGTAAAATAATATAAAATGCCCAAGGAAGTGGGGTGACGCCCCCACAGGGGTCTGAACCCCTGCCACTTATAGAAGCTGAAGCTTACTGAGCTATCCAGGCAACTGACCATCCTGAAAACATAAATGTACTCCAGGCCCCTTAAATATATTGCTTAACAAAGAGTACACTGAGCAAGTGCACCTCCACTGCTCACCCAGCAGGGTGTGGGGCCAGCAGTACACGAGGGGTTCCCTCGCAGAAGAACACAGGCAAAGCCTGCCACCGAGCAGGATATGGCACACAGACCGTGAAGGTAACCACCAATGTCATCTGCGCAAACCAAGTTGCCGACCTTAAACGAGGAATACACTGAGCAAGCGTACCTCAAACTGCTCACCCTAGCAGGGTGTGACAACCAGCAGTACACGAGGGAGCACCTCGCAGTAGAATCCAGGCAAGGCCTGAAACCGAGCAGGTTATGGCACGCTTACAAGGAAAATAATTACCTCTGCCATATGCAGCACCTAAACAAGGCTGCCGACCTAGGGAGGAATACACTGAGCAAGTGCACCTCAAACCGCTCACCCTAGCAGGGTGTGGCAACCAGCAGTACACGAGGGAGAACCTTGCAGCAGAACCCAGGCAAAACCTAATACCGAGCAGGTTAAGGCACACTTATAGTGAAGGCAAATCACCCATGTCATGAGCAGCGCTTAACATAAAGCTGCATACTGGCCGCGCCACAGACTTTCGAATAGGCGGGTCCTTTCCAAACATAAACACAAAATATCAATTAAAATGGCTAAATAAAACGTATCATTTTAAAATATGTATATATGTGTATAATATATACACATACACACTTATGTGTACAGTGGACATGGCTGGAAGTAAACCCAGGTCTTCCTGCGTAGAAAACATGAAGCTGTACCATTGAGCTACTCTGCTTCCGGCTGCAGCAGAGGCTTTAATATGTTTCAAAACAAGCGAGACCCACAGAGTTGAGCTACAGCCCAAACATATATGGCTGCTGCGAGACGTGTTCTGCGTCAGATAGTTTGGATGCGCCCGACATCTTGGTTCCGCGGAAAGCGGAGCAACAACCAGCGTGCAAATGCTTTTTTCATTACCCTATTTTGCTGTGTCGCAGAGCATTGGGAAAGGTTTACACAGTAAGAAATGGGTGATCTATGCCTTTGTTCTTCGGCCGTCATGATGTAATTTCTATGGACACCTTTTACGTACAATAAATGTGGGGGGTAATAACGATAGGACTTCAGTCCATATAGTGGGCAGGAAAGTTGTAAAAGTTTACTCCATGTACTGGACTGCACATTTGTAACTCTTGAATGCACACGGGTGTAGGTAGCCAACATCAAAATTGACAACATGCCGTCAACGCATTACTTTTCCCAATGGCTATTTTTATATTCATTAGCACGCCGCCATGGGTGGCACATGCTACGGTGGTAGTGGCCAGGGGCTACAGTCTTAACATATGGGTAAATAATGCACTTGCGCTGGGGGTCGGTGGTCATGATGTAATGTGTATGGACATCTTGTACGCACACAACACTTATAGCTACTTAATGACGTATGTTCTATGGCATCCTTGTATGAACAGAAAAGGAGAGGTCCAATAAGGGCAGTATTTGAGCCCGTGCAATGCACGGGGGAGTTGTTACTTTTGTAAGGATAAGTGTGGTGTTAGGGAACATTGAAATTGCCTACATGCTGTGCATACATTAGTGTTTCCAATGGCTATTATTATATTCAATTGTATGTTCCCATGGTTGGCACATATGTGGGATGTTTTTACCCATGCATCCAAGCCCTACCTCAAAAACTGTGCAGTACTGGCATTGAAAACATCATGATGGCCAGAGCTTCCCAGAAAATGCACAGGGAAATGCATGAAGAATAGGCTGCCACTCTTTTTTGCCGATGTTATGGGCACAGAAGGGCACTGCCTGAAACCACCATTGGACTACCCACACAGTAGTCTGAAACCATTGGGAATGGCAATGCTGACTGCCAAAAGCAACCTAGAATTGTGGGGAATTCATTTTCTTAAATCCCAAAAAGGGGTGCAGTACCAGTACTCACCACTATCAGAAAGCCGGCGTTTTAAAACCACCAGATTTTGTTTAAAACTGAATAAATGAACCCAAGGCAAGCCAAAGAAAGACTTACTGAGAGGTGGATACAATCTAAAGTTATATTCTGAAGTGACTTGAAGGTTTATAACAAGACTGGCTGAGCTGTGGATTTCAGCAGTTTAAGTAAATTTGGACTGAAAGACACTAAAAACCTAAATGTTTAAAAGAAATGAGTGACCTACTTTTGAGTGTCACATAGGGTGCAATTGTTTAAATATCATAGTTTTAAACTTAGAATCAGCATTCTAGCTGCATATGTAAAAATGGTTAATTTTATTTGAATGCAGAAGACTGGGTAACTAAAAGTGACATTAGCTGGGGCCTGGCTTAAGGAACTGAATTCTGCCCACCAGCTACCCCCGACAGGAGATGAGACTTGCACAACAGCTGTGTTCCCAGGCCTAGCTGCCCTTTTGCTGCTCCCACCAAAAGGGATATGACACTTCCCTGATTGAATTACCTGGGCTCTGCAGGACATTGAACAAAGCCCTGTCCTGACTCAGGCAAATGTTTTATTATGGGGGCCGTAAAAAGTGGCTTCCTCCTGGAAGTAAAGGGGAGGAGCACTGCCTATGAGAGCAAGCTGGCTTGGCAGAACTGGAAAAAACAGAAATTCCACCTTGTGCTGGGGGAAACCACACCCCTGTAGCCAGAATATGGTTTTAGAAAAAGATGAATAACTCATAGAGCGGACTTGTGAAAATTATTTAAATGATACCATAATTCTTGTGATTTTTCTGCCCACATTTTAAGAGATTTTTAGAACCGGTGGCATGATCTGGGGGCAAACTAGCAGTTAAGAGGGTATTACTTAAAATGTATGCATGTTAAAAATCTGACACTTCATCAATTAATGTCCATACTCCTTGCGCACATGTGTGTAAATTTGGGTTAATGTCCGATATTGCGAAACCAGTTAAAAAGTTCAAATGTCGCCATTTCTGAATGCAAGCTCCCAGGAAGAGCAGATTTGGACAGGGTATACCTCCTGTGATATGTGATGGGTGCATGTAATTTTAAACAAATGTGTACCTGTGCAAATATGTCTTTTGGATCAAATATAGATTATGTGTAAAGTTGACAGGGGTGGGTTCTCTGTACCATAAACAGACCTCATCATGATGACACTTCATTTCATTCCCCCAATCAAGGGGAAGAGGATGAAGTGGCCAATGACAAGTGGAGAGGGGTAGAGCCTAGTGATGCTGCACACACACCCATTTTCAAAACACATAAAAGCAGACAGACAGGACAGATAGGGACTTTCAAATCCATTTGCTGCGGGACGCTCTGCCGGGAAAATCCATACTTTACCTCCATCAATCTCCAGAATCCAGAGAGAGAGAGAGCTGACCCAGATCACTGTGAAGTGCAGAGACCAGACCAGAGTCCAGTCTAAAACCTGACCAGATCCGTGGCGAGGCCCATTTATTTCCAAAATATATTGTGAGTACCCAGCAGAACTGTGCAGAACCAATCTTCTAGTTAAAATAATATAATTCAATCTATTTTAATCTAAGTAGAACTGCCTCCTAACTGTCACCTGTCATTTGTAAAGCTGTCACCTGTCATTTCTAGTTGCTAGCTGTCATTTGTCATTTTGAACTTTAAAATTTCAAATCCGAAAAACTACCTTTATTTAATCGTTCATAATTCCGTGACCGTTTGTGCTAGAGACTTGCAGTAACTTTCCTCTGAAAGCTGGGAATCGTGGCTTTTCTACGAACCTAGAACCGCATTCCTACCCCTATAGTTTTGCCGCAATCACGATAAACGCACTCGCGAATTTGCCGCGATTTGCAAATTTCTCAACGTGTGAAAACAGCAGTTTTTTTGCTTTCAGTTGCCAAAAATTCGTTTAACCTGCTAGTTACTCCTAGATCCTTGCTAAAGTGAGCCTGAACTCATCACAAGTATATTTCACTCACCCTGAACCTCTAGAGGGAATTAAAAGCATTTTAGCGTATTTTTCACTTCATTGCCAGCACATATAAAAGCATTTTGGGCCTGTGTTGTAAACTTCTGTAGTCTAAGCTGCTGGGGTGAACTGAATTACATTTGATTGCATTTCTGAGAACTGTGTGCTTTCCTTCCATTTCCTTATATTGCATAAAGGGGGGAGGGGATTGCCAGAGAAAAGTGATTACATTGTTTTGTTGAACGCATATTGAGTATTTTCTGTACTGCATTTTCATTCCACCTTGCATCCATTTGAAACCATAAAGTATTGTTGCTATCTTATCCATCCTATAACCACTCATCATTGATTATAAAGAAGTGTGCTAGTGCCAGACTATCCATTATTGATTACTGCTCAGATTCAGTGTGATATTCAATTATTAAATTATTATAAAGTGCGATATATATATCTATTGTTTAAATTATCAAATAAACCTTTTAACTTGCAAAACAGAACTACTTCTTGGCTCAGTGGGGTCAGGGTTATTCAAAGAGAGGGGTGTTATATAGGGGTAGTCATCCAGAACGCATGAACTGGACATAAAGATATATTAATAAGGGTTTCCATTCAGTATCCCAGACTAGGCATTGACTTAGCTGTAGTGTTGAATTGAATCCTCTTACAAATTGGGAGCTCGTCCGGGATGTTTGGGTTAGATCTATCACTTGTGCAGATTAATACAGCGCGCCAGCTGACCAGATACACATATCCGGTCGGATCACCACGCTGTGTTACGCTGTAAAGCACTCCTCAAAGGAACGCTCTAAGGAAAAGGTCTGTTTTGCAAAAATATAATACAAACTTCTGTAAGTCAGGAAGGGACTCAAATTCCAGAATGACGACCTTAGTAGACATGAAAATAGCCAGAGAGCACTTCTTACATAAGTTATTTATGAGAGGTGAGTGGACTCATCAGGACCAAACGGTTTGGTTGCAGGCAATCGCGAAACAGGCCACTGAAAAAGGGTCAGATATATGGGGAGATCAGGGTCCCCTACATGTGGCCCTGAGTGAACTATACATGGCTCCTAAAGCTAAGGATGAACAAGACAAGATGGTTAGGATAGCGGCATACCTGTACCTATATATGGGAGACATGCAGGATAAATGTACTGAAAGCCAAGATCTGGCGAATAAGCGACAGATGGCGTTAGAGAAGGTCCAATCTGACCTGGTCTCTTCTGAGCAGAGGATGCAGGGGAGCCAGGAGTCAGAAAATGAGAGTAGACAGCACATCATTAAAATAAAGATGGATATGGACATCCTGCAACAGGAAAAGGCTGACCAGGATACCAGATTTCTGGCCTTGCAGAAGGAGTACCAAGAAGGTTTGGGCTCCCTACTGCAGAGCCAGAAAAAGCTGGAGCAACAGTTAGACTTCAATAGGGCATGTGCTGAGCAGTTAGTCACCCTGCAAAGCCACCTAGATAGGGAGAAGGCAGAGAGCAATAAACTGATTTTGAAAGACCTGGATACCCCGGCAGAGTTGGACCAGGAGCGCCAGAAAGCGGGTGCCTTCCAAAGGCAAAGGGACGACCTAGCGGCACAGATGCAGGCTCTTAGTCAGGAAAGGGATACCTTAGGCCAGGAAGTCTGCCACTTAAAAAGAAAAATGGAAGAAAATCACCTTGCCCTCCAGGGACTGGGTGACCTCCAAAAAGAACACCAGGACTTGCTAGAGCACACCAGGAGGGTGGAGGAGGCTCTGGCAAGACAGGAGCAGGCCAAAAGGGACACAGCTCAGGAGGTAACCATCCTGCAGCAAAGACTGGCCCAGTGCTCCAGGACCAATCAGGAAACGCAGAGAGAGAATGAGGCTCTCTGCCAGCACAATGATAGGCTCCAACAACAGGTAGCGATGCAGGAGAGACTGATAGTCTAGTAAGGCCTTAACTGAGGAACTGAAGGCGCAGGCTCTTGCATTGCAACAGGGAGCAGGGGCGGATAGAGATGAGGTTAGCTGGGAAAGAGAAACTCCTGAGCATAACCCCAGGAGCCCTAGTACCAGAGGCCTTTATTTCTCTCAGTCCCTGGACTCTGCCACCCCCATGTCCCCTGGCGCACGTGAGCACAGGGCCACAGGGATGGCAGATTACTATCCAGCCAGAAGCATGGGGCTCATAGGCCAGTACCACCCAGGAATGGAGGGGCGGGCATCTGGGTATGGGCACCCAAGCACAGTGCAATTTAGTGGGGAACCCCAGGAGAGTAGGCCCATTAAGGGCATCCTGAAAACCTCTGCCCAGTTAGGTCAGTGGGGGGGGGTACCCATCAAATCCTGGCAGCAAAGAGGAATCTGAAGACTCCTCTGAACGGTACAGGACACAGGAGACCAGGTCCCCACATTCTGCCAGCCATTCCCAGGCTCGCAGAATCAGGGAAAACCTGGAAGATCAGACAGGAACCTCTGGGAGCAGTGCCTCTGAGTCAGAGGATGAATGGACCAGGGTTACCCGAACCAAAAAGGCCAATAAGGCAAAAAGGGCCTTGCTTAAGGACCCATTGAAGCAAATAAAGGCAATAAGGAGTGTTATCACGCCTTATCATAAGAACGCCAAGTATTCCGTATGGGAACACTTGGAGCTCTATGAGCAAATGATGGAGACTTTCCATTTGAAGGACAGCAGTAGCTGCATCCAGTACGTCAAATGGACATTCTCACCAGAATACTCCAGTTTCTTTGCGGGGCTGGAGGACCAAAATCATTTAAGATGGTCCACCTATAAGGCGGCCATCTTGAAACATTTTTCTGTTCACAGAAATCCCCAAGAGGCTCGCAAGGCAGCCTACAATTTACAATTCTCCAAATCCTGGGCAGAACTTTTTCCCCAGGTATCCACCCAATTTTAGCCCCAAAATCATCCATCCTTCTTTCCCCAATTCCCTGAGCCCAGACAACCAAATCCGGGAGAGGGGAGGCCAAGGGTGGAGGGGTATCCAAATCTTCCTAACCAGGGGTACTACCAAAGAAGGGTTCGCTACCCTTCCCGGGATCTGCCCAGGGGAGAAAACAGGGCCCCGTATCAGCCTGAGCGGGTTTCCCAGTTAGAGCGGCAGGTTCAAAACATGGCGCAGGATCTAGGTCACATACTGAGGGCTCAGCAGAACCCTCAGATCGGCATGCCGGCGCAGAACGCACCCAACTCTGGACCTGGTGCTCCAGAACAATGACGGGGGCAGCACCCCGATAACTCACCGGTTCCCAGGGAGGAGGCACAAAGGGAAGGGGGGTGTAAAGCCTTGGATAAAGCTTCCTTCCGCACTTGTAAACAGCCCCTGGACACCCAGGAACCGGAAACAAAATCTCTTGCCCCTGAAAGTCTGCCTCCTAAGGAGCAGAGGGGGGGGTAGGAGAAACAAAAGACCCAAACAGACTCAGTTTGAGGAGGAGGTACAGATCTTCCAATTTGAGGGAGAGGGATCCTCAGAGGATCCTGGGAAAAGGATCTTCTCCTTCAGAGAGGGGGGAACTCCTCCCAAAGAAAAATGGGTCCCTAGGGATGCCAATCCAGACTGGGGAGATGTGGAGACTGAGCTACCGCCGCCCACCATCTCATCCCAGAACCAACAGCAAGAAAATCCCCTGGTTCAAACCCATCCTGATGACTGCCTCCCAAAAGTGGGGGGGGGGCGGCCCGGAACCGGAGCCAGGGGAACCCACAATGGCTCTGATCTCCAGTTGCCAACTTTTTCTTGCAGATTCCCAAGGCTCTCCACAGAATTCTGCCCAAATCTCTTCGCTAGCGATGTCCAAAACCAGAAAGTTAGCCCACCAGTTGTCCAAAAATGTGCATTATCTGTGCCCCCTTGAGGAGAAGGAGGGAAGATACTATGCCCCGGTACAAGTACAGGGGCAGGGTACAATTTTGGCACTGGTGGACACTGGATCTCAAGCTACCCTTCTGTCCAGAAGGGCCTTTGACGAACTGAATGCAGGAAGGGGAGAGAATTACCAAATTCCTCTCACCTCTCTTCCTGGACAACTGCAGAACTTTGACGGGAAGGAAATTTCCGTCGAGGGGACGGCAGATTTGGACATTAAAATTGGGCGACACAAGTTGAAACACCCGGTCATAGTTGTGACTCCAGAGGGCACCCCTTGTTTACTAGGGAACGACCTCCTGAGAAGGTTGTCACCCCTAATAGATTGTGTAAACAAGGTCCTCTGGACCCAGACTAGCCGACCAATAAAATTAAAACAGAGTGTCAACCATGTTAGTTTAAACGGCACCTGCCACATGGTTGAACAAAAATCTGACCAAGTAGAATTTCACTTCCAGAATAGCCAAATTCCAGACTTGACAGTAATAGCAGTAGGACAACAGACTGGTGATGGAGGGTCCTCTCTATTTCTGAAAATCAACCTTCCTTCCAGTTTAAGGTGGTATTCCACACTGGAGGGAAACACCCTGAAATTCTTTACTAATCCACAATCAGAAACCCCCACTCCTATAGTCCAGAAAGATGTGAAATCAGCTCAGAGCCTGGCTGATATTCAGCAAATTGGAGAGCAGTTGTTCATCCCTGTTCAGTTAAATGATGGGAAGGACTCTGTTCTCGCTCGAGTGTGCGTGAACAATGGTAAGAGCTTCATCAGCGAAGCCATGTTCCGCCAACTCCCAAAAGATCCAGCCATTCCCACATTCAAACTGATAGACAAATGGGAAATGGACCTGGAAGCACCCAATTCCAAACATCTCCTGCCAAGCAGGTGTATGCTCAAAATCTCCATTGGCAACAAGAGCATAGTCCATAATTGTTGGGTCGTGCGAGACGTCACTGCCGCCTTTTACTTAGGCAGTGACATTCTCAATCGCTTTGCCATTAGTTTGGACCTAATAAACTTCAAAGCTTGGTCCCGATTAGCGGATAATCCCATGGGCTTTGATGATCCAGAAAAAGCATTTAGGTCAGCTCAATTGCTACCTTATGCAGTTGAAATTCAGATCAAAGAGGAAGTCACCATCCCAGAAAGGACCCGACAATTCTCCTTGGAAGTGAAAGTTAAAAGAGGACAACATTTGAAAAACCCTGATGCTTACATACATCTAAACGCTTCTCTCCAACAGCAAGGGTTGGGGGTAAACCCAACTCCATTAGTCAACATAGAACATGACACCATTCCAATAGAGGTGGATAACAGCGACTTAAAGAGTATTACTCTAGCCGCAGGCACCATTATTGGAATGGCGGTTGATGACCGACATTTTTCCATAGATTTAGGTAATGAACTGTTAGGGCCAATCCCCAAGGACTGCTTTGACAGTGATGAAAATACGACACCAGACAGGATTTTTACCCGGCATGGGGGGAACTTCCTGGTGTACACTTCTTGCCCTTATGGTAAGGAAGATGTGACTTGTGACTTCAGGAGGGATGAGGTGATTTTCCAGGTCCATGAGGGCTGCCTTTCCCACCTGAAGCCTCCAGTCCAAATCAGCACTCTGACCAGGGACTTCTCCACCCAGCTGGAGGAGGCCGCTGAGATAGCCAAACCAGAAGTCTTTCCAGGCTTCAGGCAGATGGTGGAAGAGAGAGTCAACCTAGCTGATGCCTGTGTGACTCTGGAACAGAAGCAAAAGTTGAAACAAGTTTTCTTGGATTTCCAAGATCTCTTTGCGGTAGACTCATATGACTGTGGTCGCACTGACATCCACACAACAACAATCCCCACGGACCCTGTCATGACTCCTGTGTTTGTGAAGCAATATTGCTTGCCTCTCGCATCAATGGAGTCCCTTACTGAAATAATTAACCTTGAGTCCCGGGGAATAATCCGTCCAGTCCACAGCACCTTCAATAATCCGGTGCTGGGAATATTGAAGCCAAAAGGCCAGTGGAGACTCTGCGCTGATCTCAGGGAGCTCAACAAACGGGTCCCTACTTCACGATGGCCTCTGCCCTACATTGACCAAGGGCTGGCCCAGATCCAGGGGTCACAGGTATTCACTGCAATAGACCTGACCAATGGATACTGGACCGTGCCGGTCAGTAGGGAGGACCAATACAAGCTGGCTTTTACCTTTGGGGGCCAGCAGTATACATGGACCCGGACTCCCTTCGGATATCTTAACTCCGGTAATGAGTTCAATATTTTCCTACATAAGGCCATGCCCGACCTGGGTGCGAGAGGTAACCTGGCTTATGTAGATGATGTCCTCATCAAAAGTTCATCTGTGGAGGAACACATAGCGGAGATCCGTTATGTTCTGACCCAGTTGAGGGCCGCCGGAGCAAAACCTTCCTTTCAGAAAGCACAGTGGTGTAGAACCCGTGTTAATTTCTTGGGGCATGAGATTACTCCTCAGGGTCTCTGTCCCCATGAAAAGAAAGTGGAAGCACTTCAGAAACTGAAAGACCCCACAACTCTGCGGGAACTAAGGAGCCTCCTTGGACTGACTAATTACAGCAGAAAGTTCATTGAGGGCTACGCAGAGATCACCAGACCCCTGATTCATCTCCTGAAGGGGGGGTCAAGTGGGAATGGGGTCCAGAACAATCCGAGGCAGTAAGACAACTCAAAAGAAGCCTCTCACAAGCGCCTTGCCTAGCTTACCCTGTCAGAAACAAGGAGTTCTTCCTGGAGACGGGGTTCTCTAATACGTGCTTGACGGCGGTATTATACCAAAAGCATGACAAGGTCAATAAAGTAATCTCCTATGCGAGCAACACTTTATCCTCTGTGGAGGAAAAATTCCACGATTGTGAGAAGGCACTCCTGGCAACGGTGTGGGCATTGAAGAATTACCGCCCGTTTATCCATGGGGAACACATCATAGTGGAGACTCCACACCAGCCTCTGCAATATCTCCAAAGTGATAGAATCCGGGCCGGAAATGTGAGTAATTCCCGAATTACTTCCTGGATTCTGTCAATGCAAGGCTTTCCTGTGGAGGTCAGATATGGCCAAAACAAGAAGAGTCCCCTCGCGCAAGGTCTGGCTGACTTGCATGATTGTGCCAGAGAAAACTGTCTCGAGGACGAAAGTCTAAAAATAAAGGACAACATGGAGGCATACCTTAATTCCCCCCACAAAGTCTTTGAAGAGGACAAGTGTGAGGGAATGCCCACTGTCTATGTGGATGGATGCTCTTACCATGTTGACAACAACGGGGAGAAAGAACTGGTGGCTGGCGTAGGGAATGCATGGGTGAAGGAGTTCCCAGAACCCTCCGCTGGATACAAAATTGGTCCCCGAAGTAGTCAGGTGGCAGAATTGATGGCTGTGCATCAGGCCATCCTCACTGCTGTCCAGCATCAACTCCACGAACTGGTCATAATCACAGATTCGGATTATGTACGGAACGGGTTCGTGGAGCACCTGGTTAATTCGAAAACCAGAGGCATGTTATGTGCTAACAACAAACCCTTGAAACATGGGAAGTTGATCCAAAACATTGATGATCTGGTCACCTCGAATCAGAGGACCATCTATTGGAAAAAGATCAAGAGTCATTCCAAAGTAGAGGGATCAGACAAAACTGGAAATGACTTAGCTGATCAGCTGGCCAAAACCGGGGCCATCCAAGGGAATCTAATTGAGATTGAGTCCCTGTTGGGGGAAATCCAGGTCACTGCTATCACTAGGTCCCAGACAAATGCTCACAACGATCTTTCAATTGCACAATGGAGTAAGGAGACCCCTGATGCTGATTTGATTACCGCTCAGAAGGGGGATCCAATAATTGGTAAATTTTACCAACACATTGAGGACCCTGAGAACTTTCCCCTGACGGATACCGATTACATTGGGAAAGAGGACCTAAGTGTTGATGAAATGTCCAAAAATGTTCCGAATCCAAGACGGTTTACTGGTGAGGAAATCCAAAGCTGGCCACGATCAGTGGGTGGTTCCTACCTCATTCCGAAGCCTGATGTTAAGTCACGCCCATGATGCGGCCACCGCCGGTCATAGGGGGTTTCACACAACACTGGAAATCTTAAGAGAGGTTGCATACTGGCCACACATGGGGCAGGACCTCGACCAATACTTGAAGGGGTGTCTTGTGTGTGCACAATTTCAGCCATCATCCCTCACGCACCGTGCGCCTCTCCAAAAGAGGGGGATGACACTGCCATGGTCAGATTTACAAATCGACTTTGTAGGCCCCGTGATTCGCTCTGCTAGGGGGAATAAGTACATGTTGACTGTGACATGCTTGTTTACCAATTGGGTGGAATGTCTCCCAGCCCCAAATTGCAAGGCAGAAACAGCAGCTGCTCTGATGACTAACCACATCTTTTCCCGTTTTGGTCTACCTCAAAGGATTGAGTCAGACAGAGGTAGCCACTTCACCAGTGAAGTAATGACAAAGATGTGGGAGATACTGGGGGTCAAAAGGAAGTTACATATTGCTTACAGGCCAGCTTCTTCTGGGGCAGTAGAGAGATATAACCGAACCATTGTGAGCATATTAAAGAAGTTTGTGGCAGATTCTGGGCCAAGTTGGGATATCCGATTACCTCTGGTCCTAATGGCCATCAGATCTACCCCTTCATCTGCAAGCAAAATGTCACCATTTGAGTTGATGACTGGGCGCAAGATGGTGCTTCCTCAGCATTTGCTCTACAGGACCCAAGAGCAGACCCTAATAAATGCCTCCACAACTCACGAGTATGTGGAGAATTTAAGGAAACACCTTCAACATGCTTTTGCCTATGCTCAGCGGAATCTAGAAAGATCAGCTGAGAGTATGAAGACCCACTATGACCTGAAAACTTCCAGGAAGGAATATCAGGTGGGGGACCGGGTCTATCTATACAATTTCCAAAGGAACCAGGCCAAACAGCGAAACTTTTTGCCTACATGGAAGGGACCCTTTGAGATTATAGACAAAATCTCCCCTGTGGCCTATAAGATCCGCATCCCCAAAGGCGGTTTGGCAGAGGGGGAAGACAAGTGGGTCCACATAAACCAGTTGAAGTGTTGCCATCCCAGGCACACACTGCAACAACTGGAGGAATCCTCTGGAATCCTAGAGGGTACTGTCTCAGATTAATTCAGTTCTAACTTAAAATATCCGACATATCGCCTATCAAATTCTGAGTTTCTCAATGTGTGTGTTTTCGTTTTTGAATGCAAAAAAGAAATGTGCATGTTCATATGTTTTGACTAAAAATGTCCATGAATAGGTATTGCCGCTCTTCCTTTGTCGTCCTAGGAGAAAGAAAACCTGGAGACGGGCCAAGGAGGACGATCCGGAGACCAGGAGCAGAGACGCGGGGGGCCCAGTGTACCGCCCAATACTCCCATCAGGAGCGGCGAGGAGAACCGATCGATCCGACCGGATGGAGGAAAAGATGCTGAACTGTGCCATCTATTGGAAGAAGATGAGGAAACATCCCAGGTCTTGCGAGTCCCATCAGTGAAACAGAATGGCCATCGCAAGAGAGGGGCTTGTGGGATGTTTTTACCCATGCATCCAAGCCCTACCTCAAAAACTGTGCAGTACTGGCATTGAAAACATCATGATGGCCAGAGCTTCCCAGAAAATGCACAGGGAAATGCATGAAGAATAGGCTGCCACTCATTTTTGCCGATGTTATGGGCACAGAAGGGCACTGCCTAAAACCACCATTGGACTACCCACACAGTAGTCTGAAACCATTGGGAATGGCAATGCTGACTGCCAAAAGCAACCTAGAATTGTGGGGAATTCATTTTCTTAAATCCCAAAAAGGGGTGCAGTACCAGTACTCACCACTATCAGAAAGCCGGCGTTTTAAAACCACCAGATTTTGTTTAAAACTGAATAAATGAACCCAAGGCAAGCCAAAGAAAGACTTACTGAGAGGTGGATACAATCTAAAGTTATATTCTGAAGTGACTTGAAGGTTTATAACAAGACTGGCTGAGCTGTGGATTTCAGCAGTTTAAGTACATTTGGACTGAAAGACACTAAAAACCCAAATGTTTAAATGAAATGAGTGACCTACTTTTGAGTGTCACATAGGGTGCAATTGTTTAAATGTCATAGTTTTAAACTTAGAATCAGCATTCTAGCTGCATATGTAAAAATGGTTAATTTTATTTGAATGCAGAAGACTGGGTAACTAAAAGTGACATTAGCTGGGGCCTGGCTTAAGGAACTGAATTCTACCCACCAGCTACCCCCGACAGGAGATGAGACTTGCACAATAGCTGTGTTCCCAGGCCTAGCTGCCCTTTTGCTGCTCCCACCAAAAGGGATATGACACTTCCCTGATTGAATTATCTGGGCTCTGCAGGAAATTGAACAAAGCCCTGTCCTGACTCAGGCAAATGTTTTATTATGGGGGCCGTAAAAAGTGGCTTCCTCCTGGAAGTAAAGGGGAGGAGCACTGCCTGTGAGAGCAAGCTGGCTTGGCAGAACTGGAAAAAACAGAAATTCCACCTTGTGCTGGGGGGAAGCCACACCCCTGTAGCCAGAATATGGTTTTAGAAAAAGATGAATAACTCATAGAGCGGACTTGTGAAAATTATTTAAATGATACCATAATTCTTGTGATTTTTCTGCCCACATTTTAAGAGGTTTTTAGAACCGGTGGCATGATCTGGGGGCAAACTAGCAGTTAAGAGGGTATTACTTAAAATGTATGCATGTTAAAAATCTGACACTTCATCAATTAATGTCCATACTCCTTGCGCACATGTGTGTAAATTTGGGTTAATGTCCGATATTGCGAAACCAGTTAAAAAGTGCAAATGTCGCCATTTCTGAATGCAAGCTCCCAGGAAGAGCAGATTTGGACAGGGTATACCTCCTGTGATATGTGATGGGTGCATGTAATTTTAAACAAATGTGTACCTGTGCAAATATGTCTTTTGGATCAAATATAGATTATGTGTAAAGTTGACAGGGGTGGGTTCTCTGTACCATGAACAGACCTCATCATGATGACACTTCATTTCATTCCCCCAATCAAGGGGAAGAGGATGAAGTGGCCAATGACAAGTGGAGAGGGGTAGAGCCTAGTGATGCTGCACACACACCCATTTTCAAAACACATAAAAGCAGACAGACAGGACAGATAGGGACTTTCAAATTCATTTGCTGCGGGACGCTCTGCCGGGAAAATCCATACTTTACCTCCATCAATCTCCAGAATCCAGAGAGAGAGAGAGCTGACCCAGATCACTGTGAAGTGCAGAGACCAGACCAGAGTCCAGTCTAAAACCTGACCAGATCCGTGGCGAGGCCCATTTATTTCCAAAATATATTGTGAGTACCCAGCAGAACTGTGCAGAACCAATCTTCTAGTTAAAATAATATAATTCAATCTATTTTAATCTAAGTAGAACTGCCTCCTAACTGTCACCTGTCATTTGTAAAGCTGTCACCTGTCATTTCTAGTTGCTAGCTGTCATTTGTCATTTTGAACTTTAAAATTTCAAATCCGAAAAACTACCTTTATTTAATCGTTCATAACTCCGTGCCCGTTTGTGCTAGAGACTTGCAGTAACTTTCCTCTGAAAGCTGGGAATCATGGCTTTTCTACGAACCTAGAACCGCATTCCTACCCCTTTGCCGCAATCACGAAAAACGCACTCGCGAATTTGCCGCGATTTGCAAATTTCTCAACGTGTGAAAATAGCAGTTTTCTTGCTTTCAGTTGCCAAAAATTCGTTTAACCTGCTAGTTACTCCTAGATCCTTGCTAAAGTGAGCCTGAACTCATCCCAAGTATATTTCACTCACCCTGAACCTCTAGAGGGAATTAAAAGCATTTTAGCGTATTTTTCACTTCATTGCCAGCACATATAAAAGCATTTTGGGCCTGTGTTGTAAACTTCTGTAGTCTAAGCTGCTGGGGTGAACTGACTTACATTTGATTGCATTTCTGAGAACTGTGTGCTTTCCTTCCATTTCCTTATATTGCATAAAGGGGGGAGGGGATTGCCAGAGAAAAGTGATTACATTGTTTTGTTGAACGCATATTGAGTATTTTCTGTACTGCATTTTCATTCCACCTTGCATCCATTTGAAACCATAAAGTATTGTTGCTATCTTATCCATCCTATAACCACTCATCATTGATTATAAAGAAGTGTGCTAGTGCCAGACTATCCATTATTGATTACTGCTCAGATTCAGTGTGATATTCAATTATTAAATTATTATAAAGTGCGATATATATATCTATTGTTTAAATTATCAAATAAACCTTTTAACTTGCAAAACAGAACTACTTCTTGGCTCAGTGGGGTCAGGGTTATTCAAAGAGAGGGGTGTTATATAGGGGTAGTCATCCAGAACGCATGAACTGGACATAAAGATATATTAATAAGGGTTTCCATTCAGTATCCCAGACTAGGCATTGACTTAGCTGTAGTGTTGAATTGAATCCTCTTACACATGCTATGGTGGTTGTGGCTAGGGCCTAGAGTCTTGGATGCATGGCCATTGGCCGAAGGCCGAGGGCCTTACTTCCAAGACTCTAGGCCCTGGCCACAACCACCGCCGCATGTGCCAACCATGCATACACCCCTTGTATTGCATTTTGATTGGCGAGTTGTGGGGAGTGCGTGCAGTGTTGGCTGCATGGCCAAAGGCCATGCACCCAAGAACACAGAGGTGGTTGTGGGAAGATCCTGCACTCTTGGGTGCAAGGCCAAAGGCCAAGCACCGAATAATACACTTATACCTACTTAATGACGTATGTTTTGTGGCCTCCTTGTACGCACAGAAAATGAGGGGTCCAACAAGGCCACTATTTCAGCCCGTGCAGTGCACGGGGGAGCTGTTAGATTTGTAAGGATACGTACATTACTGTTTCCAATGGCTATTATTATATTCATTAGTATGCTCCCATGATTGGCACATGCTACGGTGGTTTTGCCCAGGGCCTAGAGTCTTGGATACATGGCCGAAGGCCTTACTTCCAAGACTGTAGGCCCTAGCCACAACCACCGCCGTGTGTGCCAACCATGCATACACCCCTTGTGTTGCATTTTGATTGGCAAGTTGTGGGGAGTGCATGCAGTGTTGGCTGCATGGCCGAAGGCCATGCACCCAAGAACACAGAGGTGGTTGTGGGGAGATTCTGCACTCTTGGGTGCAGGGCCGGAGGCCTTGCACCCACTAGTATACTTAAACCTACTTTATGATGTATGTCCTGTGGCCTCCTTGTACCCATAGTAAATGAGGGGTCCAATAAGCCCAGTATTGCAGCCCCTGCAGTGCACAGGGGAGTTGTTAGATTTCGAAGGAGACGTGTGGTGTTAGGGAATATTGAAATTGACAACATGCCATGAATGCATAATTTTTTCTAATGGTTATCATTATAATCATTAGTACGCCGCCGTGGGTGGCACATGCTACGGTGGTTGTGGCCAGGGCCTAGACTCTTGGATGCATGGCTGTCGTTCAAAGGCCGAAGGCCTTACTTACAAGACTGTAGGCCCTGGCCACAACCACTGCCACATCTGCCACCCATGCACACACCCGTAGTGTTGAGTTTTCATTGGCAAGCTTTGGGGAGTGCGTGCAGTCTTCGGCCATGCATCCAAGAACAAAGTGGTAAGTACTAGACTTGGAAGACACTACACACCCATCCCACGAAAGATCTACAGACATACATCTAGGAGGGAAGCCTCTGGGCTGAGGTACTGAAGGATAACACACCTATAGAATAACCCCAACTACCACACATCACTGAGGTGGTTGTGGGGAGACCCTGCAGTCTTGGGTGCATGGCTAAAGCCCATGCATGCAAGACTGAAGTCATAAGCAGTGGAGTTACATGTTAATATGGGTGTGGTGGTTTGTGGTTGTTGTTTTCATGCCCTAGTTTCTTCACTTCATGGCTGCAGACGATGGTCCGAAAAGTAAATTTATAAGTAGCTAATTTACAAGGACCATGTTTTACATATGCAGCGATGGTTCTGGATAGGGCCTGCACTCCTTGAAACTTGGTTGTAAGGCGTAGGTGGTAGGTTACTCACAGCAGACGAAAGGCCAGCCTGCAGGCACTGCAGCATATTACTAACATAGATTACACAAGTAGATTCCCGTGTGTAGAAAATGCCAGCTAATATACTTACTCCTTACTTTGTTCAGAATCCATAACCATTTTTAAAATTGGTTAACGTACTTGCCAGAAGTATCACTATTTCCATTTTGTGATGAAAGAAAAAGGTGTGTTAATGTCTGCAGTTTTTCAACATTGGCCACATTGCATAATAGACAGTTAACCTTTTTTTTAGACCCTTATATGTAGTTTACAAACCAGTTTACTGTGCATTGCGCTCAGTTTCTGTGTTTGATTTTCTAATCCTTGGGCCTGGGGAAAAAAAATCCTTGCCGGATTAAAAAAACCCTTAATTTCTTATGCAACTAAGTACTTTATTTTTTCATTTGTTTTTTCTTCATTTTTCTAATCAATGTTTTGTTTGTTGTCTACCTGCCCATTTTTATTAACAGTTAGATACCTGTAGGCGTATTCCAACTGTGCATTTGTTCCTACAGATTTGTGATACTCATTCATTTGTGTCGTTGACATATCCTGTTTCCTTTATCTTTCCCATTAATGTTTTCTTTGTTGCCTTTCTGCCGATTTTTAACAACAGTTAGATACGTTTAGGCGTATTCTGCCTGTGCATTTGTTTCGAACGATCTGCGATGATCATTTATGTGCGTCATTCTTCCATCCTGTTGGGTAGTTGGATACCTGTGGGCGTATTCTGTTTGTAGTCTTTCACTTACTTTGTTGACAATTTTGAAGTACACATTATTTCATAACTTTTGGCTTCAAGAACATTAAATACGCATTTGGTAGGTTAGCTGGCAACCTCTGCTTTAGAGTAATGGTGCTATCATTACATGCAAACCATCCACAATTCTTTTTAATGTATGCAGTGTAGTGACCTGCATTGGTTGTAGCTCCTGCATGGTAGATTATTCCTACTGTTGTAAAGGTTTTCTTTCCAAGTGACACTTGACCGTGTGTAAATCCAGTTAGTTTGCAGTTGTTTTTGGTGCCATCTGCTTTATAACATAGAAGCATAAGTATTATGTAGGCACTATGTGATTGTATCAGTAAGGTGGAGCGATTGTCTGAATTGCAAATAGTACATAATCTTCCATGGTTTGCGTTTTGTACAAGTTGCTGAAATAGAATGCTCTCACAATTTGGTATGGAAATATACGCAAATCGCTCATTTGGGATTTCTTCCTGTATCAGTTTGTTACAGAGAGTGCATGTATGTTTCCACATGTACGAAATTTGGAAGACTTAATTTACTGGTATGCTTTTGTTTTCCAATACTAATAGTATGTACATTAGAAATTCTTGTGGATCTTCTTGTGAATTCATAGTGAATCTCACCATTCCAGCACAGTCATCCAATTGTTGCCTTAATCCATGAACACTGTATGTGTTGTCAGGATGCTTGTTGCATTTCTATGCAGCACTAACATTTGCAAACACAATTGGTCTGTGCTGTGCAGGTAAATATTGTTAACAATTGGTGGCAATTGAAATAGAATATTAATTGCTACATTTGCATAGCATCTCACCCCACTTTCATTTGTAAATTTTAATGGGCCAGCAAGTTCTGTATCTGAGTGCATTTTTCGGTTTGTCTGTTGCTTATTTGCTGACGTGCTTGGTTTACATTCCCTAATAGGTTCTTCTATGTTTGCGCCAATTGATGAAAATTTAGCTTCTTTTCTTTTTTTGCGGAATTTCCTGTTGCATTCTGTTGGATTTCTGTTCCATTTACTTTTTTTTTACCACGTTTCACTTTCGAAGGGATTGTGTCCTCCGACGTATTCCTTATCTTAGATATCTCTTTCCAGCTTTGCTGGCCTCGGAAAATTTTTCTCTAGAGGGCGCTGCGCGTCGACGTTCGCCGAGTCGATGTCCCTCGACAGCCGCCGTATCGACGTCGACGTCATCCTGCCTATAAAGGCCGCGCGCAGCGTCCGTTGCTCAGTTTCCGCGCTTACTCAGTGCCTCGGAATATCGTTGCTCAGTTTCATAGAGAAGTTATACCTATTTCCTCGAGATATTCGATCCATACTCAATGGCTTCCTTGTCGGAACCGACAACCCCTCGGTCCGGCTTCAAAAAATGCCGGGACTGTGGGAAAAAGATGTCGCTGACTGACCCTCACAGAGTTTGTCTGTAATGTTTGGGAGCTGAACACCATTGTTCGGAGTGCGAGGACTGTATGTCCATGGCAGCTAAGGCCCTGAAGGAGCGTAGGGGGAAGCTGGAAAAAGGTAAGACTTCAAAAGCTTCTTCTTCCTCGACAAAGTCGAGACATTCGTCTCCTCGTCACCATTCGCGCTCCAGGTCTCGGAGTGGGTCCCATCACTCCTCGAGATCGAAGCACTCGAAGAGGAGACGTCGAAGATCCCCTTCTCCGTCCTCCTCTTCCTCTGTTTCTCCTAAGAGAATCCCTTGCCCCACGAAACATAGTTCCCGGGCTGAATGGGAGGAATTCCGCAAAAATATGATGAGCGTCTTCGAGAAAGTGGCCTCGACCCCCTCGAAGACTGCCGAGAGCGATGCTCTGGTCGAAAGACCCGAAGGTCAAAAACGCTGCGAGTCGCAGTACCCGGCGAAGGAAGCTTCTCGAGCGTGTCACGAACCCTCGAGTAAAGCTATGACGTCGAAACCTTCTTCGAAGGTTCAGTCGACGCCGTCGACGAAGGTTCCGTCGACGCCGAGGTCGGTGTCTTCGACGCCGTTGTCGAAGGGACCTTCGACACACGGGTCTGTCGACTCGACGCCATCTTCGACACCGGCGTCGACGCCAAGGAAAGTCACGGTTGCGGCGCACCCAGTGGCTATCCCCAGGTCGAGATTGTCGACTTCCTCGAGCAGAATCCCAATTCTATCCCAATTCTATCCTCGAGGCCTCCACCTTTGTTTTCGACGCCACGCTCGAAGCCTTCGACGTCGGCGTCGACGACATCGACGTTTTCTAGGCCGATTACAACAAGTTTGGCACCCTCTGCCTTGGAGATGGGTTTCACACCCTTTGTGAGTTCAGACCAATTGAGAACTATGTCCTCAATTATGGAAGAGGGAGAACTATCTGACCAAGAAGAGACATTTGAGTTGCAGGGACCTGCAACCCCAGTTCAAGAGGAGTTATCCTCAGAAGAACGCAGGTTAAAGGATCTCCGTGATTCCTTACACGAGGCAAGTGGGTTAGACACCTCCCCTGAGGTGGAGTTCGTTAGGCCAGACCCGGGGGAGCATGCTGAAACCCCCTATAGAGCCTTAATGGCCAGGATCACAGAATTTATGGGGTGGTCAACACCTTCACAGGCTTTCCAACAAGATGACCTCACGGATATTCTTGATAAACGTCCACAGGAGGATCCTGTAGTGCCTTTTCATAAAGCTCTTAAAAGGAAAATCATGACGAACTGGGAAACCCCAGATGTCGTCCCGGCAGTAAATAAAAAACTGTCTACTAAATACAGGGTATCTTCAGCAGACCCAGAGTTTGTGTCGAAACACCCATCCCCAGAAAGTCTGGTGGTACAGGCAGCATCTTCTACTGACATCAAGACTGCTTACCCTACCGTCCCACAGGACAGGGACGATAAGAAATATGATGCCATGGCAAAGAAAGTTTTTTCGGCATGTAGCATGGCGTTAAAATCTATTAATGCTACTTGCACCCTTGCTAGATTCAGCCTTACACTTTGGGAGTGTGCTTCTACAGCGGCTGACTGCATCTCGGAGGGAGAAGAAAGGGAGGCGTTGCTAAATATCATACAGGACGGTAAAGACGCTATGTGCGAATCCCTCCAGACGGGCATTGATTCGGCTGACAGTATCAGCAGAGCAATGGCGGCAACTACAACAACCAGGAGATTCGCTTGGTTGAGAAAGTCTGGTTTTGCCCCAGATGTGCAAGCCAGGCTCTTGAGCATGCCATTCGATGGCTCTTCTTTGTTTGGGAAAAAGGCGGATGACAGTTTAGAAAAACTGCAAACATCAAAGGCAGCAGCAAAATCCCTAGGCGCTGCAATCGGTCAGACACCTTTTCGTCCCACAGGAACCTCTGCGAGAGGCAAGTCCTTTCGCTTCTACTCCGCATTCGGAAGAGGTAGAGGACGACCGGCTCAAAGGGGATAAAGAAGAACTACCCGAGGTGGACGGGGTAGATATTCAAAAGCCGCAGCAACAGCAGGTGCCTCTTTACCATCGGCATCTGCATCAGCCGCCCCAAAACCACTCTGAGGACTTCCCTCACAAGACACCTGCAGGAGGCAGGTTAACTCAACATCTGGCGGAATGGCAGGCTATCACGTTAGATGCTTGGGCATTGAAGACAGTTGCACAAGGTTACTGCCTGCCTCTCCTACGCATACCTCAGAGTCATCCACTGGGGATCAGCTCTCAAAAAGCTCCAGATCCGCTCCTCTTGCAGGACATTTTAGACCTGCTAGAGAAAGGTGCCATAGAACCGGTACCTGTAGCGGAGAGGAACAAGGGCTGGTACTCCCCTTACTTTCTCATTCCAAAGAAAGACAGAGGACTGAGACCCATCTTGGACTTGCGAGAATTTAACAAATTCCTCAGGAAAGACAAATTCAAGATGGTAACTCTTTCTCAGATCCTTCAGACCCTTCAGTTCCAGGACTGGTTGGTATCTCTGGACCTTCAGGACGCTTATTTCCATGTGCCTATCCATCTCAAACACAGGAAATACCTGAGGTTCGCAATTGGCAACTCTCATTATCAATTTCGAGTGCTGCCATTTGGGCTGACCTCCGCCCCGAGGGTCTTCACCAAGTTAATGTCGCTAGTGGCTGCAAGTCTAAGGAGGGAAGGGATTCACGTCTACCCCTACCTGGACGATTGGTTGATCAGGGCTGTATCTTCGGAACAAGCTCAGATCCAGCTAAATCACGTTTGCCACTCCCTTCACAGACTGGGCTTCTCCCTCAATTTAAAGAAGTCACAAATGATACCATTGCAGAGACTCCAGTTCATCGGAGCGATCCTGGACACTTCCCTGGGAAAAGCCTCGCCACCAGAGGTGAGGGCTCAAGATATTCTACAGATGGTTATCAAGTTCCAAAATGCCCAACGTCTCCCAGCCTTCGACTTTTTGAGGTTGCTAGGCCTCATGGCATCCTGCATTTTCCTAGTGCCAGAGGCTCGCCTGAGAATGAGATCCCTCCAGTGGGCACTGAGAACTCAGTGGTCACAATTCTCAGGAAGAATGACAGATCTTCTTCAGGTTCCCGACAGGGTAGCTCGAGACCTTCAGTGGTGGGCCTGTCAGGAGAACATTCTGAAAGGAGAACAGTTTTGGCAACCCCGGCTGGAGATAACAGTAGTCATGGATGCCTCACTCACGGGGTGGGGAGCCCACGCCAACGACTTGACCATCAGCGGTCGTTGGTCTCCATCGGAGTCCAGACTACATATCAACCTGTTAGAGCTGAGGGCCATCAGACTTGCGCTGAAGGCGTTCCTGCCATCTGTACAAGGGAAGAATGTCCTGATAATGACGGACAACACAGTGGCCATGCATTACCTCAACAAAAGAGGAGGCGTAGGATCACTACCTCTGTGCAGAGAGGCGATGCAGCTCTGGTTTTGGGCAATCCAAGAAGGAATCTCTCTATCGGCAGTTCACCTAGCCGGAGAGAAGAACTTGACAGCGGATGCTCTGAGCAGGCAGAGCACAGTCTCCCACGAGTGGGAACTAGCTCAGGAAGTCTTTCAAGAGATCTTCGCCCTTTGGGGAACCCCTCAGGTGGATCTGTTTGCCACGAGTGTCAACAGGAAGTGCGATCTGTTCTGTTCAAGGGAATTTCCCCCGAGAGGAGCTCTGGGAGACGCGTTCATAGTGGACTGGGAGTTTCCGCTTCTGTACGCGTTCCCACCGGTCCCTGTCATTCCTCAAATGATCAGAAGGTTGAGAAGATTCCGGAAAACCATGATCCTAATTGCCCCGGATTGGGCCAGGAGAACGTGGTACACGGACCTTCTACACTTGTCCATCTGCCCTCCAATTCGACTTCCACTCAGAGAGAATCTACTCTCACAGAAGGGAGGTCAGGTTCTCCATCCAGACATCAAAACCCTCAACCTTCACGATTGGCTTCTGAAAGGCTGAGGTACAAGGATTGGGACCTCCCTGATGATGTTATGGAGGTGTTGCTTTCGGCAAGGAGGCCAGCAACAAAGTCTTTATCCCGCTGCCGTTGGAACAGATTTTGCAGCTGGTGTAGAGAAAAGAATATCGACCCCTTTTCATGTGGTACACCAATGGTTTTGTCTTTCGTACTCTATTTGGCGAATTCAGGCCTTCAAGTTGGCACCATTAAGAGCTATCTCGCAGCGCTATCCATCTTTAATCGCACTGTGGAAGAATCATCCTATTTCAAGTTACCCTTGGTAATACAGTTTCTAAAGGGGTTAACTAACGTTTATCCCCCAAGACCATTCCAGGTTCCCCTATGGGATTTAAACTTAGTCCTAACTTTCCTGATGGGTACACCTTTCGAACCACTCCATTCTTGTTCGTTAAGATTTCTTACCCTTAAAACTGTTTTATTAATAGCACTTACATCTGCTAGAAGGGTGAGCGAGTTACAAGCTCTTTCTTGTAAATCCCCTCATACAATCTTTCACAAAGACAAAGTTGTCTTGCAAGTGAAGCCTAATTTCCTCCCAAAGGTGGTTTCTGAATTCCATATCACTCAGAAGATTACCCTTCCATCTTTCTATCCTCCTCCTCATCTGGGGAAAGAGGAAGAGAGGTTACACAGGCTGGACCCAAGAAGGGCTTTAAGTTTTTACATCAGTAGACTGGCTAGGATAAGACAGGCAGACCAGCTGTTTATAGGCTACGCAGGTCACAAGCTGGGGTTACCGATAACTAAGCAGACCATTTCCAGATGGATCATTCTAGCCATTTTGGAATGTTATAAACTGGCAGGAAAAGAGCCCCCTCAAAATCTTAGGGCTCATTCGACCAGAGGTATCCCAGCTTCATCGGCCCTCAAAAGAGGAGTGCCGGTTAAAGACATATGTGCGGCTGCCACATGGTCGTCCGTCCATACCTTTACACAGTTTTACAACTTGGATTCCTCCTCCAGTCAAGAGACTAGGTTTGGAAGGGCAGTATTGCACTCTATTCATCAATAAAAGGAAGCATGAAGTCCGTACTCCCACCTCCAATAACAGAATACTGCTATGGGAGCCTATTTAAGATAAGGAATACGTCGGAGGACACAATCCCTTCGAAGAACAAGTTACTTCTTACCTTGTAACGTCTTTCGATGGGATGTTCCTCCGACATATTCCTTATCGACCCTCCCATCCATCCCTGCAGTACTACTTCCCTTGTTGTTGCAGCTTACGCTCCTTCAGGGTGATTAGTCTAGTCCAGAAAGAATATTGTGGGCTACAAAACAGAACTGAGCAACGGACGCTGCGCGCAGCCTTTATAGGCAGGGTGACGTCGACGTCGATACGGCGGCTGTCGAGGGACATCGACTCGGCGGACGTCGACGCGCAGCGCCCTCTAGAGAAATATTTTCCGAGGCCAGCAAAGCTGGAACGAGATATCTAAGATAAGGAATACGTCGGAGGAACATCCCATCGAAAGAACATTACAAGGTAAGAAGTAACTTGTTCTTCTCTGGAACAGGGTATTGTTTGAGGTGCAGGGTGTACAGTGAACGCAATCTATTATATTCTAGAATGCAAGGAATATCAGCTTTGACTTTAATTGAATCAACATTTATTAGCAATAGACTGTCAAGTGTACATAAGCGTGATAATGTTACGTAGCTCATGCCTTCCTTAAACACTGTCTTTCCTATATCTATCAATGCTTTCTCTAGGGTAAGACCTTGGGATTTATGAATGGTAACTGCATATGCAAACGTTAGAAAAAATTGCTCTCTACGTTCATACATGTCTTTGAAGAGAAGAAATCGAGCCATTGAGCGCCCTATCCTTTTCACTTCTGAAACTTTATCAAAGCGACTGAATGCTGCTATCACGTGGGTATGATTGAAAGCCAACAACTGTGCCCAGTGCTCCATTAACTAGCCCTTGCTCTACATCAAGGTTACGTCTAAGCATTACTCTACAATTTACTGATAATTTCAATACTTTTTCCAACCCAGCTGTGTTGGAGATTGTATTTTCTAAACTATTTAGTCTTGTTGTGGCTTGCTCACACATGGGTACTTTCATACCATGTACGTCTAGTTTGTCTGTGGCGCTAATTTCTATTATTGCTTGCATTTCTTTCTTTAACATTGTTTCATTGAATTTGAAACAGCTTGCAAGAGTTGGCATTAAGGCCATACAATTTACATTTTTGTGCGCTATTTGTTACATAACATCAGTTGCACATACATGATCGCCATAAAGTGCATGTGTATGCCGCTTTTTCAATACAGCTTGTGCTTCTTGCGATAATACACCAACTCTAATACTTTTTAAACTGTTGGCATAAGTGAGATCTGCAGATTGCTGCATGTTCTCAGTTAATTCTCTGTATTGGAAATGTTGCCAAAGATTAACATTACCTATGCTACCAACAGTTTTCCGGCAGAGTTTGTGGCTTAGGGTTTTAAAAATCGGTTCTCCTTTTACTGGTGTCAATTGTAGGAGATCTCCGAAAACGATAATGTGTTTCCCTGCAAAGAGTTCTTCGTTCTTACTTTTAAGTACTTCTTGCAATCTGAGATGAATCAAAGCCAACATTAAATTGGAGACCATGCTCACTTCATCTATTAGCAGCATTTTCATTTGTTTCAATACTCTACGTAATTCCATTGCAGCTTCAGCGGATAGTTTGTAGTAGTCTAATTTATTTTGATACTCTACTGGAAGCAGTAGTAATCGATGTAAAGTAACACCGCCTATGTTGTAGGCAGCTAAACCTGTGGGGGCTGTTACAACAGCTGACAGTTTAATGTTTGTCAATTGTTGAAGGAATTTGCTGATAATTTTGATTAAGAATGTTTTCCCTGATCCAGCTTCACCACTGACGTACAGCAGTATAGGTTTGTAATTTTGGCAGGTACATTCTTTATTTTCATGTTGAACGCCATGCACGATTTGTTTTACCTCTTCAAAAATGGTGCGCTGATCGCTGTTAAGTTTTGCTTGTTGTACAACTAAGTCCTCTGTATCTTCTTGATACTGATACTTGGTGTTTTCTACTTCTGCAATAGCAACTTCCGCCTCATTTGCTATTGGTGGTTGTCCTAATGGTTCTTGACTTCCTGTTACAGAAGGTTGACTACTGTCAGAAGAGTCTTTATCTACTTGGGCCTGAATTTCTTCTTCCTGTTGCTGCTCATTGTGTAACATTGTTTTGTACTGCGTAAAGTTAACATTGGTGATAGTGCTTTCATTTGCTTTGAAAGCATCTTCATAGCTCTCATAATTATCTAGTATGTCTTCCTCTTTTCTCCATGGTTTGAAAAGTTGTAACAGAGACATGTAATATAGTTCTTTCTGTTGAGGATATTTTAATGACAATTTCACATGATTAATTAAGCTTCATTTGTTAAGTTTCACTAAACTCCCTTCACAATCGGTCACTCAATATATACGTTTGCTTTCATCGGGTTTTACATTATTTTTGTATGCAAAGTTTTGAGCTATGTGGTATAGACACATGCTTTCCAGAGTGGTAGTCCTGTTCGGATAGTATGTGTCCAGTAAATTGTTTTTAATATGTCTTGGCTGTTGGGATCATTTCTGGCAATTGTTTCTATGTCCTCATATGATTTTAGCACTCTTTTTCTAGATTTTGCAGGACCAAAACTGAGCCATACTATGTTGTCTGACTTTCCATACAAAGCAGTGCCGGTTAAACGATCTACCGCTTCAGAGGTCCCACATTCTCTATGAGAGAGCATTTTTATGCCTAGGCTGTACAATTTCTGTGATAATGTTTTGTCTGATGCTAGGTCACCCAGAGGTCTCGAAGTTCTGTTTTTTCTGCTTTTGGTAAGTAGGCTGTAACATATCGTGCAACAGCAGTTGAATTGTCTGCAATGTACTGCACATCTATGTTTGCATTCCATAATAGGGCAATGATTGCATTGTAATCATTGATATATTTTGATTCTTCCCTTCTTTTTATGTAATACGTGTTTTTAGGTGATTTACCTTTAACACTTTGTCGAACTGAAGACATGAAGTTGTTTACTTCACCTGTTTCTGTAACTGGTCTAGGGAAACCAAAGCGGCATTTGGTGTAGTATTTATCTTTGTTTTTGTATTCACGGCGACAATATTTGCCACATTTGTGTCTTTGAAATTGTAAAATCTGCCCATGCAGCTCACGATGTGTCTGTTGTGAAGGGATTTCACATGTGACATATTTTTGAATAAACTGCAAAACAGTGCCATCACTGTCCTGCCCAAATTTCGGAGCACCTTTGATCCATAACAGCATGTGAATATGTGGTGCTCCTCTCGCTTGATATTCTCATCTCCAAAAGAAGTGTTGCACTTCTCCAAGGGGAGGCACAGTTTTATTGCAAATAAAGTGTAGCATTGCAATGAAACAATGATGGAAATATCTTGAGACATTAACTGGATCTAGAGAGCAACGTTCTCCAGGTGTTAATATATATATGTTGTTTTTGTTGCTGTTTGCTATGCGTAGGAACTCATGTAAATCTTCCCATGCATATTCTGCACAACTTAGCGTAACAAACCAAGTTGGTGGTCCAAGTTTTCTGATCATGGAACGCACATCTGTGTCCCGTCTAAACCATTATTCCTTTGTACCGCGCATGTATGCAAACACATTTGTTATACTTGATTGTAAAACCTCATCTTTTTCTTGTACTTTTTGTATTAACTGCGTAGCTGACATATTTTGAAAGTGTGTTCCAGATTTAAGAATGTGTGCAACTCCATAACATAGTGTTGCTAATTTACTTTCATAGAGTAGGTGGAATATGTATTCCACATTTTGCCTAAATCTGGGATCTTGCGAATACATTCGTAATGAACGGTATTCTGATGCCCCAATCTGAGTGGGTCTATCATCATATCTCCCACCTTTGCAGTAGGAAATAGCAGTGGAAAAGCACGTGCTTCTATACTTTTTTCCCAAATACTCATTGGTGACCCTTTGGTTTGTCGCATTTGATAAGTTTCTAGTGCATAATCTATACTTTCATTGGAATGCAATGGATGAATTGTGTAATGGTCCAAAAGAGTGGATACTGTAGCTGGATTTAGAAGTTCGAATTGGCAAGTTTCTGATGGCTCTTGAATTACTTCAGTTGTTTGCCTTAAGCTTTCATCAATATTTATTTCCCTGTAGTACTCATTGTTGTCTTTTAGATATTGCAATGTTTGTGTAACTTTGTGTAAGTCTACTAATTGTTGCCAATTTTTTTTATCCTTTGTTAGTACTCCATTTACCAAGACTATTAAAGAATGCTCTATTGAACGCTCTACTCCTAGAGTGTGCACATTTTCCGTTAGATCTAATGGCAAGTAAACTACTTTGCCACAAATTCCTTTCACCAATTCAGAGGAAGGTACATTTTCTGTTTTTGGATGGAGGCGTATAATTGCTTGAAATGGGTGAACTGTTTGAATTATTATGCTCTCATACAAATTGAGCTGTTGCAGGATTTTTGGTTATGGAAACAATTCCAAATTATTTGTAATTGCACGTGGAGTGTGGTTGTTGTCTAATTTTGCAGTATAGTAACTGCAACATATTAGGCGTTCAGTTATTTCATATTTGCTTTCAGCTAAAAGGTACAAAGCTAATTGAAACCATTTAGAGTCTTCATTGTTTTCTATTTTGTATGCTATGTCCACATTTTTGGTGTTCCTTTTGTAAAACGTTCTGCGGCAACATACACACACATTGTTTGGTACTTCAGCCGATGACCTTTTAAATTTTAGTATTTCTTTTCTGTATGTGGCTAATAGAAGGTTGCCATGTGCAGAATTGTCACTACTATGCTCTAAAACTGTTGCATTTTCTACGTGGCTCTCACTTCCAAAATATTTTTTCTGAATACGGTCCATTTCCTCTTGTAAATTTTTGGGTGTACCATGCAGAAGAGTGGTATTTAAAATGCCTAATTCTAAAGCTGGACTTTTTGCACAGTAAATTGTATACACTAAGGGGGTAATTCATAGAATTCAGCGCACAAGTGGCGCACGCGGCTGGCGCACAGTGTGCGCGTGCGAATCCCTGCGCCAGCCGCGTGCGCCAAAAACCATTTCCGCGCACAGCATATTCATGGATTCCAGCTACCAAAACCAGCTGTGGCGCAGCGACCCTGCAGCAGCGCCAGTTACGCCCCCAAGAACGCCTCTCGCGCAGGGAAAAGCCATCAAAAAACCCAATCCAGCGCAAAGGGCTGCGCTAACCCTGTACCAGCATGGCAAGCGGGCTACGTGTATCACTGGGGTGCGCGGGAAGTACCTCCCGTCATTTCAGCTGGGTACGTGCATTTCAGGGGTGCGCGGGAAGTATCACACGCAATTCCATCAGGGTACGTGTATTTCAGGGGTGCGCGGGAAGTTCCACACGCAATTTCAGCAGGGTACGTGTATTCCAGGGGTGCGCGGGAAGTTCCACACGCGAATGTCCAGGCTACGTGTATTTCGGGGTGCGTGGGAAGTTTCACACGCGATATCAGCAGGCTACGTGTATTCCAGGGGTGCGCGGGAAGTACCACACGCGATATCAGCAGGGTACTTCTATTCCAGGGGTGCGCGGGAAGTTCCACACGCGAATGTCCAGGCTACGTGTATTTCGGGGTGCGTGGGAAGTTTCACACGCGATGTCAGCAGGCTACGTGTATTCCAGGGGTGCGCGGGAAGTACCACACGCGATATCAGCAGGGTACGTGTATTCCAGGGGTGCGCGGGAAGTTCCACACGCGAATGTCCAGGCTACGTGTATTTCGGGGTGCGCGGGAGGTTTCACACGCGATATCAGCAGGCTACGTGTATTCCAGGGGTGCGCGGGAAGTACCACACGCGATATCAGCAGGGTACGTGTATTCCAGGGGTGCGCGGGAAGTTCCACACGCGAATGTCCAGGCTACGTGTATTTCGGGGTGCGCTGGAAGTTTCACACGCGATATCAGCAGGGTACGTGTATTCCAGGGGTGCGTGGGGAGCACCACACGTGAATTGCACGTGTGGGTCCTCCCAGGTGTACCCTCTACACCCTCCACGGCCCCTGCAGGTGGCTCACACCACAGGGGCCTACCCGGCACATGTCCTGCAGGCACCCCATCCACCATGGCCATGCCCCCCAGCCAACCCACATGTCAACTTGCACTACTGCCCACCAACGCATGTCCCCTGCACCCCCAGCCACCAGGGGCACCCTCCACCAGGCCCCCACCCATGTCTCCCACCACCCCCACCCCCCAGCAGGGCAGGGGCACCCTCCACCAGGCCCCCACCCATGTCTCCCACCACCCCCACCCCCCAGCAGTGCAGGGGCAGCCTCCACCAGGCCCCCACCCATGTCTCCCACCACCCCCACCCCCCAGCAGGGCAGGGGCACCCTCCACCAGGCCCCCACCCATGTCTCCCACCACCCCCACCCCCCAGCAGTGCAGGGGCAGCCTCCACCAGGCCCCCACCCATGTCTCCCACCACCCCCACCCCCCAGCAGTGCAGGGGCAGCCTCCACCAGGCCCCCACCCATGTCTCCCACCACCCCCACCCCCCAGCAGGGCAGGGGCAGCCTCCACCAGGCCCCCACCCATGTCTCCCACCACCCCCACCCCCCAGCAGGGCAGGGGCACCCTCCACCAGGCCCCCACCCATGTCTCCCACCACCCCCACCCCCCAGCAGTGCAGGGGCAGCCTCCACCAGGCCCCCACCCATATCTCCCACCACCCCCACCCCCCAGCAGGGCAGGGGCAGCCTCCACCAGGCCCCCACCCATGTCTCCCACCACCCCCACCCCCCAGCACTGTGGGGCACCTGCCAGCAGGCCCCCGCCCATGTCCAACTCATGTCCCAACCACCCCCACCCCCCAGCAGGGCAGGGGCATTGGAGGCTAAGGCCCCCACCCATGTCTCCCACCACCCCCAGCAGGGCAGGGGCACCCTCCACCAGGCCCCCACCCATGTCTCCCACCACCCCCACCCCCCAGCAGTGCAGGGGCAGCCTCCACCAGGCCCCAACCCATGTCTTCCATCACCCCCACCGGCCAGCCAGGCAGGGGCAGCCTCCACCATGCCCCCACCCATGTCCAACTCATGTTCCCCACCACCCCCACCCCCAGCACTGTGGGGCACCTGCCAGCAGGCCCCCAGCCATGTCCAACTCATGTCCCCACCACCCCCACCCCCCAGCACTGTGGGGCACCTGCCAGCAGGCCCCCACCCATGTCCAACTCATGTCCCCACCACCCCCACCCCCCAGCACTGTGGGGCACCTGCCAGCAAGCCCCCACCCATGTCCAACTCATGTCCCCACCACCCCCACCCCCAGCACTGTGGGGCACCTGCCAGCAGGCCCCCACCCATGTCTCCCACCGCCCCCACTCCCAGCAGTGCAGGGGCAGCCTCCACCAGGCCCCCACCCATGTCTCCCACCACCCCCTCCCCCCAGCAGGGCAGGGGCAGCCTCCACCAGGCCCCCACCCATGTCCAACTCATGTTCCCCACCACCCCCAGCCCCCAGCACTGTGGGGCACCTGCCAGCAGGCCCCCACCCATGTCCAACTCATGTCCCCACCACCCCCAGCCCCCAGCACTGTGGGGCACCTGCCAGCAGGCCCCCACCCATGTCCAACTCATGTCCCCACCACCCCCACCCCCCAGCACTGTGGGGCACCTGCCAGCAGGCCCCCACCCATGTCCAACTCATGTTCCCCACCACCTCCACCCCCCAGCACTGTGGTGCACCTGCCGCCAGGCCCCAAATCATGTCCCCACCACCCCCAGCCCCCAGCAGTGCAGGGGCCGCCTCCACCAGGCCCCCACCCATGTCCAACTCATGTACCCCACCACCCCCACCCCCCAGCACTGTGGTGCACCTGCTAGCAGGCCCCCACCCATGTCTCCCACCACCCCCACCCCCCAGAAGTGCAGGGGCAGCCTCCACCAGGCCCCCACCCATGTCTCCCACCTCCCCCACCCCGCAGCACTGTGGTGCACCTGCCAGCAGGCCCCCACCCATGTCTAACTCATGTTCCCCACCACCCCCACCCCCCAGCACTGTGGGGCACCTGCCAGCAGACCCCCACCCATGTCCAACTCATGTTCCCCACCACCCCCACCCCCCAGCACTGTGGTGCACCTGCCAGCAGGCCCCAACTCATGTTCCCCAGCCAACATGTCATCACAATCTAGATCCCTGGTCCCTATGGTCAGCCTCCAAATGCAAAACACCCACCCGAGTATTGCATCCACCCACTCAGAAATGGCAATTACATGACAGAACACCAATTGCACGTTTCGAAACAAACACATGTCCCTCACATACACCCAATGGGTGTCAGTGAATCTCAAAACCCATATCATGAAATGCATGAAACCAATGAGATGATACTACACATTGAAGTTCGATAAAAAAATATGTATTAAAGGAAACATAAATAGATTCAAAAATAAAGAAATAGAAATGGCAATGTACAGAAATGAAAAGAAGCATGTCCGTGAAAAAAAGCAAAACCAAAAATCATAATCCAAAGTAATGGTGTCCAAAGTCACTGTCCACAAAAGAAAATCCAATGGGAAATAATAATTGAAAGCCATTGCTCCATGGGTAAATTGTGAAAGTAAAATAAAATCCAACAGTGAACTATGTACAGCCGAACAAGCCAGGGTCCATTATCCCAACAAAAGAAATGAAACCTATCTAACAACACTAACTAATAAAATAAACTATGTACAAAAATGTGGCCAATGTCCAAAAGGTCCAGAAAAAACCAAAAAACAAAGGAAACCTAACACTACCTACATAACTATGTACAAGGGCAGCGGGCAAGTCTGACCGCTCACTTTTGAATGTCATGAAATTGAATATGAATGAAATTGCATATGCGTGCTGACGTGCATACGCGCTAAGGGTCTTTCCTCGATTTACACGCAGACGTGCAGGATTTTCACGTGCCAATTCACTCTGTATCAAGCTGGCCACGCGTAAGCACACGGAAGACCACGCTCCTGCCCAGAAGGCCGAATCACTGCCCCCCAGAGCACCGAGCACGCTCCCACCTGCCATCTGCTGCTGCCTGACTGCCTGCTGTCCACGTGCCCTGCCATTTGCTGCCTGCACATCAGCCAGGGGTGCTGTTGCTGTGACCACCCCTGCTGGAACCGAAGACTCCCGACTGGGATTCCATCGCTCCACAGCCCAGCCCCAGGACCCAGTTGCCCACCCACTCCTGCCTCTGGGGTTGTCATGTCGGGCACTGCAACATCTGGCACCACTGACAACCCCCGGCCAGAGAGGCAGAGGGGCACCAGCTTCAGTGCCAGGGAAGTTGGTGTCCTGGTGGAGCAAGTCCTGGGGCAGTATGATGCCCTCTTCAGAAGTTCCTGCGCCGACAAGGAAGGACGGACTCGGATCTGGACGGACATCGTGACTGCCATCAACGCGGAGGGGGTGGCAGTCCGCGATTTACAACATGTCAAGAAGCGCTGGGAGGACTTCAGGTCCAGGACCCTCAACAAGGCCCGGCGCCTCTTGAAGGCAGCGGATGCTAAGAGGCGCCGGGGCCACTTGTCGGAAGATCAGATGAGGGTCCTGGAACGCATATCCCCAGCGCTCCACGTCCAGGTCCTTGAGAGGCAGACCAGTATGGAGTCGAGCGGTAAGTGCACATGCATCGTGATTGTGAGCTGTGTGTGTGGTGATGTTTCAGTAGTGTGCAGGTTGCACATCTGTTTGTATGGGGTCGGGTATGGGTGGGGGTGTACAGGGCCGTGAGGCTAACACATGCGAGGGCTGTAATGTGTGAGACATGGATGGTGCTTGTGTGTGTAGGCTTGCATGGCAAATGCAGTTGTGTGGGCACACATGTTTGGATGAATGTGTATGTAAGTAGACATGTTCGTGATGTCATGCATGTATGTTTATTTCAGCTGCATGTATCAGCACTGTGTACATGTGCATTTGTGTGTATTTGACAAGGGTGCAACAGTGATGCAACATGGATGCATGTGACAGCGGGATGTGGAAGCCTAATTGGCAGATGTGACATGGATGCCCATCTGAACACTGCCACACTTGGCAGAGGTGTACACATGCATGCAAGTGTGGTGGTGTGTGTACATGTGTAGTGCACTTCCTGTGTTGCATGTGATGTCTGGCTCAGCTTTGCCTGCTCATGCTGTTGTATGTGTATGGATGGTGCTGGCAGTTGCGATATGGCTGTGGTATGGCTCATGTGTGCGAGTTGAAATGACATGTGTGTTGGGGATTGTGATGGCATGTCTGAGGTTTGCCAATGCCACTCATGTACAACTGTCATGTGTGTATGTGTCCATTGTACAGTGCCCTGATGCCTGTGTTTTATTTCTCCCTGTCTGCAGCGTCAACTGATGAAGAGGGCGGAGAAGGTGCTGTGGAGCACAGCGGCGGGGATCCCACCGCCAGCCGGAGACGCAAGGCCCGGTTCCCCTCCCATGTTGTCATCTCGTCGGGGAGTGAGGAGTCCGGTGCCGCGTCCCAGGCCGCAGCTGCCGGGGGGAGGTCCAAGAGGCGGAGGTTGGAGTTGGACTCTTCGGCAGCACAAGAGGCAACTGGGACCCCACAGGGCCCAACGGGGGAAGATGGCACGGAGTCATCCAGGTTGGTGGGGGGTTTGGTGGAGGAGGAGGCCGTGCATGCAACAGAGACGGGGTCTGGAGGTAGGGATCCCACTGGTGCTAGTGGTGCAGTGCAGGACCAGGGACAGGAGGCAGCACAGTCCGCCGCGGAGGTGCCTGTGTGCAATCCTGTCCCTGCATCATCTTGCACCAGCAGGGATGCCTACGTCCAGACCCGTTTTCAGGCAGGGGATGAGCAAACGACAACTGGCCTTCCTCTGCCTGCGGACGTGGCTATCCGGGTCCGGGTTGTGCCTGCCCTGACTGGTGTGGCATTGCGTCAACGGGCCATGCGAGGTGACCTGCAGTCTTTTCATGAGGAGACTGCACGTCATCTCGAATGGCTCGTTGACCGCCTCAGCCTGCTGGGACAGGTCACCCAGGCCGGATTCCTCTGTTTGATGGGGCTTGCTCCGACCCCCTCCTCAACGGAACCCCCTACGCGCCAGTCGTCCTCCGTGCCATCTTCCCACCCATCAGTCACCTGGGTGCCCTGTGAAGCTGCCTCTGACGGTGCGGCCAGGCTGGTGGAGGAGGCATCCCTGCCACAGTCGGGAGTCGGACGTCCAGCAGGGGTGGCCACATCAACGACTGCACCCCAGCCGGCGGAGTATGTGCAGGCAGCAGGAGGCAGTGCACAGGCAGAGGCACAGCAGCAGCAACGTGGTGGGAGCCATGAAGGCTCGGGGCCCTCAACAACGGAGGGGCAGGCATCGGCCGGAGGGCAGGGGGACCCAGGACAGGGAGTGTCTTCCGTGTGGCAGCGGTTGGGCCACGCCATAGATGCGGAGCCGCAGCGGGCGGAAGAGGCACGGCTCACAATGGTCGGGGCGGAGAACTCCATGCGGAGGGCCCTGAGGCGGGCCGAGTGCCTCGAGGCAATCCGCAGGGGGTTGGAGGTGGACACGTCGACGGCCCTGCGGACCCTCGGGGCCATGGAGGAGGACCGCCTCCGGGACATTGAGCAGGAGTTCGATGATGCCCTGGCCCGGGACATCCAAAAGTGAGCGGTCAGACTAGCCCGCTGCCCTTGTACATATTTATGTAGGTAGTGTTAGGTTTCCTTTGTTTTTTGTTTTTTTTTGGACCTTTTGGACATGGGCCACATTTTTGTATATAGTTTATTTTATTAGTTAGTGTTAGATAGGTTTCATTTCTTTTGTTGGGATAATGGACCCTGGCTTGTTCGGCTGTACATAGTTCACTGTTGGTTTTTATTTTACTTTCACAATTTACCCATGGAGCAATGGCTTTCAATTATTATTTCCCATTGGGTTTTCTTTTGTGGACAGTGACTTTGGACACCATTACTTTGGATTATGATTTTTGGTTTTGCTTTTTTTCACGGACATGCTTCTTTTAATTTCTGTACATTACCATTTCTGCTCCTTTTTTTTTTAATCTATTTATGTTTCCTTTAATACATATTTTTTTATCGAACTTCAATGTGTAGTATCATCTCATTGGTTTCATGTATATCATGATATGGGTTTTGAGATTCACTGACACCCATTGGGTGTATGTGAGGGACATGTGTTTGTTTCGAAACGTGCAATTGGTGTTCTGTCATGTAATTGCCATTTCTGAGTGGGTGGATGCAATACTCGGGTGGGTGTTTTGCATTTGGAGGCTGACCATAGGGACCAGGGATCTAGATTGTGATGACATGTTGGCTGGGGAACATGAGTTGGGGCCTTCTGGCAGGTGCACCACAGTGCTGGGGGGTGGGGGTGGTGGGGACATGAGTTGGACATGGGTGGGGGCCTGCTGGCAGGCGCCCCACAGTGCTGGGCGGTGGGGGTAGTGGGGTACATGAGTTGGACATGGGTGGGGGCCTGCTGGCAGGTGCCCACAGTGGATGGGGGTGGTGGGGAACATGAGTTAGACATGGGTGGGGGCCTGCTGGCAGGTGCCCCACAGTGCTGGGGGGTGGGGGTGGTGGGAGACATGGGTGGGGGCCTGGTGGAGGCTGCCCCTGCACTGCTGGGGGGTGGGGGTGGTGGGGACATGAGTTGGACATGGGTGGAGGCCTGGTGGAGACTGCCCCTGCACTGCTGGGGGGTGGGGGTGGTCAGAGACATGGGTGGGGGCCTGGTGGAGGCTGCCCCTGCCCTGCTGGGGGGTGGGGGTGGTGGGAGACATGGGTGGGGGCCTGCTGGCAGGTGCCCCACAGTGCTGGGGGGTGGGGGTGGTGGGAGACATGGGTGGGGGCCTGGTGCAGGGTGCCCCTGCACCGCATTGCTGGGGGGTGGGGGTGGTGGGGAACATGAGTTGGACATGTGTGGGGGCCTGCTGGCAGGTGCCCCACAGTGCTGGGGGGTGGGGGTGGTGGGGAACATGAGTTGGACATGGGTGGGGGCCTGCTGGCAGGTGCCCCACAGTGCTGGGGGGTGGGGGTGGTGGGGAACATGAGTTGGACATGGGTGGGGGCCTGCTGGCAGGTGCACCACAGTGCTGCGGGGTGGGGGTGGTGGGAGACATGGGTGGGGGCCTGGTGGAGGCTGCCCCTGCACTTCTGGGGGGTGGGCGTGGTGGGAGACATGGGTAGGGGCCTGCTGGCAGGTGCCCCACAGTGCTGGGGGGTGGGGGTGGTGGGGTACATGAGTTGGACATGGGTGGGGGTTGCTGGCAGGTGCCCCACAGTGCTGGGGGTTGGGGGTGGTGGGGACATGAGTTGGACATGGGTGGGGGCCTGGTGGAGGCGGCCCCTGCACTGCTGGAGGGTGGGGGTGGTGGGAGACATGGGTGGGGGCCTGGTGGAGGGTGCCCCTGCACTGCACTGCTGGGGGGTGGGGGTGGTGGGGAACATGAGTTGGACATGGGTGGGGGCCTGCTTGCAGGTGCCCCACAGTGCTGGGGGGTGGGGGTGGTGGGGAACATGAGTTGGACATGGGTGGGGGCCTGCTGGCAGGTGCACCACAGTGCTGCGGGGTGGGGGTGGTGGGAGACATGGGTGGGGGCCTGGTGGAGGCTGCCCCTGCACTGCTGGGGGGTGGGGGTGGTGGGAGACATGGGTGGGGGCCTGCTGGCAGGTGCCCCACAGTGCTGGGGGGTGGGGGTGGTGGGGTACATGAGTTGGACATGGGTGGGGGCCTGGTGGAGGCGGCCCCTGCACTGCTGGAGGGTGGGGGTGGTGGGAGACATGGGTGGGGACCTGGTGGAGGGTGCCCCTGCACAGCTGGGGGTGGGGGTGGTGGGAGACATGGGTGGGGGCCTGCTGGCAGTTGCCCCACAGTGCAGGGGGGTGGGGGTGGTGGGGACATGAGTTGGACATGGGTGGGTGCCTGCTGGCAGGTGCACCACAGTGCTGGGGGGTGGGGGTGGTGGGAGACATGGGTGGGGGCCTGGTGGAGGCTGCCCCTGCACTGCTGGGGGGTGGTGGGAGACATGGGTGGGGTTCTGCTGACAGGTGCCCCACAGTGCCGGGGGTGCGGGTGGTGGGAGACATGGGTGGGGGCCTGGTGGAGGGTGCCCCTGCACTGCTGGGGGGTGGGGGTGGTGGGGAACATGAGTTGGACATGGGTGGGGGCCTGCTGGCAGGTGCCCCACAGTGCTGGGGGGTGGGGGTGGTGGGGACATGAGTTGGACATGGGTGGGGGCCTGATGGCAGGTGCCCCACAATGCTGGGTGGTGGGGAACATGAGTTGGACATGGGTGGGGGCCTGCTGGCAGGTGCACCACAGTGCTGGGGGGTGGGGGTGGTGGGAGACATGGATTGGGGCCTGGTGGAGGCTGCCCCTGCACTGCTGGGGGGTGGGGGTGGTGGGAGACATGGGTGGGGGCCTGCTGGCAGGTGCCCCACAGTGCTGGGGGGTGGGGGTGGTGGGGTACATGAGTTGGACATGGGTGGGGGCCTGCTGGCAGGTGCCCCACAGTGCTGGGTGGGGGCCTGGTGGAGGGTGCCCCTGCACTGCTGGGGGGTGGGGGTGGTGGGGAACATGAGTTGGACATGGGTGGGGGCCTGCTGGCAGGTGCCCCACAGTGCTGGGGGGTGGGGGTGGTGGGGACATGAGTTGGACATGGGTGGGGGCCTGCTGGCAGGTGCCCCACAGTGCTGGGGGGTGGGGGTGGTGGGGTACATGAGTTGGACATGGGTGGGGGCCTGCTGGCAGGTGCCCCACAGTGCTGGGTGGGGGCCTGGTGGAGGGTGCCCCTGCACTGCTGGGGGGTGGGGGTGGTGGGGAACATGAGTTGGACATGGGTGGGGGCCTGCTGGCAGGTGCCCCACAGTGCTGGGGGGTGGGGGTGGTGGGGACATGAATTGGACATGGGTGGGGGCCTGCTGGCAGGTGCCCCACAGTGCTGGGGGGTGGGGGTGGTGGGGAACATGAGTTGGACATGGGTGGGGGCCTGCTGGCAGGTGCCCCACAGTGCTGGGTGGGGGCCTGGTGGAGGGTGCCCCTGCACTGCTGGGGGGTGGGGGTGGTGGGGAACATGAGTTGGACATGGGTGGGGGCCTGCTGGCAGGTGCCCCACAGTGCTGGGGGGTGGGGGTGGTGCGGACATGAATTGGACATGGGTGGGGGCCTGCTGGCAGGTGCCCCACAGTGCTGGGGGGTGGGGGTGGTGGGGAACATGAGTTGGACATGGGTGGGGGCCTGCTGGCAGGTGCCCCACAGTGCTGGGTGGGGGCCTGGTGGAGGGTGCCCCTGCACTGCTGGGGGTTGGGGGTGGTGGGGAACATGAGTTGGACATGGGTGGGGGCCTGCTGGCAGGTGCCCCACAGTGCTGGGGGGTGGGGGTGGTGGGGACATGAGTTGAACATGGGTGGGGGCCTGCTGGCAGGTGCCCCACGGGGGTGGGGGTGGTGGGGAACATGAGTTGGACATGGGTGGGGCCTGCTGGCAGGTGCACCACAGTGCTGGGGGGTGAGGGTGGTGGGAGACATGGGTGGGGGCCTGGTGGAGGGTGCCCCTGCACTGCTTGCGGGTGGGGGTGGTGGGAAACATGGGTGGGGGCCTGTGGAGGGTGCCCCTGCACTGCTGGGGTGGGGGTAGTGGGGACATGAGTGGGAGCCTGCTGGCAGGTGCCCCACAGTGCTGGGGGGTGGGGAACATGAGTTGGACATGGGTGGGGGCCTGCTGGCAGGTGCCCCACAGTGCTGGGGGGTGGGGGTGGTGGGAGACATGGGTGGGGGCCTGGTGGAGGCTGCCCCTGCACTGCTCGGGGGTTGGGGTGGTGGGGACATGAGTTGGACATGGATGGGGGCCTGGTGGAGGCTGCCCCTGCACTGCTGGGGGGTGGGGTGGTGGGAGACATGGGTGGGGGCCTGGTGGAGGGTGCCCCTGGTGGCTGGGGGTGCAGGGGGACATGCGTTGGTGGGCAGTAGTGCAAGTTGACATGTGGGTTGGCTGGGGGGCATGGTGGATGGGGTGCCTGCAGGACATGTGCAGGGTAGGCCCCTGTAGTGTGAGCCACCTGCAGGGGCCGTGGAGGGTGTAGAAGGAACTCCTGGGAGGACCCACACGTGCAATTCGCGTGTGGAACTTCCCGCGCACCCCTGTAATACACGTACCCTGCTGAAATCGCGTGTGGAACTTCCCGCGCACCCCTGTAATACACGTACCCTGATGATATCGCGTGTGAAACATCCCGCGCACCCCGAAATACACGTAGCCTGGACATTCGCGTGTGGAAATTCCTGCGCACCCCTGGAATACACGTACCCTGCTGATATCGCGTGTAAAACTTCCCGCGCACCCCCGAAATACACGTAGCCTGGACATTCGCGTGTGGAACTTCCCGCGCACCCCTGGAATACACGTACCATGCTGATATCGCGTGTGAAACTTCCCGCGCACCCTGAAATACACGTAGCCTGGACATTCGCGTGTGGAAATTTCTGCACACCCCTGGAATACACGTACCCTGCTGATATCGTGTGTGAAACTTCCCGCGTACCCCGAAATACACGTTTTCTGGACATTCGCGTGTGGAACTTCCCGCGCACCCCTGGAATACATGTACCCTGCTGATATCGCGTGTGAAACTTCCCGCGCACCCCGAAATACACGTAGTCTGGACATTCGCGTGTGGAACTTCCCACGCACCCCTGGAATACATGTACCCTGCTGATATCGCGTGTGGAACTTCCCGCGCACCCCGAAATACACGTAGCCTGGACATTCGCGTGTGGAACTTCAAGCGCACCCCTGTAATACATGTACCCTGATGGAATTGTGTGTGTAACTTCCTGCGCAACCCCGAAATACATGTACCCCGCTCAATCGCGTGTGTGACTTCCCGCGCACCCCCAAAATACACGTGCCCCGCTCGCACAGGCCCAATTGCTGTATATTGCCACTTTTGTAATGCGCAGGGACGCTACCGCCTACCTTCGTGTGGCGGACGTGTTTCGGCTTGTGCTTGTCTTTGGCTGTGCGTGGCTTTGCCCTATTCGATTCCATGAATACGTGTGGTTCGAGTGCGTGTGGGCGTTCCGTCTGCTTCCCTGCAGTACATCCCCAGTTACGCCCTTATTTTCGCGCGTTGTTCCCCATTCCGCGCGTTACGCCCCATGTTCCGCCCACTTTCTGGTGCATGCGCCGAGGTTGTGCGCTTTCACTGTGCGCGTCGCGCACAACTTTCGGGATGTTGCAGTGATGTGTGCGCCATGCACGGGTTTGGCGCACATCCAGAGAAAAACACGCGCAGGGACTTCCATGAATCGCACGCGTGCGCCTGTTTTTTTGCGCTTGCGCCTGCTTGCGCAAAGATTTTCGGCGCACGTTTGTTCCATGAATCGGCCCCTAAATTTCTTACTTTGGAATGATGTACTGCTAATCTTTTGACATCATGGAAGGTACTTTTGAAAATACTGCCAAAAATGCAGGCTAATGAATGTCCTTTTAGTCCTGTTTCTTTCCGCACTACACAAATATCCATATTTTGAAGCACTTTCATTTTACTTTTTTCTTTACCTTTTACATATTGATTGAGGAACTGACGTAAAGATTTGAAAGCTTTGTTTGGAATGGCACACATTGATGTGCACACCCATTTGTATACTGGACGGTGTGGTTCTGCTGAATCGAGAGGTAATTCTGAGTTTTCAGAAGATAGGCTTGTAAGCAGTGTTTCTTGTTCCATGATGGTACTATTGATTTTCTCATACCCTCGTCCACTGCTATGGATGGCAATTGTGTTTGTTTGATTTTGTTTGTATGCTTCTTCATTAAAATATGGCTCTGTGGTTGTTGTGTGACTCCATCCACCACCACACACATGTAAAAAATTATTTCTGTTCACATTCTGTTTATTGCTGAGTTTCATTTGTAGTTTGATACTTAGTTTTGTTAGTGCTTTCATCCTTTTTAACACTAATACAAACAACTTCCTTTTCAGAAGGATTGCACTGTCCAGGAGTGCTTGTAAAATTAACTTTCTACGGTACGTTTTAAGGGGCGATGATGCTTTTGGTCCTCTTCTTAATGGATTCTGACAAAACATTTTTGCTAAAATACTTTTTTTACTATGGGTTCTTCTTACACTATTAGGATTATTAGGAACACTGTTGGCTGTACTGGCAGTCGTTTTTTGACAACATTTCTGTGTTTTGTGACACTTTTTGATGTAGGAGGTACAGTTTCGGTATGTTGAGACTTCTTCTATTATGTTACCCAACTGCATTAGGTGGTTTGTACCAAGATTCTCCACTAACTCTACAACAGGTGGATGCTTACATTGGGCACCTTTATTTTTATATGCTCTAATTCTGTGTTCCTTTCTACGGAGCTGCTTTTTGGCAGGCATTCTTTGGTGTCTGTTGAGAAAAAAAAAGTATACTAAAGTATACTTTGGTCTGTTCTCCAATGTATGTGTGCTGTGTGGATGTGTGCATAAGTGTGATGGGGAAGCTCTTTGGCATGGTGTGTGAATGCACAGTGACCTCTAAATATCATTTGGTACAGCTACTTTAATGTTTGTATACTACTACAATGTGCTTTAGATGAGAGTACAAAGTGCCCTACTTGTGACGAGAACCATTATTAATAACCGAAATGCAAAAAACTTCATACTGCAACTTATTTTCACAATATAACCTTCTAAGGATTCGCTATGTTATTTCACTACCAAACACACAGGGATTTGTCAGCCATTCCACCTGTTATTCTTTGTCACTAAATGGATATTTGTAGGTAGAATGGTTTATAAATGAATGCTTGCGTTGGTGCCCGAAATAAACAAATAGCCCATGCAGCCTGTTTAAGGAGTAGTTACAATATGAAGGCTGTATTGCACTTATTCTTTGTGCAAGATGACCAGGTTTCGTCGGATATGTCGTTTGCAGTGTAGATGCTGTTGATTCTCAGGAGAGTAGTCTTCACTGTCAATTAAAAAACGATATCAATTACTTTGTGTGTTTGCAGCGGTCATGAAACTAGTAGACTTTACGTTTACTTCTTTCGTCAGAGGATTTCACTTTTATATTTCAACCCAGTCCATGTGTACATTTCACTCCTCTCTGTGCAGTCTTTCCATACAACTTTCAATATGGTACTTGAAAGTCCTTCCAAATAACTACATTTTTAAAGGGTTTGGAAATGCTTTGTTCTTTACAAAGTGTAGTATGCATAGGAGAGAGGTTTGTAAGCGATAGGGCAAAGTACTACATGGCAAACATTTTGTACTTGTTAATGAAAAGCACAATGTCCAAAAATCGGGAGACCCTCCGAAGGACATGTCAGCACCACAACGGGAGCGATTACTATTCTCATACAATCACATTGCAAGTAGCATTACTGTAGGCAGTACAGAGTGCAGAACTCCGACATTTTCACATACAAAATTGAGGTCTGCCCTAAAGTATACTTCTCAACTCACACGCTTTTGGCAGGTGTTACCTGCCTTGTAAAGGGCAGAATCACCCTCCTGCAAGGCCATTCATTCCAATGGGCGTCTCACCCGGCAAAAACAAAATCGGCTGATTTCACCCGCCTTTACGACAAAAATGGTTGAGAGCTATGCCTAAATAGGCATGCTTGCAACGTATGTAGAGGTTATCCAGAAGACAGTAAGCGGTTGTGCGATTTGTTAATGACAAATCGCCATTCTTGCACTTAAAAAGGGGAAGTGTTGTTATGTGTTCCCTATGGAAATTTACCGACATTATTTTGTCTATTTTAAATCATTAGGCTTCCGCATGTACTCTGATTAAAATGTACATACCTGTACTCTATACTGATGCATGTGCACATGCATATAGCTGTATGTAGAAAATCGCAATACTTGCACAGTCGTTTGTGAAGTAGGTGCGTTGCACTGGTATGCTATTTCCATTCACAATCATCGACAGTAATTTTGAAGTGCGCAATGTTGATGACGGAGTTAACATTAGCGATGCTCTATGTGATTGGTGGATGATTGTGTGCCCACTTAGTTGTGTCCAATGAGGGACTCGCTTTGGTACCGCTGTAGAAAGGGTGGAAGGACTGGGTAAGAGTTACATGCCGCACGTAGGCAACGCTTGTCCGCTGGTAGGGCGTGTCACATACGGGTTTCTACAGCAAATCCTGCATGGAAAGACAACTTTAGGAATCGGCCAATCAGATTTTCACATTAGTCTTTTGTCTCGAAAGACGGTGCGCACACTGAAAATGGCAGAGGTGCAGAGAGTCATGGTTTAGCTGCTTGGAGACATTTCTGTGCAAGGTTTACAACAGCATGCCGAGAGTAGGCATGTGGCACACCATTTCGATGTGCGAGGAGTGGAGGTGGTGTGGAGAGCCGACACTAATGCCAATGCTGCGGCAATTCTGCAAGTTTGCAGAGACATGCGTCGAATGACAGCTCCTCATGTGGTAATTTTGCACTACCTGTGCTTGCCACTTGGCATACCTGACTTCACATACTTTGTTGGCAGATTTGGAACAGTTGGTTGAGTTCTCATGACCATCTTCCCAACATCGAAAGTTATTTTTTCTGCTTTACTCCCGAGAGTGCATTGGAACAACACTTCTGTTTTCTGTCCAGATCAAAGCATCGGGAGGTGCATCATTAGTCGCAGCATGCGTGCATTCATGCTACGAGTTGGTATGTTTTTTTGCAGCCACGACAACATTGCTCCAAGCAATGCCCATTACTTTGAAGGAGATGGCGTAGCGCTATCCTCTTTGGGAAATGCGATATTTTTTTGGAACATAAGACTTGCTTTAGAGAACCTTCTGTAATGTTTGCCAGAGTAAAGGAAGGATAAAAAACACAAAAAAATGATTAGAATTCCACATGTCTGTACGATATGTGAGCAAAAATTAAAAAACCTGCTCTTTTCAGAGCCTACCTTAACAGGGAAAAGGAGGAATAGTACTGTAATGTACCGTCGTCATGCTCTGATTCTGTACATGCCCGCGAACATGGCGGTAGTTAGCAGCCAGCACATATCACCATCGGGGATTGAAGGGTGGAGCAGCATGTAAATGAGAATGAGCGAAGCTTGGGATTGGTCCACAAAGTTCAGTAGGTGTGTTCTGACCGACATACTTTAGTAAGACTGTCTTCTCCCTCACAGGACATCACACAGCCATGGCTTTCCATGCTCGAAAACAGATTATCTGGATTGTGGGAGACTCATGGATACATTGGTTGAAGGTGCATGCAGAAAGCTGCAGTTTATCTACAAATCTCGGATTTCCACATGCGGAAGTGCTCTGAAATGGTGTGCGTGGCATGCGATGGGTGGACTTGGTACCTCTTTGTGTTACTTTACAGACAGAGCTTCCTCCAGATATACTCATCATTCATTGTGGAGGAAACAGTTTAGGCCATGTATCTGGCATTTCTTTACAATTTGCCATGAAGGAAGGACTCATGAAGCTCATGGACATGTTTCCAAATTATCTTTTTTCCCGTATTGCCCAAAGACAAGAATGGTTGCGTTCTTCTGCAGTTGGTCCACAAATGGAGAAAGCAAGATGCAATATGAATAAGGCCGTGTGTGCCTTTTTAAGAGATGTTGGCATGTCCTCTTTCCACAATGAAAACATTTTGTTTCGTAGCAGTTTCATTTTCCGCAGAGATGGCATCCACCTCACATATGCCGGTAATCAAATATTTCTTCACAATGTACAGAATGCATTGCACCCTCTCCTAACCTATGTGACAATCCGTTTTCCCCAATCCACTGTTTTTGACCCACACAACACACCACCAAAAGGCTCTTTTCAGAGCCGCCACTTACTCCCAACGTACACTTTGTGTTTGCGCCACTTGCACCCTCCCTTTTTCCCCCCTGTATGACTGTCCGCAAACTTTTACTGAACTTCGCAGGGGTCTACGGCCTTCACTTCATAGTTCTATTGTTACACTGTGAAAGGCGGCTCTGAAAAGAGCCTTTTGTGTCATTTCTGATGTTTTTACGTTCATTGCTTAACAGCACTTGACACACTAGAAGAAGAGGCGAAAGGAGGGTAAAGAAGGGACACCAACCACGGGGATAAGAAAGGGCAACTGAACAGACAAATATTACGGGTGATCTTTATTTAGGTAAGGAGCAAATTTTCTGTTGCTCTGTGACTGCAGCCTCAAAAGCACTTCGAAAACTCTCCTCCCTACAGAGTACTGCGTCACAATACGTGCACACTACTGTCACCTTTGAAAGGTAAGGGTCCACAGCATTGCGAACGGCTTGTGAAGCAGCTGGAGGGAGGCGCTTCCCCACAGGAGTGTCTCTTGTGGTGGGAGGAGCGGATTCCGAAGATGCTGTGGAGGAACTCAAACGACTACGCTCTTCACATGGCACCACCTTGCGAATGTCCGCAGTGTGAAACGAAGTGAGGTGTCGCTTCATGGTTGACGTACCAAAACTGTACGCTCCAAATCTCCCATGACTCAACACCACATCGCACTGGTTACACTTCACCAGGTACGCACGTGCTTTTGGTACGTTCCCATAAACGGAAAAAAACCTCGACACCCACGGTTCCTGCCGAGTGCTCGTAGTGCGGAGTTCCTCCACTTCATTCTCTTCCTCCTCTTCTTCCTCAATCTCTACATCCTCACCCATATATCTCTCTGCAGGCCCTTGGTGAGGTGGTGATGGTGGCAGGTTTGGGGGTGGTGCAGAGGCTAATAACCCATCAGCAGCCATGGAAGCCATACCAATTAGTTTCCTTTTGGTCACTACAGCAGTAAAGGCAACGCACCTCAATCTACTATAGCTGCCAGGACAATGGAGATGCACTTGGCGGTGTCGCCTTTTGTAGGGCTGTAGGGGTGTGCCTCGTGACCGTCTTCATCCCTACAAAGCGGTACACACATTTTACACAGCGACTCCTGACGTGCCCTATTGTTTTGGGATGTGTTAAATTACATTTTTACACTCCACAATACTTTGCCTTGTGTCTACATGTTCATTTTTATTGTTGTGAATGCACACAACCCGCGGAAACTAGTCCCCACGCTCAGCGTAGGTGCGGTCACAAGATGACGTCCTCAACACATCCGCCCCGTAATGAAAGTCCCCTGGACAGCAAATGCAAAGACTCAAACATGCGCATGCGCACAAGTGTCCTACAGTGTTCGGGTTCTCAAACTATTCCAAAGTGTGACACAAGTGAGACGGACAGTTAGGAACTGGCGCGCTGTTCGCAATACTTACGTTTATACTGCGCATGTGCACGCATGCTATGTTTACTGTACGGCCAGTTCCAGTGTCCTTAGGAGAACTCCATTTTGTCTGCCTACGAACTTGCCGGCACCGTGCCTGTCCTACGGACGGCACCATTTTGACTGCGCCCAATACGGACTCCCTTTTTACTCATTTACACCCATTCCGGACTTCTTGTGTGTTCTACGACTATGTATTATTTCATTTACAAGCGGTACGCCGACGTGGTATTTAATTTGGACAACCCTTTCTGTTTATGTACGCACATTTTCTAAAGATGCTGCACTCACACATCGCATCTGTCTTACTTCACATTACACAGCACCCACATTCCATTGCTTACGGATAGGTCGAACAGGTGTGATGGTGTTTGGTTGGACTGTGAAGTATAACATTCTTTTAGTAAAATATTTGTACTGAATGTACATATATATGTATGGCAGGGAAGGAAAAGAAAGGGGCTAAACAAGTGATGTCATCATTGACATTTGAGATGACATCTTTCATGGTCTGGGTGTTAGTGTTAGCAGTGCACAGGGACGGTGGCAGGGTTGGGGGCTTAGTTTACCATAACTGTCGAATTTCAGGGGTTTTTTGGTTTTAATTCGAAGCATAAAGGGGAGGAGGAACGCTTTTTTTAGTGAAGTGTACAGGTTTCTGTTAGGGCAACTTAACCATAACGTCCCCTCAACAAAGTTTTTTTTGTAGTGAATATTTATATACATTTCTACCCATACACACAATATATAAATAAATATGATAGTAAAAAAAATTGAGAAAATTGAAATTGATTTTTACAACATTACAAAATTTAGAAGCTTGAGGATTGGCTCGAACACCCAACCATTCAGGTACAGGGCAGAACACTTAAAGACTGTGCCACAGCAACAGGCTTCTTCATTATTAATCATAAAGCCCCTTGCGTGCCTGGTGTGAAGCCGAAGCTTCCATCAGATTGGCGCGCAACGGGCCATAGAGGGCGCAGCGCCCATGCTGGAAAACACAAAGAAAAAGAAAGAAAACGAAAGGAAACAGTGCTCTCGCGCGCGGGCCGTAGAGGGCAGCAACGCCCAGCGTGACAAATAAGGAAAATATAAATGAATGAGTCTATTTTCATTACTAAATAAGTAACGGCCGCACGTGGCCTGCCATACACAAGATACCAAATCAAAACCCCTTTCCCTTTCAAAATGAAAGGCATCCAAAAATACTGAATGTGTAATACATTTACAGAAAAACCTTTACATAAATTAAGGCCAATATATTATCTACTACTGACAAACATGCAAGGCACAACTAAATTAGGAGTGACTTAGCTGTGGTGTCAGCAGCAAAGAAAGAGGAGTTGGGTTTAGAGTAATGGACTTATATAAGGAAGGGTCCCTGCTCATTGGTCTCCCGCTGTCAAACGATAAATTATATCGTGCCTCCTATTGCAACGAATATATGTATTTCGAATGGATTGTGTCCTCCCACGTATTCCTCCTCTTATGATAAATCGTTATCTCCAGCTTCGCTGCTTTGGAAAAAAAAATTCTTGGCAGAGGGCGCTGTGCACGAGGTTGTGGCGTTGATTGTCCCTCGACGGACTCTGTACTCTGTCGACGTCACCGATGGTATATATAGCTCGAGCCGCGCCCGTTGCTTCAGTTCCGTTTTTCCGATCGCTTCGCTATCGAGAACGGCGCGCTTGAGATTTTCTGTGAAGAAAATGTCATCTTCTTCGACTCCTTCGACACCCAAGACTGGGTTCAAGAAGTGTGTAGATTGTGGATTGAAAATGTCGATCACGGATCCCCACCGAGTTTGTCTCTGGTGTCTCGGTTCCAGTCACCGGACCGACGACTGTGGTTCCTGCCAATCCATGACCGAGAAGGCGCTTCTTGAGAGGAGAGGTAAACTGTCGGTGGGGAGGGAAACCTCTAAGAAGGCTACGTCCAAAAAACATAAGAAAGCGACTGATTCGAAGGAATCGGATCGCCATAGGCATTCAAAGAGATCTCGATCTAGGAGTAGATCGAGACACTCTTCTTCCTCGTCCAAAAAAATGAAGAGGAGGCATAGATCTCCCTCATCATCATCTTACGAGTTGACCGAAGTAATTCGTTGTCCGACAAAATCGGATTCTCCCAGAAAATGGGAAGAATTCCGTAAAAAGATGGAGGTATTCGAGAATGCGGCCGGACCCCCTCGAATGATCCTCGGAAGAGCCATACCCCTAAGGTCGCTCCATTGGACGACAAAGGGAAGTCTAAGACTACCTTGGTAAAAACTGGTAGTGTTGAGGATACTCGAAAAACTCGAGTCGACGACAAGTCGTCGAGGACTCTTCGAGAGTCGAGCACATCTCCGGTGCCATATAAAAAACATAAGTCGTCAAAGGCTTCGACGACTTCATCGATGCCATCGGCGTCGACCGTTTCGGCATCGAAACCAAAATAACGTCGACGCCTGTATCAAAGTCATCTGCGAAGTCATCGAAGATTCCTTCGACAACTTCGAAGGATTTTTCTATTCCTTCGATGCGTATGGTAGAGGAAGAAAGAAGATTTACTCCGTTGCCCAGGTCAGACTTTTTTAAGTCCATGTCCTCAATTTGAGGAATCTGGCTCGGAGGAAGAGAAAGTTACTCCCTTTGGATTTTCATATGGCACGAAACAAGTTCCTGAGGAACTCATTGATCAAGAGTCCAAAATGAGAGACCTGAGTGACACTCTACATTCTGGCAGTGGAATTGACACCTCCCCAGAATTAGCGTTTGCCAGACCTGATCCTGCAGAACATGCAGACTCAGGGTACAGGAGTTTTATGACCAGAGTAATTGAGTATATGGGTTGGGGTAACACGTCACCTGTTTTTGAACAAGATGACATGACGGATATAATTGTCAGAGGTCCTCAAAAAGATCCAGTTCTCCCCTTTCACAGGGCTCTGCAGAGGAGGGTGGAGGAAAAACTGGGAAAAGCCTGAGAGCATTGCTGCTGCAGATAGTCATTTCCCCAAGAAATACAGACCAGCTGGTACAGATCCTGAATACTTAAACAGGCATCCGACTCCAGAAAGTCTAGTTATTCAGGCAGCATCCACAGCAAAGCAAACTGCATATCCCACTATCCCTCCAGATAGAGAGAATAAAAAATTTGATGCCTGGGCACGTAAAGTTTTCACTTCAGGCAGTATGGCCCTTAAATCGACAAATGTCACCTGTACTCGGGCCAGGTTTACCCATACCCTGTGGGACTGTATTTCGGCGGCGGCTGAGCATATTCCGGAAGGCGAGGAAAGGGAAGGCTTCCTGAATATAGTTGAAGACGGGAAGGAGGCAATGGGGGAATGTCTCCAGTCTGGACTGGATACTGCTGATATTATCAGCAGATCCATGGCTGCAAGCATTGTGCTACGCAGATTTGCATGGTTGAGGAAGTCGGGGTTTGCACCAGACGTGCAAGCCAGACTCCTCAACATGCCCTTTGATGGCTTGAGGCTCTTTGGCAGTAAGGCTGATGAAAGCCTAGAAAAACTTCAGACCTCGAAAGCGGCAGCTAAATCGCTTAGTGCCTCCATGCGCCAGCCTCTAAAACCCTATTCCGGCTCATATTCCTGGAGGGGTCATTCTTTTCGTTACTACTCTTCATTTGGTAGAGGAAGAGGACATGCTTCTCAAAGGGGCAAAAGAAACTTCCCTCGTGGAGCACGAGGAAGAGGTGCAAAATCAGACACAGGAGCGGCATCTGTACCCTCAGCCACTCCTGTAGCCGCCTCCAAATCCCTCTGAGATCTTGTTGCACAAAACACCAGTGGGAGGCAGGCTCTCTCAGCATCTGAAGGAATGGCGAGGCATTACCTCAGATGCTTGGGCACTGGAAACAGTAGCTCAAGGTAACTGTCTGCCCTTCCAAAAAAGGCCTCAGAATCATCCACCGGGAGCCAACTCCGTAAAAACTCCAGACCCGCTCCTGTTGCATGAAATTTTAACCCTGCTAGAGAAAGGTGCCATAGAACAGGTACCTGTAGCAGAGAGGAACAGGGGTTGGTACTCCCCGTATTTTCTCAACCCAAAAAAGGACAGAGGACTGAGACCCATCTTGGACTTAAGAAACTTGAACAAGTTCCTCAGGAAGGACAAGTTCAAGATGGTCACTCATTCTCAGAACCTTCAGGCTCTCCAACTCCAAGATTGGTTGGTATCATTGGACCTTCAGGATGCTTACTTTCATGTGCCAATCCATCCAAAGCACAGAAAGTACCTGAGGTTCGCGATTGGCAACTCTCATTATCAGTTTCGGATTCTGCCATTCGGGTTGACCTCCGCCCCGAGGGTTTTCACCAAACTGTTGGCAGCTGTGGCAGCGAGTCTCAGGAGAGGGGGTATTCTCATCTACCCCTACCTGGACGACTGGTTGATCAGAGCAAGTTCTCCAAAACAAGCTCAGGAACATCTTTCGATCACTTGCCACTTCCTCCACAAATTGGGCTTCTCCCTCAATTTCAAGAAGTCTCATATGATACCATCCCAAAAGCTCCAGTTTATCAGAGCAGTCTTGGATACTTCCTCGGGAAAAGCCTCGCCTCCCGAAGTGAGAGCTCTCCACATCCAGCAGATGGTAACGAAGTTCCAGAATGCCCAACGTCTACCGGCCTTCGATTTTCTCAGAGTTGCTCGGCCTCATGGCATTCTGCATTTTCCTATTACCAGAGGCCAGGTTGAGAATTAGATTCCTTCAATGGGCACTCAGAACTCAGTGGTCCCATTTCTCAGGGAATATGTTGGATCTTCTGCAAGTCCCGAGCGCAGTTGCTCAGGATCTTCTATGGTGGGCTTGCAACGACAACATTCTCAAGGGAGAATCTTTTTGGCAACCATGGCTGGAGATAACAGTAGTGACGGACGCCTCACTCACGGAGTGGGGAGCACACACCAACGATCTGACAATCAGCAGTTGTTGGTCTCCATCGGAGTCCAAACTACACATCAACCTTTTGGAGCTGAGGGCAATCAGACTAGCGCTGAAGGCCTTTCTGCCCTCTGTACAGGGAAAGAATGTCCTGATAATGGCGGACAACACAGTGGCCATGTACTACCTCAACAAAAGAGGAGGAGTAGGGTCACTACCACTGTGCAGAGAGGCAATGCAGCTATGGTTCTGGGCAATACGAGAAGGACTCTCTCTATCAGCAATTCACCTAGCCGGAGAGAAGAACACAGCGGCAGACGCTCTGAGCACGCAGAGCACAGTCTCTCACGAGTGGGAGCTGGCTCAGGAAGTCCTTCTGTAGATCTTTGCCCTTTGGGGAACCCCTCAAGTGGATCTGTTCACCACCGCGATCAACCGGAAGTGCGATCAGTACTGCTCAAGGGAATTTCCTCAAGGAGGAGCTCTGGGAGACGCATTCGTAGTGGAGTGGAAGTTTCCACTGCTGTACGCGTTTCCCCCAGACCCTGTGATTCCTCAAGTAATCAGGAGGTTGAGAAAGTTCAGGAAAACCATGATCCTAATTGCCCCGGATTGGGCCAGGAGGACGTATCCTTCTAGACATGTCCATCTGCCCTCCAATACGTCTTCCACAAAGAGAGGATCTTCTCTCGCAAGAGGAAAGTCGGGTTCTCCATCCATAGGTCAAGACACTCAACCTTCACGCATGGTTTCTGAGAGGTTGAGATACAAGGATTGGGATCTTCCGGATGATGCAATGGAAGTCTTGCTTTCGGCCAGAAGACCAGCAACAAAATCTTTGTACAGGTGTCGCTGGAACAGGTTTAGTAACTGGTGCAAAGATAAGGATGTGGACCCTTTTCAATGTGGCACTCCAATGGTGCTCTCTTTTCTGTTACATCTAGCCAATCTGGGGCTCCAGATAGGAACAATAAAAGGATACCTTGCTGCACTGTTCATTTTCAAGCGCACCTTGGAAGAGGTTTCATATTTCAAAATACCATTAATCATTCAATTCTTAAAAGGGCTTACTAACGTATACCCTCCAGTACCTTTTCATGTCCCAACTTGGGATTTAAATTTAGTACTAACATTTTTGACTTGCATACCTTTTGAGCCTCTGCACTCCTGTCCATTGAGGCTTCTAACACTAAAAACTGTCCTTCTTGTGGCCCTATCATCAGCCCGCAGAGTTAGTGAACTTCAGGCTCTCTCATGCAAACCACCATATACTGTTTTTTATTAAGGTTAAACCTTAAACCAAAGGTAGTTTCGGACTTCCATTTGTCACAAAAAATAATACTACCAACATTTTATCCTCCTCCTCATTTGGGCAAGGAAGAGGAGAGACTGCACAGACTAGATTCCAAGAGGGCTCTTAGTTTTTACATCTCAAGGATGTCTTAATAACGACAAGATGACCAACTGTTTGTGGGTTATACTGGTCATAAACTGGGCTTATCAGTAACATAAAAGACCATATCCTGCTGGATCATTTTGGCCATAATTGAATGCTACAGATTGGCGGGAAAAGACCCACCAGATGGGCATCGAGCCCATTCCACAAGGGCAATGGCTACTTCTGCAGCTCTAAAGAGGGGAGTTCCGGCAGCAGATATTTGTTCAGCTGCAACTTGGAAAACAATGCATACTTTTATCAAGCATTACTGCTTGGATACTGCCTCCTCCAATGAGGGGTTATTTGCCAAGGCAGTTCTGCATTCTGTCCATGAAAACTGTAATTAGTACTCCCACCTCCAAAATTGCCACTGCTATGGGAGTCTATCATAATATGAGGAATGCGTGGGAGGACACAATCCATTCGAAGAACAAGTTACTTACCAACTGTAACGTTCTTTCAACTAGATGTTCCTGCCACGTATTCCTCATCGACCTTCCCATCCTACCCCGCAGTACAGTTTACGTTTTCTTACACTTTCCTCTCACGAAGAATGTATCTGTCCTGGGGCACGCCTGGGTGTTCCTCCTATATTTTCATAAAAAAAACAGAACTGAAGCAACGGGCGCGGCTCGAGCTATTTATACCATCGGTGACGTCGACAGAGTATGGAGTCCGTCGAGGGACAATCGACGCCACGACCTCGAGCACAGCGCCCTCTGCCGAGATTTCTTTTTTCCGAAGCAGCAAAGCTGGAGATAACGATTTATCATAAGATGAGGAATACGTGGGAGGAACATCCAGTCGAAAGAACGTTACATTTGGTAAGTAACTTGTCCATTGGCCTACGCCAAGTTGCTTGTAAACCACCTGCGAAGAAATTCTTGTTGCAAGGTCCTGACCTTAGAATCAATGTAAACCGCCATTTTAGGTCAATCCGCCATTTTAGGTTCTCTCTGTAAAGTCACACTGTGAGTTAAAATGGTGGACGATGTCATTCCGAAATACAACATGGCCGTCTTGACCGCTGTGTGTAATTAATATGTAACTTGCCTGCAGGCCACTTGTTGGGGTCGTGAACTGAGACCTTGTGCTTCGCTGACCTGTGTGTAAAGGATTACTCGTGCAATGAAACTAATCCACGAGCATATGTTAAGAACAATGTATCCAAATACTGAACTAAGAACACTTGTTTTAACTACATTGTATTAATGTTTGGGAAGACCTGTATGGGAAATCCCAAAATACACAGTTGCCGTGTAGGCTTGTTGACGTATGGATTAAAGGCAAACTAGTTGCATGTGGATATGTGAACTCGGCATGAACCCTAGATCAGTAATGTATTAGAGGAATATTAACCCGAAGTAGGGTGGGACATCATGTTCGCAAATGGTATAAAAGAGCGATGAATTCTAATGTACAGCGTCTCTCACTGAGCACACTGAACCACGCTGGAGTTGTGTTGTACTGAGGGCCGATAGCTATCTGTTATTTTTCACTGTAACTGTTCAGTATAAATTAAAGATCTTTGTATGTACCTTTGTAACCCGTGTTTGGTGTATTTCCTTTTGGGGTACTCCGTCTCGATATTTTGATTTTGTTTTCACACTGCAGGGCATGACCTGTCCTCCATGATCGATTGGGGAGCTCCCTTACATTGACATTGAACTCTATTTAGTTCTGTTCTTTACAACTTTTTTGTTTGTAAAAGTTTTTTCTTTGCTGCTGTGGTTTTAGAGTACAGATTGTTAATGCATAATATGAGCCTCCTGTCTTGTCATAGAATCCCCTGTTCTCCCGTCTCTGTAAACATCTCAGCGGTGGAGCGCAGGGCAAAAACAAAATATATACAGAACCTCAGTAATTAAAAAGGAATGCCTGCTGGACCACGCGGCACAGTCGGTTGCCCCCTAGCTCCAGGGCAGCTCCCTGACCCCACCGCGGCTCACGTTTCGAGAGTGCTCGTGGGATGGGGGAGGAGCGGTGCAAGGGGGCAGCCAGGGGAATGGACCAGAAAGCCGGCAGCAGGCTAAGGCGGCAAGAGGAGGAAACTAGCTGCTGGCACGGCCTTTCGGCAGGCCTGCTACAGATTAGTGGTGGTTCTGTGGCTGCTTTGGTGCTATAGCCTGAATTACAGTGACCTAGAAGTATAAACTACAGTGACATTACGGCACACCAGTACCCACAAGCTAGTCAACCCTCAGCAGCAAGGTGAAAGGAGCCCCGCATCGGCGGCCACCAGATATCGGGGTCAGCAAAAGGCTCTCAGCACTGTTGCCCATCAGTGTGGGGCAGCACCCAGCCAAGGTGACCTTTCTGCTGCGGCTCACAGCAGGGTGATTGTGCGGCAGGGGAACGGGATCCAGAGGGGGGGGTACGCCTGGAGGTTCGCAGGGTCCCACCACGATTCAGGGCTCCATGTTTGGCAGCAGTGGCAGGGGTGCAGATGCACAAGGTGTGGGGCTCACAACACCAGGATGTCCCAACTTCCTGACACTAAGCACAAGGGGCACTGCACTGTCCGCAGCCACATCGTTCCATAGCCATCCGGTTTCAGAGTTAGACATGAAGGCAAATCGTGCGACCCTAGGCCCAAGCTGGACACATTGGCTGCAGCGGCTAGACATGTTTTTTGAAGTGGCCGAAATAGATGATGATGCCAAAAGGAGGACACTCCTGCTTATCTACGCAGGGAGTGAGGTCCGTAGGCTGAGTAGGGTGCTGCCACCAGGTGATGCGTCGTACCGAGGTGCAGAGAGGGTACTGTCCAACTATTTTGCCCCGAAGGTCAACATTGACTATGAACAATTACAGCTCCGGCAAGCTGCTCAGGGCCCCACAGAGTCCATTGATGCCTTCCACACCCGGCTGCGCTAGTTGGCAGCAGCGAGCACATTTGTCAACAAAGGAGAGTTGCAGGGCCAGATAATCCAAAAATGCAGGTCCAACAAGTTGCGCAACCAGATACTGAAGCAGCCAGGAAACCCCTCTGGCGCAAATCCTCGAACTAGCAAGAGCTGGCCGGGGTGCGGTCGCCTCAGATTTAGGTAGCTATGAAAGGGGTACATGTGGAAGAGGTGCACGCTGTGAGGACACAGAGCAAGAAGCCTGCTTGGTAACAGGGGCCGGAAGCGGAGCCACGCCAAGCAAGAGTAAGAATGAGGTGCCCCAGAGACTGTGAGTCTGTGGAGGGTAGTTGCTGCGTGCAGGGCCGTGTCCAGCGGTGGGTTGACAGTGTGGATGGTGCCACAAGTCAGGACATTATTCCAACCTCTGCAAGTCCTCCTGGGCACCAATTACCAGGGCCAATGAGGCTGAGTCGTGGCAAAACGGGCGGGCCGAATTGGCCGCCAACATGGCGCTCATTGCAGAAGACACCAACTGGCCAGAGGAGGAGGCAGGCTAACACACCAATGAGGACGGAGTGGTAGCCCTAGTTGAATATGACTAAGATGTGGAAGACGTGTTCTTCCTGTCAGAGCAGGAGCTGATATCACCAGCAAGTGACCTATGGGTGGCGGAGCAGAAGAAGAGGGCAAAGATGGCCCGTGCCCGCCAGCGCAGAAGTGTGAGTGGCTAGGCTAGATGCGCAGAGGAACTCTGGACTTGAATCATGCTGTTAATGAAGTTTACGTTAATGTTCATGTTCCTATCCTTGGCATGGAATGTTGTGAATAAGGCACGCTACCTAGCAGTCACATGGGGTGGTTTCAATGATTATTGCACATTACTTGTTAGGGCGGCTGCGGTCGCATGTTTTGGGCTAATAAAAGTGTTGAGCGGCTTCCCACTCGCCAGTTGCATTTACTCCAAGCTGATTCTGTGTGTGTTCTTTGTGTGCATGTAGGAGCAGGGCCCGGCCTCCCCGTAGCCCTTATCACAGTTAATAACATTTTGTTAAACGTTTTTTCATAGGAGGCTTTTTTGAACGACTTTATTTTGGGTACATCAGAAAATACTGGACATTTCCTGCAATACTGAAAATCTTTCATCCCGTATCAGTCCAGATTCAGCTGCTGTGACTGATGGAGGACCTTCAATCCATCATCCCAGCACACCTCTGTTGCTCTACCTCTGACCCCCACTATCTTTGAAGAACTTCATCTGGTTTCATGCAATGTATCAGATACCCTTTCTTCGAGGGGATTGGGTCCTCCGACGTATTCTATATCTATGACAGTAATCACCACAGCTGTGCTGCTTCTGAAAATCTTCGGCATCTGCGTCGATGACTTCGATACGCCACCCTCGAGGACCTCCTCCGACGGCCGACGTCACTGGATGTTATTTTCTTTTTTTCAAACGTATTTTATTGGCATTTGGTCATATAGACATCACAGGTTAGGATTTAGTAATGCATCTGATTAGCCATATAAAGAAACATTTAACAAATAGCAACATAATAAACAACAGACAGCACAGTCTTCATCTGTAAGGGTGTTGTCTCTAGCTTAGGTTCCGAAGCAGAGGAGTGAGAAAATGAAGTTTCAGGCTCCACGAGATGTCCGAGTCGGGCAGTTGAGTGGTTTCTTGCCTTATTTTGTGTTGGGTCGGGTAGTTTCTTCAGGGCGGTTTGTGGTCTGCGGAGAAGGGTATGTCGCGGAGGAGGGCCTTCCATGCTTCAAGGGTGTTGTTTATGTCGTCAACTCCAATGTTGGCCCCGTCTTGCCAGGCTCAAGTCTCAGCTGCAGTCCATCGATCCAGCTCTTTGATCCAGCAATCGTACCTCAGGCCCCCTTTTGACTTCCAAGCAATAGCTATTATTCTATTTGGCCAGGATGCAGGAAATGTCCATTAGCTTGACCACGTGTTTGTACTTGCTCACCCTGGGGTGGGCTCCCAGTAGACATTCTTTCGGTTCCCAATTGTATCTGGTGATGCCAGCACTTATGCAGGTCTGCTTTATTTTGGACCAGAGTTGCGTCTCCTTGTTGCAGTTCCAGAATATGTGTGGGAGGTCCGCTGCAATGCTGCCGCACCAAGGGCAGTTTGGCAATGTTTTTTTGTTGAAGCCGGCCACCCTCTTCGGAGTCATGTACATCCTATAGAGGACATTCAGTTGGATTTGTCGGAATCTGGTGTTCCTAGAGACCTCCTTGGGGTAAAGTAGTATTCTTTCCCATTCTTCATCCGTCAACGTGGCCCCCAGGTCGGTCTCCCATCTTTCCTTTAGTGTTGCACTTTTAGGGTTGGGTCTGTCCATCAATCGACCGTAGAGTCGGGTTACTGGTTTCCAGCCGTCTGAGAGCTTGTGAATCTCTTGGAATAAAGGATCTGAGTTGGGTTCTTCTGGCCAGTCTAGCCATTTCTTTCTTGCGACCTGTCTGAGGCGATGGTACCACAAGAATTGGCCTCCCCTGAGCCCCTCTGTCTCCAGGATCGATTCAAATTCCCTGAATTTGCCGTCCTCGAACATGTCACCCCATGCGTAGATCCCAGCGCGCTCCCAGCTTCTCGCCACCCTGAGGTCTGTTATGGTTTTGCATGCGTCCACAAGGATGGGAGTGTTGGGAGAGTATGGATGACTCGATTGGAGGGTGGAGCAGGTTCTGGTCCAAATCTGTCTGCCCAATTGTATGATCATGGGGACGTCTCGTGTTTGTTTCAGCGGGTCCCAGAGCACCTCCTTGGGGAACAGGTTGGAGGGTGTTAGCCTTAATAATTCTGATTCAGCATTTGGGTGATCTTGGAGCCATTTCTTCACATGGCTGAGCTGTGCAGCAAGATAGTACATGTGTAGATCTGGGAGTTGCACCCCACCTTCTTTGTGTCGCAACGTGAGAATTGCTAGGGGTAGTTTGTGTCTGGATGGGCCCCATAAAAAGTCTCTGATTAGTGATTCCAGTTTTCTGAAGAAGGGCAGAGGGATGAAGTAGCAGACGTTCGTGAAGTAATACAGGAGTCTCGGGAGGATTATCATTTTCACAATTGCTGCTCTGCCCCTTCATGGCGAGAGGTAGTTTTGACCAGAATTTAATGGAGTTTCGGAGTGCCTTTGTTACTGTTTCTGTGTTATGGTCATGAGTAAGCTCCGGGTTATGTTTTATATTGATTCCCAGGTATCGGAATGTTTCTGGTTGCCATTTTATTCCAACCTCTGGCAAATCGGCCTCTTCCACATCCTTGAGTCTGGCCAGCAGGAACGCACAAGATTTTGATCTGCTGAATTTGATCCCAGAGTAGCGTGCATAGTTATCTAGGACATCTAGCATGGCCTGCGCGTTTACGTGCGGGTCCTTTAGGTTTAAGAGTACGTCGTCTGCGTACAAGGAGATTATAAAGTGTCGATTGCCCAATTTTATGCCCGCATCAAAGAACTGCTTCCTGAAATAGATGGCAATCTATTGGATTCCAATCCCAAGATGTACAACATGCGCGACAGCGGGCATCCTTGCCTGGTGCCTCGTTGTATCGCCCAAGCTTCTGATATTATTCCACCAGTTTTCACTCTGGCCATAGGTGAGTTGTACAGCACCTTGACCCATCTCACATAGCCCTCTCCAAATCCAAACTCCCTCAGCACCTCGATCAACCATTCCCAGAATATGGAATCGAAGGCCTTGATGGCATCTAGTGACAGCACCGCCAGGCCCTCGTCTCTTTCGTAAGTTTCCGCTATGACGTGTTGTAGTCTCCGGAGGTTGGCTGTAGTGTTGCTTCCCGGGACAAATCCATTCTGGTCTTCATGTATTATAGTCCCCACCACCCTCGCGAGTCTCTTAGCCAGAATGGTGGTCAAAATCTTGCTGTCATAATTCAGCATCGCTAATGGGCGATAAGAGTCACAGCTTTCGGGTGGCTTGTTTGGTTTGAGCATGGTGATTATGATGGTTTCCTTCATGGTGCAGGGGAGGATTCCTTTCTCGTACGCTTCCGTATAGACCTCATATAGTATTGGGGTAATAGTTGCTTCATAAGCTTTGTAAAATTCGGGTGGGAGACCAATCACTCCCTGGAGTCTTGCTTGTGGCTAGGGATCTGATTGCGTCTGTGATATCTTCTGTGGTGATCTCAGTGTCCAAAGCTTCTTTCTGTTCTTCGGTTAGTCTTGGGAGCCCGATTTCGTCGAGGGTGGCCCAGATTTCCTCCCTGGGTATATGCTCGTCATGGGAATAAAGTTCGGAGTAGAACTCCACAAATGCAGTGTTGATGTCCGGTTGTGACTTATGTGTTAATCCACGTGCATCTTTGATCTCTGTAGGGAAGTGTCTTGGATGTTCGCGCTTGCACAGCCATGCCAGTAGTCTGCCTGGCTTGTCGGCCTCTTTATGGGCCCTGGTGGTGTTAGCTGCAAAGTCAAATTTAGCCAATCTGTCCCAGGCTGTTCGGCATTCGTCTCGGAGTTCCCGCATGATCTCCTCCGTCTCCGGTGTGGCATCTAAGTCAGCTTCTAGGCGTGTTATTTCCGCTTCCCGTTCTTCTAGTGTCTACTTCAGATGTCGCTTCACCCCGTGTCACCACTTTCATCGCCTCCCATAGCGTGCTCCAGCTCGATACGGACCCTTTGTTGTTATCAATATAGTCCTCCAGTTTAGAACCGAGATCTTCTCTAAAGTCCGGATCGGTAAGTGCTGCAGGAGGCAATCTCCATGTCGGTATCGGGGGCCTGGGACCTTTTAGTTTCCTCTGTATGACTAGCGGTGAATGGTCGGATATCGATCTGCCTAGGTATGTGGTGGAGTCCACCGATGCAATTTGTTCCCTGTCGATGAACAGGTAGTCGATCCTCGTGTGGATCTTGTGTGGGGCTGAGTAGAATGAGTAGCTTCTTTCTTCTGGGTGTTGTGCTCTCCAGATGTCTACTAGGTCCAAGTGTTCTAAGGTGTTGTTGAGGGCCATGGTAGCGGCATTGTGTGGTTGTTGAGGGGGCATTGATCTGTCCATTTCTCCACTTCTGACACAGTTGAAATCGCCACCCCATATGAAGGTGCCCTCTCTGTGGTGAGCTATTTTGGAGCACAGCGTTTTAATGTGTGATGGTATCCCATGTTGTGGGAAGTAGGAATTGACCAGGCAGATTGCGGTGTGCTCGATGGTCCCCCACATTATTAGGTACCTGCCTTCCTTGTCGGCTTCCGCGCCCTGTAGGCGAAACGGGACGCTCGGGTTCACCCACGTGAAGACTCCTCGTGCATACTTGGAGTAAGGTGCTCCTTTTCCAATGCCTCCCCATCGTTCTGCTAGCTTGGATGAAGATTCCGCCGTCAGGTGGGTTTCTTGAAGCATTGCAATAGAAATCTTCTTTCAATGAAGATAGGATTGAATCGGTTTCTTCTCAGGTACGAGTTCATCCCACGCACGTTCCACCTCATTATTTTCAGTTGTGTTGCCATCTGGGTGTATAGGTGCTCTTTCCAATCTTCCCCGCAGTGGGTTTGCCCAGTAGACTTGGCTTCACGTCAATGGGGCTCGGTGTTCGACTCTCATTTCTGCCTATGTTTAGGTGCTGTTGCGGTCTCGTCCGCTGTCTTTTTGGATGTAGTAGTATGAAGACTGTGCAACCAACGTAAAGATTAACATAACTATAACTGGTGCACCTAGCGACTGCATTCTTGTTGCTGTGCTCAGGCGCTCTCACGCTGTCAGAACCCATCCGGGTGTCGGGCTCGAGTGGGGTCAGTCAGGCAACTGGCCTGTCCTCGTCTGTTCGTGGGGGCGAAATCCTGTGTCCGGTGTGAGGCCAAGCGAGTGCCGCATTTATCTGGCTAACTGTAGTGTAAGTTACTTCCGCGATGCAGGGTGCTTGTGTTTGTGGTGGGTTCTCGTTTCGTCGAGCATGCACCTTTCATGTGTCTCAATCTTTAGCTTCTCTCATTTGTCTCTGAGGTGGGTGTCCTCGCCTTCAGCTAGATTGTCTTCCATCCACAAGTTGGCGGCCGCTGGGGACTCTAGGAAGATCGAGCGGCCCTTGAAGATGACCTTCAGTCTAGACGGGTAAAGCAACATGTACTTTAAATTTAATTGCCGCAACCTGGCCTTAATCGGCACAAATTAGTTCCTCTCCTTTTGTACCTTTGGGGTGTAATCCGGGTAGATGGATATCTTAGAGTTGCCACGTTCTAGGGGGCCTCCTTCCCTGGAGTACCTTAGTATGACTTCCCTATCTTGGAAATTAAGTATTTTAGCGATTATAGGACGGGGGTGTGAGCCCGGAGGGGGTTTCTTTTGGAGGGGGTTTCTTTTGGAGGGACCTGTGTGCCCTTTCGACAGCGAAGCCTTGTGTAAGTTTTTCGGCGCCTATTTCCTGTTGCAGCAGAGACTCTATATATGCAGTAGGGTTTGGGCCTTCTTAGCCTTCTGGTACCCCCAGTATCCTGATGTTGCCCCTTCTAGCACGCCCTTCGGCTTCTTCGGCCCTCGCCTCGAGTATAGCCACCTTCCTTTCGAGATCCACTACTTTGGCTTTCAGTTCAACTGTGTTTTCTGTCGTTTCTTTTATGGTTACTTCAGAGTTGGCAACCCTGTCCGTTAAATTCCTGGCATCCTGTCGCACAAGTTGGATATCTGATCTGAATTCATCTATCTTGGAGTCTATAAATGTGCGCAGAGACGCTATGGCATCCAACACTTGGGATTGGCTCTCGGGAGGGTCCGCGTTTCCTGATTGTGTGGATACGGGAGCGGAGGGGTGCGGGTCAGCCGTGTTTTTAGGTTTAGTAGAGACATAATTGTCCATTGTAGCAGGTTTTGGCTTGCTTCTGGAGGACATGGCAAAATCGTGGAGATGTGGTGCCGAGCCCGCTTGGGTGGGTATTAATGCAGCTCCCTGCGTTGGCCTGATCAGATGGGCACTGGGTAAATCTGTCCAGCCAGATTGTTGCAGTGTTTTATTTTGAGGGGGGGGCAGTGTGTCAGGTATCAGTGGCTTGCGGCTTTTGCAGGGGTGTTTAGCTTGTTCCAAATGCTCCCCAAACGCCGCAGCGGTGGGGGCGACTGGCAATTTTTATCGCCCCTTAGGTCCGGCGTCCTCTTTCCCGTGGCAGGATCTGGGGAAGAGTGCGCTGGGTGAATGACTAAATGGTATTGGGCACGGAGCCGTGGAGGTGGCTGCTGATGTCTCTGTGCCGTTTTGCGGGGCCCCCCGGTCTCCTCACCTTTTGTGTGCTTGTTCTTTGGTGTGGGCGCGTTGGTGCCGTGTTCAGGCTGGGGATCGGGCGTCTTCTCACCCCGAGCCGGGGACGTCCTTTGATTCCCTTCGCAGAGGTCGCAGGTATATGTCCTCTCCCGTGTTGGTGTGCACTCTGCGCACCTCCGTTGGGGCCGAGCGGCTGTGTGGGAGGCCGCACTCGGCCTTCTGGGGCCTCAATACCGTTGGATCAGTTCGGGGTCTGGATCCTCTCCCTCCTGACGGCGCTCCCCAGCGGTAGTCTGTGTTCCTCCGACGGGGCAGAGCGGGTGTGTGGGAGGCTGCACTCTTCTCGGGCCGCGACTCCGTCGGAGCATTTCGGGGTCTGATTCCTCCCCCTCCTAGCGACACTCCCGGTGGCCTGTGATGCCTTGTGGGATGTCGGAGCTGCGGGCGCATAGCGCTCAACTGCGCAGCTGTAGGGGATTATGGACCCACACAGTCGTGTCGCCTCCTTTCCTGCTCACCCGTGTGCGGACTGCGGCAATGATGATCTGCCGCGGAGTCTCAGGCAGCGTTAGTGCCATGCGGAGGCCGCCATCTTGGATACAGACGAGGGCGGGCGTGGGAAGGGTCAATGCAGGGCGATTTTTGCGTGTTCCCAGCGCCAATTTTGTTCGAGATTGCTGTCGCTTGTTGGCGGTGGTTTTCGCCACCTTCTAGTTTAGTTTGTCACCAGAGGGGCATCAGCATGCGGCCAAAGAGGATCGAAATGCGGCGTCTCGGCCGGAGCTCGGCGCCTTAGCCTGCTTCCACCATGAGCTCCAGGCCACGCCCCGTCATTGGATGTTATAAGTAGGACGGACGACACCCGTAGACTCAGTTCTGTTTTTTCCGCGAACGTGTTCGCTTCGGAGATCTCGGCGCGCCTCGCCTCTTTGGAGTTCCTGTTCTTTGTCGGTTTTCCGAACCTGTTTCTTATTGTGAAGTCTTTCCTCGTGAAGACGTCTACCTCGTCTTCCACACCGCGTCCGGGCTTTAAGAAGTGCGGGGACTGTGTGTCCAAGATGTCGGTTACGGACTCGCACGACGCCTGCCTCTGGTGCCTCGGGGAGGCCCATGACATGGATGACTGTGCCGACTGCGAGTCGCTCACGTCTAAAGCCTTGAGGGAGCGCAAGAAGAAGTTATCGGTAGCTAAGGTGTCTAAGCCACGGAAGTCGAGGTCTGCGGGGCTTTCGACGGACGATTCGAGAGGCGACTCTCCGCGTCGTCGTCGGAAGTCCAGTGGGTCTCGGTCCCAGAGTCGGTCCCGCCACTCCCCTGCCTCTTCGAGGCACTCCCGGAAGCGCCGTCATCGGTCGCCTCCCCCGTCCTCTTCCGAGGACTCCGCCTGTCGGCGGGTCGCTTACCCCACCAAGCATGCAACGCAGGAGGAATGGGCTTCCTTCGGGAAGAAAATGTTGGAGATTCTCGAATCGCAGGGCACTGGTCCGTCCGCGCCTCTGAGTGGGGTCGGTCGTGATCGGTCGAGAGACAACGCTCGCACGCCTTTGGGCTCGGGTGGTCGTCACGATTCGCGGGAGAGGTCCCGCTCGGACAAAGGGAATAGTTCTCGGCATGCCCGTTCCAGGTCCCGTTCCTCGACGCACTCGAGACCGTGTGAACCTGTGGTGTCTTCAAGGAAGACGTCGACGCCGGTGGTGCCGAGATCGTCGACGGACTCTTTCGAGACCCCGCCTTCGGAGAAGTCATGATGTCATCGGCGCCCCGGCTGTCGAGGGACACGCTCGGGGCCCCGGCCTCGAGGACTGTGTGTCGGCGCCATCGATGCTGTTGGCTCCGTGTTCGACGCCGATTCACTCGACGCCCTCGACGCCTTTCGAGGCTGTTTCGACGGGGGTTCCCTGGGGCTCCATGGAACCGCCTAGAAAGGCTCTGGCAAAGGCCAGGCATGGCTTTGTTCCGCATTCTGTGCCTTCTTTCCGCCAGCTTGAGTTTATTTCGGAGGTGGATGAGAGCTTTGATGATGGCATGGTTCCGGATACGGTACCGGACGAGATTTTCTCGGGCCATAGCCAAATTGAAGACCTGCCGCAATCCCTCCACGATACCAGTGCGCTGGACACCTCTCCGGAGGTGGAGTTTTGTAGGCCTGAGCCTGGCACTCATGCTGACTCCTCGTACCGGCGCCTTATGTCCAGGGTCACTGAGTACTTGGGATGGTCTGCTCCCCCAGGGGATTTTCTTCAGGATGACCTTACGGATATCCTCGACCAAGGTCCAACAACTGACCCGGTACTGCCGTTCCACATGGCTCTACAGAGGAGCGTGGTGGTGGCTTGGACTGCTGCGGAGAGTCTCCCGGCAGTGGGCATGTCTTTGCTGTGAAAATACCGCCCAGCCAGTAGCGACCCCTGCTACTTGACCAAGCACCCCACTCCGGAGAGTTTGGTGGTGCAGGCGGCTACGGCCCTGGCACAGCAGGCGTGTATCCTACCATCCCTCCTGATAGGGACGACAAGCGTTTTGACGGCTGGGCGAAGAAAGTGTTTTCTTCAGGGGGTATGGCGCTTCAGGCGGCCAACTCCGTATGTGCCTTGTCACGTTTCACGCACTCTCTGTGGAACTGTATTTCCTTAGCGGCTGAACATATTCCCAAAGGGGATGAACGGGATGGTTTCCTTGCCATGGGTCAGGATGGTAAGGACGCCATGTGTGAGGCCGTTCATTCGGGTTTGGACATGGCAGATTGCGTCAGCCGGTCCATGGCGGCGAGCACCGTGATACGCAGGTTTGCGTGGTTGCAGAAGTCGGGGTTTGCTCCTGATGTGCAGGCCCGGCTCCTCAACATGCCCTTTGACTGGGAACATCTTTTTGGCAGCAAGGCTGATGAGCGCCTTGAGAGGTTGCAGACCTCCAAAGCTGCAGCGAAGTCGTTGGGCGCCGCAGTTCGCCAACCTCCGCCTTTTCGTCCTAGGGGACAGCAATGGAGGGGAGGTTCCTTTCGTTATTACTCGTAGTTTGGTAAAGCGAGAGGAGCTGCCAGTCAAAAGGGCCACCGTAGGAGTGCCAGAAGTGGAAAACAAGGTACTCGAGGTGCCAAGGCCGCTCGGGCTGTTGCCTCTTTGCCCTCAGGCAACGTCGCAGCCGCTTCAGCTCAGTCATGAGGCCATGTCCCATGGTTCGCCGCTTGGGGGAAGGCTGGCACAGCATCTTGCAGAGTGGCGCGCCATTACTTCAGATGTGTGGGTTCTGGAGATCATAACCCACGGCTACTGTCTTCCTTTCCGGCAGAGGCCTCAAGACAGTCCACGGGGGAATCTCTCTTTGAAGAGTCCAGATCCGCTCCTTGCGCAGGAAATTCAATCCCTGCTGGAGAAAGGCGCCATAGACCTGGTGCCTGTAGCGGAGAGGAACAAGGGATGGCATTCCCCTTATTTTTTGATTTCCAAGAAAGACGGGGGATTGAGACCCATCATGGACTTGCGCGGTTTGAACAAACTCCTCAGGAAGGACAAGTTCAAGATGGTTACTCTCTCTCAAGTCCTCCAGGCCCTTCAACTTCAGGACTGGTTGGTGTCTCTCGACCTCAAGGATGCTTATTTTCATGTGCCGATAAATCCAAAGCACAAGAAGTACCTGAGGTTCGCGGTTGGCGACTCACACTTTCAGTTTCGGGTCCTGCCGTTCGGATTGACCTCTGCCCTGAGGGTCTTCACCAAGCTAATGGTAGTGGTGGCAGCACACCTCAGGAAAGGGGGGATTCACCTCTACCCCTACCTGGACGATTGGTTGATCAGGGCGCGCTCTCCCGAGCAAGTCCTGGATCATCTGTCAGTCACCTGCCACTCCCTCCACAAGCTGGGCTTCTCCCTCAACTTAAAGAAGTCCCATCTGACACCAACTCAGAGGCTCCAGTACATCGGAGCAGAGCTTGACACGTCCCTGGGGCAGTGTTTTCCTCCCCAGGTGAGGGCTCATCACATTCAGCAGATGGTGCACAAGTTTCAGCTTGCCCAGGGTCTCCCAGCGTTCGATTTCTTGAGATTGCTCGGCCTCATGGCATCCTGCATTCTTCTGGTGCCAGAGGCCAGGTTGCGGATGAGATCTTTGCAATGGGCACTCAAGCTCCAGTGGTCTCAGTCCTCCGGCAGGATGTCGGACCCTGTTGAGGTGGCGTCCTCGGTCACCCAGGACCTTCTGTGGTGGGCCGCCAAAGACAATCTGATGAAGGGGGCTCCATTTTGGCTACCCTGGCCGGTGGTGACGATCGTGACGGACGCATCCCTCACGGGATGGGGAGCTCATGCCAACGAGTTGACAGTCAGCGGTCGTTGGTCTCCGTTGGAGTCCAGACTCCATATCAATCTGTTGGAGCTGAGGGCCGTCAGGCTAGCCCTGAAGGCTTTTCTGCCGACTGTGCGAGGGAAGAATGTCCTGATCCTGATGGACAACACGGTGGCCATGCACTACCTCAACAAAAAGGGGGGGGGCAGGGTCACTTCCTCTGTGCAGGGAGGCAATGCAGCTCTGGTTCTGGGCAATCCAGCAGGAAGTTTCGATCTCGGCAGTTCATCTGGCCGGAGACGAAAACGAGACGGCAGACACTCTGAGCAAGCAGAGGGCGATCTCTCACGAGTGGGAGTTGGCTCAGGAGATTCTCCTGGAAATCTTCCCCATGTGGGGGACCCCTCAAGTGGATCTCTTCGCCTCCAGTGTCAACCGGAAGTGCGAGAGGTTCTGCTCGCGGGAATTTCCTCCAAAAGGAGCCTTAGGAGACGCGTTCGTGGTGGAGTGGTCATTCCCACTGCTGTACGAATTTCCTCCAGTCCCCGTCATCCGGCAAGTACTGCGGAGGTTACAGAGGTTCGGTTCCCGGATGATCCTCATTGCTCCGGCGTGGGCCCGGAGGACGTGGTACCCGGACCTTCTCGACTTGTCCATCTGCCCTCCACGTCATCTTCCCTACCGAGACGATCTGCTCTCACGGGAGGGGGGTCAGCTTCTCCATCCAGAGGTCAGGTCCCTCAACCTTCACGCTTGGTTTCTGAAAGTTTGAGGTATAAGGATTGGGACCTCCCTGAAGACGTGATGGAGGTGTTGCTCTCGGCCAGACGGCCAGCAACAAAGTCCCTGTACCGGTGCCGCTGGCGTAAGTTCTGCGACTGGTGCAGGGTTAAGAATGTGGATCCTTTTGCATGTGACATTCCCATGGTTCTGTCGTTTTTGCTTTCTTTGGCCCACAGGTTACTGCAAGTGGGTACCGTTAAAGGTTACCTGGCGGCGCTGTCCATATTTAAGCACTGGTCTGAAGAGTGTTAATTCCTTTAATTTTGCAGTTCCTGAAAGGGCTCACTAATGTGTTCCCTCCGTCACCTTTCCTGGTGCCCGGTTGGGATTTGAACCTTGTTCTCAAGTTTTTGATGGGTGCTCCGTTTGAGCCTTTGCATTCATGCCCTTTGAGATTGTTGACTCTTAAAACTGTATTTTTGGTTGCGGTCACTTCCGCTCGCAGAGTGAGTGAGTTACAGGCACTTTCAGTTAAGCCACCCTTCACTGTGTTTCTTAAGGACAGGGTTGTCCTTGGAGTTCGTCCTTCCTTTCTTCCGAAGGTGGTGTCGGAATTTCATTTAAGCCAGAAGGTTGTTCTTCCGGCGTTTTATCCTCCACATCCTGGTAAGGAAGAGGAGAGGCTCCATAGGCTTGATCCTAGGAGAGCGTTAAGCTTTTATATTTCACGCATTTCCCGAGTCAGAGTGGACGATCAACTCTTCATTGGTTACGCTGGAAAGCGTTTGGGACAAGCTGTGACGAAACAGACTTTGTCTCGCTGGATTATTTTGGCTATCTATGAGTGTTACCGCTTGGCGGGTAAGGACACACCGGTCGGCTTACAGGCCCATTCTACCAGGGGTATGGCTGCCTCTACTGCCCTGCCCAGGGGGGATCCTATTCGTAACATCTGTGATGCAGCCACCTGGGCTTCGGTACATACTTTTGTACGTCTATACTCCCTTGATTCCATCCATGGGCAGGATTTGGCCTTTGGCAAGTCAGTCCGTTACTCCGCAATTTGATTGGGCATTCTAAATTTCTGTTTTCTAAATTCTTTTCCCACCTCCTTGCATTGGTACTGCTTTGGGAGTCTGTCAGACATGGAATACGTCGGAGGACCCAATCCCCTCGAAGAACAAGTTACTCTCTTACCTGGTAACGTTCTTTCGATGGGATGGTCCGACGACGTATTACATATCGCTCCCTCCCTACCTTCGCCGCTACAGAATTTCTTATGCGATTGCAGCTTACGTTTCCGCAAGGCTTTGTGTGTCAGACTGGCAGAAGACTGGTGCCACACGTTCTGCGGGAAAAACCTACAACTGAGGCTACGGACGTCGTGCGTCCTATTTATAACATCCAGTGACGTCGGCCGTCGGAGGAGGTTCTCGAGGGCGGCGTATCGACGTCATCGACGCAGGACGCAGACGCCAAAGATTTTCCGAAGCAGCACAGCTGTGGTGATTACTGTCATAGATATAGAATACATCATCGGACCATCCCATCGAAAGAACGTTACTAGGTAAGAGAGTAACTTTTTCTTCTCACTCTCTCTGTTCACCTGAGCTATTTTCTCTGTGATGTCATCTTCAGTCTTTCTCTTATGTCCACGCATGTGGCTTTCCCCTGTCTTTTAATTGTATTTCATATTGGTATCAAAGTTATAATTGGTTTTGCAACCATCTGGTTTTCAGTAAATACGTTTGCAAGCTATACACAGCAATATAACTGAATAATGTTAAAATATTAGGAGTGTTGGATTAGATTATTGGTATCGCATTACTCCTAGTCCTGCTCTTCCTCTTCAAAGTATGGAGGAAGACCTACCGTCGCCCGACCCCTTGCCGACTCGAAGTTACTCCAGGGCTGAGGAGAAAAGACAGAGCTTGAGACATCCGTGCCAGAGTTGGCGCTGGAGAGAGAGTAACACTGAACAAGTACATGTTATGTTATGTTAAAGGTACTTATATAGCGCACCGTCACCAACGGAATTGGTCCCCAGGCGCTCTTGTGGATCTGTAAACTAGAAGGTGGGATGGGTTAGTAAGGTGAAGAGGGAGTAGGATAGTGAGAGGAGTGGTGTACTGTTGGCAGCTTCAACTCGGTAGACACTGGGTGCTGAGCTTTGGTGCGAGTATTAGATCAGTGTCAGTCAGCGTGTGCTGTTGGTACGGCTTATGTGTTGTTGCGGTGTGGTGAAGTGCGTGCAGCTTATTGTGCGAGAGATGGTGGTGTGAGTTTTTTGAGTGAGATAAGTATGTAGAGAGTGTGAGATTATATTGGTTAGTGGGATATATGACATTTAACATGCTAACATTCACAGTTCTGTCTAAGTGAAGTACTTGTGGATCAACATATTCCATCTAAGTGTGGCACTCGCTAACCTTCACAATAATTATCTGGATATGGATCAGGATAATGTTCTCAATTCTAAGTGTGGCATATGCTAACATTCAAGTTCCATCTAGGTGTGGCAGATGCTAACATTCAAAATCCTATCTAGATATGATGCAGGCGGATGTTGTCAATTCTAAGTGTGGTACATGCTAACATCCAAGTTCCATCTGATATTAATGGAACAGAAAGAGAAAACCAACAAACGAAAAATCACAATGCTCAGTTAATGGAGAGTTATATGCTTAAGTCCCATGTTTAACTATTTAGAGATGTCATTTACACTACACTTTTGAAACTTTGCCGCATAAACTGTCAAATATGTACAAAGCTGGAAGCAGCAACACACCCCCGGTTCTTGAACGCTTAAGCACTGCACCAGATGGATTCAAGAGACTGCTTTCCGGAGAATTCCTAATGTGCAGCACCATTGCACATCACATTTCAAGCAGCTCTGTGATTTTCATTGGATCTTACAAAAAGAAGCAGAAGCAGTGATACCTGGCATACCATTGTGAATTTTTGCAGAAGTATATCACACAGGTGGCTTTGAATGCCTAGAAACCAAACCAAAGCATTTACGGGGCCAGACCAAACCAAACAGCCGAGCTACAGCTGGGCTTCATGGTATTCTACTGGTGCTTCAATATGTTGTTCCTCACAAGCCAACACTTACTGCCTCTGATTCAGCATTCCTCATCGCGCTGAAGGTAAGTCCTGATGGGCTTTTGGAAAGCAGTTCTACATTGTTTTTGAAGTCCGAGCGGAAAGCTCAATCACTCGAGAAATTCCACCTGAATGAATTTGTTAATATGTGCCTCCTTACTGTTGAAGTGTAACATGTTACTGGGAGGGTTTATCACCTCTGCAGTAGGAGCAGGCTTTTGAATACAAAGAATACGAAAATACTTTTGCGAATGGCCACCGCATCGGCGTGTGGTGAAAGAAACCTCAGTGTACCTGCTGCCTCATTGCTGCCCCTCTGATTGGGCAGCCTGTGGCCTACTTCACCATCCAGAAGGCACTGACAGACGTTAGCTGGCCCGTCACAACTAAGGCCCCCATAGTAAGGCCATGTCTGTGCCTGTCAGGGCAGAGAAGGGTTGGGAGGGCCCCCTCCTTCTGCCACCCACAAACTAAGAAGAAGCCTCCAGATGTAGCTGGCTCCTGCACTCCCTTGCTCTCTTCATAACGGCAAGTGAGAGATCCTCCTCCTCTAACAGACTCTGAACCAAAAACAAACTGTGCCTACTTTCACTCTTCTTTCTTTGACTCACCTTTTCTACCTCTTCTGCATTGCATTTTGTGCTCCTGTTTGATCTTAGAATTTGGGTGTGTGCTTCTAACATCTTGCACCCTACTGCTGCATTGTGTTTTGTGCTTCCCTTGTAACTGCTAGGTCACCTGGTGAGTTTGGGCTTGGACGGTGCAGTGCAACCACTCCTCCATCCTCATCTATCCTCTGCCACCCTGATGTCACTCACCATATCTCTGATCTTCTCTAACTGCTACACTATCCCCTTTCTTATGAAGTCTTGGGGGAATAAAGCACAAAAAAGACATCCTGACTGCCAACCCTGCCCTGCCCATCGCAGCCACCTATGTCAGTGCAGCTTTCAGACAGGTCTTCACCAATATCCTCTTCCCTGTATTCTCCCCAGATCTATGGACCCCTCATCACATCCTCTCCCATTAATGGTGGCAACAAGTGGGAAGTCCTGTTGGCCATCTTCTCATCCACTCGCTGTATCATTAATGTCTACCACACTGGCAGTAACTTCATTTCGAGTCCTCAACCCAACATCCTTCTCTTCGACTGGTGCCTGCTGTCCCTCATTTACTTCCTTCCCTCGACTGCCTCTCCACCAACTACCCTTTCTGTCCCTCCCCCTCTTACTGGTGTACCACACCCCAGTTCTCCTCCTCAGACAACCTTCAAAGGCGGAGATCTCCTTCACGTGGCCACACTTAACGCCCGCTCAGCCAACAAACACTCCACGACATCTGCCTCCTTCTTGAAGACATTGACCTGGACATTCTCGCACTTACTGAGACATGGTTCAATGCCAGCTCAGTCACTGCTTTTGACTCCCTTCTCCCCAATGGCTATAAGATAATTTCCAAGCCATGACCTAACTGTGCTGGCTGTGGGTTGCCTTAATCATCCCTGAGTGGGTTTGTTCCTTCCTCCCTCATACACACCCAGCCTTACTCCTCCTTTGAGAGCCTGGTTTTCAAGTTGGTCATCTCTCGTCCTCTCTGACCATTGCCATGATCTGCAGGCCCCCTGGCGCTACCACCCTGTCCCTCTCTGAATGGGCTGATTTCTGCTCCTCTTTCCTTACAACCTTCTCTATAGTCCTCCTCCTGGGTGACTTCAACATCCACTTGGACTCTGCTATCACAGCATCCACTCTCTTCCTTGACCTCTGTACCCCGCTCTCCCTATCCATTCTCCATTCTGATCCTACCTACACGGCAGGACACGCTCTTGACGCCTTCATCCACTCTGATCTTTCGCTCTCCTCTGCCCCACAACACCTCTCTCCTGGTCAGACCACTCTCTCCTCTCCTCTTACCTTGTTCCACTCGGCCGTCTGACCGCACCTCCTGCAGCACTGCCAACCTCATTCACGAACATCCGTCTAATGAAACGAGTGTCAGCTGCTGCCTTCACATCCACCTTCACCCCTCTGCCCCCACCCCAGACTCTACCTCTGTCTCTGCTCTCAGCAACCTCCATCAGGCCATTACTAACACTAGACATTCTTTCCTCAGTTATGAGGATCTGCCCGGAACCTGTCTCCAAGCATAACACCTGGTACAACTCCAAACTGGCAGCCCTGAAACGCAAGTGCAGAGCTACTGAAACAGAAGTGGCAAACCTCAGGCTCACCCTCTGACAGACTGACCTGTCGACTGCTCCAAAGGCAATACAGACTCTTCATCCGTGCCAAGAAAAGGGCCCACATCCAGGCACGGGTATCGGGTGCAACCAACAACATGGCTGAACTATTTAAAATCTGCAAGGAACTAGCCAACTCTTCGCAGTCTCCTCTGCCCCTCTTCCCTCATGGGCCCATGGCAAAGCACTGGCCACGCACTTCACCAATAAAACGCTGGACATCCTAAGTACTCTTGCTACCCGCTCCCCCAACCCCTCCCACACTCCCTTGCCTCCTGTGGCCTCCCACTGTCCTCCTTCCCCTCTCTCCTCCTTCTCCCCTGTCGCACCTGATGAGGTCACCAGAGTTGTCCGCTCTATGAAGGTCTCATCCAAACAGCTTTCCCCTTGCTCCTCCAGAACCATCAAGGACAACATTGGCTCTCTTGCCCCTGCACTTGCTGATTCCTGCAACCACTGTTTTGCTACTGGTTCTTGCCCCTCCAGCCTCAAACACTCCCTTGTGCGTCCCCTCGTGAAAAAATCCTTCAGCAGACCCTACCTGTCCAGCCAACTACAGCCCGATTTCTATCACCCCCTTCCTTGGGAAATTCCTGGAGAAGCTGGCCTTCCTCCAACTTACTTCACACACTGAACTTATTGGCGGTCTCCACGACCATCAGTCTGGATTCCGAGCATCCAGAGGCACAAAACTGCTCTTCTGAACAACCGTGAAGAACTGCTCTCATCTCTGGACTTTAACTCTCCAGCTGTCCTCATTCTTCTTGATCTCTTCTCTGCCTTTGACATGGTCAGCCACTCCATCCTCATAAAACGTCCTGGGTATCTCGGAGAGGGCACTGGATTGTCTGACCTCCTTTGTAACTGACCGCTCATCCCAGGTTATTCTGTGCACCTTATCCTCACCAACCTCTCCCCCGGGCTCTTTAACACTTACCTTCCTCAGCTGGCACCCCCCATTCCTTCCTTCGCCCCTCCACCCCCAACTTCCAGTGTTACGCAGATGAGACACAACTCTTTTTCAAACTTCCTTCAGACCCTCTTGCATCTTCAACCTGGACTGCCTATCTGCCATCCAGTCTGGTGCACTTCCAACAATCTCTGCCTCAATGCCAGCAAGACTGCGACCCTTCCAATTGGAACCCCTGCTCCCTCTTTCTTCCCCTCACTCTGGCCATCCACTGTGGGCTCTCCCCCTTCTCCTTCATCGGAAGCCAGAAACATTCATCTTTGACTCCTCTTTCCTTCCTCCCTCACAATCGGTACATTGCCAAGAAGTCCAACTTTCAACTCTTCCTTCTCAAAGGAATTCTCCCTTTTCTCACTTTCCCCCAGAAGCTCAATGTTACCAGAGCTCTGGTTCTCTCTAAGCTAGATTACTGCAATAACCTTCTCTTGATTCCACCCTCTTCCTCTCTACGACCCCTCCAGCTAATCCAGAATAGGGCAGCAAGACTTATCCTTGGCCTCAAGCCTAGGGACTGCACCTCTCCTACCCTAAAGTCTCTTCACTGGCTCCCGGTTGCTGCAAGGATCAAGTTCAGATCCCTCTGCGTCATCCACAGGGCTATCTGGGGACAGGGACCACGCTATCTGCCACTTGCTCTTAGTAAATACTCTCCCTCTAGACCTCTGTTTCTCTGGTACCAACCTGTCTGTGTGTGTGTGTGCGTGCGTGTGTATGTTAAGCGTTTTGCTAAACAGAGGGCCGGAGGCCAATCCCTTTTCTCAGCTGCCTCCCTCTTATGGAACAGCCTCCCCCTTCCTCTTCATCTTGAGCCGGACCTTCTCAAATTCCGGAAATTCCTGAACCATTTCCTACACATCCCCTTTCTCCCTTCTTACTTCCACTGCTAATCTCATGGTTGCTGTGATTGGTATCCAGGGCCCTTATGTGTTTTTTTCGTGGCCCTGGCCTCCCACACCCAATCGCCCTCAGCCTCTGCCTACACCCAGCACTTGCCTTTGCACTTACTGGCCTTCGCTACTGTAGGCCTGCACTTATCCATTTATTTTTTACAGATGAAAGTTCCCTGGCACTTTCTACTCTGGGCACTTACACCTGCTGCTCACACACGAGCACGGGCACCCCATCACTTACCCCCCTCTTCCTCTTCTCTCTCTGCCCTTGCACCCTCTGAATGCTCACAAGGCCTAATAGGTTCTTCTTTATCTTCCAGTGTATTGTTTACCAACCCAAGTTCCCTCCCTGTTGCCTAGTGGGTGCTTTGAAACACAATGTACTTGTACAAGCGCCTAACAAATTCACAATAAATAAATGTGTGAAGGTAGTACACTTCCCGAGCAGGAACTCCTTTTCTTTTTTTTCCACCAATTACTCTCCCCTTTACCTGGAGTATAATACCCCCATGTCCCAGCATGCAATAGTTTCTCTCAATCCTACTAATATGCCAAGACACATTCCATCCCCTTTGGAAGGGAGAGGTACAGTGACGAGAAAAAGCAGGTCTAGGAGTAATGACGATTACCCAGAAGTGAACAATTCATTACCCCCACGTCCTTCTTCCTCATCCCATTATGTACTTTTGAGGCATACCTAAGGAACAGGGCAAGAAATCAGACTCTGTCAGGACTGTATCCTGTGCACACACCCCAACGGCATTTATTTCAGGTATAGCAAACAACCACCTTATGAAACACCTGCACTGAGAACATGTCTGTCAAATGAGCTTTCCCTGCCAGTCCGCCAATTCAAACGATAATTCTTTGTCAATTGGTTACGGTCTGCTCAGCTAGCAGCCCTACAGATGTCCTGCAAGTCGACTCCTCTGGCTCCAGCTCATGGCGCCAACATACTACTGATAGATCGTTCCTGGACATCTTCCAGCAGAGAGAGTCCAGCGCTGTCGTATGCAATCCTTATTGCCTTGTTTATCTGCTAATGGATGGGATTTTGGCTTCCCTACAAGGGTTGGCTCTACCAAACGTGATGAACAGGCTATCAGACTTACGACCCTGAGCCGTTTTGTCCAAATACATAAGCACTGAGCGTTTCACATCCAAAGCATGCTAACAAGCCTCCTTGTTGAAGAAAGATTCTGGAAAAAGGATGGCAGAACAATGTTGTGGGTCATATGGAACTTTGACACTACCTTCATCCGAAAGGCCGGGTCATATCTAAAATATGGTGCCTTCTCCAGAACCACCAAGTGGGGAGTGTAGGGAGGTAAGCCTTCTCTGCAACAACCTTCCTATGGTTGACCCAAGTATGACCTCACCGGGAGAGACACCCTGTTTTGGGGACAAGGACTCCCGTTCCTGTGAGGAACTCCCTAGAGAACATTTCAGCAGCATCTCTTCAAACCCATCCAATAAAAAATTCTATGAGGAAAATGCCAGCATGTTTAATTGTCAGTAGGTAACTGACTATTCTCTGAAATGAAAAATCACCTTTTACTGGGACAAGGAGGATGACCTGCAGGGGAGAAGAGAAGCTGCTAAAGAAGGAGCGAAAGGAATACAGTACTGCGCTGGGAAGTCCCATGGCCACGTAATATACGAGAGGGAAAGAGACTGGAGACAGAGGAAGGAAGCCCACAAGTTACGAATTGTCTCGCTTGCTAATATTGAGGAGAGGCTGGATGTGCTGTGTCTTGTTGCTGTGAGAAGGCAGGAAGCAGAGGTAGATGCACAGCGTCTTGGAGCCACGAAAGAGAAACAACCCAAGTCTGATGCATATGAGAGAGAGAGAGAGAGAGAGAGAGATAGAGAGAGAGAGAGAGTGAGAGAGAGAGAAAAAAACCTCTGCTGGAACCCGGGGTCCCAAAAACAACATTGATACCACTCTGCTACAGTAAACACAGAACCAATTAGTAGCTCAAATATCGAAGAGCCAGTTTATGCTACGGCATGAATAAAAAGCAACCGAAGGAACATGAGAGGTCAACCTGACAAACCGGAGAGAAGAACTTGCACGAATAACAAACCCAGTGATGTTATTCCTAACAACTGCTGGAATCAGGGAAAACGGGAGACCCGGGAGATGGGAATGCTCATCCCAGTCAAGACAAAGTATTGACACATGGAGAATTGAATGCAAATCATCATGGGAATGCTCATACTCATCCCAGTCAAAATAAAATATTGACAAATAGAGGATTGAATGAATTATTGGAGTGTTCATACTTGTCCCAGTCATGGTTAAGAAATTAGCATACTGTAGTATAGACGAGTGAATGAGAATCAATACTGGAATGTTCATACTAGTATCCAACACAATTAAGAAAGTCTAATTAAAAAGGAGAAACATAATAGAAAACAAAAGCCTGAAGATAAGTTTGGAACAGAGAAGATTCGTCTCAGAGAGAACCAAAAGACTAAACTGTGCAACGATCACAAGAGAGTCAGAGGGGAGATTTATATGTATTGGATAACTTCAATGTGGAAAGAAAGAACAGCTATTTGTAAAACAGTTAAAAAAAGAGAACAAGAAAGGAACAGAAATATGTTACCAAAGAGAGAAGAAACAAAAGTCCAATAACACATTAAATGAACTGCACAAGTTGATAAAAACAGTCACCAGAGACTACTTGAAGATAGTTTATTAAACTGAACTTTGTGAGAAGCAAATCCTCAGGAGAAGGAAGATATTCTCCTGTCTTTAGTTATGAATATAGTGGTAGGGTCAGAAAGGGTTAGTTCACATGGTAGACAGATTATGTTATGGTAGGGAAGCCTCATAGCATAGGGATAGGTAGGCATTTATCCTTTTATCGAATAAATACTTCAGTGAAATGGAATATTGGAGTCAGCGTCCTTCTTCGGACGCTCCACAGGAGGCATACACAAAATGGTTCCTTCTCCCCAGCCTCCTAGACGATGTGATGGCCACAAAAATCACTGCTTTAAATATCAAAGATTTAGGTCAATGCTCTCAGTGGGCTCAAAAGGAGACTCATGCGGTGCCCACAAGTCCCAGCCAGCCAGGCCGACCCAGGCTTGAAATTTCCAAAAGTAACTTAATAACCAGATTCTCATTATCGGGTTCTGTAGCCCAATGATCTCTGTTCACCCAGATGGACGCTGAGGCAGGTCAGAAGCTAGGCACAGACTCTGGTCTGTCATATTCAATTGCTTTATTGAATAAACGTGCAAAACTCCTAATTTTCCCTCCGCTAACGTTGTTCCCTACCTCACTAAACTAACGAATGTGCTTGTCAGTCATCTGTAATGGTCCAAAAGTAACAACTTTCCACAGACCAAAAACAAACCTATGCTGACCCTATGATTATATATAATAATATAAAGCACAGGACAATTACTCCCTTCTCTTGTGACTTGGCTCTTCACCATTTTCAGTACAGTATTGAATCTTTAAGTAGTTCTTAATAACTACTCATATCAAGTTTCATAGTTCCCATGATGGATTTGTACATGCTTCACTTGTCCTTTCTCTTGAGTTGTTCCTTTTCTCCCCTTTAGCTTCCTCTTGTTTTGTCCCTTGGTTTTCTATACTTTTCTTACTACTCTGAATGGTCGGAAATGAGAGGCAGACACAAAGTTGTAAAATGTTCAACATCATATATGTTTATTGAAATGAAAAGGGGTTAGATGAAGGCCTTTCTATACCTATCCAAAAGAGTTTCCCAACCTAGGAAACTAAAACTTAAGATCAGTCTGTGTCTCCTCGAAAAGTATACTAAGCATTCTTGTGTCCAAAAGGTATCTGACCCTCACACCATAAATGAAAAACTAGAAGTGTCGGGTGAGTGTTTCTTTTTGATTGAATAAAAAGTGTACAAAAGCCAAATAAGAAAATCCAACAAGTAGTCTCTTCATCCTGGAGTACTGTGGGTAGGATAGCGAGAGTGTCTCTCTGTCAATGAGCCTTTAAGAAAATATCTCTTCCTTAATTAGTTTTTCTTCCGAATGGCAAAAAGATACCTCAATGAGCTTTTTAAGAGTAGATGAAATATCTTTCTTAAAGAGTTTTCTTTAAGGATCTTTTCTTCTTCAATATAGTTTTTAAACTCCTGGTATACTCTGCTGCCAGGAATTTCCCAAAAGGACTGACTGCCTGATGGTTCCTTTCACCAGGATTGTCTACAATGTTCACTTTCCTTCTTCCCCTTTTGGTTCTTGCAGATCCCCTTGGTGTGCTCCCCTGCTTGCTATCCCTTCCCAAAAGGATTCTCTGCCTGATGGTTACTTTCACCAGGACTCTATATGTTCACTTTCCTTCTTAGTATAAAACAGTAATTCCTCTTCACTGCTTACACCTCTTTAGCTTCAGTTAGCTTCAGTTACTACTTGTTCCAACTTCCTCCCCATATTGACATCTCATTTATGGATAGGGGCTCCCTTCGTTAGTACTCTTTAGCTTGTGGCAATGCTTATTCCAATCTTTTCCAAACTTACCTATCATATAAGGAGACTTGTACAAATATTGATCTTCAGCTTCCTAGTTAATGTTTAAATTAAAACGCTTTAGCGTGTGGCAATGCTTGACCAAATTTTCCCCAAATTGACCTCTCACATAAGGAGACTTGTACAAACTTTGACTTTCAACTTCCTCCTTAATGTTTATCTGCTGCAGATAACATTTCTCCATCATGGGGTCTGGCATAGATTCACATGCTCATGAATATTCCCCGTCGTCAGGCTGGGAATCCTCGGTAAAGAAAAAAATCATTATCAGTTTTGTTTCTGATCTGTCTTTCTTAGTGGTAACCAATCACTGGTCTCTGGGTCATACTGCCTCCAGCCAATGACTGCCCTCTCCCTAAGCCCCTCCCCTGGCAGCCATCCTCAGATTTTTACTGCACGTTCAAGTGTTGGGAGTCCTCGTGCTATAGCTCTCGAGCTTTTACTGCGTTTTGCGGATTTTCAAAGAGATTTTATCTCATTTTTCAGTCAATCGAGCCGCAAGCTCCACTGTTTCTACTTCCGATTAACGGGGACCCGTTTCGGATTTTCTCTACGCCCCTTAAGGGCGATTTTTCGTCAAGTTTCTTTTCTCGGAGGCTTCCGGAAGATCTTTGCGGCCTACCCGCGTTGACCTGGCCCAGGAAAAAGGAAACACGACGCCCGAACCCAAGCTCTTCAGGAGCTGCTCTGGATGTGGACTACAGAATGTCTTCAAGGAGGATGAACATTCTAGATGTCTCTACTGCCTTCATGAAGATAAAACGCACGTGGAGAAGGACTGTGCGTTTTGCAAGAACATGTCCGAGCGGACGATGAGGGATCGTTTTGCCCGCCTCACCAACTGGCTGGAGGGGAAGAGCCAGCAGCGGTGAGAAAAAGAAGTCAGAGCGGTCTTCTAAGTCCTTTGAGGGCGCTCTGGCGATGGGGGCCCAACAAAAGGCTAAGCACAGCGAGTCCTCAGGCACCGCGAGCGCCGAAAGGTCGGTCCATTTCGGCTTCCAGGCAGGGCGCTATTTCACCAACGCCATCAACCACGAGCCAACGCTCGGGCTTGGGAAAGAGGAAGTTGGAGAATCCGGGTAAGCTTCTGGAGAAGCCCCGGTCGATCCCGACGACGGCCGAGGGGGAGCGAGGCGGTGACCCTACCCCCAAGGTGAAGACCTCAAGTGCCTCCAAGGTTGTGAAGGCCTTGATTCACCCGGCTAAGGCCTCTATCGAGGAAGTTGTGGCGGCTATCGTGAAGCCTGTGGAGGCTACCCCAATGGAGGCGACCTCGGGACCTAGAGTTTCCCTGCCACCGCAGAGGGAATCTTCTTTTCAGCCCATCGATAAGACCCCCGTGAAAACCCTGGTGGGAAAAGAGTGGGGGGGGGCCGGTGGCCATCACGGACACGGATACAGCCTCTGAGGAGGAGCTGGCCAGAAAGGAGTTGGAGGAGGTCCGGTCCCATGGGAAGGATCCCGAAGAGGTGGACGAGGAAAGTGACGGCAGTGGTGACGAGGAACACGTGGAGGCGGAGGATTCCACTCTCCAACCGTTGCGCCCGTCGCAACCTGTCCATGGGCCTCAAGACAACTCAGGGTCAATCTTGATGGCGATCCAGGCCTTGTCTACGGAGATAAGGATAAGGTTGCCCTTACCACCATCTGACGACTCAGCGGAGCCTGGACCGTCAGGGAGCCTTCCAGGTAAGCAGAGAAGAATTCATCCACCCCCTCCTCTCCAGCACTCTCGGCATGCACAGCCTTCTTCCCCGTCTCCGGAGCTGAGGGATGCTACGGGAACAGAGACAGCCACGACGGGGACGGATGACGACGGTGGTGACGATGGGATGGACCTTCCATCACCAGCTGCCCGGGCCTCCCCGCCTGACGAGATTGGCTCGTTCCATGCCATGATCGCCAGGGCATCCGAGCTCTTCCAGCTCTGCCCCGTGGAAGAGAAGGAAGGAAGGGTTCCTCTACCAACGACGGGAGGCCAAAAGGAAGACGGTCCTCTCAGTCCCGTTGCTCGACGACATCTGGGACGAGGGGCTGTTGCTCCTGAAGAATCAGTCCACAGCCCCTGCCAAGAGAGACTGGTACGAGAAGTACCGGGTTCCGGATTCCGCCCCCATGTGTCTTAGGGCACAGCCTACCCCGGATTCGGTTGTCTCTGCGACAGCCAAGAAGGTGGTGGCGGGGGCGTCAACTTCGACATCTCTGCCGGACGGCGAAGCGAAAAGACTAGACGCCATGGGATGACGAGTCATCTCGTCGGCGACGACTACCATTAAAGCGGCCAACGCCCTTGCGATTGTGGCCCGCTACGACAGGGAGCTATGGTTTAAAATCGCTCCCCTGCTGGATTTCCTCCCAGACGACAAGAGGGTTGAGGCCCTAGAGATTCTACAGGAGGGAGAGGTGGCGTCGGACTACGCCATAACGGTGGCCACGGACATTGCAGACACCGGCTTCCGCCAGATGGGCAACAGCGTTTGCCTTCGCCGGCGCGGTTGGCTCAAGGCCACCGATTTCCGTCAAGACGTGCAGACCAGGGTCCTGGACATGCCCTTTGATGGGAACAACCTGTTGGGCAAGGCAGTGGACGAGTCGCTGCAAGCCATCAAGGCCGACACGGAGACGGCTCGTGCCTTAGGCGTTCTCCAGCAACGACGGCCGCCCTTTCGGGGTTCAGGAGGCAAGCAAGGTGCCTACAAGGGATTTGGCGGCAGCTCCTCGACGTACCGCCAGGCGGCTCGCTCCTCGTCGCAGGAGGCCTACAGAGGACGCAGCAAGCAAGGAGGATCTCGTAGTCGTCGCCAAGGAGGTCAGGGCGGCAAGGCCGCTGCCAAGCAGGATTGAACCGGCCGTGGTGTCGGGCCCCCACCTGAGCACCCCGGTGGGAGGCCGGCTGGCGAACTTTGTCGGCGTGTGGGAGTCCATTTCCACCGACCGTTGGGTGCTGGATGCGCTGGCCCGCGGGCACACACTGGAATTCCTAAGAAGGTGTCCCCGCATTCCACCTGTGGCCAGAAAGGAAAACCACGTCCCGCAACTGCTACTGGAGGTACGAGCAATGCTAAAGAAAGGCGCCATCGAACTCATCCCAAAGAGGCTACGGGGCTCCGGAGTGTACTCTCGGTACTTCCTCGTAAGGAAAAAGACCTGCGGTTAGCGACCCATCCTGGACCTTCATCGTCTAAACAAGTACATCAGGGCCCAGAAGTTACAGATGGTTACCCTCCAGCACGTCCTGGGTCAACTGGAGGAAGGCGACTTCCTATTGTCGCTGGTCTTGGAGGAGGCCTACTTTCACATCCCCATCTTGAAAAAAACATCTGAAATTTCTGTGATTCGTAGTCCAAGGACGACACTACCAGTTCAAGGCCCTTCCCTTCGGACTGAAGTCAGCGCCCAGGGTGTTCACCAAGTGCCTGGCACCAGTGGCGGCGCGGCTGCGCCAACAGGGGATCCACGTCCACCCTTACCTGGAAGACTGGCTCATCCGGGCAGAGTCAAGGGAGCTCGCCGTCAAACACACAAGGAAGACCGTCCAACTGCTCATGGATCTAGGATTTTCGATCAACTTCAAGAAATCACACCTAGTACCGTCGCAAGCCGCCCTGTTTCTGGGAGCCAAGCTTGACACAGTGGCGCAACTAGCTTCTCCATCGGAGGAGAGGACGAAGGCCATCCTAGGCAAGGTGCAAAGGCTGTCGACCATGGACGTGGCCAAGGTGAGGTCCGTCAAGTCCCTGCTCGGTATGATGTCCTCCTGCATTTACCTTGTGCGCCTTTGCAGACTACGGATGCGACCGCTGCCGGAATTCCTCGACGCCCGTTGGATGCAAGCGAGGGGCAGCTTCGAAGACAGGATCTCGCTCAACGAGACCTATCAGCAAGCGATCCGGTGGTGGGGCACCCGCGCGCATCTGACGGCGGGTATGGACTTCCAGACCCCAGCCCATCAGGAGACGGTGATAACGGATGCCTCCCTGGAGGGATGGGGGCTCATTCCGGAGACCTCCACGCAAGAGGCCTTTGGCAGCCGGAGGAGAAGTCACTTCACATCAACGTCCTGGAGCTCCGAGCCGTGTTCTGGGCCCTCAGGTCGTTCCTTCCGTCCCTCAAGGGAAAGGTGGTGAGGATCTTCACCGACAACACCACAACGATGTTTTACATCCGGAAGCAGGGAGGCACCAGGTCCCCAGCCCTATCCAAGGAGGCCCAGGATCTGTGGCATTGGGCCGTCGCCCAAGGGATGTTTCTGGTACCCTTCAACCTGGCAGGAATAGCTGCGCTCGTGCCATGATTGGGAGCTGCGGCAGGATCAAGTGGATCTCCTATTCCGACGATGGTGTAATCCCCAGATCGACCTGTTTGCGACGGCGGCGAACAACAAGTGCCAGAGGTTCGCCAGCAGGTTTCCCTAGCCGGGGAGCATGGGCGATGCCTTCTCGTTCCCCTGGGACGGCCTGTTCCTGTATGCATTCCCTCCGTTGCCGTTGCTGCTGCGACTCATCAACCAACTCAAACGGTCCCGGTGCAGGATGATCCTCGTTGCACCGGCGTGGCCGTGGCAAATCTGGTTCCCGGATCTTCTGGACATGTCAGCGTCCCCCCCAGTCAAACTGCCGACAGATGCAGATCTCCTAATTGGAGAAGGAGGCACCATTCTCCACCATGACCAAGCGTCGCTGAACTTGCAGTCCTGGCTCCTGCAGCGCTAGAGTTTGGAGGGTACGGTATCCCGGCGGACTGCAAGGAGGTACTTGCAAAGGCCAGGGCGCCCTCGACTCTCAAATGTTGTGGACACAAATGGAAGAGGTTCTCTGTCTGGTGCCGTGCACAGAAGATTAACCCTCTGCGGATTACGGCCCCTCAGGTGCTGCCGTACCTAGTGTCGCTGGCCAAGGCGAGGCTGGCGCACGCCTCCATCAAGATCCATCTAGCGGCGATCTCCCGCTACTCCAGGACCCCGGGGCGATCTTCCCTCTGGTCCCATCGCCTGGTGAAAGAGTTTATGAAGGGACTGTTCCGGTCAATCCCGCTGGTGAAGGCTCCGGCCCCGGCGTGGGAGCTCAACGTGGTGCTGTCCAGGCTCATGGGGCCGCCATTCGAGTCTCTGCATTCGGTACCATTGAAGTTCCTGTCGTGGAAGACAGCGTTTCTTGTGGCCATCACCTTCGCACGACGAGTGGAAGAGATCCAGGCCCTCTCCTGTAAACCTCCATACTTGACTTTTCATGATATGAGGGTGGTGCTGAGGACAGACCCCTCCTTCATGCCCAAGGTGCCGTCGGACTTCCATCTCAACGAGCCCTTGGTGTCGCCACTTTTCTTCCCGTCGCCTTCGTCGCCGGCCAAGAGGACTTTGCACTCACTGGATGTAGCTAGAGGGCTGAAGTTCTACGTGGACCGCACAAAGAGTTTTCGGAAGACATCACAGATTTTTGTGAACTTTGGACCTGTGAACGAAGGGAAGGCCCTCTCGAAGGCTTCCATTTCCAGATGGCTCTCCGGCTGCATCATGCACTGTCACCGGTTGGAAAACCGACCATTGCCCGGCCGTCCGATAACCCATTCGACCTGAGCAGTCGCTGCTACTACGGCGTTCCTATCTGGTGTGCCCCTGCTGGACATCTGCAGGGCTGCTACGTGGAGGTCGACGCACACCTTCACGAGATTCTACTGCGTCGACCGGGATTCCAGGGAGGAGTCCAGGATCGGCTAAGCAGTGCTGCGCAACCTGTTAGCCTGAAGGTGGGCCTGATGAGGAGGTAAGAGTTGCTTAATGTTGAGTTTATGTAATGCTTAATGTTGAGCCTTGCCACCTCCCGTGGTTGTGCATGTGTTACTGCTATGTATTCTTTATTCATGAGCATGTGAATCCATGCCAGACCCCATGCTGGAGAAGGAACAAGTTACTTACCTGTAACTGTTGTTCTCCCGCATGGGTCTAGCATGGATTCACATGCGAACCCTCCCTCCTACCCCTCTGCGGCTCTTCACTTGGTCATACTGCCACTTTACGTGCTACCAAATCTGAGGATGGCTGCCAGGGGAGAGGCTTATGGAGAAGGCAGTCATTGGCTGGGGGCAGTATGACCCAGAGACTGGTACTGAAACTGGTACAGAAACGAAACTGATACTGATTTTTTCTTTACTGATGATTCCCAGCCTGACGACGGGGAATATTTATGAGCATGTGAATCCATGCCAGACCCATACTCCAGCCTTACCCATATGGCTCTCTCTCACATGATGATTTGTATAAGTTCTGTCTCTTCAATTTACTTGCTCTGTATTCAAAAGAATAATTTATTTGTCCATATGCCTGTCCACATGCCCTGAGTCCCCCAGCACCTTTGGGCAGACTCGCTGGTATTCATTGGCGGCTTTGGACCGTAGAACGCTGCTACAGCGAAGCAGAAACTCCTAGAGGGATTCCACAGCTTTGCTGACCCTCATTCGGTACCAGCATCTGCTCCATGTTTGTGTGTCGGTGAAAGTGAAGGGTTTTCACTGGGCCACGCTTACACCAGCTTTGCCGTTGCTGTTGCACTTCCAGCGGTCCCTCTGAAGCATCTGCAGCACCTCTTCGGTCTCACAACTCTCAGGGTAGGAGGGGCTTCCAAATGGATGGTTGTGTCTGCTTCGCCCAGTACAATTCACGTTTTCACGTCTGCCTCTGCTGCCTGTGCCGCTTCCCGCCCGGCTCGCACTGCAGCTAGCTTCTCACTTGCAGAGGTTTGAATGTTCCATGCAGCTGAGCTCTCAACTACTCTGCACATTTAGAATGATGTTTCCTTCATTCCTCATCAACTTCTTCCTATTTTTCCTCGTCTCAGTACTTGAGGCTTTATGGGATTTGAAGTCCATAGGCGTTTTAGGCTCCTTAAGATTGTATAGTTTCAAATCTTTATGAAAATGAAGACAATTGGAAATAAGATATTTTAAATGTGTTTCATGTACATATGAGGTGTGATTGATATCCTGCCTAGGGTGTCTGGTAAGAGATGGTCTTTGGTTTTTACCCCCTGGAAGGATTGGTAAAATAACAACATGCGATCAGGAATCTCGAAATGATAGGGTCTACTCTTACTGCTGTCCGTTTTTTCTCATACTTTTGGGACATTCTGTCCTTCGAGGCGGGACCGTAGCACTATGAAGCATCAAAAAACGAGGTCATTATTTTCTTTTTTTCCTCTTGTCCTTCATCTTCCTGCTCCGGTTCCACGATCGTCTTCTCTGTCTATGCCAGAGCATCAGGGATTCATGTCCTGTTCTTTGTGCGAACGCCCTTTCAAGACGGCAGATCCCCATTCTCTCGGTCTGGAGTGCTTGGGCCCGGAACATCGGTGGGTCTCTTGTCTCTACTGCGACTCTCTCTCCGTCTGTGCACTCCAGTGTAGGCTCGTTAGCTGGGAGGAGGTGTTCCAACAGCTTCCTCCTCCACATTTACAACAGTTTGACGAAAAAAGGAAGCACCCGGTAAGTTCTTTCCTTTTTAAGGCACCACGTCCAGGGGATTCCTTCCTGGGATCTTCTGGTTCCGGGAGTGGTCCAAGTGGCTCTGGTACCAGGGCTCTCCCTGAGGTGTCCCGAAAGGGCTCCAATCTGGATTCCAGACTTTTCTCTGAGGCTCTCTGTCAAGGGACTAAAACAGCCGGGTTTTCCACTGAGGATCCCCATCTGGGGACTAAGGTTAAGCCCAAAGTTTCTGGGGCTACTTCAAACCAGGGTTATTCCTGAGGTTTCCCAGTCTGGGACTAAACGTACCAAGCCTAGTCTCGAAGTTTCCTGTTAAGTGACTAAAAATACCTGGGTCCCTTCCGAGGATTCCCAAATGGGGGCTATAATCAAAACCAGCAGGATCGAGGTGTCCCATTTAGGGACTCTGGCTACCGGGTGTGACTCTAAGCTTTCCCACAAGCAATCTTGTGGTCATACCGGTCCTGCTGAGTGGGCAAAGAAGGAGGGCAATGGCTCAAAGTCTTGTAGCACTGGTCTTGCTGAGTCTCCCTCAGAGGGCTAATACTTCTGCTGAGACTAAAGGGGCTGAAAAGCGTTTCAGATCTTCTAGTATCTGAAACGCTGAGGTTCCCTGTCAGAGGGCTAAAATTGATTCCAAAGCCCCTACATTTCCTGTGGTGACAATGGCCGCACAAAAACCTGTGCCGCAGATCACTTCAGGCATTGACAAAATGGACGGCGCAACCCACACGGCCTGAAGTGGCCATTTTGACAAGCTCCTCCAAACCAACGTTCTCAACAGCTGGGACAGAAGGGCCTACTTTTGGGGCCGAGCAGCATTTCCCATGAAACATGGATAATCAAAACTCTTTTTGCCCGCTAACTGAGTGGCATGCAAGGGTTCCTCTGCCACACACGGTCTAGCTTCCTCCTACATCCGCTCCTTTAGTTTTATGTGGATCCAGCTGGAGGAGGGGCGATCTTGGCAACTGGCCTCAATGTAATCTTGGGTATGCCCCTCTAGAGAGGCCTCTACCTACTCCTCTACCTAGACCTTCCTCTGAGGATGCATTCTTTGGCAGATTTCAGACTCGAATACACTCAGACCTGATGAAGGCTTACTTTAAGGATCTGTTCAAAGAAATATATCTTAAGCCTTTCGAGCCACAGCATGCTCCTCCTCAACAGGTTCCGGTAGTGTTTCCTCCACTTCCAGTGGGGTCCCCTCCTACACTGCCACCATTGCCTCTGCTTTCACCAGGTCTTATGACGCACAGGCCTCCATACACTAAACATTCCCAACCTTTTCTGCTATTCAGGATTTGCAGTCGCAGGCCTTCACTGTCAATTTGTGGTTCGCTGGTTCGGCTTACAATCAGCCACCTGAGTCTTTACCAAAATGTTGGCTCCAATCATGGGAAACCTTCATGCAGAAGGGTTAAAAGTGTACCCATATCTGAATGATCTTCTGATTCAGATGTTCTCAGCCATTGAGGTTGGAGAAGGCAGTAGGCAGAGCCTGCTCTTTACTCACCAGTCATGGGTTCCTGATCAACTACAGAAAGACCTGTCTCTGTCCATCCCAGGATCTGATTCAAACCAGAGGACACTTTCAGACCAACTTGGGTTGAGTGTTTGTTCCAGAAGACAGGACGATCAGGCAGGAGGTGGCAGCTCTGTGCCAGCTGAGGATGGCTTCAGCCAGGCGATGTCTGAGGATCCAGGGACTAGTGATTGCAACAGCCTTTGTGATTCCAAGGGCAAGGCTGCATTTTTACCCGCTCCTATGGCTTCCTGACTCCCTTTGGCAACTGGTCTCTAAGGACTTTGAGAAGATCTTTAATTTTTCTCCTGCAGTAGTGAAAATCCTACAATGGTGGCTGAAGCTAGATAGAAAGGGAGTTACCTTGGATCCACCATTAGCTACAGTTATCTCCATCGACGCCAGCGCTCGCGGTTTGGAGTGGCCGTCCTTAGAAGTACAGCGACACAAAGAGGTAGAGGGTGGTTGTAAGGAGTCTCAGCGGGACCCTCATAAAAGGCGGCTAACCCTTTGAATTTTGAACAATAGAGCCTGTAACTCCAAAAAAATGTTTTCCTGTATATACAGGGAGGAGAGATAGCTTAAGCCATCAACAACTTTACAAGACTCTGAATAAACCAGGAAATTACTTCCGTAAGTAGAAAAATATACATGTTTTAATTTTCATCATACAATTGGCACAAACAAAGTTTTTTTTATATAAAGTCATACTTCAAGACACATTCAAGAATATACTTTAAAAGGCTAATGTGCTACTAATTGTCCCAGTGGACTGTATAAATTTGAGATAGCGATTTGTATAACACCTTCAGAAGCGAGCCCATTGCATTAAAGCTCAAACACTAAAGTGGGTTGTGTCGTGCAAATTCACAAGAACATACCAAATTTCACTACTCATCCACTTCAATCTCATTTATACCATTCTCATTCTCAATTCTTCTTGTTCATTCAAACATACATAAAATCCAACATGGTTAAAAAAGCTCAACATGTTTCTTTCCTAATACATTAATGGTTCAATTCCTCGGAAATTCATCAGGGGCAGCAGAAATTAAGGTTTTTATACACTAGCAGATTTCTAGTACTGCATTGGTTTAGCCTGACATCATAAGATGACGTAAATAGTCCATTGAAGTTAATGGCTATTTGAGTCTTCTGATCCTGGAGAAGGTGACAAGGGCTACAAGAGGTATCTTCCCCTACAAGAAAACGGTAAAGAAATGGAAAATCAATGTCCATTTGGAACTATTATTTAAAATAGTATACTGGTAATATGTCCAGCCTAAGGTAAAGCTTGTCAACAGCTCAGATCGGTTTCAAAGTTGACATTAACAAAACACATTCCTCATGTTATAGATCGCAATTGCTAGGAGTGCCACCTATATTCAATTGGCAGGCATTAGATGATATACCGCTCAAGGGTTACTGGCGCTGAAGAGTGATTCGCCTAAAAATCGAAAAGAAGGATAGTAAACCTTACCCCTTGATATGGAATGGATACATTATACATGATGACTGACAGTGCAAAGATACCCATATATCAATGTTGGTGGATCTTCAAGAGTTATGCCTCCTAGTACAAGTTACCATGTGGTAAATATAGGGGCGGACCCAAAGCCGGCAAGGCCAGATGGGGTACATTTTATACAAGTCGCTCATCTGCTAATTTCTCTAACTATAGAAGATCCATTTTTGTCTAGGGTGATCATACTATTACCCTCATTGATGGGGAGGGATCTCTTACCTTGCCGTCGTAGTCAATCGTACCCAGCTTGGCTCAGTTATGGCTCTGTGGTTACCGCTTTCCAAACAAGTCCTGGACTAAGAATTTTCTTTAGTATCGTACTGTTGGAAAAGGTAAACAAAGGAAAAATCGGCATCAGGCTGATCTTATCCCAAATTTTTATCCCACATTTTTAGCCGTACTTGGAACCATGACTATTCAAGTGCAATGGTCTCCAATTGAATCACTGCAGTCCACCAACTGGATGGAGATAGGAGTAGTTTCCAGGGCCTGCAGGGGTTCGCCTGGTTGTATGTAATCTGCTTGAAAACATTTCAACAAATTGAACAAGTTACTTCTTACCTTGTAACGTTCTTTCGATGGGATGTTCCTCCGACGTATTCCTTATCTTAGATATCTCCTTCCTCAGAAATTCTTTTCTCTAGAGGGCGCTGCGCGTCGACGTCCGCTGAGTCGATGTCGACGTCATCCTGCCTATAAAGGCCGCGCGCAGCGTCCGTTGCTCAGTTCCGTTTTGTAGCCCACAGTATTTCTGTCTGGACTAGACTAATCACCCTGAAGGAGCGTAAACTGCAACAACAAGGGAAGTAGAACTGCGGGGATGGATGGGAGGGTCGATAAGGAATACGTCGGAGGAACATCCCATCGAAAGAACGTTACAAGGTAAGAAGTGACTTGTTCTTCGAAGGGATTGTGTCCTCCGACGTATTCCTTATCTTAGATAGGCTGCCATAGCAGTATTCTATTAATGGAGGTGGGAGTACTGACTTCACGCTGTCTTCTATTGATGAATAGAGTGCAATACAGCCCTTCCAAACCTAGTCTCTTGACTGGAGGAGGAATCCAAGTTGTAAAATCGTGTAAAGGTATGGACAGACGACCATGTGGCGGCCGCACAAATGTCTTTAACCGGCACACCTCTTTTGAGGGCCGATGAAGCTGTAATACCTCTGGTCGAATGAGCACTAAGGTTTTGAGGGGGCTCTCTTCCTGCCAGCTTATAACATTCCAAAATGGCTAGAATGATCCATCTGGAAATGGTCTGCTTAGTTATTGGCAACCCCAGCTTGTGACCTGTGTAGCCTACAAACAACTGGTCTGCTTGTCTTATCCTGGCTAGTCCACTGATGTGAAAACTTAAAGCCCTTCTAGGGTCCAGCCTATGTAACCTCTCTTCCTCTTTCCCCGGATGAGGAGGAGGATAGAAAGATGGCAGGGTAATCTTCTGATTGATATGGAATTCAGAAACCACCTTTGGGAGGAAATTAGGCTTCACTTGCAGGACAACTTTGTCTTTGTGAAAGATTGTATGAGGGGGTTTACAAGAAAGAGCTTGTAATTCGCTCACCCTTCTAGCAGATGTAAGTGCTATTAATAAAACAGTTTTGAGGGTAAGAAATCTTAACGAACAAGAATGGAGTGGTTCGAAAGGTGTGCCCATCAGGAAAGTTAGGACTAAGTTTAAATCCCATAGGGGAACCTGGAATGGTCTTGGGGGATAAACGTTGGTTAACCCCTTTAGAAACTGTATTACCAAGGGTAACTTGAAATAGGATGGTTCTTCCGCAGTGCGCTTAAAGTTGGACAGCGCTGCGAGATAGCCCTTAATGGTGCCAACTTGAAGGCCTGAATTCGCCAAATAGAGTAGGAAGGACAAAACCATTGGTGTACCACATGAAAAGGGGTCGATATTCTGTTCTCTACACCAGCTGCAAAATCTGTTCCAACGGCAGCGGTATAAAGACTTTGTTGCTGGCCTCCTTGCCGAAAGCAACACCTCCATATCATCATCAGGGAGGTCCCAATCCTTGTCCCTCAGCCTTTCAGAAGCCAAGCGTGAAGGTTGAGGGTTTTGATGTCTGGATGGAGAACCTGACCTCCCTTCTGTGAGAGTAGGTTCTCTCTGAGTGGAAGTCGAATTGGAGGGCAGATGGACAAGTCTAGAAGGTCCGGGTACCACGTTCTCCTGGCCCAATCCGGGGCAATTAGGATCATGGTTCTCCAGAATCTTCTCAACCTCCTGATCATTTGAGGAATGACAGGGACCGGTGGGAACGCGTACAGAAGCGGAAACTCCCAGTCCACTATGAACACGTCTCCCAGAGCTCCTCTCGGGGGAAATTCCCTCGAGCAGAACAGATCGCACTTCCTGTTGACACTGATGGCGAACAGATCCACCCGAGGGGTTCCCCAAAAGGCGAAGATCTCTTGAAGGACTTCCTGAGCTAGTTCCCACTCGTGGGAGACTGTGCTCTGCCTGCTCAGAGCGTCTGCTGTCAAGTTCCTCTCTCCGGCTAGGTGAACTGCCGATAGAGAGATTCCTTCTTGGATTGCCCAAAACCACAGCTGCATCGCCTCTCTGCACAGGGGTAGTGATCCTACGCCTCCTCTTTTGTTGAGGTAATGCATGGCCACTGTGTTGTCCGTCATTATGAGGACATTTTTCCCTTGTACAGCTGGCAGAAACTCCTTCAGCGCAAGTCTGATGGCCCTCAGCTCTAACAGGTTGATATGTAGTCTGGACTCCGATGGAGACCAACGACCGCTGATAGTTAAGTCGTTGGCATGGGCTCCCCACCCCGTGAGTGAGGCATCCGTGACTACTGTTATCTCCGGCCAGGGTTGCCAAAACTGTTCTCCTTTCAGAATGTTCTCCTGACAGGCCCACCACTGAATGTCTCGAGCCATACTGTCGGGAACCTGAAGAAGATCTGTCATTCTCCCTGAGAATTGTAACCACTGAGTCCTCAGTACCCACTGGAGGGATCTCATTCTCAGGCGAGCCTCTGGCACTAGGAAAATGCAGGATGCCATGAGGCCTAGCAACCTCAAAAAGTCGAAGGCTGGGAGACGTTGGGCATCTTGGAACTTGGTAACCATCTGTAGAATATCTTGAGCCCTCACCTCTGGTGGCGAGGCTTTTCCCAGGGAAGTGTCCAGGATCGCTCTGATGAACTGGAGTCTCTGCGATGGTATAATTTGTGACTTCTTTAAATTGAGGAAGAAGCCCAGTCTTTGAAGGGAGTGGCAAACGTGATTTAGCTGGATCTGAGCTTGTTCCGAAGATACAGCCCTGATCAACCAATCGTCCAGGTAGGGGTAGATGTGAATCCCTTCCCTCCTTAGACTTGCCGCCACTACCGACATTAACTTGGTGAAGACCCTCGGGGCGGAGGTCAGCCCAAATGGCAGCACTCGAAATTGATAATGAGAGTTGCCAATTGCGAACATCAGGTATTTCCTGTGTTTGAGATGGATAGGCACATGGAAATAAGCGTCCTGAAGGTCCAGAGATACCAACCAGTCCTGGAACTGAAGGGCCTGAAGGATCTGAGAAAGAGTTACCATCTTGAATTTGTCTTTCCTGAGGAATTTGTTCAATTCTCGCAAGTCCAAGATGAGTCCCAGTCCTCCGTCTTTCTTTGGAATGAGAAAGTAAGGGGAGTACCAACCCTTGTTCCTCTCCGCTACAGGTACCGGTTCTATGGTACCTTTCTCTAGCAGGTCCAAAATTTCCTGCAAGAGAAGCGGATCTGGAGCTTTCTGAGAGCTGATCCCCGGTGGATGACTCTGAGGTATGCGTAGGAGAGGCAGGCAGTAACCTTGGGCAACTGTTTCCAATGCCCAATCATCTGACGTGATAGCCTGCCATTCCGCCAGATGTTGAGTTAACCTGCCTCCTACAGGTGTCCTGTGAGGGAAGTCCTCAGAGTGGTTTTGGGGCGGCTGATGCAGATGCCGATGGTAAAGAGGCACATGCTGTTGCTGCGGCTTTTGACTATCTACCCCGTCCCCCTCGGGTAGTTCTTCTTTATCCCCTTTGAGCCGGTCGTCCTCTACCTCTTCCTAATGCGGAGTAGAAGCGAAAGGACTTGCCACTCGCAGAGGTTCCTGTGGAACGAAAAGGTGTCTGACGGATTGCAGCGCCTAGGGATTTTGCTGCTGCTTTTGATGTTTGCAGTTTCTCTAAACTGTCATCCGCCTTTTTCCCGAACAAAGAAGAGCCGCCTGGCTTGCACATCTGGGGCAAAACCAGACTTTCTCAACCAAGCGAATCTCCTGATTGTTGTACTTGCCGCCATTGCTCTGCTGATACTGTCAGCCGAATCAATACCGTCTGGAGGGATTCGCACATAGCGTCTTTACCGTCCTGTATGATATTCAGGAACGCCTCCCTTTCTTCTCCCTCCGGGATGCAGTCAGCCGCTGTAGAAGCACACTCCCAAAGTGTATGGCTGAATCTAGCAAGGGTGCAAGTAGCATTAACAGATTTTAACGCCATGCTACATGCCGAAAAAACTTTCTTTGCCATAGCATCATATTTCTTATCGTCCCTGTCCTGTGGGACGGTAGGGTAAGCAGTCTTGACATCAGTAGAAGATGCTGCCTGTACCACCAGACTTTCTGGGGATGGGTGTTTTGACAAAAACTCCGGGTCTGCAGAAGATACCCTGTATTTTGTAGACAGTTTTTTATTTACTGCCGGGACGACATCTGGGGTTTCCCAGTTCGTCATAATCTTCCTCTGAAGAGCTTTATGAAAGGGCACTACAGGATCCTCCTGTGGTGCTTTGTCAAGAATATCCGTAAGGTCATCTTGTTGGAAAGACTGTGAAGGTGCAGACCACCCCATAAATTCTGTGATCCTGGCCATTAAGGCTCTATAGGGGGTTTCAGCATGCTCCCCCGGGTCTGGCCTAGCAAACTCTACCTCAGGGGAAGTGTCTAACCCACTTGCCTCATGTAAGGAATCATGAAGATCCTTTAACCTGCGTTCTTCAGAGGATAGCTCCTCTGTAACTGGGGTTGCAGGTCCCTGCAACTGAAATGTGTCTTCCTGTTCAGATAGTTCACCCTCTTCCATAATTGAGGACATAGTTCTCAATTGTTCTGAACTCATAAAGGGTGTAAACCCCATCTCCAAGGCAGAGGGTGCCAAACTTGTCATAATCGGCCTCGCAGGCTTCGGGCATGGCGTCGAAAACAAAAGCGGAGGCCTCGATGACCTCGACAGAATTGGGATTCTGCTCGAGGAAGTCGACAACCTCGACCCCATCGAGGACCTGGGGATAGCCACTGGGTGCGTCGTAACCGTGACTTTTCTTGGCATTGACGCCGGTGTCGAAGATGGCGTCGAGTCGACAGACCCGTGTGTCGAAGGTCCCTTCGACAACGGCGTTGAAGACGCCGACCTCGGCGTCGACGGAACCTTCGTCGATGGCGTCGACGGAACCTTCGAAGAAGGTTTTGAGGTCATAGCCTTACTCGAGGGTTCGAGACGCGCTCGAGAAGCTTCCTTCGCCGGGTACTGCGACTCGCGGCGTTTTTGACCTTCGGGTCTTTCGACCAGAGCATCGCTCTCGGCAGTCTTCGAGGGGGTCGAGGCCGCTTTCTCGAAGACGCACATCATATTTTTGCGGAATTCCTCCCATTCAGCCCGGGAACTATGTTTCGTGGGGCAAGGGATTCTCTTTGGAGAAACAGAGGAAGAGGAGGACGGAGAAGGGGGATCTTCGACGTCTCCTCTTCGAGTGCTTCGATCTCGAGGAGTGATGGGACCCACTCCGAGACCTGGAGCGCGAATGGTGACGAGGAGACGAATGTCTCGACTTCGTCGAGGAAGAAGAAGCTTTAAAAGTCTTACCTTTCTCCAGCTTCCCCCTACGCTCCTTCAGGGCCTTAGCTGTCATGGACATACAGTCCTCGCACTCCGAACAATGGTGTTCAGCTCCCAAACACCACAGACAAACTCTGTGGGGGTCAGTCAGCGACATATTTTTCCCACAATCTCGGCATTTTTTTAAACCGGACCGAGGAGTTGTCGGTTCCGACGAGGAAGCCATCGAGTACGGATCGAATATCTCGAGGTAAATAGGATTAACTTGACAAAACTGAGCAAACGGCACTGAGTAAGCGCAGAAAAACGGAACTGAGCAACGGACGCTGCGCGCCGCCTTAATAGGCAGGATGACGTTGATACGGCGGCTGACGAGGGACATCGACTCGGCGGACGTCGACGCGCAGCGCCCTCTAGAGAAAAAAATTTCCGAGGCCAGCAGAGCTGGAAGGAGATATCTAAGATAAGGAATACGTCGGAGGACACAATCCCTTCGAAATTTGTTTTTACTGGTAGATTGTGCGCAGCCTCCCCCTACATTACTTATTAGGCTACATACACACTCCACATATATTTGGCCCAAAATCCGTTTAAACAAACTTCGATGAAATCACCTGTGGGAAAAACTCCCTATACCGGTTTGCCTGACAAATTGCAGCCCCGCTGGTCTGCATCCTATCGGGCAACAAAACCACGGCGTCTTACCTAAACCATCAGTATGTGATGGAGTTCTACTGTTCTAACCAATATTGCTCACAGGATAGGGCTCTGAACAGAGAAGAATCTACTAACTTTGGAAGCAGTTTATGAAATGTATTTGTACGAAGAGTGGGTACACACATTAGCAATAATGTGAAACACAGTAGAAAAGCAGTGAGTTGTAAAAGCTTATTTTCGTGATTATCACAAGCACCTTGCAGTGTTTCACAGCCAGGCCTTTAAGTTGGCCACCCCAACTAGCCCCAGCTAGCCAACACCTCTACCAGCCATTGTAAGAGGCTGCAAGGTTACACGAGCTGCCTGCAGGTGTCAGCATGGCCTTTTATTTTTTCTAAACCGAAGTACTGACACCTGCAAGCAGCAGGTGTAACCGTGCAGTGGGGGCTGCCTGATGTCTATGTACTCGAAAAAGGAGGAGGGCTGGACTGCTCAGTGCTCCTTTTTCTTCGATTAACTAGTCATCACCCAGTACATAGACACCAGCAGCAGGCAGACCTTTCATTCAAGGAACCCGTGGTTAAAGCGGGCTCATTGAATGAAAGGACTGCCTGCTGGGTGCGAGCTGGAGCCCACTGGTATCGCACCTTTTGGTGCGCCTAGCCCCAAGGAGGGAAGGAGGGGCTGAGCACATCAAAGGTAATGATGCCAGTGTGCCCCAGCTCCACCTCTTTCATCAGCTGCCCCCTCCTTAATCGAGGGGGGCTCTCGTTAGGGGGCGTGTCCTTAGGCCACACTCCCTAACTAGACCCCCCCCCCCTCGATTTCCAATCCCACTGAAAGCACTGTTCAGAGCCTTTCAGCCATGAGTGGGAGAAAACAATATTTGCATTAAAACGACATTGGCATCTAGGTGCACACAATCTTTCTCGTAAAAAATAAAATAATAATAATAATACACTCCTGTTATAAAACGGGTAATTGTGCATTTTCGAGATTTTATTGCGAAATGGCTTACTTGACTGCTTAGTCCTAAGAGTGATAGTTGGCTACAGTACAGTACATGATGATTGCGTATTTTCATAACCCCGGCATCCGTCCATTCGTAACCAACACATACCCATAACTCATTCCCCTTTCCCCCCAGAAAGTGTAGAATGAGACCTGTTTGTTGGCATAAAAAGGCCGCAGAATTTATTCCACAATAACAAAAACCAAACTGCACACATTTGTGGAAAATTTTGTTCGCAAGATGCGGCGACTGCTCCGTGTCCCAAGAACCTGCTTCCCCCTTTTCCTTTCCCCAAGAGTCCATAAGTAGGCCCAACTCTCCCCACCTTGGTGTCTGAGCCTCTCCTGCCCCTGCAGGCGCTCCTGAGCGGGGAGAGTGCCATTTCTTTGGGGGAAGCTGAGCCGTAATTGTTCCTCCCTGACACCCCTGCCGCTTAGGTTCCCAAGGGGCGCTGGTTCTGAGAAGAGCGAAGACCCTTACTGCATTCTCCTGGCTCTTCCGGAGTCTGTCTCATGTGTTTGTCTGGCCAAACACCGCCACACCGCCTCGTCGTCCTGCGACGCTGACGACCAGGTGCTCCCGATTGTTCTGTTCTTAGGGTTGGTGGGTGGGAAAACAAAAACCTTCCTCCGTTGTCCACGAGCGAGCGGGTGTCCCTCAGGTGCAGCTGGATGCTACCTTCTGAGCGGACCCCGCTCCTTATGAAGGGGAAACCCCTCCCCTTTCCCTTTGTTTGCCCTTCGCAGGGTTTCCTTGGTTTTGCCGCGCTTCTTGCTTCGCGGGTGTTTCATCATTTTGCCGCGTATCCTGTTTCGCAGGCTTTTTTCTTCTTTGCCGCCTTGCCCCAGCGCCTCCCCTCGGGGGAGGGGCCTGGGGATCCCCCAAGGAGGACACTGCCCGGGTTATCGGGGGTGCCTCCTCCATTTTGCTGGGCTTTGTGTCGTCGGCCCTGGCATAACCCCGGCATCCGTCCATTCGTAACCAACACATACCCATAACTCATTCCCCTTTCCCCCCAGAAAGTGTAGATTGAGACCGGTTTGTTTGTTGGCATAGAAAGGCCACAGAATTTATTCCACAATAACAAAAACCAAACTGCACACATTTGTGGAAAACTTTGCTTCCCCCCTTTTCCTTTCCCCAAGAGTCCATAAGTAGGCCCAACTCTCCCCACCTTGGTGTCCGGGCCTCTCCTGCCCCTGCAGGCGCTCCTAAACTGGGAGAGGGCCGTTTCTTTGGGGGAATCTGAGCCGTAATTGTTCCTCCCCGACACCCCTGCTGCTTAGGCTCCCAAGGGGCACTGGGTCTGAGAAGAGCGAAGACCCTTCCTGCATTCTCCTGGCTCTTCCGGAGTCTGTCTCATGTGTTTGTCTGGCCAAACACCGCCACGCCACGAGTGGGTTTCCGCCCACCGTGGCTCCCCCCTTTGCTCCTCCTCTCACATTTCCAAGATTTTTGTGTAAATATTCCAGAAAAGCAGGTCCATGCCTAATGGTGATAGGTGCACCCCATCATTCAAAAAATATTCTGGAGATTTTAGATTAATGAGACCATGTCTAATCTGTCCAAAACCCCTGCCCCTAAAGAATTTAGCCATCGCACAATTGAGTTTGCGTCTGGATTTCTCCACCGTGGCATGGTTATCCGCACCTTTCCATTCCCCTCTTGGAATGATCTCAGACCAAATTATCTATTTCCCTCAACTGTCCCGCTAGCTCCTGCAATGAGTACATCATCTCCCGCATAAGAGCCCCTCTCCCCAAACTTGTTAAATCATTCCCGCCCAAGTGGATGAACAGGATGTCGGGTTTCACTCTGTTGATTAACAGCTTGCGCACCTGTCCTTGCAGCTGTGCCCATTTCATGCCAGGCACCCCGTGCCACCCAATCTTGTTCCGCTGACCAGCTGGACCCGGCCCTAGACACAAAGGAATGTCCTATCACCCATACCGATATCTTCTTCTTTCGGGCTGGTGCTACAGTGGGGGAAAAGAAGAAGGCATGTCACCCTTACATTTTTTCAGGCCGAATGTATCTCTTAAAGCAACCAGATTTCCATCTGCCTATCTGTTTGATTGCGACTTCACCCATCTCCACGGCCGCCGCTGATGTTGCGGCCCCAATCCGAAATGAATGCGTTCCAAAAACACCTTCCTTTTCCCCCTATTCTGTCCAGCGCCATTTCCATCACTCTCCTGAATTGGAACCGAGTTAGGGCAGAGCCATCTACATGAATAAGTAACGGCGCCTACTTCCCAGATGGAGGTCTCACCTTAAGAAACCCAGTCACGGCCCCGACTGGGCACACCGTGCTTCCTGTAATGGGCCGTAGGGCCACAGTACACCCTTTCCCTTCCTGATCTGTCTTTGACTTTTTTAACCATAAAGTTACTTGTCCTTCAGAGCATTGCACATCTTGCATCTGCAAATACCTTGAGACTTTCGCCCCTCTGTTCTCGGGGATCAGTTTGCTTACCCTGAATGCCCCGAAGAATGCTAACGTAAATGCTGCATTGAACAGTGCTACTTCGAAATTCCCGTGACAGATTTGTTCTAGACTGGCCACCACCCTCTGTAATTTGACATATCTATGGGGCGTCTTTCGTCCCCCTTGGGTTTTGCTTGCCTGGCCCAACCCTTCATGGCCATACAAATATAATGTTCTTTGGTGGGATCGACCAGCCCCTCTAACTTTGAAAAATGGGCGATGGCTGCCAGGTGATGCGCCATCCATGACCTGGATTTGCCTTCTTGCCATCCCCAGCCCACAAAGGCCCTTACAGGCATCACCTGCATGGTACTTCCCAGTTCTTACTCCTTGAACTTCAGTTACCGCTCCCAGCACGCCCAATACCTTTTAGTCGTGCCCGGTGCTAACGCCGTCTGAATCAGGGAACTCAAATCCCCCAAATCATGTCCCACCACTTTGTTTTGAACGGCGTCATCCCTTTTTCTGCTCCCGGGCAACACTTTCGAAATTTCTCCCACTGTAAACGAGAGAGAGCATCAGCGGCTGTGTTCTGTACCCCTGGAATGTGTCTAGCTCGCACTTCAATATTCCACTTTAGCATGCATTTGTTGAGTTCTCTCAATAGTCGCAACACCCTAGAGCCACTGGCAGATCCATGATTATCTGCACCACAGCCAAGTTGTCCGACCATAACATGACTTTGCTGTCCCCTAGCTGCTCACCGCATAGTTTGAATGCCACTACAATGGGGAAGAGTTCCAACAACGTGATGTCTTTGGTGACCCCTAGGCCATGCCACTCCCCTGGCCATGCTGCGCCGCACCACTGCTTGTCAAGGATTGCCCCAAACCCCAAAGCCCCTGATGCGTCTGTGAATAACTTACGCTTGTCTTTGCCGTTGCTTACAGTTCTCCACAGGCGAACCCCATTGAAACTGTCCAGAAATTTGTCCCACATATTTATTTTATTTATTTATTCGGATTTATTTAAAGCGCACGTCAGCCCGGGGGCATCGTGGCGCTGTTACATGAATACATACATAGTCTGGTTACAATGGAAGGAAGATGGTTACAAAGCAATATTCATTACAGGAAGCATTTCGTGTCGAACACTTTTCGTATCAGATGTGTGCGAGCTGAAGTGGGTGAAGGGAAGGTGGAGTTAGTTGAATAGCGTGGTTTTGAGGGATTTGCGAAAGAGATACAGAGATGGTTCTGCTCTGAGCGAGTTGGGGAGGGCATTCTAGAGCTTAGGTGCTATGTGAGGGAAGCCAATGCCGCCGGCTTTGGCTCTTTTTACAGTGGGTACTTGGAGTTGGTTGGCGTGATGACTTCTTCTGGGGCGGATGGAGGAGTTCTTGGTTATAGTTTCAGATAGGTAGGGGGGTGCTGTGTGGTTGATGCATTTGTGTGTGAGGGTGAGGATTTTAAAGTTGATCCTTTCCTTGACTGGGAGCCAGTGGACGCGTCTTCTGGCCTGTGAGATATGGTCAGTTTTGGGAATGTGTAGTGCAGCACATAGGGCATTGTTTTGCACTATTTGGAGCATGTTTAGGTTTTTTGACGAGGTGCCTGCCCGGAGGGCGTTACAGTAGTCCAATCTGGCTCCTATAGTAGCTCTGGCTATGGAGAGGCAGTTGGGCGTGGTGAGGTAGGGTTTTATGGCGTAGATATGTTTGGTAGTCAGAGCAGAAGCTGAGGCAATGGCGCTGGTTTGTCTTGTCATTGAGAGTGTCGCGTCAATGTAGACTCCTAAGGTCTTGACGGCAGAGGAGACAGGAATGCTAATACTGTCGATGATCATGTGCGAATAATCGGGGCTGAGTTTGGTTAGAGTTTCGTTAGGGGCTAGGATGATGATTTCGGTTTTGTCTCCGTTTAGGCAGAGACCATTGATAGCCATCCATGTTTGGATAGTCGAGTAGATTTTGAGGAGGGCTTCTGAGTCAAGGTCGTAGTCTCCAGAGAGGGGGAGGAGGACCTGCGTGTCATCAGCGTAGTTGGTGTACGCTATGTTGAGGGAGTTCAGTAAGTCAAAGAGGGGTTTGGTGAATAGGTTGTAGAGGGTCAGTGCGGTGCAGGACCCTTGTGGGACTCCACAATTGATAGTGGTGGGGGGGGGCGCTATCCTGGTCAGAGTACACTTTCATGGCCCTGCCTTCAAGGAAGGATGTGATCCACGTGGTAGCCTTGTGAGAGAAGTGTGCAGCATTGGAGAGGTGCGATGTGAGAATGCTGTGGTCGACCAGATCGAATGCTGCAGAAAGGTCGAGTAGGAGGAGGAGGGCAGGTTTGCCTGTGTCCATTATTTTAGTAATTTGATTTTTTAAATCTAGAAGAGCAGTTTCAGTCCCATGGCCTTTGCGGAAACCTCACTGTCTTTTGCCTAGGATGGTGTTGGTTTCCAGGTAGTGTTGGATTTGATTGTGTGCAGCTTTGTCTAGGATTTTAAGGAGAAAGGGGACGGTGGTGATGGGGCGATAGTTGTTAGGGGAGGAAGGATCGAGAGAGGGTTTTTTTTAGGAGCGGGCGGACCCAGGCTTCTTTTAGGCATTGTGGTACACTACCAGATGCGAAAGAGGCATTGATAAAAGCCGTGATGATGGGGGTGAGGTATTCTGCGCACTCTTTGATTACGGAGGGTGGGCAGATATCCCCTTTGCAAGTGGAGGGTTTGATTTTTTTAAGGAGGTCCTTGACTTCCGTCTCTGAGACTTCTCTGAAGGCAAAAAGGGGTGTTTGTGAAGGAGAGTTGTAGGTGAGAGGTATGGGCGGGCAGGTGGGGGTGTTGAGAGCTTTGCGTTGGGAGGCTATTTTGTCTTGGAGTAATTTAACTTTGTTGAGGAGAGCAGCCTGGATGCCTGTACACCATGCTTCATCCTTGATGATTTCGTCTGGGCTGGAGGCTGGTGTGGTGAGTTCTTCGAATATGGAGAAAATTTCTCTTGATTTGGAACTGGCATTAGTGATTCTCTGGTTGTAGGATTCGGATTTAGCAAGGAATATGGCTTTTTTGTAGGTCAGAGAGATTTCTTTAAAGTCATTAAGCGAGGATTGGTTAGGCGCTGCTTGCCACCTGGATAGGGCTTTGCGTTTCTTAGTGCATAGGACGGATAGTTCTTCAGTGAACCAGGAATTGCAGTGTATTGATTTTTTCCCTTTTTTTTCTTCTAGCGGGGCAATGAAATCGATGGCTTGAGTGAGTGTGCTGGAGTAGATGTTGGCTAGAGATGTAGGGTCAAGGGGGAATGGATGCTTGAGTTGCGGGGTATCAAGGAGAGGGGCGAGGTTGGCAGCAGTGAGTTTTTTGGAGCTTCTTACTTTAGCGGGTGGGGCATGAGTTAAGGTTTTATGAGTGGGCGTGGTAGGAATGGTGAATTGGATGAGGTGATGGTCCGTCCATGGAAGGGCTGAGATGGAGGTAATTGCAGATGAGCAGTTGTGATCAGCTAGCCAGTCAATGGATCTGCCTTTGCTGTGAGTGGGTGCAGTAATTTTGTGTTCGAACCCCATGTTAGATAATTCTTTGGCTAAATTTGCGGCTGCTTTGTCCTTCGGGTCAGCTAAGCCAAGATTAATGTCCCCTAGAAGGATGCTTTTGGTGGTGCTTTTGAGGTTGTTGCCTATGTTTTGGAGGAGTTGCTTTTGGTGGTCAAGGGGAGATCCTGCTGGTCTGTAGGTGATAAAGAGGTTTATGGTGCAATTAGGTGAAAGGGCTAGTTTGGCAGTGAGGAGATCGGCGTTATTGTCCCATTGTTGATTACACATTCTTATGGAGAGGGTGTCCTTAAAGATGAGGGCGACGCCGCCACCAATTTTTAAGTTTTTACGGTCCTGTGTCTAAGGATGGTATAGTTTTCAGAGAGAGCGAGGTGAATGGAAGGACTGGAGGCTTCATGGAGCCAGGTTTCGGAAATGGCAAGTATGTCGAGATTGTGGGTGGTGATAAGGTCATTGATTTCAATGGCATGGGCATAGCCAAGTCCTCCTGTACATCAGCCCCCAACCTGACATGTTGACCAGCATGCTTCAATCCAAACATTTTTAGCTCACTACTCCTTGCAAACGCCTTACCCACTGGGATGACTTTGCCCGCAAAATTGAGATTACCCGCCATGACCTGAAGTTCCCTCAGGGTTGCCTTCCTTTTGGACCTTAAGTCCTTGATGCATGCTTTCAGCTTAGCTACCTTGTCCTGTGGTAGCCTGCAAACCCCTTCTACTGAATCAATCTCAATTCCCAGGAAAGTTGGGCAGGTCACTGGGCCCACTTTTTGCCTTCTGCCAGCGGTACCCCATCACCCTCATCAACCTTTGAAAGACCAGCATGAGCTCCTGACATTCAGCCGTTCCTTCTTTCCCGATGAACAAAAAAATCATCTAGATAATGCAGTACTGCACCTATCTGGCATTCCTGCTTCACTGTGAACTCCAGGAAGTTGCTAAACGCTTCAAAATAGTCACATGAAATGGCACACCCCATCGGTAAGCATTTGTCAAAATAATATAGCTCTTGGACCTTAAAACCCAATAAATGTTGACTTTCATGATGTATGGGTAATAACCTGAATGCCGACTCAATGTAGACTCAACAGCATCCTCAAAGGAGGCATAATGCACCCTGCATTTGTCCTCTCTGAGCTCGTCATTGACTGATTCACCCGCTGGGAATGACAAATGATGTATTAGGTGGTATTACCCTTCCTCTTTTTTTGGAACCAGCCCTAATGGAGATATTACCAGGTTTGGCAATGGGGAGTGCGTGAATGGACCTGCCACCCGACCCAGATCCACCTCTTTAGCTACTTTCCGACCCACCACCTCTGGCATCTCCAAGGATGACCGCAAATTGCGCACCTCGGTGTCCCTTTTCCTCTCTGCACATGGGATCTTGAACCCCCACCTGAAGCCCTCCCACAACAACTTAGCATCTTCAATGTTATGATATGCATTTAACCATGGAGTCATAGCTTGTATGTTAACCGGGGTTGGTAGCCCACTTTTAATCAATTCATTACACATTTTTTGTGGCGCAACTTCTGGCAATATGAAATGCACTTCATTCTTTCTTGACCTTGCTTTTATCCTTGGGACTGCGTCTGCCTTCGCTGCTTGAGGAGCTGTGTTCCTTGCTGCTCCCTGCCTTCGGGTGTTTGAATCGGCAGGTTTTGCCAAATGGGCAGCCTTCTTCAGAGTTGACCCTCCAGCACTCTGCCTGCTCCCCCTGGTAGCTGATTCTGTTACTCCAGGAGGAGTGCCAGCGAAAGGACGCCCTTCCCCTCCGGGTGTAGCCACCTCTGCCCCTCCATACTACCTGGGTCTTTTCCCCTGTGGCTTTTTCGCCCCCTTCAATCGTGAGTACAAGTTTATCCACCACACCTCCTACATCCATCTCATCCCAAGCCAGTGCTGGCCACACTTGCATTTTTAAACGAAATGCCCGATCATACTGAAGCCAGCCTTCGCCTCCCCTCTTCAAATAAACAAATAAATATCCTGGATGTAGTGGCCATAGGCTAGCATTGCTGAGGCATCTTGTGGGTGTTTTTCTATCATTATAGAGGTATAAATTAGAAAGGCTTTTATTCAATTGTGAATGGTCGCGTCAGTCTTGGATGTCTCCTTCTCCCTTTTCTCCTTCTCTTTCTCTGATAATTCTTTCAACCCGTTACCCAACGGCTCCATACCCACAAACTCCAAAATCTATGAATTCCTTCTTCCATACCCTTTCCTTAACTGACATTGGTATGTGCCATGACAACGAATTCACTGACACCCTAACTGGTGCAAAACCGGGCATAGTTCTCCCATATTGAGTCATAGTACCCCCTATTCCCCCTTGTCCAGCAGCGGTGACCTGGGGTACTCCCATGTTGGCTACCCCTTGCCCCCACCAAAAGGTTGGTTGAATAACCCCGCCCGCAGATCCATTCCAATGGTTCCCTATGCCTGACCCCACTGATGGGATCGCTGTGTTTACTGATGCGGGCTGCTGACCCAGAGGGACATGTAGCGCTGTAGGATTCCCAACAATGACCCCATTACTTGACATGCCCGCTCCTTGACTCAATGCGTGCTGAATCCCCCCGTTCAATGTCGGCGTGTTAAGCCAACCACCCGGCCACAGCACCCCTGATGCGGCCCCCCCGCTACCCGAGGGGCCTCCATTTGGTTGGCAACCCCCAATGGCTCTCCCCACTTGGACGGGTGGTACATCTTTCTGCTGTAATACATTGGCCCCATTCCCCATTTGATTAAAAGCATTAACATTTCCACTCAAGAGTGGCCCATTGCTCCCACTCCCCCAGGCTTGCATATATTGCAACACCATACCTTTCACCACCTCCATGGAAGGTGGTCCATTTTCCATCACCGCTACCGATCTGGCTTCAGGCGTGTTGGGCGCTCCCTGGTTCCTTGGTGCAGGTACAGGTGCAGGTGCCGGTACGGCTTCAACCTCTTGCGCCCGTCCTTTGTTCTTAGCGAGCCCAGTCTTCCCTTTCTTGTTGCTCGCGGCTTGCTTTGGCCTTCTGTGTCATCACTCTTTTCCTCTTTCTTGTCAGTTCTTCTTATTCTTCCAACATTCCTTCCTCTTCCTGGTCACACAATTCCTCATCTTCCTGGAACATTAGTGGTGATTCAGGCCTTTCGCTGGTACCAGGGTAGCTTCGCCCTGGCTGGCTGGCCAAGGATTCCATCCAGTTGCTGCCGTGCTTTGCCACCACCAATTTGGCCATCGCGATAAAGGCATCCATGTCCATGGTAACGGCGGTTCCTCCTTTGTGGAAAGCACACGCTTTTGTCCCTGAGGCCCTTTCTTGCGTTCCGTGAGCTGTGGAGGTGATGCTCGCTCTTTCGCCGCTCTCCCCCTTTCCAGAAGGCTGCAGCTGCTGTGCTTTTGTTCCGCCCCGCCGCCGCTCCTTGCACGCTTTCACTCTGTGCCTCCCCCAGCTTCCGGTGTCGCCCCGTGCCCCACAGCTGTGACACCAGCAGTGCGTTCGCGGTGGCTGACTTGGTACGCTCGGTTACTTCCGGTCTGCGCACACTGCTGCTCTCCTTCGTGCGGTCCGCGATTTGCCGGCGCTGCACGGTCTCAGCTATTTATGTGCCCGGCGGGTGCTTCGAGCGCCATGCAACAGCTGATTTTCTCCGGTGGTGCCGAGAGGGTGAGCCGGTTCCTTTCCGTGACTCGCCGTCCCCCGCGGCTCTCTATACACTGCTCGTGCTGCCGCTTGAATTGGCAGCGTCACAGCTGCACAACGATCATAGCTGTTCCTGTCCACGATCGCCGGCGATTCCTGGAGAGCCGGGCTCGAGGTCCCGGAAAATGACTTGGTCGTAGTGAGTTGTTCGACCGAGTGGGACTTCCTCCTACGGAAAACGAAACGAAAACCTTCCTCTGAAAACGAAAACCTTCCTCCGTTGTCCACGAGCGAGCGGGTGTCCCTCGGGTGCAACTGGATGCTACCTTCTGAGCGGACCCCGCTCCTTATGAAGGGGAAACCCCTCCCCTTTCCCTTTGTTTGCCCTTCGCGGGCTTTCCTTGGTTTTGCCGCACTTCTTGCTTCGCGGGTGTTTCGTCATTTTGCCGCGCATCCTGTTTCGCAGGCTTTTTTCTTCTTTGCCGCCTTGCCCCAGCGCCTCCCCCTCGGGGGAGGGGGCTGGGGATCCCCCAAGGAGGACACTGCCCGGTTTATCGGGGGTGCCTCCTCTATTTTGCTGGGCTTTGTGTGCTCGGCCCTGGTATGTGGTTCCATGGTGTAATGGTTAGCACTCTGGACTCTGAATCCAGTGATCCGAGTTCAAATTTCGGTGGGGCCTATTATTTTGTTTCCTACAAACTACATTTATCTTAAAGTTAAAAATCAGCACAGGACTGTTTTAACTTGCACACGGGAAGAGGACGTTTTCGGATTGTGTTATTGTTCGAGCAGAGGAGCGGCAAAAAATCTTTCTCCAGCCATCTGTCTCGTTGTGATCCCTGTGCAAACTGTCACACGGTGTCCAATGCGGGACACCCGTTTATCATAATTAATATACCCAGTGTATGTATTTTCAACGACGTACTTACAATTTCTGTAAGGGGCATAGCCCCACTGTAATGTCGTATAGAAAGGTATACTTGAATACAATTTAAAAAATGCAGGTTGTTGTGACTAAGGCAAGCTACCTTGCAGTCACATGGGGTGGTTTCAGTGATCACAGCACGTCGCCTGTTAGGATGGCTGGGGTCAGGTGCTTCCCGCTCGCCAGTAGTGTGTACTGCAAGCTGACTCTGTGTTTGTGCGCTTTATGTGTGACATTACACCGGCAACCCGAGAGCCCTTAACAACTGGCGCGCATGTGTAACGCCCCCCCAACCTCCTGCAAGGTCTTGCCCTGAGCTGCTGACGACTCCTGCAGCCTGTTTCGTGCTGCCTGCGCTCCCGCCTCTGCAAACATCTCAGTGGTGTAGCGCAGGGCAAAAAAAATAAAAAATACAGAAGCCTTAGTAATTAATTAGGGACGCCTCCCGGACCACGCAGCGCAAAGCAGACTCAGCCGCCTAGCTACAGTGCAGCTCCCTGACCACACCGCGGTTCACGTATGCCTGGAGGTACGCAGGGTCCCACCATGATGCAGGGCTCCATGTTTGGCAACAGTGGCAGGGGTGCAGATGCACAAGGGGTGGGGCTCCAAAACACCAGGATGTCCCAACTTCCCAACCAACACCGAGCACAAGGGGCACTGCCTGCAGCCACATCGTTCCATAGTTGCCCAGAGCCAGAGTTCGAAATCAAGGCAAACTCTGCGACCCTAGGCCCAAGCGGGACACATTGGCTGGAGCGGCTAGACATGTTTTTCGAAGTGGCCGAAATAGATTATGATGCCAAAAGGAAGACACTCCTGCTGTTCTATGCAGGGAGTGAGGTTCATAAACTGTATAGGGTGCTGCCACCAGGTGATGCGTCGTACCGAGCTGAGGAGAGGGTACTGTCCAACTATTTTGCCCCTATGGTCAACATTGACTACGAATAATTTCAGCTCCGGCAGGCTGCTCAGGCGCCCAAAGAGTCCATTGATGCATTCCACACTCGGTTGCGCCAGTTGGCAGCAGCGTGCACATTTGTCGACAAAGGAGAGTTGCTGGGCTAGATAATGCAGGTCCAACAAGTTGCGCAACCAGATACTCAAGGAACCAGGAAACTCTCTGGCGTGAATCCTCGAACTAGCAAGAGCCCAATAGCTGGCCGGGGTGCGGTCGACTCATATAGACGTAGCCATGAAAGGGGTGCATGTGCAAGAGGTGCACGCTGTGAGGACACAGACCAAGAAGCCTGCTCTGGTGATGGGCCGAAAGCGGAGCCACGCAAGGAAGACCAAGGATGAGGTGCCCGAGACTGTGAGTTCTGTGGAGGGCAGTTGCTGCGTGCAGGACTGTGTCCGGCGGTGGGGCGACAGTGTAAAGGGTGCCACAAGGCGGGACATTATTCCAACCTCTGCAAGCCTCCTGGGCATCAATTACTGGGGCCAGTGAGCCCGAGCTGTGGCGAAACAGGCGGGCCGAAGTGGCCACCAACGTGGTGCTCATTTCGGAAGATGCCAACTGGCCAGAGGAGGAGGCATGAGAACGCACCAACGAGGACGGTGTGGTAACCCTAGTTGAATATCACTATGATGTGGAAGACGTCAGAGCAGGAGCTAATATCACCAGCAAGCGACCTATGGGTGGCGGAACAGAAGAGGCAGAAGAAGAGGGCAAAGATGGCCCGTGCCCGCCAGCGCAGAAGTACGAGTGACCAGGCTTGATGGGCAGATGAACTCTGGACCTGAATCATGCTGTTAATAAAGTTTACGTTAATGTTCATGTTCCTACCCTTGGCATAGGATGTTGTGACTAATGCACTGTATTGTACAGTCACATGGGGTGGGTTCGATGATCACTGCACATCGCTTGTCATGGCAGCTGCGATCACATGGGATAGCTAATAAAAGGGGCGAGCGGCTTCCCGCTCACCAGTAGCGTTTACTCCAAGATGATTCCGTGTGTGTTTTTTGTGTGCATTTTGGAGTAGGGCCCGGCCTCCCCATAGCCCTTAACCAGTGGTCGAAGTGTACGAAAAGAAGTAGTGGAACTATGTTCCCTGCTGACCTGCACCACTCCCCACAAACCCCATTGCCATGACCCCTCCCACACACAATACACCCCCCAAACACTTGCACCTGCTGTTTAAGGGAACGTTCAGTGCAATGCACTGAAAGTGAAGGTTTCAACTTCTTCCTACACTTTTATTTTAAAAAGAAACCATTCCGGAACAGTTTCTTTTTAAAATAAAAGTATAGGAGCTGTAAAAGGTAATATAAAAAAGTAGAGGAGCACCCTTTCCCGCTCACTTCGACCACTGCCCTTAACACAGTTAATACATTTTGTTAAACGTTTTTTCATGGGAGTCTTTTTTGAACGCCGTTATTTTGGGTGTATCAGAACATTCTGGACATTTCCTGCAAAACTGAAAATCTTTCATCCCGTGTGAGTCCGGCTTCAACTCCTGTGACGGATGGAGGACCTTCAATCTGGCATCTCGATACACCTCTGTTGCTCTACCTCTGACCCCACTATCTTTGAAGAACTTCATCTGGTTTCATGCAATGTATCAGATATCCTTTCTTCTCACTCTCACTGTTTACCTGAGCTATTTTCTCTATGATGTCACTTCAGTCTTTCTATGTCCACGCATGTTGCTCTCCCCTGTCTGTTATTGTATATCATATTGGTATCAAAGTTATAATTGGTTTTGCAACCATCTGGTTTTCAGTAAATACGTTTGCAAGCTATATACAGCAGCATAGCTGAATAATGTTAAAATATTAGGAGTGCTGGATTCTATTACCGGTAATCCTCATTACTCCTAGTCCTGCTCTTCCTCTTCACAGTATGGAGGAAGATCTACCGTCGCCCGACCCCTTGCCGACTCGAAGTTACTCCAGGGCTGAGGAGAAAAGACAGAGCTGGAGACATCCATTCCAGAGGTGGCGCTGAGAGAGAGTAACACTGAACACGGACATTATATACATGGAACAGAAAGAGAAAAACAACTAAAAAAAATCACAATCCTCAGTTAATGGAGAGTTATATGCTCAAGTCCCATATAACTGTTTAGAGATATCATTTACACTACCCTTTTAAAACTTTGCCGCATAAACTGTCAAATATGTACAAAGCTGGAAGCAGCAACACACTCACGGATTTTGAACGCTTAAGCACTGCAGCAGATGGATTCAAGAGGCTGCTTTCCAGAGAATTCCTAATATGCAGCACCATTGCACATCACATTTAGAGCAGCTCTGTGATTTTCCTTGGCTCTTACAAAAAGAAGCAGAAGCAATGATTCCTGGCATACCATTCTGTATGTTTGCAGAAGTATATCACACAGGTGGCTTTGAATGCCTGGAAAACAAACCAACGCATTTATGGGGCCAGACCATACCAAACAACTGAGCTATAGCTGAGCTACATGGTATTCTACTGGCGCTTCAATATGTTGTTCCACACAAGCCGACACTTATTGCCTCTGATTCAGCGTTCCTCACTGCACTGATGGGCTTTTGGGAAGCAGTTCTAAATAGTTTTTGAAGTCGGAGGCGAGCGCTTGATCACTCGAGAAATTCCACCTGAATGAATTTGTTAATATGTGCCTCCTTACTGTTGAAGTGTAATATGTTACTGTGAGGGTTTATCACCACTGCAGCAGGAGCAGGCTTTTGAATAAAAAAAACGAAAATACATTTGCAAACGGCTGCCGCATCGGCATGTGCTGAAAGAAGCCCCAGTGTACCTGCTGCCTCATTGCTGCCCCTCTGATCGGGCAGCCTGTGGCTTACTTGACCAACCAGAAGGCACTGGCAGATGCTAGCCGGTGTTTCGCTACCAAGGCCCCCACAGTAAGGCCCTGTCTGTGCCTGTCCGGGTAGGGGAGGGTTGGGAGGGCTCCCTCCTTCTCCCGCCACCCATGAACTAAGAAGCAGCCTCCAGATGTAGCCGGCTCCTACAATCCCTTGCTCGCTTCAGAACGGCAAGTGAGTGATGGCTGAACTTTTCCAATGCCTCCTCCTCTAAGAGACTCTGAACCAAAAACAAACTGTCCCTACTTTCACTCTGCCTTCATTGACTCACCTTTTCTACCTCTTCTGCATTGCATTTTGTGCCCCTGTTTAATCTTCTAATTTGGGTGTGTGTGCTTCTAACATCTTGCACCCCATTGCTGCATTGAATTGTGTGCCTCTCTTGTAACTACTAGGTCACCTGGTGAGTTTGGGCTAGGACGGTGCAGTGTAAATACTCCACCATCTTCATCTATCCTCTGTCACCCTTATGGCACTCACCATCTCTCCTATCTTCTCTAACTACTACACTATCACCTACACCCCCTCTCTTATGAAGTCTTGAGGAAAAAGACATCCCGACCGCCAACCCTGGCCTACCCTTCGCAGACACCTATGTCAGTGAAACTTTCAGGCAGGTCTTCACCAATACACTCTTCTCTGTATCCTGCCTAGATCTATGTGCTCTTCATCTCATCTCTACTCTCTCTCCTTTCACTCCCTTTCCCGTTAATGGTGGCAAAAAGTGTGAAGTCCTGTTGGCCATCTTCTCATCCGCCCGCTGTATCATTAATGTCTACCACACTGACCATATCTTGGTTGACGGTCCTCAACCCAACATCCTTCTCTTCAGCCGGTGCCTGCCATCCCTCATTAACTTCCTTCCCTCACCTGCCTCTCCCGTAACCACTCTTTTTGTCCCTCCCCCTCTGACTGGTGTACCACGCCCCTGTACTCCTCCTCAGAAAACCTTAAAAGGCAGAGACCTCCTTCACGTGGCCACACTTAACGCCCGCTCAGCCAACAAACACTCCACCGACATCTGCCTCCTTCTCGAAGACATTGACCTGGACATTCTCGCGCTTACCGAGACATGGTTCAATGCCAGCTCAGTCACTGCTTTTGACTCCATTCTCTCCAATGGCTACAAGATCATTTGCAAGCCATGACCTAAATGTGCTGGCGGTGGGGTTGCCTTAATCGTCCCTGAGTGGGTTCCTTCCTCCCTCATACACACCCAGCCTTACTCCTCCTTCAAAAGCCTGCTTTGCAAGTTGGTCTTCTCTCCGTACTCCTCTCTGACCATTGCCACGATCTACAGGCCCCTTGGTGCTACCACTCTGTTCCTCTCTGAATGGGCTGATTTCTGCTCCTCTCTCCTTTCAACCTTCTATATACTCCTTCTCTTGGGAGACTTCAACATCCACTTGGACTCTGCTATCACAGCTTCCACTCTCTTCCTTGACTGTACCCCGCCCTCCATATCCATTCTCCCTTCTGGTCCTACCCACACGGCAGGAGACAATCTTGATGCCTTCATCCACTCTGATCTTTCGCTCTCCCCATTCCCCACTGACAAAACCTCTCCTGGTCAGACCACTCTCTCCTCTCCTCTTACCTTGGTCCCCTCTGGCCTCTGACCGCACCTCCCGACCCCAAACTCTACCTCTGACTGTGCTCTCAGAAACCTCCATCTGGCCATTACTAACACTCTAGACATTATTTCCCCAGTCATGAGGATCTGCCTGAAAACTGCCTTCCAGCATAACACCTGGTACGACTCCAAACTTGCAGCCCTGAACCGCAAGCGCAGAGTTGCCGAAACGGAAGTGGCAAACCTCAGACACACTCTGACAAACTGGCCTGCCGCCTGCTCCGAAGGCAATACAGACTCTATCCATGCCAAGAAAAGGGCCCACGTCCAGGCACGGGTATCGTGTGCATCCGCCAACATGGCTGAACTATTTAAAATCTGCAGGGAACTAGCCAACCCTTCCTCAGTCTCCTCCTCCCCTCTTCGGTCCCAGGCCCTCTGCAACGCACCAGCCACACACTTCACCACTAAAACGCTGTACATCCTGAGTTCCCTTGCTACTCTCTCCCCCAACCCCTCCCACACTCCCTTGCCTCCTATGGCTTCCCACCCTCCTTCTTCCTCGCTCTCCTCCTTCTCCCCTGTCACACCTGATGAGGTCACCAGAGTTGTCCGCTCTATGAAAGTCTCATCCAAACAGGTTTCCCCTTGCTCCTCCAGAAGCATCAATTACAACATTGGCTCTCTTGCTCCTGCACGCACTGATTTCTTCAACCACTCTTTTGCTACCGGTTCTTTCTCCTCCACCCTCAAACACTCCCCTGTGTGCCCCCTCCTGAAAAAACTTGAGCAGACCCTACCTTTCCAGCCAACTACAGCCCTATTTCTATCACTCCCTTCCTTGGGAAATTCCTGGAGGAGCTGGCCTTCCCCAACTTCCTTCACACACTTGTTGGTGGTCTCCACGACCATCAATCTGGATTCCTAGCATCCAGAGGCACGGAAACTGCTCTTCTGAACACCCGTGAAGAACTGCTCTCATCGCTGGACTCTAATTCTCCAGTTGTCCTCATTCTACTCGATCCCTCCTCTGTTTTTGACACGGTCAACCACTACAACCTCATAAAACATCTCCATGATATCCGGGGTATCTCTTAGCGGGCACTGGATTGGCTGACCTTCGTAACTGACCGCTCATCCCAGCTTATTCCAGGCACCCTTGCCCCACCTACCTCTTTCTCCACCTGTGAGGTCCCCCAGGGCTCCAACCTCTCCTCCTGGCTCCTTAACATTTACCTTGCTCAGCTGGCACTCCTCATTTCCTCCTTCTCCCCCAACTTCCAGTGTTACGCAGATGACACACAACTCTTTTTCAAACTTCCTTCAGACCCTCTTGCATCTTCCATTATCCCGGACTGCCTATCTGCCATCCAGTCCTGGTGCACTTCCAACAATCTCTGCCTCAATGCTAACAAGACTGAGATCCTTCCAATTGGGACCCCTGCTGCCTCTTTCTTCCCCTCACTTTGGTCATCCTCTATGGGCTCTCCTGCTCCTTCATCTGAAGCCAGAAACCTTGGAGTCATCTTCGACTCCTCTTTCCTTCCTCCCTCACATTTAGGACAATGCCAAGAAGTCCAACTTTCAGCTCTTCCTTCTCAAAGGAACTCTCACATTTCTCACGTTTCCCCAGAAGCTCAATGTTACCAGAGCTCTGGTTCTCTCTAGGCTAGATTACTGCTATAGCCTTCTCTTGAATCAACCCTCTTCCTCTCTACAACCCCTCCAGCTAATCCAGAATAGGACAGCAAGACTTATCCTTGACCTGAAGCCAAGGGACCGCATCACTCCTGCCCTAATATCTCTTCACTGTCTCCCAGTTGCTGCAAGGATCAAGCTCAAATCCCTCTGCATCATCCATAAGGCTATCTGGGGGGCAGGGACCATGCCATCTGCAACTTGCCCTTAGTAAATACTCTCCCTATAGACCACTACGTTCCACTGGTACCAACTCTCTGTGTGTCATGCGTTTCGCTAAACAGAGGGCCGGAGGCCAATCTCTTTCCCTCTTCTCCAGCATTGGGTCTGGCATGGATTCACATGCTCATGAATATTCCCCGTCGTCAGGCCGGGAATCCTCGGTAAAGAAAAAAAATCAGTATCAGTTTCGTTTCTGATCTGTCTTTCTTCGTAGTAACCAATCACTGATCTCTGGGTCATACCGCCCCCAGCCAATGACTGCCCTCTCCCTAATACCCTCCCCTGGCAGCCATCCTCAGATTTTTACCGCAGGCTCAAGTGTTGGGAGTCCTCGTGTTTAGCTCTCGAGCTATTGCTGCGTTTTCCCACCTTTTGAAAGAGATTTTCTCATTTTTCGGTCAAATAGAGCCTCAAGCTCCACCGTGTCTACATCCGATCAATGGGGACCCGTTTTGGATTTTCTACGCCCCTCAAGGGTGAAGTTTTCGTCAAGTTACGCTTCTTGGAGGAGTCCAGAAGTTTCTGTGGCCTACCCGGACATGGCCCAGGAGAAAGGAAGCTCGACGCCCGGAAAGCTGTTCAGGGTTTGCCCTGGATGCCAGCTGCAGAATGTGTTCAAGGAGGACGAGCTCTCGAAATGTCTCTACTGCCTTCATGAGGACAAAACACATGTGGAGAAGGACTTTGCGTTTTGCGGGAGCATGTCGGAACGGACCATCAGGGACCGACACCTTCGTCTCTCCAACTGGCTGGAAGGAAAGAGCCCTTCAGGTGAGAAGAAGAAGTCCGAGTGGTCTTCTAAGTCCTGTGAGGGTGCCCTGGCGACGAGGGCCCAACAGAAGGCAAAGCACTGCGAGTCCGCAGGCACCGGGAGCGCCGAACAGTCGGGCTCCTCGGCTGCCAGGCAGGGCGCATCCTCTCCAGCGCCATCAACCACGAGCCAACACTCTGGCTCAGGGAAGAGGAAGGCCGAGAACCCGGCGAAGCTTCTGGAGAGGCCCCGGTCGATCTCGAAGGATCCAGCCGAGGGGGACCGAGGCGGTGACCCTCCCCCCAAGGTGAAGGCCACAGGCCCGCAGAAGGTGGTTAAGGCCTTGATTCACCCGGCCAAGACCTCTATCGAGGAAGCCGTGGCGGCCCTGGCGCTGCCTGAGGAGGCTACACCAGTGGAGTCGACCTTGGGGCCCAGAGTTTCCCTGCCACCGCGGAGGGAAGCCTCTTTCAGGCCCATCGAGAAGATCCCCGTGAAGATCCCGGCGGAAAAAGAGGAGGGGAGCCGGTGGCCATTGTGGACATGGACACAGCCTCCGAGGAGGGACTGGTTGAAGTCTTGGATGGCCTCCCCGGTCCCACGGGAGGGATCCCGACGAAGGGGACGACGAGAGCGCCACCGGCGAGGTTCCTAGTCAACCGCCGCGCCCGTCGCTTCCGGAGCCGCAGGACAACTCGGCGGCCATTTTGTTGGCAATACAATCCTTATGTTCGGAGATAAGGACGAGATTGCCCCTACCACTGACGGAGGAGCCGGAACCAGGCCCGATGGAGGAGCCAGAGCCAGGCCCGTCGGGAAGTCCCCCAAACAAGGGAAGACGGACCCATCCAGCCCCGCCTTTTCAGCCCTCGCGGCCTGCTCAGCCTTTGCCCACGTCCCGCGTACCTGGGGATGACACGGGAACGGACATGGCCACGACGGGTACGGATGACGACGGCGGTGACAACGGGACGGAGCTCCCATCGCCTCCAGCCTGGGCCTCCCCGCCCGACGAGACAAGTTATCTCGTCGGTGGCAACAATGATTAAGGCGGCCAACGCCCTTGCAATTGTGGCCCGCTGCGACAGGGAGTTATGGTACAAGATCGCCCCACTGTTGGACTTCCTACTGGACGACAAGAGGGCTGAGGCCCTGGAAATCTTGCAAGAAGGTGAGGTGGCATCGGACCACGCCATAACGGTGGCAACGGACATTGCTGACACCGGTTTCCGCCAGCTAGGCAACAGCGTTTGCCTCAGACGACGGGGGTGGCTCAAGGCGACGGATTTCCGCCAGGACGTACAAGCCAAGGTTTTGGACATGCCATTCGACGGGAACAACCTGTTTGGGAAAACAGTGATGAGTGCCTCCAAACCATCAAAGCGGACACGGAGACAGCAAGGCCCTGGGAGTTCTCCAGCAACGAAGGCCGTCCTTTCAGAGCTCCGGGGGCAAGCAGGGTGCCTCCAAGGGATTCTGCAGTGGCTCCTCTACGTACCGCCAAGCGGCCCGCTCCTCGTCACAGGAAGCCTATAGAGGACGAGGCAAGTCGGGTGGATCCCGCCGTCATCGCCAGGGAGGCCAAGGCGTCCTCCAAGCAAGATTGAACCGACCGTGGCGTCGGGCTCCCACTGAAGCACCCCGGTGGGAGGCCGGCTGGCGAAGTTTGTCAGCGTGTGGGAGTCCATCTCCACCGACCGTTGGGTGCTGGACGCCCTGGCCCAGGGGCATGCCCTCGAATTTCTAAAAAAGTGCCCCTGCATTCTTTCCGTGGCCAGGAAAGAAAACCACGTCCCTCAACTGCTGTTGGAGGTAAGGGCGATGCTCAAGAAGGGTGCCATCGAGTTCGTCCCAAAGAGCCTCCGGGGCTCCGGAGTATACTCAATTCCTGTTGTCGTTGGATTTGGAGGATGCATACTTTCACATTCCCATTCTAAAAGGGCACCAGAAGTTCCTCAGGTTCGTGGTCCAAGGGCGGCACTACCAGTTCAAGGCCCTCCCGTTCGGATTGAAGCCGGCACCCAGGGTTTTCACCAAGTGCCTTGCTCCAGTGGCAGCACGGCTGTGCCTGCAGGGGAACACACAGTGAAGACCGTTCAGCTGCTCACGGACCTGGGGTTCTCCATCAACTTCCCCAAGTCCCACCGGTCCCCTCTCAAGTCGCACTGTTTCTGGGAGCCAAGCTCTACACAGTGGCGCGTCTGGCCTCGGCGTCGGAGGAAAGGACAAAGGACATCCTAGGCAAGGTGCAGCGTCTGCTGGCCACGGACGTGGCCAGAGCGAGGTCCATCAAGTCCCTCCTCAGGATGGATGTCCTCTTGCATTTATCTCGTGCGCCTGTGCAGGCTTCGGATGCGCCCTCTACAGGAGTTCCTCGACGCCCGCTGAATTCAAGCGACGGGCAGCTTCGAGTACAGGTTCCCTCTCAACGAGACCTTCCGATGAGTGATCCGGTGGTGGGGCACCCGCGCTCATCTAGCGGCGGGGACAGACTTTAGACCCCAGCCCACCAGGCGACAGTGACGATGGATGCCTCCCTGGAGGGATAGGGAGCCCACACTGGAGATCTTCACGCGAGAGGCCTTTTGCTCCCGGAGGAGAAGCCGCTCCACATCAACATCCTGGAGTTCCGGGCAGTGTTCTGGGCCCTCAGGTCCTTTCTCCCATCCCTCAAGGGCAAGGTGGTGAGGATCTTCACCGACAACACCACCACAATGTTCTACATCCGGAAGCAGCGCGGAACCAGATCCCCGGCCCTATCCAAGGAAGCCCAGGACCTGTGGCATTGGGCCGTTGCTCAAGGGATGTTTCTAGTGCTGTTTCATCTGGCAGGAATAAAAAACGCCATCGCCGACTCATTCAGCAGAGAGCTGCGCTCGTGCCACGAGTGGGAACTACGCCAGGATCAAGTGGACCGACTCTTTCAGCGATGGGGCAAACCCCAAATCGACCTGTTCGCGACGGCGACAAACTCCAAGTGCCAGAGGTTCGCTAGCAGGTATCCCCAACCGAGGAGCATGGGCGATGCTTTCTCGTTCCCCTGGGACGACCTTTTCCTATATGCGTTTCCTCCGTTGCTGCTCCGACTCATCAACCAGCTCAAGAGGTCCCGGTGCAGAATGATCGTCGCATCGGCGTGGACGAGACAGATCTGGTTCCCGGACCTTCTTGACTTGTCAGCGTCCCCACCAGTCAAGCTGTCGACGGACGCAGACCTTCTCTCCAGAGAAGGAGGCGCCATCCTTCATCACGACCCGGAGTCGCTGAACTTGCATGCCTGGCTCCTGCAGCACTAGAGTTTGGAGGGTACGATATCCCGGCTGACTGCAGAGAGGTTCTTGCAAAGGCCAGGGCGTCCTCAACTCTCAAGTGCCACATAAGTGGAAGAGCTTCTCTGTCTGGTGTCATGCACAGAAGATTAACCCTCTGCGGATTACGGCCCCTCAAGTACTACCGTACCTACTGTCGCTGGCCAAGGCTGGACTAGCTCACGCTTCCATCAAGATACATCTGGCTGCGATCTCCCGATACACCAGAATTACGGGAGGGGCATCCTTGTGGTGACAATTGGGATGAGGATTCAACAAGGGAACCCTCCCGTCCCCTGCACACTTTAGGATGTTTGGACTAAGTCCACTACTGTTTTCTCATATTAATACAAAAAACATATAAACCAAAGAGTTCAGTTGTGTGTTTTTATAGCAAAAGTTTATATCTAAAGTGTCAAATACACAATATTTCAAAAAGAGAAAGATTTACAAATTCAAGAAGCAAAGCAGTGCAATAGTAGGTCACAATAAATTTGAAACAATGGTGGAATCCAATTCATGTGGCGACGCGTTTCGAGGATACTTTCATCTCCTTCATATGGCCAAAATTGAATTCTTCATGCAAAAGGAAAGAAACAAAGGAGAGAATGTTTGTACACGTTTTTTATACCTTGAGGTAATTCATTAAACTCATGCTGTACATTTCAGTCTCATCTGTGAGCCAGACCAGACTACATTGTCAGAGAAATTATAATTAATCTAGTACCACAAGGGCACATTCATTCCCAGTTAAATTCAGGGTGAGGGGAGGAGAAGAGGTTCAGAGAGACGTTCTTAGTCCAGTGCAAGAGAAGTCGTCGTTCAAAAGTGTTTAGAAAGAATGTAGGTAGGTAAAGAAGCCATATAGGACAAGATATAAGAGAGTTTAATTACCAGTAAGCAAAGTGTTCGAGGGCATCGGGTGCAGATAGAGATCCTTGGTGGTGAATAAGGCAATGTGTAGATCCTCCACGGGAAATATAGTTTGCTGTAGTCAAGAGGAAGACACAGCTGCAATAAAAATGAGGAGCAAGTGAGTAGAAATCAAACTATGATGAAAGGTAAGTTCAACCCTAGGCACTAGACGAAATGTAGTACCTGTGGAGTGTGCAAGAGGAGTGGTAAGTGCTGGAGAAAATATTCGAACGGCGTGGAAGCCTGATATATTCGGGGTTCATTCACGTTAAACACTATGTAACTTCTGTTCAACGTTCATCAAGAGTCAGCAAAGCACTCTAGAGAATACGATATAAGTGTGAGCTTGAGAGGAATACTAAAACAACATATATTGATACAATACTATCCACAACTAAAGTGTTAGCTGATGAAAAAAATATACCTTGTGGTATACGCTTAGCAGTTATGGTGCGCGAGCTGTCAGGCGCAGCGTGCTGGCAATGCGCTTTCTTCAGTGGGTGGTTTGTAAGGATAGGAACTCAGGCAAAACAAATACAGTGCATATGTGCACTACGAGTCTCAATGCACAGATGATGATCTGTGAAAAAGTGTAACGGAGAATTAACCCGGATCGAGGTTAAGAAAGTACTTAAACTAGAAATCTCAATGGGGTAGACAATGCCTGGTAACGTGCGCTTACCTGCACAATAGGAGACCAATCGCAAAGACAGCTGCCGCCGGTCAACGCGTCCTAGCAGCTATGGGAACGGCACGCAATGTGGAAGAAAAAGGTTGGCGAATGTGAAAATAGAGAAGGGACTAAAGCAGTCACCTAAAGGGTCGGCCATCTTAGAATGGAGTAAGAAGTCATCGGGTGAGCACGCCGAGGTAAACCACAATGTGTCAAGAGGGGTGAAAGTATATGTGGAATAAATAATAAAATTGATCAAAATAAAGATAAACAATAAAGGGAAAATAGAAGAAGTATAAAGAGAAAATGTAAACAATACTAATGAGAAATCCTGCAGAGTCAACAAAAAGAGACTATTCAATGGAGAAGTAGACAGAATAGGAGGTGCCACTGAAATACAGAAACGTCAAAATGAAACAAGTTCCATCCGCCAGAGTCCAAATGAAAGAGGGAATTTTAACCACTCACAAGGTTTATTCGCATAGTGTATGGCTGAAGGGTGCACACAGGAAAATAAGCACAGTTTGTATACATAAGTTGTCGTCCAACATATAACACAAGAATTCATTATATGCATATACATATATATACATTTTAGTTCAACCTTCAGTGGAGTATGTATTAAAAGGGTATCAAGAGAATACTACAGGTCATTGCAAAATACAATCGGATATTACTTGTTGGCAGTTAAAATTTCCAGATAAAATAAACTTGACAAAACTTTGATCTTTACAAAAAAACAAGATGCTAGTGTTAGAGGTCAAACATACCCTATTCACAGGAAACAATTAAGGGTAAAATCTTCATTGAGGCCCCAAGGTTGCAAAGAGCCCATTCTGTCGATTCAATAGGCTTCTCTCTGTAGTAAGAGGGATTGAAAGTCACCGCCCCTTGTTGGGTGTTTAACAACTTCAAGTATCTGAAATTTAATTTGGGCAATGGAATGTTTCTCAGAATTGAAGTGTCGGGCTACTGGTGAATATTGGTTCTTACATCGTATGTTTGATTTGTGTTCTGTTAGTCTTAGTTTTATGGGTCTTTTTGTCTGGCCAATGTATACCTTCTGTAGTCCTTGTGGTCTCATCGCCTGGTGAAGGAATTTATGAAGGGACTGTTCCGATCGTTCCCGCCGGTGAAGGCTCCTGCCCCGGCGTGGTAACTCAACGTGGTGCTGTCTAGGCTCATGGGGGCGCCATTCGAGTCTCTGCATTCGGCGCCGTTGAAGTTCCTGTCGTGGAAGACAGCATTTCTTGTGGCCATCACCTCCGCACGACGAGTGGGAGAGATCCAGGCCCTATCCTGCAAGCCTCCATACTTGACATTTCTCGACACTATGGTGGTGCTAAGGACGCACCCCTCCTTTATGCCTAAGGTGCCATCGGACTTCCACCTCAATGAGCCCTTGGTGTTACCAGTTTTCTTGCCATCGCCTTCGTCGCCGGCCGAGAGGACTTTGCACTCGCTGGATGTGGCTAGAGCGCTGAAGTTCTACGAGTACCGCACAAAGAGTTTTCGGAAGATGTTAAGCTATTTGTGAACTTTGGACCTGTCAACCAAGGGAAGGCTCTCTCGAAGGCTTCCATTTCCAGATGGCTCTCCGGCTGCATCATGCACTGTCACCGGTTGGCAAACCGACCGTTGCCCGGCCGTCCGAGAGCCCATTCGACCAGAGCGATCGCTGCTACCACAGCGTTCTTGTCTGGTGTGCCCCTGCTGGACATCTGCAGGCTGCTACGTGGAGGTCGACGCACACCTTGACGAGATTCTACTGGGTTGACCGGGATTCCAGGGAGGAGTCCAGAGTTGGCCAAGCAGTGCTGCGCAACCTGTTCGCCTGAAGGTGGGCCTGGTGAGGAGGTAAGAGTGCTTAATGTTGAGTTTATGTAATGCTTAATGTTGAGCCTTTGCCACCTCCCGTGGTTGTGCATGTGTGTACTGCTATGTATTCTTATATTCATGAGCATGTGAATCCATGCCAGACCCCATGCTGGAGAAGGAACAAGTTACTTACCTGTAACTGTTGTTCTCCAGCATGGGTCTGGCATGGATTCACATGCGAACCCTCCCTCCTACCCCTCTGCGGCTCTTCACTTGGTCATACTGCCACTTTACGTGCTACCAAATCTGAGGATGGCTGCCAGGTGAGGGGCTTAGGGAGAGGGCAGTCATTGGCTGGGGGCAGTATGACCCAGTGATCAGTGATTGGTTACTATGAAGAAAGACAGATCAGAAACGAAACTGATATTGATTTATTTCTTTACCGAGGATTCCCGGCCTGACGACGGGGAATATTCATGAGCATGTGAATCTATGCCAGGCCCATGCTGGAGAACAACAGTTAGAGGTAAGTAATTTGTTCCTCATGGAACAGCCTCCACCTTCCTCTCCATCTTGAGCCGGATCTTCTGAAATCCCGGCAGCTCCTCAAGAATTTCCTTCACACACACACCCCACCTCCCTTCTTCCATCCTCTGCTAATCTCATAGTCGCTGTGATTGGTGTCCAGGGCCCTTATGTGTCCTTCGGGGTCCTGGCCTCCCACACCCAATCACCCTCAGCCTCCGCCTACACACAGCACTTGCCTTTGCACTTACTGCCCTTCGCTACTGTTGGCCTGCACTTTCCCCATTTATTTTTTACAGTTGAAAGTTCCCTAGTACTTCCGACTCTGGGCACTAATACCTGCTGCTCGCTCACGAGCACAGGCACCCCAGCACTTACCCCCTCTCTCTGCTCTTGCATGCTCTGAATGCTCACTTGCGTTAAAAACAAACAATGGTGCACCAGTGTCCAAAATGCACTAAACAACAAAGTCACTGGCCTTCAAACAAAAATTAAAAATAAGAAAGACTCCCTCACCAATCTTACCAACCCCATCAACGCCCACTCGAGCCCTCCACCCTCACACCACACACCTAACTCTGCTCGCTTCAGCTTTTCCAAAGTCTCTTCCCTCGAAGTAGAAAAAATAATTCTTGGCCTTAAACCCTCCAACTGCAAAGGTGACCTCTGCCCCCCACAAATCATTAAAGACGCGGCACGAGACCTCTCGCCATTCATCACCAGACTCATCAATGCCTCTTTTTCCTCAGGAACAGTCCCCAGTAACCTTAAAGAGTCCTGGGTCCTCCCTCTCCTCAAAAAACCCTCCCTTGACCCGTCCATCCCAACCAACTACAGACCGATTACCACCGTCCCATTCCTGCTCAAGATACTAGACAAGACAGCATATCAACAAATTCAAAAGTATCTTGAAACAAACCACCTTCTAGGAATAAGACAATCCGGCTTCAGACCCCAACATGGAGCTGAAACAGCCCTGATAGATCTGAAAGCCCAAATAGACGACCTTAGAGATAACGGGAAAACTGCATTACTACTCCTGCTAGACCTCTCTGCGGCGTTTGACCTAGTTGACCATAAAATCCTATGTAATCATTTAGACTCAGCTGCCCACTTTTCACAAGAAGCCATCAGTTGGATTGAGTCATTCCTCAACAACAGATCCATGCAAGTCTTCTCCTCCTCTGCCGCCGCCGAACCCATCCCCATTACATGTGGAGTCCCACAGGGCTCGTGCGTCTCCCCCACTCTGTACAACGTGTTCACAAAGCCCCTGTTTGATGATCTAGACGGCCTGGGTATCACCTACACTAACTACGCCGATGATACACAGATCCTCATCTCGTTGACGGGAGATTACAACCAGGATTTGGCCTTGGTGAACAGGGTGTATCTCATCATCCAGGCATGGATGGCTTCGCACAGTCTATGCCTGAATGATGACAAAACTGAACTCATCATCCTTGGTTCTACATCCAACCTAACCAAACTCGACCACAATTATGCCAACTTCATCATAGATGGGAACCTAATCAAGGTTTCGAAAGAAGTAAAAACCCTAGGAATATACCTCGACTCCTCCCTAACCTTCCACAAACAGGTTAGCTCGATGGCATCCTCTACGGCCTACACATGTAAGCTCATAAGAGCAGCCAAACCCTTCCTCTCCACCCACAGCTGCACTACACTTGCCAGAGCATTGGTATTATCCAAACTGGACTATTGTAACGCCCTCTACATAGGAGCCACCAAACAAATCACCAACAAAATTCAGACGCTACAAAACAACGCCCTTAGGGCAGCACTCAATATTCCCAGGAGGGAACACATTTCCAATATCGGGAAATCCCATAACTGGCTCAGCACAACAGACAAAATCCTGCTTAAAGTAGCATCGCTCACCCACAAATGCCTGAATAATGCTGCCCCACGCTATCTGGCAGACAGAATATGCAAACACAGCCCCATCAGACCCACCAGAACCTCCAATGCTAATCTGCTCACCGTCCCCAGGTTTAAACGCACTAAAATGGGTGGCAACAGCTTCCAGGTGAAAGCACCCCAACACTGGAACTCCCTACCACCATCGCTCAGAACTCCCCAACCTTACTCACATTTTAGACGCAACTACATCCATTGGTTAAAGAACACGAACCACTAACACCTCTAACACCACACGGCTGCTCTCCGCGCTGCATGCTTTAAGAGAATCTGTAAATTTGTAATACTAAACTTGTATATATTTGTAATTCTTTAAATACATCTACTGCATTCTCTCCTGCCAAACTGTACACATGTTCCTTCATCGTCACACTGTAATTATGTAATGTAATGTATAATTATGTAATGTAAAGTATAAGCATCCTGTAACCAAGCTTTGAATCACCTTGCTGCTCATGCGCCCTCATACCCTCGGGTCTGGTGCGCAATACAAATGAATAAACTAAACTAAACCAAACTAAGGCCTACTAGGTTCGTCTTTATCTTCCAGTGTATTGTTTTCCATCCCAAGTTCCCTCCCTGTTGGTGCTTTGAAACACAATATACTTGTTGTGTAAGTACCTAACAAATGCACAATAGATAAATAAATAAATAAATAGGTGTGAGGGTATCACACTCCCCGAGTAGGAACCCCCCCTTTTTTTTCTCCCAACAACTACTCTCCACTTGACCTAGAGTATAATACCCCCCATGTCCCAGCATGCAATAGTTTCTCTCAGTTATACTAATATGCTAAGACACATTCCATAGCCTTTGGAAGGGAGAGGTACAGTGATGAGAAAATGCAGGTCTAGGAATAATGACGATTACCCATAAGTGACTGATCCATTACCCCCACGTCCTCCTTCCTCATCCCATTACGTACTTGTGAGGCATACCAAAGCCCTTGGAACAGGGCAAGAAATCAGACCCTGTCCGGCTGTATCCTGTGCACACACCCCAACGCCATTTATCATAGGTATAGCAAACAACCACCATATGAAACTCCTGCACTGAGAACACCTCTGTCAAAGGAGCTTGCCCCGCAGGTCCGCCAATTCAAACGATAACTTTTTGTGAATGGGTTACGGTCTGCTCAGCTAGCAGCCCTACAGATGTCCTGCAAGTCGACTCCTTGGGCTCCAGCTCATGGTGCCAAACATACTACTGATAGATCATCCCTGGACATCTTCCAGCTGAGAGAGTCCAGCGCTGTCATATGCAATCTTTATTGCCTCGTTTATCTATCTGCTTATGGATATGATGGTGGCTTCCTTGGCTCTACCAAACGTGATGAACAGGCTATCAGAGTTACGACCCTGAGCCGTTTTGTCCAAATACATAAGCACAGAGCGTCTCACATCCAAAGCATGCTAACAAGCCTCAGTTGAAGAAAGATTCTGAGAAAAGGATGGCAGAACAATTTCGTGGGTCAAATGGAACTTTGACACTACCTTCATTCGAAAGGCTGGGTCACATCTCAAATATGGTGCTTTCTCCTGAACCACCAAGTGGGGTGTGTGACGAATTGCAGGAATTCGACCCTTCTCCCCAAGAGTGAGGCCCCCCTGTGAGGCTAGGGAGGTGAGCCTGCTCTGCAACACCCTACATATGGTTTGAGACGAGTGTGACCTCACCGGGAGAGACACCCCCTTTGGGGAAAAGGACTCCCGTTCCTGCGAGGAACTCCCTAGAGAACATTCCAGCAGAATCTCTTCAAACCCATCCAGTAAAGAATTCTGAGAGGAAAATGCCAGCATGTGTAATAGTCAGGTAACTGTGACTATTCCCTGAAATGAAAAATCACCTTTTACTGGAACAAGGCGGATGACCTGTGGAGGAGAAGAGAAGCCGCTAAAGACAGAGTGAAAGGAATACAGAACTGCGCCGGGGAAGTCCCATGGCCACGTAATATATGAGAGGGGAAGAGACTGGAGACAGAGGGAGGAAGCCGACAAGTTATGAATCGTCTCGCTCACTTACGTTGAGGAGGGGCTGGATGTGCTGTGTCCTGTTGCTGTGAGAAGGCAGGAAGCAGAGGTAGATGCACACTGTCTTGGAGCCCTGAAAGAGAAACAACCCAAGTCTGATGTGAGAGAGAGAGAGAGAGAGAGAGAGAGAGAGAGAGAGAGGAGAAGAGAGAGAGAGAGAGAAAGAGAGAAAGAAAGAGCAAGAGAGAAAGAAAGAGCAAGAGAGACAGAAAGAGCAAGAGAGAGAGAGAGAGCAAGAGAGAGAGAGAGCGAGAGAGAAGAGAGAGAGAGGGGGAAGAGAGAGAAAGAGAAAGAAAGAGCAAGAGAGAGAGAGCGAGAGCGAGAGCGAGAAAAAAAACAAAAAAAAAACAAACAGCAAAGTGGTGGCATGACCACAACAAACTCTGGGTGAACCCAGGGTCCCGAAAACAACGCTCATACCACTCCGCTACAGCAAACGCGGAACCAATCGGTAGCTGAAATACCGAAGAACCAGTTTATGCTACGGCACAAATAAAAAGCAACTGAAGGAACACGAGAGGTCAACCTGACAAACTGCAGAGAACATCTTGCACGAATAACAAACCCAGTGACGTTATTCCTAACAACTGCTGGTATCAGGGAAAACAGGAGACCTGGGAGGGGGACTGAGAATCATTATTGGAATTCTCATACTCATCCCAGTAAAGACAAAGTATTAACGCATGGAAAATTGAATGCAAATCATCATGGGAATGCTCATGCTCGTCCCAGTCAAAATAAAATATTGACAAATGGAGGATTGAATGAATTCATTATTGGAGTGCTTGTACTTGGCCCAGTCAAGGAGAAGAAATTAGCATGTTGCAGTATAGAAGAGTGAATGAGAATCAATACTGGAATGTTCATACTAGTATCCGACACAATAAAAAAGTCTAATTAAAGAGGAGAAACATAACAGAAATGAAAAGCCTGAAGATACGGTTGGAACAGAGAAGATACTTCTCAGAGAGAACCAAAAGACTGTAAACTGTGTAACTATCACAAGAGAGTCAAAGGGGAGTTTATATGTATTGGATAACTTCAATGTGGAAAGAAAGAACAGCTATTTGTAAAACATTTCTGTTCCTTTCTTGTTATCTTTTTAAACTATGTTACCAAAGAGAGAAGAAACAAAAGTCCAATAACACATTAAGTCAGTATCTTCAAGCTTTATTGGCCTGGGCCCCCCAGAGCAAAATTAGGGCAGGCTGGGCCCCCCAAAAATGCCAAATGGACAGTATGTACAAAAGGCTATGAATTATTGTGCGATTTCACTGCACCCTACTCCCAGTATAGTCCCTGGGCTCCCCCACCTGCTCCCATCACAGTCGCTGGGCTCCCTCATCCCACTCCTACACAGACCCTGGGCTCTCCCCACCCTGCTCGCTCCCACCACTATCCCAGTGCTCCCGCCCATCCTGCTCCCAGCAAAGTCCCTGGGCTCCCTCCACCCCGTTCCCAACACAGTCCGAGGGCCAGTGGGAGCTGGTGAATTTTTTAAGTGGAGGGGCATAAATATTTCCCACAAAAATGCCATAGCGACGAGTGCAGCGAGCGAGCCCAAACCAATCAAGTAGGGTTCGGGGGGTTTTCCCCTGTGAATTGTTTTTGAATAGTGGGTTAAAATGTTGCATTTTTTAGCATTTGTTTAAAAAAAATGGGTAAACAGCCAAACAGTTTACAATTGGCACTGGGAGTCCAAGGAGTAAAGCATGGTATTTTCGACTGGACATCTGTGATGGATAAAACAAAAATAAAATCCCTGTCCCCTGGGCTCCACAGCGCCTCAGGAGAGCTGATTTTGGCAGGTGGGTAGGGGCATTATGCAACAAAGGCATTTTTAAAATGCCTTTGTTGTACAACCCTTCTTCTCCCTTACCCCCCACTTGCCAAAATCAGCTCAACGGACCAAAACAAACACACACACCTTCACACAGCAATCACTATCATTCATACGAGCACCCATCACCATACACTCACTCATAACACAAGCATACATACATCCATACACATAATTAAATAATAAAAAATAAATGAACATAAACATACCTTCTGCAGGGACCTGCGCGTGGTTGCTGAAATGCCCCACTCCACGTTGCTCTGTCTGTATGTGCGAGGAGGTGCAGGAGCTCCCCCTCACACATACAGACATGCAGTGCCCCACCCAGCATTTCAAATGAGCTATGTAAGGCTGGCGAAGCAAAACGCCCCCAGCCTTGCATAGCTCAGTGAGCATGTGCGGCTGGGGTACTGAACTTTCAAAGGGAAACAGTGTTTCCCTTTGACAGTTCAGCCAGCCCAGGAGCACCCCTTCAGCTGGAAAAAGCAACTCAGTGTTTCACTAGGCTGGCTCCTCGGCTCCTCCATAATGGGTGAGGGGACCACTGGGTGGACGCCGCCTAGCCCATTATGTATGAGCAGCCAGGCTCGGACTGGCCTATAGGGTAATAGTGCAACGCCCAGACCAAAAACGCAAAATGGCCCGTCAAAATGGGTCCCTCTTTTTAGCCAATGTGGGCCAGTTTGAAGAATTACTTCACTATGCAGCTAGTAGTTTTGACCATTGTTGCTGAATAAATATTCTTTAATATCACAATTTGCTTACATTTTAACAAAAAACACCCCCTTGGCTACTATTCAAACATTCTGTGCGTAAATGAATGAATATCCATTTGCAACTGCAGGACACTTTTCATTGGTGCCTGAGCTGTTTTATGGTCCAGTCCGACCATGTGAGCTGCCCCTGCCCATGTCCTGCAAACAAAAAAACATTCTTTATTTTTTTATTTTTTTGACACATTTCATGCTGGGCTCTCGCGCCCCCCCTGGGAGGCGGCCGCGCGCCCCACAGTTTGAAGACCTCTGCATTAAGTGAACTGTACAAGTTGACAAAAAAAACAGTCACCAGAGACTACTTGAAGATAGTTTATTGAACTGAACTTTGTGAGAAGCAAGTCCTCAGGAGAAGGGAGATATTCTCCTGTCTTTAGTTCTAAATATAGTGGTAGGGTCAGAAAGGGTTAGTTCAGACAGTAGACAGATTCTGTTAAGACATTCACTGATGAGCACAGTAGCTAGGTTTGTTAGGTAGGGAAGCCTCATAGCATACGGATAGGTAGGCATTTATCTTTTTATCGAATAAATACTTCAGTGAAATGGATTATTGGAGTCTGCGTCTTTCTTTGGACGCTCCACAGGAGGCATACACAAAATGGCTCCATCTCCCCAGCCTCCTAGCCGATGTGATGGCCACAAAAAAACACTGTTTTTAATATCAAAGATTTTAGGTCAATGCTCTCAGTGGGCTCAAAAGGAGACTCATGCGGTGCCCACAAGTCCCAGCCAGCCAGGCCGACCCAGGCTTGAAATTTCCAAAAGTAACTTACTAACCAGATTCTCATTATCAGGTTCTGTAGCCCAATGATCTCTGTTCACCCAGATGGACGCTGAGGCAGGTCAGAAGCTAGGCACAGACTCTGGTCTGTCATATTCAATTGCTTTATTAAATAAACGTGCAAAACTCCTAATTTTCCCTCTACTAACGTTGTTCCCTACCTCACTAAACTAACGAATGTGCTTGTCAGTCATCTGTAATGGTCCAAAAGTAACAACTTTCCACAGACCAAAAACAAACCTATGCTGACCCTATGACTATATATAATAATATAAAGCACAGGACAATTACTCCCTTCTCTTGTGACTTGGCTCTTCACCATTTTCAGTACAGTATTGAATCTTTAAGTAGTTCTTAATAACTACTCATATCAAGTTTCATAGTTCCCATGCTGGATTTGTACATGCTTCACTTGTCCTTTCTCTTGAGTTGTTCCTTTTCTCTCCTTTACCTTCCTCTCGTTTTGTCCCTTGTTTTCTATACTTTTCTTACTACTCTGAAAGGTCGGAAATGAGAGGCAGACACAAAGTTGTAAAATGTTCAACATCATATATGTTTATTGAAATGAAAAGGGGTTGGATGAAGGCCTTTCTATCCCTATCCAAAAGGGTTTCCCAACCTAGGAAACTAAAACTTAAGATCAGTCTGTGTCTCCTCGAAAAGTATACTAAGCATTCTTGTGTCCAAAAGGTATCTGACCCTCACACCATAAATGAAAAACTACAAGTGTCGGGTGAGTGTTTCTTTTTGATTGAATAAAAAGTGTACAATTTTCTCAATGCACTGGTGAGCCCCTCGTGGGGATTTCGATATATTGTGGGCTGATTGCCCTGTTTCTCCGGTGCCCCAGGCCCGCTCCCTTCTCTTCCCTCCCCGATCCTCTGTTGTGCTTCTCCATCCTCCCCCCCTCCCTCTGCCCGCCTTCCTCCTCTGTGATTGACCTGTGCATGGCCTTGCTGCCGGTAGCAGCCAGCGGTGCTCCACGCTCGCCATTTCCACCTGGCTGAGCGGCAGACCGCTGCTGCTGCCGCCCCTCATGCACTGGTGAGCCCCTCGTGGGGATTTTGATATATTGTGGGCTGATTGCCCTGTTTCTCCGGTGCTCCAGGCCCGCTCCCTTCTCTTCTATTAATATTATATTGCATTGTGAAACCTAGGCCTTTCCTCCCTCTATTCAGGATTCTTAATCTTATGGGTGTTTTTCCCGCTGTTTTATAATATGCAGTGTGTCACTATTTAGAATTGCATTGTGAAACCTAGGCCTTTCCTCCCTCTATTCAGGATTCTTAATCTTATGGGTGTTTTTCCCGCTGTTTTTATAATATGCACTGTATCGCTATTTAAAATTGCATTGTGAAACCTAGGCCTTTTTTCCCCCCTCCTTAGGATTCTCTAATTAAGGTATGTCTTCTTTCCTGTCTTAGAATGCCCTGTGCCTTTCTTGCGCTCCCCTCCTAAGTTCCATCGTCTTGTCCCACCCTCCTGCGCACTTGCCTCTGCTGTCTTGTCTGTCTACCCCTGGGACACCCTCCTCTCCCACCTACTCTATGGTGCTCTCTGTCTCCCCTATCTTTTCAAACTGTTTCTGTATTGACTATCCTGCTCTCCTCACTAAGTCTGGTAGGAAAAAGTTTAAAAAGGACATCCTGGTCTCCAACCCAGGCCTCCCTATCGCTGACACCTACATCAGTGCCTCCTCCAAGGAAACTCTCACCGACATCCTCTGTCGTTCCTTCACCAGATCTATGGTGGTACCCGTTGGGATGCCCTCCTGTCCTCCTTTCTGTCCTCTAAGGTCATCATTAATGTCTACTCTAATGGAACCGTCTTGGTCCAAGGCCCTCAGGCCAACCTTCATCTCTTTGATAGACGCTTTCCGCGCCTCATCAACTTCCTTTCTTCTATTGCTGTCCCCTCCCCCCTTTCCTTGGCTACCTTCCCTTCCCCCTCCCTCCCTCTCTGCCCCCTCTTAGGCACTTTCTACACCTCCACAGGGTGTACCTCTGATCTGTACCCCTCCCCGGAAGTCCTTCAAGGAGGGCAACCTTCTTCACGTTGCCACTCTTAACCGCCGCTCCGCTGTCAAACACTCCTCTGATATCTGCCCCCTTCTTGAAGAACTTGACCTTGATGTCCTCGGTCTCACTGAGACATGGTTTACGGCCAGCTCTGTCACCAGCTTTGACACACTCCTACTTGAAGGCTACAAGATCCTCTCCACGCCCAGGCACAACCGCTCTGGTGGGGGCATAGCCCTTATTTTCCCTGATTGGATTCCTGCCTCTGTCATTCCTACGCAGGCCTACTCCTCTTTTGAATGCCTCGTCTGCAGGCTCTCTCTCTCGCCTAGCCATTCCCTTACTGACAGTGGCTACTATCTATCGGCCACCTGGTCAGGTTTCTCCCTTCCTCTCTGAGTGGGCAGACCTCTCCTCCTCACTCCTGGCCTCAACCACTCAACTCCTTCTTGGAGACTTCAACATCCACCTGGATGCCTCCTGTCCCCCCTCTGTACTCTTTCGCGACCTCTGCGACTCTCTCTCACTCACCATTCTCCCCTCTGGCCCGACTCATTCTGCAGGGCACACTCTCGATGTTCTGATCTCTTCAGACCTTCCCCTCTCTTTCCCTCTCTCCACTCCTCTCTTCTGGAGTGACCACTTTCTCCAATCCTCCCACTTCACCCTCCCTACCCCGCAGGTCAATCCACCTCCGTCACTGCCACCCACCTTCTCGGTCACCCAACCCATGAAGCGTATGTCAGTTGAGGCTTTCGCCGCCACCTTCTCACCCCCTGGCTGTCTCTCACCCTGACACAGCCCTCTCCACGCTCCACTCTTCTATATCTGATACTCTGGATATCCTTGCCCCTGTCATGAGAATCCGCCTGAAGCCCAAAGCCAAGTGTAACTCCTGGCATCATTCGGACCTCGTCACCCTAAAACGCAAGTGTAGGTTTGCCGAGAGGAAATGGCGTGCTTCAAGTTCATCCTCTGACAAACTGGCCTGGCGCCTGCTGCAAAGGCAATACCGGCTCTCCGTCCTCACCAAAAAGAGAGCTCATATCCAAGCCTGCGTCTCTGCGGCATCTAACAACTCGGCTGAACTCTTTAAAATCTGCAAGGAACTGGCCAATCCTGCAGCAGTCTCTACCTCTCCTGTCCCTTCCCAGGCCCTCTGCACGGCACTGGCCTCTCACTTCATTTCAAAAACTCAGGCCATCCTGTCCTCACTCTCCTCCTCTCATCCCCCTCCCGCTATTCCCTGCCCTTCGTCTGGCCCTTCTGCAGCCATCCCTCCTCCCTCCTTCTCTGCATTTCCCCTTTTCTCTCCAGAAGAGGTTTCTAGACAAGTCTGATCTATGAAAGTCTTGTCGAAACAGGTTCACCCCTGTTCCTCCAAAACTATCAAGGATCACATCGACTCCCTTGCTCCTGCCCTGGCGGATTTCTGCAATCACTCCTTCGCCACTGAGTCTTCCCTTCCCCACCCCCCCAGAGCACTCCCTTGTGCACCCTCTTCTTAAGAAACCATGCGCCGACCCCTCCTGCCCGGCTAACTATCGCCCAATCTCCATCACTCCCTTCCTGGGCAAGCTCCTGGAGAAACTGGCCATCTCCCAGCTCAATCTCCACACTGAATCTGTTGGTTGTCTTCATGACCATCAGTCTGGCTTCAGAGCTGCCAGAAGCACGGAAACTGCTCTCCTGAACATCCGCGAAGACCTGCTCACCATCCTCAACTCTAACACCCCTTGCGTTCTTATCTTGCTTGATCTCTCTTCTGCCTTTGACACTGTCAACCATGCCATCCTGCTCAACCGTCTCCGTGATAACCTGGGTATCACTGGTCAGGCTCTGGCGTGGCTGACTTCTTTCCTCTCCGACCGACCCTCCCAGGTCCAACTTGGGTCCTTCCGCTCCAACATCTTTTTCTCTACCTGTGGTCTCCCCCAGGGATCTAACCTCTCGCCCTGGCTGTTCAACCAATACCTGGCACTCCTTGCCCACCTCTCATAATCGCCTAATTGGCGGATATTGCCAATACATGTGGATCGCATTTGCGGCAACTGTGCCGCATTTGGGGCATGCGGCTTGTTTAGCAGGGTCAAATCTGGAGATCTTGCTTGGAGTAATGTGCAGGTGGTTTAGGATTTTTAGCTGTATAAGCCTAAAGTTAGCGCAGAGCGAGATGGATTTGGTGTATCTGAAGTAGGTAACCCATTGTTGTTCATTGATCGTCATGTTCAGATCTCTCTCCCATTTGCTTTTCATTTCATTTTTGGATGGAGTGTTGTGTTGTATTATTTTGTACATTGTGGAGACATTGCTGATGAATCCTTCCTGTGTCAGAATGTCTGATAAGAATTTATGTATAGGTGATGCATTCAGGAAGGATGGCCATTTCTTCATGCAGGCTGCTTTCATGCGTTGATATTGTAGGATTGTGAATAGGCCAGGGCCCGTTTTATTTTGGATTTCTGCGGCAGTAAGAAATCGTCCCTCAGGAAATAGATCTCCAATTTTGGCCTCTTTTCTTGGGTCCCATCTTCTTTGTATGGTACGGTCCATAGTGCATTCAAGTGCAGGGTAGTGCCACAGCGGTAGGTGCGGCCAGTACGGAGTGTCACATCCCACTCTTTTGAGTATCCATGTCCATGCTCACACTGTTGAAGATAGCGGATCTGCCAGCACTTTCTCCTCTGTGACCCTAGCGAATATCATACTCTGCAGATTGAGGGGAGAGGCTGCAAACTCTTCGGCGTGTATATGTGCAAATTGTTCTGCAGTGTTATTCCAGTATTTGGCAAAGTATGCCTGTGCAGAGTAATAGTATAGAAGAAAGTCAGGTGCCGCCAGCCCGCCAGTATTATAACTCTCACATAGTTTTGGCCAACTTAGTGTGGGGGTGCCTCCTCCCCAGGCAAAACTGGACACCATTTTTTGTAGTGTATCAAAAAATGTACTGCCTGGCCATATTGAGATGCCACTGAACAGGTATAACAACTTCGGCACCACCACCATTTTGAGCAAGGATATGCGTCCGTACAAGGACAGCGGCAGCTTAACCCATGATTTGAGCTTGTATTGTAGTTGAGTCAGGAACTGCGCATAATTGTTGGTATACAGGGTACACTTATCGGTTGCCATTATAATGCCCAGGTATCGTGCACTGGTGGGGGACCACCGGAAGCCCTCCATGGTTGCAGATCTGGTAGTAGAGCTGGACATGGGAATTATTTCCGATTTAGCCTGGTTTATCCTGTATCTGGAGTATTTTGTGAAGACTTCAATGTCCTGCATGACGGGTGCTAGATTAGTGTCAGGATTTCTGAGATATAACAGTGTCGTCGGCATAGAGTGAGATGAACTGGGGTGTCCCCAAATTCAGATCCCTCTCCAGGTGTGTTTGAAACATAGGTATGCTGCCATTCCTTCAATTGTTAATGCAAAACTTAGAGGGGAAAGGGGTCAGCCTTGTCTAGTGCCCCTTTGTAGATCAAAGCTGGGCAACAGCGTTTTATGGGTCCTTACTCTGGCGGTGGGGTTACAATACAACACCTTTATGGATCGGAGAAATTCTAAGCTGAACCCCATTTTTTGTAGTATGGCGTGCATGAACTTCCATGATATGGAGTCGAACGCTTTCTCCGTGTCAAGTGTAACTGCAACTGTCTTCGCTTGAGGGTTCATTTGGGAGGCAATAGCAAAACATCTCTGCAGGTTTAGAGCTGTAGATCGGCCTGGTATGAAACCGGATTGATCAGGGTGTACCAATTTGGACATATATCGGTTCCGTTTATTATCTATGGCTTTGGCAAAAATGTTGGTGTCCGCATTGATTAGGGATAGTGGTCTATATGAGGAAGGGTCTTGAGGAGGTTTATGGGGTTTCAATAGGACAGTGGTAATGGCTTCTCTCATTGATTCCGGCAGAGTTCCCCTCTCCATGGACTCCTCCCATACCTCTAGCATTCTTGGGGCGAGTTCCTCGGTGAGGGTCTTGTAGAGGTCTGCGGGTATACTGTCCGACCCAGGCGCTTTACCTGCCCTGAGGTCCTTGATTGCTTGCTTTACGTCTTCCAGGTTCAATGGGAGGTCAATGTTGGCTCTCTCGTCTGGGGCCAGTGTGGGAAGAGGGAAGGAGTCGAGGTATTGTTGCAACTCCTCCGTTGTGACTTGGTCCGAGTTTGTGTAGAGCTCTGTATAAAACCTCTGGAATTCCTTGTTCACCCTCAGATGACCCACGTGTGTCACACCCGCTTTGTCCGTTATGCTGGTGATCTGTCGGTGTCCGTACTCAGCTTTTATTAGGTTGGCTAGCATCTTACCAGACTTATTTCCTTCTCCATTCTCTTCTGGCTTTGGTAGGTTGTGTCATATACCATACCTCACGTCCTGCCAAGGACGCAAATTCAGCCAGGGCATCGTGTAACAGGGCTAGGGTTCTTGGGCCTGGCAAGTCTGTGTATGTCTTCTCCGTTTCCTTAATGTATTTCTCGGTTCGGGACAGTTGGATTCGTATTACTTTCAGTATGCCATGGACTTTGGAGATCAGATGTCCCCTCAGCCACACTTTGAAGGCCTCCCAGACCGTGGCGCGGGAACTGACCGATTCCTGATTGCATTCAAAGAAGTCCGTCACGTCTATCCGTAGTTGTTCTAGTAACGAGTCGTCTCATAGGAGATCTGGGGGCATTCTCCATGTGCGGTGGGCCTATATCGGTTCTCCTATCTGGATCTCCAAGACAATCGGGGAATGATCTGACAATGTTCGGGGCAGTATTGTGCATTCTCTCGTGTCTGAAATGCATTCCGTGGAGCAGAGCCAGTAGTCAATATGGGAGCTCGACCCATGTACATATGAATGAAATGTGTAGTCCCTGGTGAGGGGGTGCAATTCCCTCCATACATCTGAGAGTGGCAGCATGGTCATGGCTTGTTTGATGGTTAATGCAGCCTTTGAATCTGCTCGCTGGGCTGTGGACGTCCTGTCTAGTGAAGGGTCGAGAATAGTACTGTAATCGCCTCCCCAAATCACTCTTGTTTCGTCTGTTGGCATTATAAGTGCAATTATTTGCTGATAAAATTCCAGAGAGTCTATGTTGGGACCGTGCGTTAATTACTTCTTGCCCCTGCATTGATCCCCATGTTATTACATACCTGCCTTCAGTATCTATCCTGTTAAACCGCTATTTTTAGTGGTCTAACTAGTATATCTGACATATGCAATTATATATGCTTGCTTTTCTCTATTGTACTAGTTCAGTTAAAATAAAATTAAATGATTACTTTGTTATAGTAATCGATAAGGTGTGGTCAGTGCCCCTTTCATAGAATGCTTTCACGGCTCGGCTCTTTCCATCATCTGTAGAATTTTTAAATGGGGAAACTCTTAAGGCTGTGCCTAGAAGGTGGTACAAGAAGGGCAGAGGAGAAATTGAATAGAGCCTGTAATATCTAAGCATTTTCGGGAGTATAACTGTGTAGCACAAATGCCCGTGGTATTCTATCATTGTCACTGGGGATGCTGTCCAGAGCGTGTATAAATCTTTTGTGAGTTCTCTGTGTAGAGCTCTGTAGCTCTCCTCATTAAGTATGCACTCCTTCAGGGAAACTGTAACAAAACCTGTGATAGTTGTATTAATAATAATACCTGGTAATTGCCAGTGTAGTACACTCTGCATTTCTAGCATGCTATAAATAACGTTTGCCTAACCTGAGCAACATCCCTGTGGCATGCAGAATAGAGAAGTCCTAGACGCCGTGCCATGTTATTAGCAGCCATGAAAAAACAGCTGGCTTTCATCTCTGCAGGTGCGTAATGAAATTGCATTTCGCAATTAGAAAAGTGGGTTGGTAGATGGAGAACAAGCTCATCTCTTATAGCTTGTTATGTAAATACTGGGGAGCAGGTGTGAGTGGATCTAGCTCACCTGGCCTAAGCCCTGCCCACCTGGTGCCTTCCTGGTTGCCGCTCTTTTTCACCACTTAGCAAGCCCCGCCCACTTGGTGCCTTCCTGCTTGACACTCTTTTCCCTACTTAAGGAGCCCTCCAGCTTATTTTCCTTTGCAGCTAGAGAGCAGGTGTATGTGGATCTAGGTCACCTGGCCTAAGCACCACCCACCTTCTTAGTCCTGCCTCTTCCTTCCTGCTCTTAACTCTTAGTTCAAGGGCGTCTCTCGCCCGGGTGTCCAAAGTAAAGGGCAATTCCTGTTTGAACCTGTTCGGACCAGGAGGATCCAGGGTCCGACCCCCTGCTAAGACAGCAGGTAAGCATGCACCAACATGTGTTTACACCCTCTGTCCCCACAGGCCATCCCCACCCTCATTGGCCCCTCTGTGTTGTTCCCTAGTGCCCCTCCACCCCCTGCTGCACACAGGAGTCTGTCCTGATACATTCTGGTTTCACCATCACCGTCTTGTATCCAATGCTGGATTTTACTTTTATGGACTTCATTGATTCACAGTGCGTCGCCCTTTCTCAACTCTCATGCTGGACTTCCTTTGCATCTTGTACTCATGGTGGCCCTGAATCATGCTGTTTCCATCTTCATCTTGTATCCTGGCTTGCAACATTATGTGTTACTACTGACTTCTGCAATTGTATTCGCTCTCCCCTCTCGCTTCTCCACTCTTTTTGACTGCTTACTCTCTGATCTCTCCTCCCCTCCTCCCCTTACTTTCTTGTATGCACTTACTCTATCAGAATTGTCCCTGTCCTAGTATGATTGCAACCTCATCTGTCGCTCCCGCAACCCCTTACTGCCCCCCCCCTCCAGCACTCTCTGAAATGTTGTCAGGCCTAGTACGATAGTCGCTTGTTTTGTTCCTCGCCTCCCTTTCTGCACCCCTCTCCCTCACCTTTTGTTTTCCTCCAGCTCTACCAGAAATGTCGTCAGGCCTAGTACGGTAGTCGCCTGTCTGTTTCCATTTCCTTCCCACTCTCCCCCTCCTTTCCTTATCTATGTCTTAGCACTTGCATTATCTGAAATGTCGTCAAGCCAAGTATGATAGTTAATTTCACATCCTTACTGTTCGTGGCCTGTAAGAATGTCGTTGTATTTTCCCTTGTTCCCTCCCTTGCCTTGAAGCGCTTTGAAACACATTGTGTATAGGCGCTATATAAATAAACTATCATATCATATGGTATCATATCATACTAGCATTATCGGGTGGACCGACCCATTAAAAGAGTCTAGATTTCTTTGTATGCATGCAGAGAAAGCATACGATTGCTACAGCAGCGGTCGATCGCGCACCTTGTAAAGTGGGTACATGCGTATCGCGAATGCTAATGTTCATGACAGCTTACATAATGTCATGTATCCGCAGAAGTGTGTCTAGTATACAGTGGCTCTGCATCAGAAACGTCTGCATATAACCTGGGCATCTGTCCATTTATTATGCCAACATACATCACCCATGCTCATTCTTTTGGCCCCTTCCTTTTCCCACCAGTAAGGCGCAGCATTAGGCAAGTCTTCTTTTGGCATAAAAAGGCTGCAGATTTATTTTCACGCATAATATAACACAGCAAACAATAAATAGTTCCAAAGGTGCAGCGACTGCTCCGTGTCCAAAACCTGCTTCCCCCTTTCCCAGCAAAATCCATAATAGGCACATCACCCCCAACCCTTTCGTGTCTGTGTCCCACCTGCCCCTGCAGGTATTCCTGGGCTGAGAGAGCGCCGCTTGTTGGGGGGAAGCTGAGCCCTCATTGCTACCAGACGCCCATGCCGCTTAGGCGCACAAGAGGCGCTGGTCCGAAAGAGCGAAGACCCTTCTGGCTTTGCAATGGCTCATTCAGAGACTGTCTCTTGTCACTGGTCGCCAAAACACTTGTAAGAGGATTCAATTCAGCACTACAGCCAAGTCAACGCCTAGTCTAGAATACTGAATGAAAACCCTTATTGATATATCTTTATGTCCAGTTCATGTGTTTTGGATGACTACCCCTATATAACACCCCTCTCTTGGAATCCTCCTGACCCCACTGAGCCAAGAAGTAGTTCTGTTTTGCAAGTTAAAAGGTTTAATTGATAATTTAAACAATAGATATATATATATCACACTTTGTAATAAATTAATAATTGAATATCACACTTAATCTGAGATGATCAAGATTAACAACGGAGAATCTGGCACTAGCACACTTCTTGATAATCACTAAGGAGTTGACATGAAATGGATAAGATAGCAACAATACTTTTATGGTTTCAAATGGATGCAATGTGGAATGAAATGCAGTAAAGAAAATAACTTGATAGGATTTCAGCAAAGACAATGTAATCACTTTCTTGGACAATTCACCCCCCCTTTTATGCAATGCAAGGAAAGGGAAGGAAGGCACACAATTCTCAGAAATGCAATTCAAATGTAATTCAGTTCACCCAGCAACTTAGACTACAGAAGTTGAAAACACAGGCCCAAATGCTTTTAAATGTGCTGGCAATGAAGAAAACAATATGCTAAAATGCTTTTAATTCCCTCTAGGAGGTTCAGGGTGAGTGAAATCAAGTTAATATTAGCTCAGGCCCACTCTAGCAGTGATGCAGGGATAGTTTTTATGAGGCAAACGATTTTTTTCAAAGGAAAGCAAAAGCAGCTATCTTTTTGCAAGTGGAGAAATTTTCAAATCGCGGCAAAATTTGCGAATGCGTCTTCCGCGATTACGGCAAAACTATAGGGGCTAGGTTCCTAGAAAAGCCACGATTCCCAGCTTTCAGAGGAAAGTTACTGCAAGTCTCTAGCACAAACGGTCACGGAGATATGAGCGATTAAATAAAGGTCGTTTTTCAGATTTGAAATTTTAAAGTTCAAAAAGACAAGTGCAGCTTGCAACTAGAAAATGACAGGTGACAGCTTTACAAATGACAGGTGACAGTTTTACAAATGACAGGTGACAGTTAGGAGGCAGTTCTACTTAGATTAAAATAGCTTGGATTATATTATTTTAACTAAGAGATTGGTGCTGCACAGTTTTCTAGGTACTCACACTATATTCTTGAGTTAAATGGGCCTCGCCACGGATCTGGTCAGGTTTTAGACTGGACTCCGGTTCAGCTCTTTGGTTCTGCTAACATTGGCCTGGGTCAGCTCTGCTCTCTCTCTGGGTACAGCACTGCTTCTGGATTCTGGAGATTGAGGGATTTGAAGTCTGGATCTCTGGATGTTTATGGAGGTAAAGTATGGAATTTTGGCAGAGCTTCCAGCTGCAAGTGGAAAATGACCCTCTATTTGGCTTGCACTATCTGCTTTTATCTGTTTAGAATGTGGGTGTGTTCTAGCATCACTAGACCCTACCTCTCTCTCAGCTTCTAATTGGTCAAACTTCCATTTCTCACTTGATTGGGGAAGGAACTGTGAGTCAGAGCGATGTCATTTTATGGCTTGCAGAGAGGACACTCCCCTGTCAAAGTGCACACAATCTACATTTGATAAAAAAAGCCATATTTGCACAGGTACACATTTGTTTAAAATTACATGCACCCATCACATATCACAGGAGGTATCCCCTGTTCAAACTCTGCTCTTCCTGGGGGCTTGCATTCAGAAATGGCACATATTTCACTTTTTTAGTGGTTTTGCAACATCAGATTTTTCTCCAGATTTGTACACATGTACACGGCCTGTGCATACATACTCCAGTAAATTTTCATTTGTCTAACTTAAACACAGTGTCTGTAATATTAACAATTAGCAGGGTTTTGCCCCAGAACATCACACAAATTGGAGTTTGGGCTTGAATTGAAGGTACATTTTCTAAATTAAGGCTCTCAAGGTTATACATGTCTGTCATTTGATTACAAAGAGTTATCAGTGTTTTTGTAAAATATATATTTTGCTTTCAAGTCAGTTCTCAGAGTGTTGGAGTCCGCCTCCAAGACTTGGGTGGGTCAGTCACATGTGTCCTCTGGGCAGGCAGGCCTTTGTTGACAGGAAACAGTAAAAATCAACATATTCCTTTCAGAGGAGAGGGGCCATTGTGTGGTCTCTGGGAAGCTGAGATCAGGAGGCCAGGGAGCCACTTTGCATTTAATTAACAGAACCCTGTGATTTCCTGGCTTCTTGTGTTGAGTTCTGAAGTGTCAAGAGTTCTCAGGACAGGCAACCCCTTTGAACTTTTAATGAAATAAGACCCCTTTCTTTGCACTAGACAGTTTTGCAAGACAGCTCTCCTGTCAGAGTTTAGACCGCTAGCGCCACCCTCAGGATTTTGTGGTTACTGCATCCATCCTTGGGATTTTTTTTAGATTGATTCATTTCAGCAAGTGATATTACATGGAGTATATTGTCCATGTTCAGGACATGGCATTGGTGTGTTTCTGCAGTAAAGTAATTCTGTGCCCATGATTTTGCCATATTTGACATTCAAGAAAAATGAATTCCCAACAGTTATGGGTTTGCTTTTGGCAATCAGCATTGCCTCTCTGAGCTCACAATATAGGCGAAATGGGATTTTCCTGTGCATTTTCTGGGGAGCTCTGGCCATTATGATGTTTTCAATGCCAGTAATGCACAGCTTTGGTGGTAGGGCTTGGATGCATGGATAAAAACATCCCACACACTGCCACGCCGAAGGTGGGTTACCACCCACCGCGGCTCCCTCCTTCCCTCATTCACAGTTCCAAGAGCTTTGTGCAAACATTCCAAAAAAAACAGATCATCCCTGATGCCGACAAATGCACTCCATCTTTCAAGTAGTGTTCCGGGGATGTCAGGTTGATCAAGCCGTGCCTGATGTGGGGAAAAAGTCTGCCCCTGCAGAATTCCGTCATTGCGCAATTCAATTTCTTTCCTCGATTTCTCCACAGCTGAGTGACTCACGGCACCCCTCCATTCTTGCCTCGGAATGACTTCAGCCCACACTATCTCGGTCTCCCCCAGCTGTGCTGACAACTCCTGTAAGGAAAACATCATCTCCCTCATCATCTCCCTCTCCCCAGGCTCGTTAAGTCATTGCCCCCAAGCTGTATGATCAAGACGTCAGGCTTGTGCTGCTTACCCAGCAGCTTGCGAATGTGACCCTTCAGCTGTGCCCATCTCATCCCCGGCACCCCATGCCACCATATCCAGTATTCGCCAGTGGTCAGCGCCTCCTGCTCGGCCGTCCAGCTCGTCCCGGCCCTTGACACAAAGGAATGTCCTAACACCCAGACGGACCGCCTCCTTCTCTGTGCTGCAGCTACTAGGAAGGAGATGAGAAGGAAGCTGTTGGCGCTACAGTTTTTCAGGCCTGGTGTACCGCCTGAAACACCCCGATTTCCATCCCCCTATTTGCTTGATAACATCTGCACCGAGGCCCATCTCAGCTGCAGAAGTGGCTGTCCCTATTCTAACGGAAAGAGTCCCGAACACTCCCCCTGTAACCTCCGTCTTCTCCAGTGCCATGTCCATGACCCTCTTGAATTGAAAACGGCTCAAGGCCGACCTGTGCAAGAGAAGAGGGGCCCCTCGCCTGTAGGCGGTCTCTGCCGGAGAAACGCTGCAACGCATCCCACCGGGCACACTGTGCTGCCTCGTGTGCCGACGAGTGTAACCGTCCTATCTTTCCCCTTCTGATCTGTCTTGGATTTTCTCTGAAAAATGCTCAACCGACCTTCGGCTAAGTGTACGTCACCCCTCCTCAAAAACCCAGAGCCCCTGCCGTCCCTATTCTCAGGTACCAGCTCACTCACTCTGAATGCCCCAAAGAAAGCTAACGTGAAAGCAGCCGCGAACAAGACCCTCTCATACTCCTTCTGACATCCCACGTAGGCATTTGATCATACTGTGCAATTTCACCACATCAATAGGCCGCCTTTCATCTGGCTTCCTCTCAGCCTGCTTGGCCCAACCTTTAATTGCCATTAAAATGTAATGTTATTTAGTGGGATCAGACCTGCCCCATAACTTGTAATAGTGCGCTATTGCCGCCAAATAATAGGCCATCCAAGATCTGGTTCTCCCAGACCGCCAACACCATCCCACAAAGGCCTGTACTGGCAACTCACTTTGTCCTTCTGCCAACACTTCGTTTTGAAAGGCCAAAACCGCTCCCAGCACGCTTTGTATCTCCTTGCTGTGCCAGGTGCTAGAGTGGCATAGATTAGGGAACGCAATTCCCCCCAATCATGCCCCACCACTGTGCCTTGAACAGGGTTATCGTCATGCTTGCTTCCGGACAGTTCCCCAAAACATCTCCCACTGTAAACGAGAGAGAGAGAGAGAGTCAGGAGCCACGTTTTTCACCCCTGGGATATGTCGTGCCCTCACCTCTGTCTTCAGAGTCAGTAGGCTCCTTGTGAGCTCTCAAAGCAGCTTCAGAACCCTGGAATTACTGGACGTCCCCTGACTGATGATCTGCACCACTGCCAAGTTGTCTGACCAGATCAACACCTTTTTGTTGCCCAAATGTCGGCCCCACATTTTAAAAGCTACTACGATAGGGAACAACTCTAGCAGTGTGATATCCTTAGTAATCTCCTCATGATGCCAACCTGCCGGCCACACCTGGCCACACCACTCGCTCCCCAACATGGCCCCAAAACCATGTGAACCTGGGGAATCAGTGAACAATTAAAGCCCCTTGCCGCTGTCCAACTCCTCTCTCCATAACAACATCCCATTCAAGTTATCCAGAAATCCATCCCACATTCAGAGATCCTCCTTAACCTCTGCCCCCAGACGGACATGCTGTGCTGCGTGTTGTAATTCCACCGTTTTAAGCTCGATGCTCATAGCGAACACCTTACCTGCCGAAAAGACCTGTCACGCAAAATTGAGGTTTCCCCGCCAACGATTGAAGCTCCTTCAAGGTGGCCTTACACCTGCCCCTCAAAACTTTGATTGTTTCCTTCAATTTCAGCACTTTATCGATGGGCAGTCTGCATTCCCCTGTGACTGAATCAATCTCAATCCCTAGAAAGGTCAGTGTCGTGACCGGGCCCACTGTCTTCCCCCTGGCAAGTGGGACCCCCCATATCCTCAGTCAGTCCCTGAAATTACCCCATGAGCGACCGGCACTCCCCTGTTCGCTTCTTACAGATAAACAAGAAATCATTGAGGTAGTGCAGTACACCCTCTACCAAGTTCCTTTGCCTTAATGCAAACTCCAAAAAGCTGCTGAATTGTTCAAAGTATGCACACGAAATAGCGCAACCCATTGGTAACCATTTGTCAAAGAAGTAATAATTTTGAACCTTAAAACCCAGTAAATGGTAACTCTCCTCATGGATTGGCAAACAACCTGAATGCGGACTCTGTCAGCCTTACCCATCAGAGCACCTCTCTCTGTGGATCTCACCATCTTCACATCCTCATCAAATGATGCATAATGCACCCTGCACTGCTCTTCCGCTATGCCATCATTCACGGATTCCCCTTCCGGGAAGGACAGGTGCTGTATTAACCGGTACTGCCCTTCCTCCTTCTTGGGAACCAACCCCAAAGGTGATACCACAAGATTCTCCAAAGGTGGGGAGGAGAAAGGGCCAGCAACCCTCCCGAGTTTGATTTCCTTTTTCCACCTTTTGTGCCAATATCTCTGGCATCACCAATGCTGACTTCAGATTGCTGGCTTCCCTGCCAACCTTCGTCCCCGTGAAAGGAATCCCGAATCCCCACCTAAAGCCTTCCTAGAGAATTTTAGCATCAATAATGTTGTGGTACACATTTAGAAAGGGAATCAACGCATGCAATCGGACTGGTGTGGGTAAATGGCTTTTAATCACGCTTTGGTTTCTCCTTAGGTTTGGCAGTGCTACGCTGCTTCCCTTCCCCTGAAGAGGAGCTGCAGTCCCCTGAGCTTTTGCCCTTTGCGTGCCTGAATCTACAAGCCTTGCCAAAGGTACAGTTCCCTTCTGCAAAACTCCAGCATTCGGGCTGCTCCCCCTGGAAGCTGTAACAGTTGTTCCAGGAGGAGGTCCCTCGAAAGGACCCCCTACCCCTGTGTGGGTAAGACCCTTTGTTCCTGCAGTATTGTGGCTTATCCCCTTGTGCCTTTTCTCCAGATTCCCTAGCAGGTACTATCTTGTCTGTGTACCAGCCCACATCCACTTCATCCCAGTTCATAGCTGGCCAAACCTGCATCTTAAGTCTAAAGCCTCTATCATAACTGAGCCAAGCATCAGAGCCATATTTTAGATACAGGTTGTGAATGTACTGCTCATAGGCAATCATTGCTACTGCATCCTGTGGGAATTTCTCAAGCATGATGGAAGTATACATCCTAACGGCCCTCAGGTACATGCCATACCAAGGAATTCACTGCCACCCTTGCAGGGGCAAAACCTGGCATAGGCCTCCCGTACTGCGTGACATTGCTCACTACCCCTTCCTAAACCTGGTTGACTGTTGGCGCCAGCACCGGCTGTGGCCCCTGGCCACCCCCCCTCACCCGAGAGGTGACCCCAGGTACTGCTTCCCTTTGATCCCACCATGTTGGTCCTACCGCCTGCAAGCCTGCCGGTGGAGTACCAACCTGTGCCAACTGCCCCACACCTATTACCGGTCCTGCACTGGGCAAGACAAAAGCTTGTTCCACCCCGGAGCCCAGGCCCCTTGACACCAGGTTCTCCCCTTTATGGTGAACCGCTTCAGCATTCCTTCCCAACTGGTTAAATGCATTTACATTGCCACATAACATTTGGCCAATACCCCCATTTCCCCATGTTTGCATGCACTGCATGAACATACCTTTTACCATCTCCAAGGATGTGGGGCCCTCAGCTCCTGCGCCCTCCCCTTTCCTTTAGCGCCAGCCGATCTGTGCCTCCTGCCGGCTTCAGCCTGCTGTTTACTGGCCTCGGCTTTCGCAGTCATGACCCTCTTCCTCTTAGTTACCGGGTCTTCATCATCGCTCTGCTCCTCATCCTCCTCTTCGCCCTCTTCCAGGGCCTGGATTTCAAGCAACACCTCCTCATTTGATGTGGATTGGAACAACAGTGGTGATTCAGACCTTTGGCTGCGCCCAGCAGCCTCAACCCCAAGCTGAAAGGCTTCCAGATCCATCCAGTTCAGACCATGTTTGTCCGCTGCCATCCGAGCCATGGCCAGAAAGGCCGCAAGGTACTTTTTGGGGCAAGCAAACCCCTGAGCACCTTGACCCTGTGCCTCCACCTTCTCTGCTCCCGGCTGTGACCACAATCTTGCCTTAACCGACCAAACCAAGGCACATGCACTGCCCCTGCAGCAGCCGTCCAGGTTATTCAGTTAAATATGCCCTTCTTTGAACTTTTATCAGGCAAACAGTCTTTCACTTGCATTTAGTGCTCCGACACCTTCCTCTGCTGCTTTCCTTTGCCAAATGTGAAACACAACGTGCACCTCTTGTGCTCTGGCGGAGCCTGCCGCCAATTATAGTCAATTTCACCTCGGCGACCCAGGCCCTTAAAAGCATGTACTTGTAATTCTCAGTGGTTTTAAATGTAATCAAAAGGCCAACAAATGCAGAAGCTCGTTTGCAATGTTTCACCCAGGCATGCCCGGTCGTTAAATGCAATTTTTTTTTTTTTGGATTACATATTTTATTGTATTTTGTTACTCCGAGACAATGACGTAGAATATATAAACATAACTTACGTGCATTCAAACATTGAGGCATTATGATTAAACACCATGTTCATTTTAGGTACACTGACACTTATTTTAACGAGTTCTGACCGTTTGTGGGTTGGATCCTTTACGTGCTTACGAATTTTGCGTGGCAGAGACTGTTTGTTTGGTTGTTATTTACTTTACATAGTTTTTTCCCATTTTGGCCATATTTTGTCTGCCTTTCGTGGGCATCCTCTTGCTTGATAGACTCGGCGCTCCATTAGTATGCAGGCATCTACGTCCGCCATCCATTGGTCATATTGAGGGGTAATCTCTGATCACCATAATTGAGCAATGTTCCTTTTGGCAATCCCTGTGGTCGTTGAGAGTAAGAGTTTTTCAAAACGGGTCATTTCTCCTTCCTCTTCGATTCCCAGGAGAAGGAGTTTTGGTTCACTTGGGATTGATCGGCCCATGACCCTCGCCAGCCTTTCACAACATTTTGGCCATAAGTGCTGTATTCGTGTGCATTGCCATAGGATGTGGTAGAAGGTCCCCTCTTCCTGTTTACAGTGTAGGCACTTGGGGTCGGTTGCTTTGCCCCAGTTGTATAGTGCTACTCAGGGGTAGTATATTCTGTGAAGTATTTTCAGTTGTATGAGTCGGATCCTTGCAGATATTGCCGTCTCTCTGGGGTACATTAAAGTTGAGATCCATTCCTCTGGTAGTATCAGGCCCACATGCCTTTCCCATTTTGGTTTCAGACTAGACATTTCTTTTGTAGCAAAGGAGGAGATTGCGTTGTACATGGTGGATGTGGTTTTGGTTTTCACGCTGTCTATGACTATGTTCCTCTCTATTGGTGTGCATTCCGGCATATCTACTAGTTTTGCCATTTGCTTGGTGAGTGCGTGGGATAGCTGTGTGTAGTGATAGTTTTCAATGGCTGGGAGACCATGTGTAGCGGAGAGTTCAGCAAAAGGTATGATTTTGTCTTCTTTAATCATTTGCTGAATAGTCAGTATTTCCGCTAATCCCCAATTCGGCCATTTAGTGAGTTTGTTGAGTTCCGTGAGGTAGGCGTTGTTCCAGAGGGGTTGCACTGAGGTGATTTTATTTTCCCATCCAATGTGCCTATGTGTTTCCCTCCAGATATGGGCCGTGTGGGCTGTTATTGTGCGGTCGGGGGGGCGGTCCCCAGTGCTGTAGAGGCTTTCAATTAGAGGCATGCCATGTCTTGCTGCTATTTCCGCCTGTATGTGCGGTAGTTCCGGGTTGCTGTGTAATATGTCATTTACCGTCGCCATCTGGGTCAGTGGCAGTGACTCCCAGTGGACTACGTCCTGTGCAAATTGTTGCACTATTGGCTGCAGTTTTTGGGTCACGTAGTTTTCCAATCTATTGGAAATCAAAATGCCTAAATATCAGAATTGATTTAATTAGATTTCATATGGGGAGCCTCGGGGCGGTATACAGTCTACTCCCTTAACTGTGAAGAGTACTGATTTGGACCAGTTCACTCTCAGGCCACTGAAGGCGCCATAATTTATCAGTATTTGGGTAACTATAGGGCAGGAAATTGCTGGGTCGCCTAGGTATACCAGGAGGTCATCTGCGTAAAGAGATACCTTATCTTCCCATGTTGGGCTCCATCGGAAGCCAGACTACGTCACTGTGTTTCGTAGGATCACAGCCAGTGGCTCAATGATCAGTGCAAACAACATTGCCGATAGTGGGCAGACGTGTCTGGTACCTTTCCCCAGTTGAATATTACGCAAGGACCATCCATTCACTTTCACTTCTGCTATTGGGGTGTTGTATAGGAGCTGGACCCAGTTTATGAATTGTTCCCCAAAGTTAATTTTCCTCAGTATTATCCAGAATGCCTCCCAGTGGACCGAGTCAAAGGCCTTTTCGAAGTCAATGGCTAGTAACGCCAATGACTGTTGTATAGTGGGTGCTCTTTCAAGTGCTAAATGTAGCCTGTGAATGTTCATCCTTGTAGATCTCTGTGGCATAAAGCTGCATTGGTCTGGATGGATCAGTGATGTGATAACTGTTTGGAATCTGTTGGCTAGTACCTTCGCTAGTATTTTGGCTTCGCTATTGATTAGGGATATGGGTCTATAGGAGCTACATTCGTCTGGGGGTTTGCCCTTTTTTGGTATTACTATTATGGTGGCCTTACGTAGGTCCAGTGGGAGTATTCCTACTCTTTTTGAGGTTTCAAACATGTTGAGCAGATGGGTTGCTATATCTGGATGATTAATTTTTTTCCAAATGTCAAGTGGGAAGCCATTCGGGCCTGGGGTTTTGCCCGATTGGGGTTGGGGGACAGCTGCCGATATTTCTTCTTCTGTTATTTTATTATCTAATATATTGGCTTGTTCTGTGGCGAGTGTAGGGAGGTCAGTTTCATCTATTATAGTCCTCTCCACTGGGGTATTTGGGGGCCTGTATAGCTCTTCGTAGTATTTTGCAAAGCATTCTGTTATCTCTTGAACAGTGGAGACTAGCTCCGCGTTTGTATTCTTAATATTTTTGACCTGCTGATGTCCTTCGTTTCGTTTTTCCAGCCATCCCAGCAGTTTGCCAGCTTTTTCCCGTTTCATACAGACGTGCCTTCATGGCTCCATGCACTTTCTTGGCACAGTCTAAGGACAGATTATGTTGTTTCTTCTGCGCTAGTGTCAAGGCTCTGTTTGTCTCAGGTGTATTGCTGTATATGTGTTTTGATTCTTTGAGTCCTCTCTTTCCTGCGCGGGGCCTGGCACGCGGCCTTCACCCCACCCACCTTTGTTCCGCCCCACGCTTCGCCCATCAGTCCTTTTCTCTGCACGATCGGGGCCGGACGCACTTGCATCCTCGGAAGATTTTCTTCTGTTTTTCCCTCTCTGGCTCTCGCTAGCGTTCGTTTACTACTCTCTCTATGTCTTTTAAACTAGATTTTCCAGACTGTTCATCGTGTCACCGTCGCTTTGCGAGGGTGGATCCCCATCCTCTTTGTTTAGAGTGTTTGGGTCCGGAACACCATTGGGACTCCTGTTTTTACTGTGACTCCCTTTCGGTCCGGGCTCTTCAACGTCGGTTGGAGCGGTGGGAGGAGGTGTTCGGACGGACTCCTCCTTCGCATTTTCAGGCGTTCATCGACGAGAAGGAAAAACACCTGGTAAGTTCTTTGATTTTAGAGCACCCCGGCCGGGGGATACCTTCCCAGGTTCCTCTCGAGCCGGGAGGGGCGTTGATCACTCTTTTACCGGGGTTAGCCCTGAGGTGCCCGTCGGGCCTAATAATTCTACCAGAGTTTTCTCCTAGGGTCTCCGTAAGGGGCTTGTGGTCACCGGAGTACACTCCGAGGCCCCTCCTGTGGGGGCTGTGTGTAGACCCAGTTCTACTGAGTCGTGGGGTACCGGAGCTTGCTCTGAGGCCATTCTTTCGGCTTCCCTCAAAAACAAAACCGGGGTACGCCCTGAGGTCTTGGCTGGGCTTGAGGTTACCGAACGCATGTTCGAGGCCCATGCCGATAAGGCTTCTACCGGGCCTAGGTCCGAGGTCCCTCGTACAGAGGCTAAGGCTACCAACAGTTCTGAGGGGCCAGGCAAGGCCCTGTCGGTGACAGTGCACTGTTCCCGCTCTTGTGGTGACACCAGATCTGTTGAGGGGGCAAAGAAGAAAGTTTCTTCTTTTACCGGCAGTGCCGAGGCTCTTCCTTTGAAGGCTCAGTTGGCGGTTGGTATGTCGCAGAAAAATTCCAGGCCTCATAGTACCGGCTCTGCCGAGGTTCCTTATGTTAAGGCCCATGCCGATAAGGCTTCTACCGGGCCTAGGTCCGAGGTCCCTCGTACAGAGGCTAAGGCTACCAACAGTTCTGAGGGGCCAGGCAAGGCCCTGTCGGTGACAGTGCACCGTTCCCGCTCTTGTGGTGACACCAGATCTGTTGAGGGGGCAAAGAAGAAAGTTTCTTCTTTTACCGGCAGTGCCGAGGCTCTTCCTTTGAAGGCTTAGTTGGCGGTTGGTATGTCGCAAAAAAATTCCAGGCCTCATAGTACCGGCTCTGCCGAGGTTCCTTATGTTAAGGCTAAAATTAAGACCCCTGATCCATCGACGGGGACCCCTGCCTCACTTCCTCACTTGCCACAGTTCCCCTCAGATGAGGACAAAATGGCGCCTGTTCCCGCCACGACCACAGCGGCCATTTTAGGTACTACCCCTACAACTATGCCATCGGCCCCTGGTGTAGGGTTCGGTCCTTCGGGTGGACCTAAGGTCCCTTGTGCGCATCCTTACTGGCCAGTTTATTATTGGAACGCCCGGATGCCTCTTCCGCACAATATTTTGTTGCCAGCGGGGGCGGCTCCCTTGATTTATGTGGATACGTCGGCGGAAGGGCCTGTGTGGCACCCTTCCCCGTTGCGTCCCTGGATTTGTCCACCTCATGAGAGGCTTCCTCAGGTTCCGAAGCAATCTCCTGAGGACGCCTTTTTCGGTAAATTTCAAGCGCTTATGCGCACCGACCCCATGAGGGAATATTTCAAGGGGCTTTTCAAATAGATATGTCCACCCGCGCCTCCGGCTCCACCCGTCCCGTCGGTGGTTCCGCCGGCGCCTCCCTTGCCCGTGGTGCCTTCCCCTGCGCTTCCGTCTGTGCCACCATTGTCCCCAGTGGACAAGGCAGTGCATGACTCGGCTCAGCAGGAGCCAGACCTGTCAGATGACCCTCAAGGCGATCAGGACAACGAGGACCTGCCCCGCTCTACCAGAGCTTTCCATGACCGGGTACTGGACATGATGAGCTTCTTAGATGTTCCGGTGCCCGAGGCACCTGCTCCGCAGGAGGGCGTGCTTTCTGGGGCGTTCACCTTGTCTCCTTTGGAGCGTACCGGCCTGCTCTTGCAGAAGGACGTTCTGGCCGAGGTCCGAAGAGTTTGGGAAAAGCCACACTCAATAAAAAGATTGACGCGAGGTACAGGCTACATTCCTCGGAAGAAGTGGCCTTGTCATCTTGTCCGCCACCCTCCTCCACAGTGGTGGCTGCGGCCACGTTGAAATCCAGACCTGCAGCTTCCTCCTCCGCGACGGCGACTCAGGTCTTGGGAAAGGAGGACAAGCTCCTGGACTCCCAAGGGAGGAAAATCCTTGCCAATTCGGCCTTGCAGCTCAGACAGGCCAATGCAGAATTGATTTTGGCGGGAGCTAACATGCGGATGTGGAGAGGTCTGTCAGAGTTTGAGGAGCACATTCCAGTCGAGAAGCTGGAGGATTTCAGAGGAGGCCTTTCCGATGCCAGGGTCTTGGCCCAGGATCTCCTGGAGGCTGCGGCTCACCACGTAGACACCTCAGCTCGGGGTCTGATGCTAGGGGTTGATACCTCACGGCAAGCATGGCTACATGCCACTAAGTTCTCGAAGGAGGTGCAAGACAAGTTTCTGGACCTTCCATTTGATGGTAAGGAGCTTTTTCACTCTTCTACTGATGTAGAGCTCACCAAAACCAAAGGCAGTACCCAGACGGCCAAATCATTGTCTGTTCTGGTTAAACCTCCCTTCAAGACTCAAAGGCCGTTGTCGCAAGGTCGACCTTCCTCTGGTTTTAGGTGCTTCCTCGACCGCAAAAATCGCAGAGTGGATACTCCTGCGGGGAATAACCGCTGTAGACAACAGCGTCGGCGGTATTTCTCCCGCCCCTCAGCCTCATCAGGTTCAGGTGGCACCGCCACTGATAAACCTGCCAAATTAGGGTTTTCCGCGCTCGCACGAGACCCCGGTGGGAGGACGCATTGCGTCTCATTGGGAGGCGTGGCAGACCATCACAGAAGACAGATGGGTCTTGTCAGTCGCTCGAGCGGGCTTCCGCTTACCTTTACCCCCTAACCCCACCCCTCAACCCTCCTTTTCAGCTGTCGGGCTCACCCTCCCTCAATCGCCGAGGTTCAGAAACTTCTGCTCCTCAGAGCTGTGGAACCCGTTCCCCTTGGAGAACGAGGGGAGGGATTCTACTCCCAGCTGTTTACGGTGCCCAAACCCAACCAGGCTGGCCTGCGCACCATCCTAGACCTTTCCCAGTTCAATCTTTCCCTACCCCAAGAGAAATTCAAGATGATCACGCCCGGCCAGATTCGCTCCTCTTTGCAGGCGGGCGATTGGCTCAGCGTGGTGGATCTTCAGGATGCGTACGTGCATATCCTGATTTGGAACCCACACAGGAGATACCTCAGTTTCTCTTTGGGAGAGGAGCACTTCCAGTTTCGGCTGCTTCCTTTTGGCCTCAGTTCGGCGCCGCGTGTCTTCACAAAGATGATGTCGTTGATCGCGGCCCATCTTCGTCTCCAGGGTATCAATGTGTATCCCTATTTGGACGACTGGCTCCTATGCAGCCCTTGCCCGTTGGCAGCAGCGGGCAACCTCCAGTCTCTCCTTCAGCTCCTGTTCCATCTTGGGCTGTTGGTGAACTGGCGGAAATCCTCCATGACGGTCTCACAGGACCTGACTTTCCTGGGTTTTCGTTGGAACACGATAGACTGCCGAGTGTATCTGACCGGGGACAGAATGGCAGTTCTGTTGGCCAAGTGTCAGATGTTTACGCAGTCGGAGAGCATGTCGGCCTGGTGGTTCCAGAGGCTTCTAGGCCTCATGGCCTCGTGTGTGCTGGCTCTTCCTCTTGCTCGTCTCAAAATGAGACGGACCCAGATGGCTCTTCGGAGTTCCTGGCGTCAGGCTGTGGACCCGGATTCCAAACGGATAATGATTCCGGATTCCATGAGAGTGGACCTGGACTGGTGGTCTTCTCTCAGCAACCTGTCAGTGGGTGTCGGGTTCCAGGACCCAAGCCCCATGGTGACGATCACGACAGACTCCTCCCTTTTCGGGTGTGGTGCGACGTTGTATCTTCTTCAGGTCTCGGACCTATGGTCACCTCAGGACAAGCTCCTGTACATAAATCAATTGGAGCTTCTGCCGATTATTCTGGCACTCAAGGCGTTCAGACCTCTCATTGTCAACAAGGTGGTCCGCATAAGAACGGACAATGCGGTGTCAATGTACTACATAAACAAGCAAGGGGGAACGAAGTCTTCCCCTCTCGTGGATCTGTCCATCCAGATTTGGGAGTGGGCCGTGCTTCATGGGGTCTGGCTGCTTGCAGTGCATATCCCGAGCCGGCTGAATGTCACCGCGGATGCCCTCAGCCGGCGGACAGTGGTCAGCTACGAATGGGAGTTGAAGGCGGAGATCCTATCATGGATTTTCTCGCGTTGGGGCACAGCGGAGGTGGACCTCTTCGCCACGGCGATAAACAAGAAGCTTCCTCAGTATGCCTCCAGAGGGGGGCTGGAAGCCTCCTCTCTGGGGGACGCACTCGAGATCCCATGGCACAACATGAGAGCTTATGCCTTCCCGCCTCTTCCTCTGGTTCATCGAGCAATTTGGAAGTTGAAGAGTTCTGTCAACTGCTCTCACCTACTGATAGCTCCGTGGTGGCCGGCTAGGTTTTGGTTCTCAGAACTTCAACACCTGTCGGTGTGTCCGCCGATCAGGTTACCAGTAACTCCCGATCTTCTTCACCAAGGGGAACAGCAGATGTTGCACCCCTCCCCACAATCGCTCAGCTTGGCGGCATGGTGCCTGAGTTCACGGCTCTAGACCCTTGGGTCTGTCTGCGGATAACATGCGCATTATCCAGGCAGCCAGGAAACCCTCGACCAGATCCCAATACAAGAGTAAATGGCTCAGGTTCTGCCATTGGTGTTTGGAGAAAGAATTGGACCCGAGGGTGGCGACGATTGACACAGTGCTGTCCTTTGTCTCCTCCCTAGCAGAGTCAGGGGTTCATGTCTTGTCCTGCAGGACTTATCTCTCGGCGATTTCCGCCTACCTCTCTTCAGACGGGTGTTCTTATTCGTTAACTAACCCGGTAGTGAAGAGACGTTTTGCTGGTTTGACACAACTCTACCCTCCGGTTCGTAGTCCGCACCCGTCTTGGGACCTAAATGTAGTCCTGACGGCGCTGTGCCATAAACCTTTTGAGCCAATGGCTACGGTTGACCTCAAGTACGTGTCCTGGAAAGTTTCCTTTCTGGTAGCCGTTACGTCAGCGAGGAGAGTGAGTGAGCTCCAGGCATTGTCGGTGGAGCATCCTTTCTTGGTCTTTCACAAGGACATGGTAGTCCATCGGACGAACCCAGCTTTCCTACCAAAGGTAGTGACTGAATTCCATCTGAATCAGTCGATTTCCCTTCCGGTCTTTTTTCAGAACCCTGCCTCGGAGGTGGAAAGGGTTCTACACTGCCTGGATGTCCGAAGCGCTCTTAAGTTCTACCTGGACAGGACTGCCGAGCTTCGGAGTTCTTCCCAAATGTTTGTGACCTTCGGTAAAACCCAGGGCAGGTCGGCGTCTAAGGCATCCATTTCCAGATGGATTGCTGCCTGTATCACGGAATCTTTCACCGTCCAAAAGATGAAACCTCCTAAGGGTATCCATGCACATCAGGTGCGAGGCAAGGCAGCTGCGGTTGCTTTTCAGAAGTATGTTCCCTGGTAGTCCATCGCTAGAGTGGCTACTTGGGCCTCCCCATCTGCTTTCTGTAAGCATTACTGCCTCGATATGAGCTCTAGGGCTGACGCTCAGTTCGGCCAGGCTGTGCTGAAGAACCTGTTTCAATAAGGGGTATTTCCATCCACCCATAGTTCCTGTAAGGAGTGCTTGGGAATCTCCCATAAGTATGGAGGAAAGGGGATGGGACGTAGGAGTATTACCAGGTTACTGACCGTAGGGACCACCTTACTCCTAGTCCATAGTCCCCTTTCCTCCATACGCCCGCCCGCCGTCCCCTCTAATAAGGTTCCTCTGTTATTGCTAATGGGTCTTGTACCCTGCGATATTAAAGGACTGATGGGCGATGCGCGGGGCGGAGCCAAGGTGGGCGGGGTTACGGCCGCGTGCCGGGCCCTGCGCAGGAAAGAGAGGGACACATTTTTGAAAAAAATGTCGATGCTTTTTACAAAAGTGCTCCTGTCCCGTCCCACAGGACGGAGAGATGTCCCATAAGTATGGAGGAAAGGGGACTATGGACTAGGAGTAAGGTGGTCAGTACGGTGAGTAACCTGGTAATTAAATCACCAGGTGGACGGGGTACGTGGCCTTTCTGTTTCAAGTTCTAGTAACAGTGGGGAGTGATCAGATATACCACGTGGAAGCAGGGACGCACTGTGTGCTTGGTACGACGTCCTTTCATCGCGGGATGTTTTTGCGGGGTTTTTACCGCGAATATTTTTTCGAAAAAGCCATCGAATGTTTTTAGAAAATCTGGGGTTTGGTAATAAAAAAAATATCGCACCAAAAAACCCAGTGAAAAAACATCCCGCAATGGAACCGTGTGCTTTATGGACATTCTGGGCTGGTAAGAAGTAGTCTATCCTAGACAGCGAGGCATGCACGCCTGAGTGGAAGGAGTATTTGCGTGTGTCGCTGTGTAGGTCTCGCCATACGTCTCAAGCCTAGTGCAGTGGCAAAGATGGCCAGTTTGGTGTTAGTTGTGGGATTTCTCCCTCTCATGTGTGTGCTATCTAGGGTGTTGTCCATTACTTCATTGAAGTCTCCACCTATAACCCAAGTGTCTGCCGTGTTTGAGGCAAGGATGGGAGTAATTTCTGCTAGTAGTGCCGGAGGAGAGTATATTGCCATAATCGCCAGGGTCTGGTTCCATAATGTCGCGTGTATATGTACATTTCGAAGGGATTGTGTCCTCTGACGTATTCCTTATCTTAGATATCTCTTTCCAGCTTTGCTGGCCTCGGAAATTTTTTCTCTCTAGAGGGCGCTGCGCGTCGACGTCCGCCGAGTCGATGTCCCTCGACAGCAGCCGTATCGACCCCGACGTCATCCTGCCTATAAAGGCCGCGCGCAGCGTCCGTTGCTCAGTTCCGTTTTTCCGCGCTTACTCAGTGCCTCGGAATATCGTTGCTCAGTTTCGTAGAGAATTATTCCATTTTCCTCGAGATATTCGATCCATACTCGATGGCTTCCTCGTCTGAACCGACGACCCCTCGGTCCGGCTTTAAAAAATGACGAGACTGTGGAAAAAAGATGTCGCTGACGGACCCTCACAGGGTCTGTCTGTGGTGTTTGGGAGCTGAACACCATTGTTCGGAGTGCGAGGACTGTATGTCCATGACCGCTAAGGCCCTGAAGGAGCATAGGGGGAAGCTGGAAAAAGGTAAGACTTCTAAAGCTTCGTCTTCCTCGGCGAAGTCGAGACATTCGTCTCCTCGTCACCATTCGCGCTCCAGGTCTCGAAGCGGGTCCCATCACTCCTCGAGATCGAAGCACTCGAAAAGGAGACGCCGAAGATCCCCTTCTTCATCCTCCTCTTTCTCTGTTTCACCTAAGAGAATCCCTTGCCCCACGAAACATAGTTCCCGGGCTGAATGGGAGGAATTCCGAAAAAATATGATGAGCGTCTTCGAGAAAGCGTCCTCGACCCCCTCGAAGACTGCCGAGAGCGATACTCTGGTCGAAAGACCCAAAGGTCTAAAACGCCGCGAGTCGCAGCACCCGGCGAAGGAAGCTTCTCGAGCGCGTCACGAACCCTCGAGTAAAGCAAAGACCTCGAATCCTTCTTCGAAGGTTCCGTCGACGAAGGTTCCGTCAACGCCGAGGTCGGTGTCTTCGACGCCGTTGTCGAATGGACCTTCGACACACGGGTCTGTCGACTTGACGTCATCCTCAACACCGGCTTCGACGCCAAGGAAAGTCACGGTTGCGGCGCACCCAGTGGCTGTTCCCAGGTCTTCGATGACGATGTCGTCGAGATTGTCGATATCCTCAAGCAGAATTCCGATTCTATCGAGGACCTCGAGGCCTCCACCTTTGTTTTCAACGCCACGTTCGAAGCCTTCAACGTCGACGACATCGATGTTGATTACAACAAGTTTGGCACCCTCTGCCTTGGAGATGGGTTTCACACCCTTTGTGAGTTCAGACCAATTGAGAACAATGTCCTCAATTATGGAATAGGGAGAACTATCTGACCAAGAAGAGACATTTGAGTTGCAGGGATCTGCAACCCCAGTTCAAGAGGAGTTATCCTCAGAGGAACGCAGATTAAAGGAACTCCATGATTCCTTACATGAGGCAAGTGGGTTAGACACTTCCCCAGAGGTGGAGTTCGCTAGGCCAGACCCGGGGGAGCATGCTGAAACCCCTTATAGAGCCTTAATGGCCAGAATTACAGAATTTATGGGGTGGTCAACACCTTCACAGGCTTTCCAACAGGATGACCTCACAGATATTCTTGATAAAGGTCCACAGGAGGATCCTTTAGTACCTTTTCATAAAGCTCTTCAAAGAAAAATAATGACGAACTGGGAAACCCCAGATGTCGTCCCGGCAGTAAATAAAAAACTATCTACTAAATACAGGGTATCTTCTGCAGACCCTGAGTTTTTGTCCAAACACCCATCCCCAGAAAGTCTGGTGGTACAGGCAGCATCTTCTACTGACATCAAGACTGCTTACCCTACCGTCCCACAGGACAGGGACGATAAAAAATACGATGCTATGGCTAAGAAAGTCTTTTCGGCATGTAGCATGGCGTTAAAATCTATTAATGCTACTTGCACCCTTGCTAGATTTAGCCATACACTTTGGGAGTGTGCTTCTACAGCGGCTGACTGCATCCCGGAGGGAGAAGAAAGGGAGGCGTTCCTAAATATCATAAAGGACGGTAAAGACGCTATGTGCGAAGCCCTCCAGACGGGCATTGACTCGGCTGACAGTATCAGCAGAGCAATGGCGGCAAGTACAACAACCAGGAGATTTGCTTGGTTGAGAAAGTCTGGTTTTGCCCCAGATGTGCAAGCCAGGCTCTTGAACATGCCATTTGATGGCTCTTCTTTGTTTGGGAAAAAGGCGGATGACAGTTTAGAAAAACTGCAAACATCAAAGGCAGCAGCAAAATCCCTAGGCGCTGCAATCCGTCAGACACCTTTTCGTCCCACAGGAACCTCTGCGAGAGGCAAGTCTTTTCGCTTCTACTCCGCATTCGGAAGAGGTAGAGGACAACCGGCTCAAAGGGGACAAAGAAGAACTACCCGAGGTGGACGGGTAGATATTCAAAAGCCGCAGCAACAGCAGGTGCCTCTTTACCATCGGCATCTGCATCAGCCACCCCAAAACCACTCTGAGGACTTCCCTCACAAGACACCTGTAGGAGGCAGGTTAACTCAACATCTGGCGGAATGGCAGGCTATCACGTCAGATGCTTGGGCATTGGAGACAGTTGCACAAGGTTGCTGCCTGCCTCTCCTACGCATACCTCAGAGTCATCCACCGGGGATCAGCTCTCAAAAAGATCCAGATCCGCTCCTCTTGCAGGAAATTTTAGACCTGCTAGAGAAAGGTGCCATAGAACCGTTACCTGCAGCGGAGAGGAACAAGGGCTGGTACTCCCCTTACTTTCTCATACCAAAGAAAGGCGGAGGACTGAGACCCATCTTGGACTTGCGAGAATTGAACAAATTCCTCAGGAAAGACAAATTCAAGATGGTAACTCTCTCTCAGATCCTTCAGGCCCTTCAGTTCCAGGACTGGTTGGTATCTCTGGACCTTCAGGACGCTTATTTCCATGTGTCAATCCATCTCAAACACAGGAAATACCTGAGGTTCGCAATTGGCAGCTCTCATTATCAATTTCGATTGCTGCCATTTGGGCTGACCTCCGCCCTGAGGGTCTTCACCAAGTTAATGTCGGTAGTGGCTGCAAGTCTAAGGAGGGAAGGGATTCACGTCTACCCCTACCTGGACGATTGGTTGATCAGAGCTGTATCTTCGGAACAAGCTCAGATCCAGCTAGATCATGCCACTCCCTTCACAGACTGGGCTTCTCCCTCAATTTAAAGAAGTCACAAATGATACCATCGCAGCGACTCCAGTTCATCGGAGCGATTCTGGACACTTCCCTGGGAAAAGCCTCGCCACCAGAGGTGAGGGCTCAAGATATTCTACAGATGGTCACCAAGTTTCAGAATGCCCAACGTCTCCCAGCCTTCGACTTTTTGAGGTTGCTAGGCCTCATGGCATCCTGCATTTTCCTAGTGCCAGAGGCTCGCCTGAGAATGAGATCCCTCCAGTGGGCACTGAGAACTCAGTGTTCACAATTCTCAGGGAGAATGACAGATCTTCTTCAGGTTCCCGACAGGGTGGCTCGAGACCTTAAGTGGAGGGCCTGTCAGGAGAACATTCTGAAAGGAGAGCAGTTTTGGCAACCCTGGCCGGAGATAACAGGATGCCTCACTCACGGGGTGGGGAGCCCACGCCAACGACTTGACCATCAGCGGTCGTTGGTCTCCATCGGAATCCAGACTACATATCAACCTGTTAGAGCTGATGGCCATCAGACTTGCGCTGAAGGCTTTTCTGCCATCTGTACAAGGAAATAATGTCCTGATAATGACGGACAACACAGTGGCCATGCATTACCTCAACAAAAGAGGAGGCGTAGGATCACTACCTCTGTGCAGAGAGGCAATGCAGCTCTGGTTTTGGGCAATCCAAGAAGGAATCTCTCTATCAGCAGTTCACCTAGCCGGAGAGAAGAACTTGACAGCGGACGCTCTGAGCAGGCAGAGCATAGTCTCCCACGAGTGGGAACTAGCTCAGGAAGTCCTTCAAGAGATCTTCGCCCTTTGGGGAACCCCTCAGGTGGATCTGTTCGCCACCAGTGTCAACAGGAAGTGCGATCTGTTCTGTTCAAGGGAATTTCCCCCGAGAGGAGCTCTGGGAGACGCGTTCATAGTGGACTGGAAGTTTCCACTCCTGTACGCGTTTCCACCTGTCCCTGTCATTCCTCAAATGATCAGGAGGTTGAGAAGATTCCGGAAAACCATGATCCTAATTGCCCCGGATTGGGCCAGGAGAACGTGGTACCCGGACCTTCTAGACTTGTCCATCTGCCCTCCAATTCGATTTCCACTCAGAGAGAATCTGCTCTCACAGAAGGGAGGTCAGGTTCTCCATCCAGACATCAAAACCCTCAACCTTCACGCTTGGCTTCTGAAAGGCTGAGGTACACGGATTGGGACCTCCCTGATGACGTTATGGAGGTGTTGCTTTCGGCAAGAAGGCCAGCAACAAAATCTTTATACCGCTGCCGTTGGAACAGATTTTGCAGCTGGTGTAGGGAAAAGAAGATCGATCCCTTTTCATGTGGTACACCAATGGTTTTGTCTTTCCTACTTTATTTAGCGAATTCAGGCCTTCAAGTTGGCACCATCAAGCGCTATCTCGCAGCGCTATCCATCTTTAAGCGCACTGCGGAAGAACCATCCTATTTCAAGTTACCCTTGGTAATACAGTTTCTAAAGGGGTTAACTAACGTTTATCCCCCAAGACCATTCCAGGTTCCCCTATGGGATTTAAATTTAGTCCTAACTTTCCTGATGGGCACACCTTTCGAACAACTCCACTCTTGTTCGTTAAGGTTTCTTACCCTTAAGACTGTTTTATTAGTAGCACTTACATCTGCTAGAAGGGTGAGCGAGTTACAAGCTCTTTCTTGTAAACCCCCTCATACAATCTTTCACAAAGACAAAGTTGTTCTGCAAGTGAAGCCTAATTTCCTCCCAAAGGTGGTTTCTGAATTTCATATCACACAGAAGATTACCCTTCCATCTTTCTATCCTCCTCCCCATCCGGGGAAAGAGGAAGAGAGGTTACACAGGCTGGACCCAAGAAGGGCTTTAAGTTTTTACATTAGTAGACTGGCTAGGATAAGACAAGCAGACCAGCTGTTTGTAGGCTACGCAGGTCACAAGCTGGGGCTACCGATAACTAAGCAAACCATTTCCAGATGGATTATTTTAGCCATTTTGTAATGTTATAAACTGGCAGGAAAAGAGCCCCCTCAAAATCTTAGGGCTCATTCGACCAGAGGTATCGCAGTCTCATCGGCCCTCAAAAGAGGAGTGCCGGTTCGAGACATATGTGCGGCTGCCACATGGTCGTCCGTCCATACCTTTACACGGTTTTACAACTTGGATTCCTCCTCCAGTCAGGAAACTAGGTTTGGAAGGGCAGTATTGCACTCTATCAATAAGAGGAAGCATGAAGTCAGTACTCCCACCTCCAATACCAGAATACTGCTATGGGAGCCTATCTAAGATAAGGAATACGTCGGAGGACACAATCCCTTCGAAGAACAAGTTACTTCTTACCTTGTAACGTTCTTTCGATGGGATGTTCCTCCGAGGTATTCCTTATCGACCCTCCCATCCATCCCCGCAGTACTACTTCCCTTGTTGTTGCAGCTTACGCTCCTTCAGGGTGATTAGTCTAGTCCAGAAAGAATTATTGTGGGCTACAAAATGGAACTGAGCAACGGACGCTGCGCGCGGCCTTTATAGGCAGGATGACGTCGGCGTCGATACGGCGGCTGTCGAGGGACATCGACTCGGCGGACGTCGACGCGCAGCGCCCTCTAGAGAGAAAAAATTTCCGAGGCCAGCAAAGCTGGAAAGAGATATCTAAGATAAGGAATACGTTGGAGGAACATCCCATCGAAAGAACGTTACAAGGTAAGAAGTAACTTGTTCATCTCCCACCAGTATCTTGAGTTATTTTGGATATCGCCAATGCAATCTCTTATGTACTAGTATTAGCACCCCTCTAGCCCCCATGGAGAAGCCTGCGTGAATCGCAGTGCGGTAATTGGACCTTTTGAAAAGGTTACATATCGTTCCAGCAAGATGTGTTTCAGTTAGGAGCACTATATCCGGTGTGTGTCGGTCGATATATTGCAGCACCAGACGTCTTTTAATGCTGGATCCTGCTGGATCCTCTTGGTGTCGGGTGCGCTCGATCTCCGCAGTTGGTATTTTCAGATTTACTTCCTGATTCGGTACCAAAATGTAGGCGATTGTTGCGGGTGATATTGCATGCTGGATCATGGCTTTTGGGGTCTGTCGCATCAGCATTTCCAGGATTTTAGGCAGGATACGGCTGGCGGCTCCGGAGCATGAGGAATCAAGTCTTCATCTCGTGCTGGCTAGCCACGCCCCTCACCGTTAAATGCTAGGTTATAATTACTTACATTTATGGCTGCCCGTTTGTAAAGCTGTCGCCCGGCTGGCCCGGCCGTCTGATGCAGCTTAAGTTAAATGCAGTTACGTGTAACTACAACCAGATCTTTGTAAACTTTCCCCCAGTTGCACCGCTCGAAGCAGACAAATATGAGTGTACCTTTTTCACTTTAGGACGGCCCGGGAACTGCACGCCACCGCCTTCTCATACCTCTGCGTCACGCCGTAGAAATCGATCCGCCGCTCAGGACTGTAGGCTCCCAGCTGCTCACAGACTGCTTGCAGCTTTTCACGCAGTGATCAGCACCTCTGGCTTCTTCTTCGCCGACGTGGCAATTTCTCCCTTGCGACTCCGGCACCTTCAGTAGTCCATGCCCCAGCTCCGCGGCTCCCGATACTCCACAGCTGGTCCTGCTCCCGACTCGATGCGAAAGTCCTCCCGACGAAGCGAATCCTCAGGACCACACAAAACGAAAATCCTCCTCTGCTGTGGCGGGCGTCCTTCTGCTGAAAGCTGAAAGTTCTTAGCAGCAGGATTCCAGCCACTTATATGGGGCTTGGCCCGCCCCTTTCTTTTGTCGCCCTTTGCGGGCTTTCGCAGTGCTTTGGCGCACTTGGACTTATCCCTCCCCCTTACCTAGGGGGGAGGGGGGAGGGAGGAGGAGGAGGACGCTGCCCCGGTTATCAGGGTGCCTCCTCCATTTTGGCTGTTTTTCCATCGTCACCTTCATTCTCACGGCTGGCACTCATATACCGTACATGATTGCAGTGTGAGCAGTAATGCTAGGCATTACATTACTTCTAAATCTATCAATAGAAGCGTGCTCTCAATTGAGCTTTTCTCATTGATCTATGCAGGAATAGTTATAAAGTCTCTTAACGCAGGAGCTGATTTAGCTAGCATTGCGGTCGTTCTTTTCTGTGTGGCTACCTGTTGTGTCAGTAGCAATGGTTTGTGAAAAGCAACGAAGGATTATCCGGCGCGGCAGAAAGGTCCTGCCATCTTGGAGTGAGGTGAATGATAGCCCTAGCCAATGTAATGGTAGAGGCATATGCAACAAACTGCTGTTGCTGTATATAGGATGGCCATACTGTTAAGCACTATAAGCATATCTCAAAGTTGAAAAAGCTATCTATAATGCATTATTTTCACAATGAAGGTAAGATGTCTTAGGTGGAAGTGACTTGTTATTTGATTGTATGCCATTACACTGCCTCGTTCAGGCCTTTTTTTATTACTTTTGCCATAGAAAATTAATTCCTGTTCTCTTTTTAGCAGTTTTTCTTCACTAATGGCTTGGTTATTACCTTTAATAACTTGTAACACCATCCATTTGAAATCTTCTTAGTTGTGGTTCATTTGTGTGAAATGTTTCACCATGGGGGCTTTTCCTATTTTGTTTTTGATACGACTTGTGTGTTCAGTAATTCTTGTTTTAATTTTTCTGTTTGTTTTTTCTATATATTTTAGGTCGCATGGGCAGGTGATCATGTATATGACATGATCCGTGTTGAAGTTGGAGAATTAGTTTTGTTTCGATTTTTTCATAAGGCCTATGTCGACCTCTTTGGATTTTGTTAGTTTGCATATAGCACAATTACCACATTGGTAGTGTCCCATAATAGGGTTGAGACCCCATAGGGCTGTTAGACTTTCTGCATAAGGAGCCTTACTGCCCAGTCTACTTTTGATAACACAGTTACCAATAGTGGTGCTTTTTTTGTATGCAAAATTTGGTCAGGCCCTATTAGGTTCTTTGGGACCAAAATCTTTCCAGTGTTTGTTGATTATATTTTTTATGGCTAAGCCTTGATTGGGAAAACGTAGACACACAGGGCCTAATCACGACTTCGGCGGTAACCCTTAAATCCGGCAGTAGTGCTAATATCGCCGGTTTTAAGGGTCTGCCAAATCAGGGCTTCGGCGGATTTCGTCCCAGCTCTGAGCTGGGGGGAACTCTGCCGAAAATTTGCGCTATTACCGCCGGCGAGAAATCCGCCGGCGGTAAGAGCGCGAAAATTCCCCATTGAGCCCAATGGGCAATGGGGCATTCCCGAATGGGCTCAATGGGGAATGGGGAATTACTTTACCGCCGAACTCGTGATCCGGCGCTATTAGCGCCGGGGAGTTCGGCGGTAGGGCTATTACCGCCGGCGGTAATGGCCAAGTCGTGATCCGGCCCACAGACTAGACATTTGTCTTTCTTGTGTGCCGTGTTTTCTTCCAGAAGTGCTTCTGTGTTATTATTATATGCTCTTTTTGCAGCTTTTTTCACAAAATTTTTCAGGTATCCTTTGTTTCTCAGCTTTGTGGTCAAAGTGAGGCTTCTTCTTCAAACGCTGCCTTTTTGCTACTATTTTTTGTCTTGAGATGGAGAAACTGGCCGAAAGGTAGATTATCTCTCAGATGTTTGACATGGTGACTGTTATAGTCCAGCAGGGAGTTTCAATCTGTGGTTTTATGGAAAGGTCTAACTAGCAGTTGGTTATTCTCCTGAAAGATGGTGATATTGAGTGAGTTTGTAGATTTGTTACCTATACTCATAGTGAATTCTTGGTGGCGATGCTGTTGATTGATCCATATGAAAGAATCTTCTGCTTTCTCATTTGAGCCTTCCCAGATGATGTGAATATCATCAATGTACCAAGTCCACTTGATGATATGATGTTTAAAGGGGTTGGTGGAGGCATAGGGGGTGGCTTCCTCGAACATCTCTACAAATGAGTTGGCTAGGCTTGGGGCCAATATCGCACCCATGGCTGTGCCTTCTATTTGTTGGTAATATTTGCCTACAAATTCAAAGTAGTTCTTTGTAAGGAGCCTTTTCTGTGTACCACATAAACGTATTCGGGACAGGGTTTAGATTGGTTCTGTTGTGTAGTATTTCTTCAACCACTTCCAGTGTGGCTTGTTGAGGGATGTTCGTGTATAAAGACACTGGGCCTCATTACAACCTGCCAGTCCGGGACCGTGCAAAATCCGTGACGGCGGTAAAAACGTTTCCGTGTCCGCAAGGTTGCGGAAAAAGCGTCCGATTACACGCTGTCGGTCGCGCGCACCACACGGACTCGGAAACGTTGTTACCGCAGTCACGGAAAACCCCACGGAAATGGAAATAACGCAGCCACAAGTGGCGCAAAACCCGTTTCCCCCTCCGCCGCCACGGACACGGAACCGGAAATGCCATGATCGCCAAAACAGGAAACAGAGAGGCGGCCATCATCGAAAAGCACAATCCATTGCCATGCAGAGCCAGCACAAGCACAATCCTAACTCTGAGAAGCCAAAAGGGACCACCAGCATGTCTGCCAGGATTCCTGCTCAGAGGCAGCGCAAACAGCGCTTCAGCGAGGCGGAGCTAACCGTCTTGGTGGAGCACATTGTGGACAATGCTGAGATGCTGTTCGGCGCCGACCAACGGCGTGCCACACAGCAGCGGAGGAAGGAGGTGTGGGCCGAAGCTGCACGCAAGTGCACCGCTGTGGGCGTGGCAGTGAGGAGCGTGAAGGACTGCCACAAGCGGTGGGACGACCTGAGGCTGAGGGTACGCAACCTCATTTCCACGCACCGCCAACGCAGCAGTGGGACAGGCGGAGGATTCCCTTCCCCACTGAGGCTGCAAGCATGGGAGGAGCGTTGCAGCAGCGTCCTCCACCTAGAGGGAATCCATGGGATCGGGCAGGCTGAGGCAGGAGTGAGCCCACCTGCAGATGTCGGTAAGTGCCCAAACATGAATGCCACATGTAAATATGCAGTTGTGAGTACTGGCCCAAAGGACCCATTAACAACCCCTCCCCCAGGCAGTGCATGTGTGGCCCAAAGGACCCATTAACAACCCCTCTCCCCCCAGGCAGTGCATGTGTGGCCCAAAGGACCCATCATGATCCGTATGGCAACCAATATCACTGAATGCATACACCAGCAATCAGATGCATGTGACTAACACTATTCAATGTACAATCTTAATGACGCATGTGATGCACCCATCTGCCACCACAACAACACTAATTGCATGCCCTTTGTGTCCCCACAGCCGTTTCAAGTGACAGTGATACTGCACAACAGGCCAGCCAATCTGCACCGGCAAGTACATTAGCCACCGCCACCACACAGGAGGATGCTGCCGGCAGTTCTGCACCTCTGGCCACATTACCAGCCACTACAGATGTGCGGCCCACCACCACCACCGACATCCCCACCGTCTCCACACTGGCTGAGTCTAGACAGGTGCCACGGGAACCTATCATGGCCACCCAACACAACACCGAAGGCAGCAGCACTGCAGAGGGGGCGGCCTGCAGTGATAACAGTGCCCCGCAAGAGCACTCGGAAACTGGGCCACAGGGTGAGATGCCCACATTGGAAGACCTGGGCTCCTTCCATGAGCTGGGGTTCAGCCCCACTTCACTGGGGAGTCCCATGAGGTCGCCCACCCCATCCATGGCCGAACTGAATGCCCGCATGCAGCGGATGGAGGACCAGCAGGCTACCCTCACCCAGCTGGTGGAGAGGCAGCTAGAGGAATCCAGGCTGCAGAGTGAGAGCTACAGCGCCTCAGTGCGTCGCCTGTCGAGGTCCATCGGACGCTTTGCGAGCACTATAGTAACCCTTGCACGCCATGTGCGGGAGGGCAACGACCACACCTCCAAGCTTGTAGAGGCCATGTTGGTTGGCCAACAGGCAAATCTGGCATGGATGCCCTCAATCCCAGATTCTGGCCAATCAAACACAACCACCCCATCCAGCTCCACTACTGCCAGTCCAAGGAGGCGCTCGAGTAGGCTAACGGGACCCTCGGGCAAGGTTGCACAGGCACAGAAGCGCACACGGAAGTGATGGCATGTGTGTGGGGCAGTGCAGGACACATGTGGACTACAAGGGCGTGAGAGGGGTGGGCACGTTTGGGTTGTGGGGTAGGTAGTTTTGGGGATTGAACAATGGGCTCTGGGTGGGGGTGGGCACGTTTGGGTGGTGGGGTAGGTAGTTTTAGAGGTTTGAACAATGGGCTCTGGGTGGGGGTGGGCACGTTTGGGTGGTGGGTGGCCCCGGGTGTACAGCTTCCCTAACCAATGCACCTCCTTCCCTGTTGTTATTACATCAATACATCACCATTTCAAATCAAGACATACATGTGTGGACATTGATCATTTATTTTGCAGTGCAACTATTAATTCATTGTCGTCACCATGTTTGTGCATTTCTGTGAATGTGCTGTGACTCAAAAGTAAATGCGAATCAGGGCATCCCGTGCTCTCTGGCCATCATGTGGACCCCCAGGGGGAGGCGGTGCCATCCCATCCCCATCTCCATCCCCATCCCCATCTCCATGCCCATCCCCATCCCCATCCCCATCTCCATCTTCCTCATCTGCGTCTGGTGGCATTGGGATGTTCCTGCGCAGGCATATATTGTGCAGCATGGCACATACGAACGTGATTTTACCCGTCTTCACTGGGCTGTACAGCAGTGATCCGCCAGATCTGCTCAGACAGCGGAAACGGGCCTTCAGCAGTCCAAATGTCCTCTCAATCATTCCACGTGTGCGGATATGTGCCCTATTGTATGCCTCTTCATGCCTGTTCCTTGGTCTCCGTACAGGTGTCGTCATCCATGGCGTGAGTGCATATCCCGCATCACCTACATGGGATGTAGATGGGGGAACATGTCAGTGTTTGTGGCATCATGTCCTCATCTGCTGCTGTGCATTCTTGTATCATCATTCATTCATGCATATGTACCATGCAGTGTATGGAGGTATGTTTTGGGCATCACGATGTATGTCGCTGACTCCATATGGGCCTACACATTAACTTGCATGTTTACTGTGCCCTGCGGGTGACATTTGATTGTGTGCATGTCACGGTGCAGTGCTGTCCACACATGGCAGAGTGACTCCACTGTACGGAAGTAGTAAATACACGTCGTCTCATTTACACGCCTCTCGTGCTTTTTGAGGCAGTGTTTCAATTGAGGGTGGGTGTCTGCAGTGGCACAGGGTTCATGGGACAGTGACGGGATTGGCTGTGCCAGCGTGTGCACGGGCACATTGTGGTGCCCTGTCATGTCTTCCTTCATGATGTTTGGCATCCGCTGTGTATTTGGTAGATGGAAGGGTGGTGATGCATGTGGGGTCACAGCGGGACACTCACAATGCTCATTGGCCTGGACACACACACACCACTCCGACAGGGTTGTAGCATCGTCAGCTGTACTCACCCAATAGCCATGTGCTTTGTCCGGCATAGCGTTCCATGTACCGTGGCAACGTGGAATTCCGCAGTACCATTGAGTCATGTGATGAGCCTGGGAAACGTGCGCAGCAGTGTGTAATCAGTTGCATGGCATCACAAACCATCTGGACATTCAAAGAGTGATACTGTTTCCTATTGCGGAACACCGCCTCAATTGCATGTGGTACTGTCAGCTCGACGTAGGTGCAGTCAACTGCGCCTATGCAATTTGGCATGCCTGCTATGGCATGGAAGGCCAACTTGGTGGCAATGACCTCGGGGAGGGTGCGGGGTAGGGCTATGTGTTCCGACACATGGCGCAACAGGGCATCCAGTACCTGTACCAGGATTTTGGAGAAACAGGGTTGTGATATGCCGTGCAGCTCACCAACCGTGTGTTGATAGGTGCCAGTGCCAAGGAAATGCAGTACTGAGACAACCTTCAAGAGGGGGGGGATGGCGGTGGGGGTGTCAATTAGGCTGCTGATGTTGTCCTCAATCATGGCGGTGATGTGCAGGATTGTTGCACGGTCCAGCCGGTATAGTGTGTGGATCTGTCCTGGGGTGAGGTTCCAGGGTGAGGCCCTGATGCGTGGTATTGCTGGCTGGCGGCGGGGTCGGGCTGGCTGGGCAATGGGGTTTGCCATAGCTGCAGGGTTGGCTGGTTGCCGCATGCGCCTCCTCCGCCTACGCCTCCTCCTCTGCGCCATTACTGCCACCATGTGCAGTGCTGCCTGTTGGTTGAGTAGGCCCAGTCCCAGTGCTACTAGACCTGCTGCCTGCATGGTTTTGTGTTTTGTATTGGGCTGGGTGTGGCCCTTTTTTAGGCTCCCAGTGGCCTGCTAGGTCCAGCTGGGCTGATCTGGTGCACCTGTGCCCTGATTCAGTTCAGCAGGCAGTGTATAACGCCATGTTCGCGGTGGCGGCGGTTCCGCCACCGTGATCACGGTATTTGCGCCATTTTTTTGCCGGTATTTCCGTGTCCGCGCTAGTTGTGATGCTCACAGTGTTTCGTGTTGACGGTAACGGAGGGGTTTCCGTGCAGACGGACTTAACGGGAACCCTATTTCCGCGGTGGCGGTTTAGGGTGGTGCTATTACCGGGGCTGCGGGTCATGATTGGGCGGACATGGAAACGGTGCCGGTATGTTTTTACCGGCAGTGTTAATTCCGGACCGGAGTACTTGTAATGAGACCGACTGTGTCCAATCTTAGAAGAGGATTCTTTTGTGGATTGAAGTGAGTGTTTTCAAATTTTCTTATAGCATCCGTAGTGTTTATATACAATGTCATGTTTTTTACAAAACCTTTCAGATAATGGTCAGCGTACTTTGGGAGAGACACCATTACCAAATGTATGCCTGCCATGATGGGTCTACCAGGTGGTTTAATAAGGGTCTTATGTATCTTGGGTAGACAGTAGAATGTAGCGATGGATTATTTTCTATTGATAAGGAACCCTGCTTCTTGTTTACTGATCATCCTCTCTCCTCTGCTTTAGTAACTTATTTTCAACAGTTCTAAGCAGGTTGGGGGTAGGATCAGTGGTGAGCACCATGTAGTATTCCATCTTTCCAAGTTGTTTGAGGCATTCATCTATATAGTCCTTTCTGTTTAGAATAACTATCCCTCTTCCTTTATCTGCTCTTTTTATTAGGATATTTTCATTATTAGCTAACTGTTATGGCTGTTTTTGCTGCATTGCTCAGGTTTTGGAAAGCGTTTATATTTTTAGATTCCAATCTTTCGATATCCGTTACAACCTTCCATTCGAGCACCAAGGTTTCTGGAGAATGGCTAGTAGAAGGTGGGTAAAAGGTGGAAGGTGCTCGAAGGCCTGTGCAGTTAGTAGAAGCAGGGGTATCTGTATTCTCAAGGAATTCTTTAATGTGCATCTTTCTCATATATTTTTGAAATTCACTCTGTAATTCAAAGGGATTGTGCTCTTTAGTGTACACAAAACCCAAATCTTTGTTGAGGGTTTACTCTTCAATTGGGCTGAGTGTGTAATCGGAAAGGTTCACTATGATCTGTTCCCTCTGCTGGTCTTGTCTCCGGTTGTCTTACCATCCTCCTCTGTTCCTCTGTATACAAAAGGTCATGTGGATGAGTGCCTACCTCCTCTCCCCGTACGTCTAGCTGTTTGTCCTCTGCCTCTGTTGCTGTTCCAGGTATCATTGCGTTGGTCCTCCTTTTCACTACTATCATTGCTTGTACAATACGATGTAGCTCTGAATCTCACTCTCCCGTTTTTGTTATTCGGACCTTTCTGAAAAAGGGAGCTGTTGTTGTAGCCCTCTTTTGTGTAGGGGAAAGCCTTTTCATGACTGAACTTTGTAATATCTTTTTTGAGTCTTTGTATTCTCTCTTGCGTGTTAGTTTGTTTGCATTCTTTAATTTCTTTTTCTATTCTATTTGTTTTTTATAATTATCTACAGGGACTCGTTTTCTGATGTCTTCTTCTATTTTTTTAGATCTATTTCAATCTTTTGTGTGCTTTCTTTAGCTGTATCGATGATGATACGTACGTGGATGGAACGGGCGACGTACGTGGATGGAACGGGCGACGTACGTGGATGGAACGGGCGATGTACGTGGATGGAACGGGCGACAAATAAGGATGAAACGGGTGGCGTATATCGACGGAACCTGTGAAAAATATCGATGGAATGAATGAAGTGTGTAGATGGTACTGATGAAATATATGGATGAAGTGCATAAAACAACCCAAGAATACCCGGAAGGGATCGGAGTGAATAGAACAGATTTGTATACATGAAACGGATTGGAGTGCGTGGAGCAGATTGGAGCGCGTGGAGCAGATTGGAGCGCGTGGAGCAGATTGGAGCGCGTGGAGCAGATTGGAACGGACTGAGTGCGTGGAGAAGATTGGAGTGCGTGGAGCGGACTGGAGTGCTTTTGGAATGCATGGAAAGTTTGAAAGAACCTGTAACCCATCATATCATATCACCACGCTTACTCTCTTCTTTACACCATCATTCAACTAGAACACAGAGATACTATAACACCATTCGGTATAACTGTTCTCATACTAACATTCTCCTGCATACCTCCCATCACTCTAAGTAAACACTGCTGGTTACACACCCCCCAGCCAGGCGTTCTCCTCAGGCCTAACGCAGCCACATTCGGTCTGGATAAATCCTGCCAGAACGAACACATACTCCTGATCTCTCAACCACCACACCTACCGCTATGAAGCAGCTATTACACGAATACAACACCAGCTGCACACTTATCCGGTGCTCACACGCACCTTTGACTCTCTCTACTCTCTCGGCTGACCTGAACTCCGGTTCCCAAGGGCGTTCAACCTACCAGCGCCTTCAGACCATACCAATGGTACATAAGGCGCTATATAAATGCAAAGTAACATAACATAACATGATGAGAATTAACCAGTCTCTCCCGCAGCAATTCGCAATATAACTCCATTGGGTTATGAATTTGGCGTTGGCTAGAAAAGTCTTGGTTCATTATAAACGATTATTCACTGCAGAAGAGATTTGTTTTTAAGATATTCAAGTATGATTTATCCATGGAGCTCTGTCCAGATCAATCTTTTACGTAATTGGACCGCTTCATCCCAATCATTGGGCTTTTGGTTGGTTTCTCTCAGTTCGCTGTCATTTAGGATAGAGATAGCTGTCATCAGGGCTGCCACATAGTCATCACTAAATGCTAGCGTTCCGGCCATTGTGGAGAGATCCTGTAACAAGTACTAAGAGTGAAGCAAGTTTGTCTGTACCACCTTGAAATCCTGTGACAATGGTTGTCACACTGTATATTATTAAATGGAGGGATTATCATAGATATGGGGACATCTCCCAATAGCACTCTAACACTTTCCCGGTTAAGATATATAATATAAGCAATAGGGGTAAGAGAATTTGCAGCCTGTGTAGTAAGCAGTCGTAGACAAGCTACTAAGCTATACATTTATTAAATTCAATATATATATTTTTTTAAAGTTCCATAAGTAGAACAATCCAAAATGGAATATAATGGTTAAAAGTATTATGAAATACATTCTCAGATAGTAACTTTGGTAACGCAAATCTCTACACCGCTATGTTTAGTGGTCTAACTAGTATATCTGATAGGGGTTCTCCATCTACCAACCCACTTTTCTAATTGCGACATGCTATTTCATTATGCGCCTGTTGAGATGAAAGCCAGCTGTTTTTTCATGGCTGCTAATAACATGGCACGGCGGCTAGGACGTCACTATTCTGCATGACACAGGGACTCTGCTCAGGTTAGGCAAACGTTATTTATAGCCTGCTAGAAATGCAGAGTGTACTACACTGGCAATTACCAGGTATTATTATTAATACAACTATCACAGGTTTTGTTAAAGTTGCCCTGCAGGAGTGCGTACTCAATGAGGAGAACTACAGACCTCCGCACAGAGAACTTACAAAAGATGTATACATGCTCTGGACAGCATCCCCAGTGAGTATGATAGAATATCACAGGCATGTGTGCTACAGTTATACTCATGTTAGATACTCCAGGCTGTATTCAATTTCTCCCCTGTTCAGGTTAGAAAACTTGATATCCAGGTGAGAAAATTAAGTGGTCGGATTCTAAGAGTATTTTATAGGTCTGGATTTTGGACCCTGATTGTTAAAGTGAAAGTAGTCTCAACAGCACTGTGCGCAATAAAAGGCTATCTGAATACCATACTTTTGTAAAAATTGAAAATAAATTCCTTAAATCTATTTTGAGTTGCTCCCACAGCACCCGCAAAACGTTTTTATATTAATTCAGGGATGGGGCTTCTAAAGCAGGAAAACTTAAATATGGATTTTCGATATGGTCAAACTATGAAGCCTTTTAACTCAGACTATTAGTTGTGATATCCTTAGTCACTCTTTGTGTAAGCATAATAAATGGCTCCTTCCATGAAAAAAGATATCATAACAATGGAATGTAGTCACCTTCTTGAGGAGAAATGCTAGGAAAGGATAGAGCCCCGACAAGGAATGCTTTAAGAAGTATTATGAAAATGAATTCCTTTTAGTAGCGGCTTCACAGAGAGCCTAGTCAGTGTAGTATTAAGCCCTGCGTTTGGAGCAGGCTTGGGCGTTAGAGATCTGCCAGCACGAGGCTTGGCAGGCCTGATTAAAAAGCGCCTCAGCAAAGGCTCGGGGCTTTTACAGCACAAACCCACCCCTCCATGCAGGGATTAGCACCATTAGCACCAGGCTTGATTTGTTGGATGCCAGTTTTTCTCTTAGAAATGATGTTCCTTTTGAAGGGTGGGTTCAGAGGCCACACACCTTTACAGCAAAGGGAAGATCAGGCTTTTTCAAGAAGTCACCATGGATATGCAAAAGTGCCCGGAAGCAAGTACTTTCTCTATCCATAGCAGTTTGAAGACATGAGCAGCGCTGGCCTAGGGTTTGGGAGGGCTTACGCCCTCCAACTTTCAAGCAGAAGACATCACTCTGCTTTGATGACCAGCGTGTGTAGATGGCAAGAGCCTGTCAAATGTATCACCTCAAAGAGGGCAGTGTATTTACTTACGTTTTACCAATCAGTAACGTGACTGCGGCAGCAAACATACAGTGGCAGAGGGCAAAACCCTGCCTAGGCAATATCAATACACCCCCTAGGATGAAACTAAAGGGTTAACTGATGGGATCCGTTTTTAAATGGCTGACACCGCCATCTTTGTGAAACTAAATAGCCTCGAATTGAGGTGAAAGATGCATCTAATGGGCCAAAGGAAGTTGAAATAGCTATTCAGCCTTCTGGGCTGAGGCGTCAACAGTGCAATGGGTTAAATGGCACCACCCATTAGCAGCTTTCAAAACTACTAGCCAGTCCCCCCAAAACCTTGAGCCTTGCTCTGCGCCTGGTTGAAGAGGGAGCAGACAGGAGGAGGCAGCGGCGGAAACATAGCAGGGAAAGCCCACAGCTGCGGCCCCCACCCACAGGCTTCAACCACCACACCAGCCATACTGGTCCCCACACTTGGGCCCGCTTTCCTGCCCCCTCCCCAAGGTCCCCCCAGGTTTTCCTGAAATAAGGAGCCAGGACCAGTTGTCAAAGGTAGAAGTCACAATGCCGCAGCAAGCTTTATTGAGCATAAAGCCAGGAGTTAGCTTACAGGTGATCCTTTTCTCAACCACGCCGCAGGATTCTGCGCTGGGCATGGCTTCCTAAGCCCTCCCTGCCCCCTGTCAGCGTCCAGAGGACCCTGCCAGGTTTACCCCACCCCTCCCTATTCTTTCCCTCTCTACCCACAGCCATTTTCCTTATTTTTCTCCCTCTTTTCACATTCTATCCTTCTATTCATCGGTTTTCTTTCTTCACATTCTGTTCTTGTATTTCAAGTTTATTCTCACTTCACATTCTATCTTTCTATTCATAGGTTTTCTTTTTTCACATTCTACCCTTCTTTCATAGTTATTTTTCATACTTCCCTTCTATCCATTCGTTTACCCTTTTACATTCTAGCATTCCTCACCACTAAGGACCTCTTCCCCCTTCTAACCCATTCCCTAGTTCTGCCATTGCCCAAGTATCTTCACTCCCCCATGCTTTCTGCCTCCTTTTTTGTCCTGTCCTTTCTCCCCCTACTATACCATTTTTCAATTCATCATGTTCCCCAAATGCCTAGAATTCCCTCCCCAATTCCTTCTATGCCCCCATCTGAGTGCCCACTGCTTTGCCTGCCCCCCCCCTTCCTTCCATTGCTAATCGATTCCATCCCCAGGACCCTCATTCCCCCGGACTTCCAATACCCCGAACCTCAAGTCTATTTAACTACCCAGTTCTTTCCAGTCCCGAACTCCTTGCGCCCCCAACGCCTTTCCATCTCCCAACTCTTTCCCCATTCCCCAACATTTTCCCATTCCCCAACTCTTTCCCATTGCCTGACTCATTGCATTCCCCAACTCTGTTCATTCCCCTCAGTTCTTTCCATACACAATTCCTTCCTTTTCCCCACTTCTTATCCATTCCCCAATCCCTTTCATTTCCCTAATCCTTTCCTTTCCCTAATTCTTCCCGTTCCCCACTGTTTTCCTTTCCCCCATGACTTCCTGTTACCCACTACTACCCCTCCCTTCCCCATTAGTTTTCATTCACCCCTTAGTTAACCTCCCATTTGCTTTCATTCCCCTTCTCACAAGCTTCCCACCCCCCTAACGTTGGAGTTGGAAGGACTTCCAAGCCCTCTACCCCTACCCCTTTCCATGGGCCTCCCCATAGTCTAGTACTCCTGAGCGCCGTTCCTTCTAAGCTAGTGGCTGCGCAGTCCCCTTGTGGTATCTACCAGCGCTTTCTTCTCGGATCGACCTGTGACTCCGCCATGACTCTCTGCTGGTTACTGGCAGCAGAGTCCCCCCCCCAGTCACCTGGTCCCGGCTTGGCCTACAACTAGGGACTCTTGGTAAACCAACCACTTCACATCATACACGCGCAACAAACATTCACGCCCAGGATCAATGCATACAAGAAGCCTCCCGGACTATGGCCGGAGGCGTGACACACTATGGGGGGACAACAGTCCCCGGCCTTCACCCCAGCGTATAGGCATCACAGATTGTAACGTTAATGCAACTTGGCTCCTTACCCAGAGAGCCCTCCTTTCTCAGGCAGTTGCATAACAGACTATGTTTGACCTTATACCCATTTGGCACAGTACTCTGTGGCATTCTGCAATGTGGGAGGACACGGAACCCCGGCCCTCATCCTCTTGTGAGGGCATCTGAAGTACTGCTGTTACAAATAATATTACTGTTTTTTTTAAATTCAGCTCTCGTTGCTTTGGGCTCCTGGATGAATCTCAGAATCTCACTGTTAATTGCCTGCACATTTTTGGGAGTTCACAAAGCATGGCCTCACTGCCCTATGTAGTCCCGATCCAGTGGGCATCCCAATTATTCTTGTCCCATACTTGCTTTCCTTGTTCATACCCATCACTTAAATCAGGGGCCCTTGTACATCATGACTCATCTAAGGTACTGTGTTAAAAAAGCACTGTTATTTCCATTGTGGAAACCACAGAAAGCCCCAGATACATGCCCAAGTCTACCCCCTCCTCCAAGCCACTTAAACCCCCTATTGCTTTCACATGTACCTGTTTGGTTCAAAGGTGGACAACCTTACACTTCGCCTGGGTAGTTACTAAAATTGGCAAGTACACTCAAAATTAAATTATGTAGTGACATTACTCCCAACTAAATTAGTAAAGAACATGCATGGTCTTGCACCCCAGCTTTCACCCTTGCCACTCCATGGGTAAGTTTGGGCCAGTAGCCCTTCCCTAAAGGCCCCCCTTAACTAAGGTACAAGCTAAGGTATCAATAACTAGGTGCAAGGAAATAATGTTACAAAACCTTTCGTTTAACAGATGGCAGGAATTTGCCCACTATATATTACTCTCATTAGGAATCGGGGTTTTCATATATCTCCCTACAATTCACAGTGCTCCCTACTTTAAATCATTGGGCGTAATTATCCCCACTCCCAGATCTTATCTGGGGCCCTTGACTGAATCTATGGCCTAACAAGCATAAGGTGGCTCAGCACGAAACCCCACATACCTTGCACATTGCACCATGCGCAGGAATTTCAGATAAACGTCCGCAAACACACTGCAACTGATGTTGCCTGGTAAGTCAAGAATTCAGATAAGCGACTGAGCAATCCCAGGACCCCCAGATGTGAAATCGGGGACCGGAAGAAAATGTTGGTGCGCCAATTCATAAATAAAATACTATTCCCTCAGCATGTTTTAAACATCCTCAAAGAATGGCTGTAAGGGTTTATTTTAGTACCTTCATTTATCAAATTAGTTCCTGTTATTATTAGGACCACTCTAACCCCACCACCACATTTGTAATTGATCTTGTGATATTTTCCTGAACCCCGAATATAAGACAATTTTTTTGCTCATTATTGTTCCCCGACTGCCTGGTTCTAAATTGGAGAACGCAACTCGGGAAGACCCGAAACATGCGAAATTTGGACGCAAATGGGAGTGTGTTCCCCAAACGGGGTGACACAAGACACCATCGGATGACTACTATTACTCTACGGAGTCGGGGCCTGCGCCTCGAATGTGAGGGCTACTGGTGGAATACACTAGCCTCCCCATATCCGCTCCCCCACATCCCACGCTCTGGGTCACTACCAATACCAGAACGAGTTTGGGCGCACCCCTGGGCACCCAAACTCACAAGGTACCTTAAATGGTTGTATGCCAAAAGATCGACAACCAAAGGGTCGAATGGTCAAAGGATCGACACCAAAGGACCGAAAACCAAAGGATCGAATTATTATTTATTACTTTTTTTTGGGGGGGTGGTCCCCCCTCAGCCCCTGTTTTTGTGGTAAAAAACACTTTTTTTCACTAAACGAAAACCCCAAAAAAAAAATACTATTAAAAAAAAAAATGTGATCCTTTGGTTTTCGATCCTTTGGTGTCGATCCTTTGACCATTCGACCCTTTGGATTCGATCCTTTGACCAGACACCCCTTAAATTGCATTGAATAGTGTCATATTTCCAACATCAAGTAGTTGGAATCTGGGTTGGGGACTTTGGCAATTCACGGTATTACTGGACATTTGAATGTGCGTGATTGCTAAACGACAATACCGGATACATAGTCACACTGTGAAACCCTGCATTATCGCAGGGACGTTCAAACTCGATGCCTACTCCCAACCAGTCTACGATTGCGACAGGGAAAAAAAACACTGTTGTAGGTGGTGGAAATCGCTGGATGCGCACTATTCCAAGGTACTGGTATGTCCTCCGTTGGCCCACCGCTGCCCCCTGGCAGGACCATACCAACCTCAAGATTGGGTTCTCTAAGCTCCCTTATGGCACATGCTTTCTACCCCCCTCTGCCCCCCCCCCCCCCATGGATTTACTGATTCCCCTTGGACTGGTGCTATTGCCCTAGTGGTCATGACAGAGTTATGTTTAGGACAATTCATTAACTAAAGCCCACCCGTGCAGCGATTCCCTCATTACGGGAATGGTGTGCTTTGATAAAACACAAACCGTGCCTCTGGTGGATGCAGCGGTCATGACCCAGTGCGCTATGAAAACCCAAAGCAAATGCTGTGATCCTCCTGTGATTAGACGAACGGTTACCCACGTATTGCAACCTCTATTACCTTTCTTTAACCAACCATGGGCATGAGTGCCCCTGTATAGAAGCAGTAGCCCAGGGGAACACATCAGGAGAAGGCGAAACAGAGGTAAACACCTGCAGCACGGGGTCGACCGCCTAGGACACACACCAAGCTAAAACCAATCCACACCCAAATTGAGCAGGTAATAATTGAATATGGCAAACAGATTACCGTACTGTAGTGTCCCCTGCTGGGAGAGCCAGCTGGGAGATATGCTTGAGCTAGGCCGTGCATGGTGCCTGATAATATGGAGTGCCAGCAGCGTGCACAGAGACACGGCACACCCGTTGCACGTCGGGCCCTGAACTGTCAGGCTTCTGGCAGGGCAGGTGCTTTATTCAGAACGCCTCACATCACCGCGCATGCAGGACGTGTGGCGGATATAACATTCCTCCTTTATCCCTATTAAGGAAAAACATAATGCAAACATTGTACTGCTGTACATTGGCTCCCTGTGTTATAAAGTCCGACACAGGTACCTGCCTCCCCTCTTACATGTAAAACACAAATGATCTTTTCTCTTCTCACCACTCATAGTCTCTTAGTTTCGCTGGAGCACTTGGGGCTTCCCTCAAGTTATCTGCTTGGCCGTGTCCAATGCATTGTCTCCCCCTTGCGGCTCACCTTCAGTTTGTGGGTACACCTCGTATTTCTCCAACGGCTCAGCTCTGTCACCTTGGGTCACGTCCTGCTCTGCTCTCTGCCTTGGGCCATGCCCTGTAGGTCCACGGTCTTCTCTCTGCTGTCTTTCCCATCTGCCCACATCTCCTTTGGTACTCTTTTGCACCAGGAGATATTCCTGATGATTGCCTTGTTCCCTCTGCTTGCTGTCACCATTGTTCCTTCTGTCTGGATGATTCGCCACAGAATGTGGTCGTAGCGGGTTTCCACCTTTTTCTTCGTGGGGTTACGTAGCACCAGCACTTCGTCACCCACCCTGTGCTTGGATTCCTTTGCGTTCCTTCTGTGGCTCATGCGCCTGTTTGCTGCCCCCCTCTTGGCTTGTGTGCGCTCGCTGTAAAGGTCATCCACACTCCTGTCGGGGTGATGTGGTATCAATGAGTTTACCATTGTCCCGTACACGAGGTCTGCAGGGGCACGTTCGTGGAGTAGTCAGGTGTTACTCTTTAATTCTGCAGGAACCGGAACAGGTTGGCTCACACAGGCTGTTTTGAGCGCTGGAGATTCGTAATAATTTGTTGATTGTCCTCATGAATCTGTCCACGTCTCCATTCGGTTGTGGCCACCTGGGTGTGATGTGGTGGTATTGCATGTGTAGGTCATCCAAATATCTCCTTATGTCTGTTCCCTGGAATGGTGGTCCGATGTCGCTCTTAACGTATTTGGGCAGTCCGTGTATGGCGAACATTTTCTCAAGTGGTGGGATTACGGTTTCTGCCGCTGTTGAGGGTATTATCTCCACCTCTGGGTATCGCCAATAGTCATCGATAGCCACCAGCAGGTAAGTTCCCTCCTGTACTGTGCAAAAGTCACTTCTAATGGTTTCCCATCGTGATTGTCCACGCTCTGCTGACCGGATTGGATCCGGGATTGGTGGTGCTCCCGTTATTTGGCATGGGTGGCAGGATGTGATTCTCACTTCGACTTTGGCGCCAATGTGGGGGAACCACACCCGGTGTCTTATTCTGGCTTTGTTCAGACCATTCCTTGATGTCCCTCGTGTGCGAGTGTTATGATCCTGTCTTGTAGGCTGATGGGAATCACAATGCGTTTGTGTACTTGCCGGAGGAACGATTTACAATCTCCCACCAGCATCATGTTTTTCACAATGTCACAGCATGGGTCGTTCTGTGTAGCCTCCACGATGCCGGCAATGCTGACTGCTGGCTTCATGGTATCGACGATTTGGCAGATGTGTTCTTCCGTTTCCTCTGATTCATACACTTCGCAGCTCTTGGGTTGCGGCTCTTGGGTGTCTGGACAGGAAGTCTGCCGGGTTGTCTGTCCCTGCCTGGTATGGCAGGTCAAACTCATATTGCTGGAGGTGAAGTAACCACTTCCCGATCCTGGCCGAATGGTGTGCTGACGACCCAGTGAAGATTGGAATCAGGGGCTTGTGGTCGGTGTAGGTTTTGAATTTTAGACCGTAGAGATATATATGAAAATGTCTGTAGCCCCACAGAACTGCTGTGGCCTCTTTCTCGATGTGGGAGTACCGTTGTTCGGTCAGCAAGAGTGCCCTGGGGGCATATGCAATGGGTCTTGTCTCCCTGTCCGTGCTTGTTGTACTAGGATTGCCTCAAGCCCCACGGGGCTCGCTTCTACGTAGAGTTCCGTTGTTGGGGCCGGGTCATAGTATGCCATGGTTGTGTCCAATGACAGCGATGCCTTTACCCGTGGGAAGGCTTTGGCGCACCTGGGGCTCCAGTCCCATTTGACGTTTGCTGTGGTGAGTTCTCTGAGTGGTTCTGACATGGATGCGAGGTTGGGGATAAACCTGCCACAGTGGGTGGCCTTGCCCAAGAAGCTGCACACCTCTGTGGGTGTTGTAGGTGGGGAGGCTTCTTTTAGGTCTACCACTTCGGGGAGTCAGCGGACACTCCTTCTTTGTTGAACTTGTACCCAAAAAATGTTATTTCATCCTTTAGGAACTCACACTTTTTGCGGTGTATAGTGAGGCCTGCTGTTTCCAGTCTGTTAATGACCATCTCTAGTCGGTGCATGTGTTCCTCTCTGTTGCTGGGATGACTGAGAATGTCGTCACTGACTTTTAGTACCCCTGGGAGGCCCTGGATCACCTCTTGTATCGCTTTCTGAAAGACCTCCGCTGCCGATGAAATTCCGAAACAGAGACTCTTGTACCGTTTTAGGCCTGGGTAGGTCAAGAAGGTTATGTACTTTGAGTCGCGGTGCAGCTTCAGTTGATTGTAGACAGCCGTGAGGTCAAGTTTCAAGAATACTTCCAACCCTGTGAGGGCCGTGATTATTTCATCCAGGGTGAGGGTGATGTGTGTTTCCCTTTTTATAGCTGCGTCGGGTAGGCGCATGTCTATACAGATTTGTACTTTTCCTGATTGTTTGGGCTTTTTTATTGACGACCATCGGGGACACCCATGGCGTTGGCTCTGACACTTGTTCGATTATGCCCGCCTTTTCAAGTTCCTGTAGTTCCTTTGCCACCAGGTCCCTCATGTGAAACAGTCCTTCTGTGGCGTACTACTCGGGGTTGAACTGTAGGGTCGATATGTAGCTTTATTAGATTTCCTTTAGGGCATCCAATGCCCTGGAGGATACTTGGGTGCTTGGCGAGTAGGTTCATGACATCTGTAGAGTCAGTGATATTGCAGATGAAGCTTATGAGACCTAGTTCCTCAGCTGATTCCCAACTGAGAAGACACTCGATGCCTGCATTGACGACATAGATTTTTGAATTGATCGTCTTTTTGCCTCTACTCAGCATGGTTCTGAAACCCGGAAGTGGCGTCTTGCTGCCATAGGCAAATCGTAGGGTCTCTGTGTGTTTGAGCTCTGGCTGGGGTTGTAATGTCTGGAACACGTTTGTTGGCATGACGTTCACTAATGCTCCTGTATCGATTGTCATCATGTTATTCTGGCCTTGTATGTTCACGAGACACTTGGGTGGTCTTCTTCTTTTTCGGGTTCGTGCCTCCCTGTTCCAGTGCAGATATTAGTTGGATTTTTCCTTTCCTTCTCATGCGGCCTGCTTCTGCCACCATTGCTGCCACCTCACGTTCATCCCCGGATTCATCCATTGATGAGTTGTCCCCGGTCACTACCAGGCATGTATCCACTCGCTTTTTCTTCTTGGCAAGGAGTTTTGGGGGCTGCTGTTGCGTGCGTTCACGCTGGCTCGCGGATTTGCAAACGCGTGCATAGTGGTCTTTTATGCCACATGCTCTGCACGTGGTTCCTTGTGCTGTGCAGTTTCTTCTCCCATGTCGCTCTCCTCCACACCATCCGCACTCGGTCAGCCCTGGTATTCTGGGCTGCCACCGTGGGGAGTTGTATGGTCCGCCACTGCTGTTCCTTGTGGATTGGGGATTTGTGATCTGCGCAATGGTGGCTGTTGTCGGTGCCAGTTGTAACTCTGCAGGGTGGTACCCATTTGTGCCGCTCTTGCGTGAGATAGCTCCCTTTGGCGGCCATATTCTAGTATTTTCGCTAGGGTTATTCCTTTCTCACTTAATACTGTTCTACGTAGCTTCTCCGAGCACATCATGTTGATTATCAGGCACCTGATTTCCTTTTCGACGGCGTTGAATTTGCAGGATAGTGCCAGTCGTCTGAGCCTTGTGTGGTAGGCATCAAGCGTTTCCTCTTCTGTTTGCACCATCGTGCAGAGGTTGAAGGTTTCAAAATCAGGATTTAGTTGTGGCATGAAGTGCGCCGTTAGGGCATCTGTCGCCAGTTGATGTACGTCTGCGCCATCGCCCACGGCCAATGAATTGAAAATGTGTAGCACGTCTTCACCAACATTGATTAGAAGGTGTGATCTTAGTTTTCTTGGGGTTGTTATATCCATGCAGTCCGTGGCCATCTCGAAGCCAGAATGTACAGTGGGGCCCCACTGATGATGGGTTTGTGTATGGATCAAAAGGCCCCAGCGCTGCTGTGGGACCCCCTTGATGTCGAGGTAATGGTACAGGTGGAGTTAGAGATGCTGCTATTCTCGCCGAAGTTCCAGGCCTTGGTGTGGAAAGTCCAGTAGCCATGTTGGGACACTGTGTGGAAGATGGCACCTGTGTGGTGGTGGCCAATTTGTGTTTCCTCCTCACCCGAGAGTAGCTGTTGTAATGATGTGCTTCTCATGGAGTGTGGGCTGAGGAAAACGTTTTCTTTCTCTCATCGATGTGTAGAGGGATGTAACCCTCTGTGTTTCCAAAAATTATTCAATGAAGAATCATGTGGCACTGATCGACCGTGAGATCAGCTGTGCGTTTGTTTTCTCAACACTCATCTTCGTCACGAGTGTTGTGTCCCGTGCTGGGAGAGCCAGCAGGGAGATATGCTTGAGGTAGGCCGTGCATGGGGCCTGATAATACACAGCGCCAGCAGCGTGCACAGAGACATGGCTCACCCGTTGCTTGTCGTGCCCCGAACTGCCGGGCGCTTTATTCAGAACGCCTCACGTCACTGCGCATGTGGTACGTGAGGTGGTTATAACAAGTACCTCGCTGGAGGGAGGAGGGGGAGTATGAGGAGGAGGGAGGAAGACTCTGCCGTAAAACGCCAGTCACCATCAAAACCTATGCCAAACATTTCCATTTTCCACGCACAAAACCACCATTTCCTTTTTCCACGCACAAAACCAATCAGTTTCATATGTACAAATTCATATCATCGCGCCTGTATCTCCTACATTAGCTACCCCTCTTCCGTGGGCCGTACATTCAACAAACCAGTCTTGATTCAATATGCTCACATTACAGTGGTGCATGCTGGTACTTGTAGTCTTCACTTTAATGGCGGATAGCCGGAGCTAGTAGCACCCAAATGGATCAATACCTCCCTCCCACCGGAGCGGCGACCACCCAGAGGAAAAAGAAACAGCCCAACATCCCTCCCTAAACCACCGGAAAGCCATACCTGTATGGGAATGCTGTGAAATGTACAGCCTTCCATAACCCTCCAATGACCAGGGTGTAAACACTACGCGTCTAGCACCCAATCAACGCCCACATTTACCAACATGAATAACCAGAATGTTGCACGTTAAAATTCTGTCCATTAATCACCAGGACAACCAGGACTCGCAATGCCCTATACCTTAAATGTAACCACCCTGATGCATTACTAGTACTGCCACGTTATCCCATGATATTACACTGCTGTTTGCTACACCTAACCTTCCTGCAAACATAATATTCCTAGAATTCCACCTGCCAGGGAAAAGAGAAACCTTCACGCTTCTCCTTGTCGGGATATGCCTCCGTGCTGTGGGGAGTAGGACCAAAGAGGGCGCAACCTGACTTCTTCTGTCTCTTGCCAGCAATATTGTGGCAGTGTATTTTTTGGATACCACGGCTTTCGCCTTATTACTCCAATGTAGCTGGTTGAAGTTTGAATTTGCGTTTAGGAACACATCTTGGTCTGCGTTACATCGCTAAGCAGTGGGGATACAGTATTTCACAAGTTCAATGCTGTAATTGCCCATGGGTAGCGGTCAAATGGGTTTGTGGTGATACCAGCAAGATTCCTGATCAGGGGGGTTTCTTTCCGATTCAAATCTTCATCGAATTTTTTGTTCTGTTTGGCTGAAATATCTCCACATTTAGTTTCCAATCGCTGGAATTGTGTCGGGAGTTCCAGTCTGCTGCCACGTTGAGCACTCCTGGGAGGTACTCTGCTGTCACTGAGGTCCCTGACTGGAGGCAGTAGTGCCAGAAGTCCTTGGCTAGTTCAGCTAGGAGCTTGGACTTTGTGCCTCTTAGGTGATGATATCGTTGACTGCTGAGATGTTGTCCATTTTCAACAGAATGCATGAATTCACTTTGTTCTTTGTGAAAGCTTTGATCGCGAAGGATCCCTCTAACAGCTCTAGCAATTTATGTGTAGCTGGAGCTCCTCTGTGATCCATTTCCCTTCTGTCTCCAGCGTCCCGCATCAGGCTCCCCAGCCTGCTTTCCTGGCATCTGATTCTATCACCAGGTCAGGACGGTCCCCAAATATGGCTTTCCCATTCCAGGCGTCCATATTCCAAAGCCACCATTCTTGTCCCGTTCTGGCTTAGTGATCCAGGGGCACTGCTTGATGGTATTTCAGCCCTTGTTGTAAGTGTTTTATCTTTAGTCTCTGCAGAGCTCGATAGTGTAAGGGCCCTGGAAATATGGCTTGAATGGACGATGCTAATAGCCCTACCATCCTTGCTAGAGTTCTCAAGGATACTAACTCCTTGTCGAGACATCCCCTTATCTCTCTCTTGATGTCTCTTACCTTCCTGGCTGGTAATTCTAGAGTCGCTGTCTTGGTGTCCACTATGAATCCGAGCAAGTCTATCCTCGGTCAGGGTAGTGTCGGATTTCTCTTGATTCACTAGGAATCCTAGGGACGAGATTAGTTTTTGTACCCATTCTGTCTGGTATTGGAGAGTTTTTTTGCTGTCTGCTAGTAGCAGGATGTCGTCCAGGTAGAAGATCATCCGGACCTCTTTCTCCCTTATCGCTGCTGCTATCGGTCTCATGAGTTTTGTAAAAGGCCCATAGCACCGATGCTAGGCTAAAGGGCATTGTTGTAAATTGCCAGTATTGCTCGTCCCAGGCGAATGCCAGAAAGGGTCGGTACTGTTTTTGGACGGGTACTGTGAGGTAAGCGTCTATGAGATCGATCATTGCGAGCCATTCGCCTTGTCTTAGAATGTCCCTCAGCTGGTGAATCCCTTCCAACTTGAATTGGCGGTAAGTCAACCAGCTGTTCAGTTCTTTCAAGTTTATCACTGGTCTCACTTTCTCTTTCCTGTGGACCAGGAACATGTTGCTTACATACTTTACTGGTGTTTTGCATGGCTCGATGGCCCTCTTCTGCGCTAGGTGTTGTAGTTCGCTGTGTAGGCTTTCCTTCTCTGTTTGAGCTGTGTTTAGGGGTGGTGCTCCTGATACGGTACTTGCGTGAACTTGAGGCGCAGGCCCTTGGCAGTCTGTAGCACCCAGGCGTCGCTGGAAAGCGCACACAAATTTCGCCAAAATCGCCATGCCCTCCCTCCACTGGTGGGTATGTGGTGTGTCTAACCTGCGGGGAAGTTCTATCCTTTTCCTGGTCCTCTTCATTGGCGGCCTCTCGGGAATTGACCATTGACGGGGAAGACTGGGTCCTGTTGTTTATTTTCCCAATACTGGGCTCTGTTATTCTGAGGCCTCCTCGTGCCGGTCCCGGCGAAAACCTTGCTAGGAAATATCTTCCTAATTGCCTGGGAGGTGTATGTCCCACAAATCTCCCCATTTCCTTCCCGAAGGTCTCTCTGAAGAGAAGGACTTGGGCTGCTTCGCTTGCTTTTATAAGAGGCTTTGGTCTCCTAATTTGGAATCTATTTTTAGTAAGAGCCCCCGGCTCCTTTCTGAGGAGATAGTTCCCTAGGAGGCATACTGCTCTCTGTGCCCAAATTCGCTAGAACCTCTGGGTCTACTTCTTCCCCGGTGTCTCTGGACCGTTTGCTAGATCCATGATCTTAGCTAGAGGCCATGTGAGGTCCAGCACTTTTTTTGACCGCTCCTCCATGCTCTGGCAATTCCTTTTCGGGGGTCTCTAAACGTTTTGGATATGAAAGCCAGCATTTTTAGGTCCAATTCAGGAGCCTCCGCTAACTTTCCTGGTAATTCTGGCCTTGGACACTCCGCTCTCATATGTTGTCTCGCTTCTTTTTCGAGCGCTTTTCTGAGTTTCTGTGTCATGTATTTGGCCAGCCGAGGGGACAGCTGCCAGTCTGAGGATCTGGGGTTTCTTATGTTCTTGGGTTCGAACATGTCCGAGATCTATTCACTATCTTCTAGGTGATTTTATTTTCTTAATCTATCTTACTTCCGGGGGCTTCTATGTCCCTCTCTTCTGATTTCGCCTCCTCTTCCTGCGAAGAGCGTGGGGTCTCTGGTGAGACTTCTTCTGAGTCTTCCACCTCATTTCCCATATTATTCTTCCCTGAGTCGGGGGTCGGGAGGCTTGGCACGACCGACTTGCGTAGGAATGCTTCTCTGAGCTTGTTGAAAGTGCTGGTAGCCTCCAGGGCCTTCTCGTCTGTCCCGTAGTGTTGCCCCGGGGGGGTCAGAAGAGGCCTTCCTCTTCCGGGTCTTGGTACACCCCTTTTGGGTCCCCTTGCAGGGCTCTAGTGGACATGCTGTCTCTTTCTTCGGTGCTCTTTTGCTTTTGGCTTAAGAAGGTTTCTGTAGTAGTCAGCCTGTCTTACTCCCTGGGCCACCGTTTCCACTAGCGAGTTTCTCAGCACCTCTAAAACTGTGAGCTAGGTCCTCTGCCTGCTCTTCCTCACTCCACTCAAATTCAAACCTGTTCTTTCTTGGGGTGCTTGTGCCTATACCTGTGCCCAAGTTGTGTGGCACGTCCACTGATATGCTGTGGAGCTGTTGTGTGTGGCCAGCACCTGTTTGCTTCGCTTTCCTGAAGCTTGTTCCTTGAGTAAGGAGGAGGAAATGCGGCTCCTCCATTTGTAAGGAGGATGTAGCGCGATCCGCACTGAGCGTTTATTTCTGCACCTTTTTTTTTGTAGTCAGGCTGTGCCTAAGGATAGCGTGCGTATGCAACCTCGTCCGTTGGGGGTTTAGAACGGGTGTCGCGTTGTTAATTAGCAGCAGTCTGCACACTGCTCTCGATGCGGCTGCTTGTTATGGTATTGAGTTCTGTGTCGCATTATGCCGGAGTTGCCCTTATGAAGATCGCTCCTGTGGCCCCACCCCTCGAGGGAGGGGGCTGTTGCACTCTGAGGCCCTGCCCTGTTGAGGGAGGGGCCCTTGCTTCGATTAGGCGGCCAGCTGCTGGATCCCTTAAGGTACTGAAAATGCAGCACGGGATCCGCCTCCCTCCGCCTCTTCACTCGCGTGCACCCATCTGCTTGTACACTGATCCGGTCCCCTGTCTTAAGGTACTCGCTGCTCATGCCCTAGCGCTCCGATTGTTTGCGTGCTGGCGCCCCTAATGCCTGGTTTACTTTCTATTGCTTGCTGCTCTTAAATTACAATATTAACAACATATTAACAACATATTCGCTTTCAGCATAGGCAAAGGGTACTTAACTGGTTGAGAGCAGGAAAAGCGAGGTGGAGTAAGGGAACAAGAAGCACTAGGAGCACATGACAGGAAATGAGATGGACTACATGAGGAACTATGTTAAGAGGGAAATGTAATTTACAAAAATGTCTTTATTTTTTTTTAAAGAAGTTGATTTTTTGTTGAAACTGCTGAAGAGAGGAATACATAGAAGTTGAATCATAATGCTTGCCTCTGGTCTTGACATAGAATTGAACATTTTGGCAACAGTAATTGTTCCACCCCAGATGGGACTCGAAACCACAATCCCTGGTTTAGGAAGCCAGTGCCATTAGGCCACTAGCGCTTGCCTAGTGGAGCCACAGATCCTTTGTTTGTAGTTCTTTCCTCCCTGATGACCATCCTCTGCTGAGAATGATTTTTGCAGACCCCGTGCTCACATCCTCAATGTTCCATTCCAGCTCAAGCACGGCTGATTTAGCCTTTATGAATAAGTATCATATGTGTGTGCCCGTGCTTGCATTAATGTACATTACGTGCGAACACGTACATACACCTTGTAACCACTGTTTACTGTCTCCGTGTGGACACACAACACGCGCAAAGCACTAGCGGCCGAGATGCCCTTTCACATAGTGGGCCATGCCCTAATTTGGCCCCCGTCCCCAGAACCACAGACCATATGCACTTACAAAATAGACGACAGAGACTATTATTTTGGAACAAACCGATAACATTTTATTGGAGCCAACATAGTCAGCGGTCTCAGCCTTCCTCAGCGTAATGGTCTACAACACCTATCGGGCGGCCCTTTTCAGTTCCCGGACTTTCACAAGTATTTTTTGTCCTTGTTGTCCCCGGGTGACTCTTGTCACTTCCGGTTATTACACAGCGAACGACTGCCACAGGTTACCTAATTGTCCGGCTGGAACTCCCACTCCCCTGCATGATGCGAATAACCCTCGGTCCACTGCATTCAGTTGTAGAGGAGTCTTAAATACATGTAAGGGTGTCAGTGCCCGTCTAACCCCGATCCTAGCTCATCCAGCCAGCGGGTCCACTAGTGGCAGGAACCGCACTGAAACTCCACCCAGCTAGGACTGCCAAGTAACTCTGGCATGCTTTCGGGGTGAACACCCAAGATCCCCAACCCCCAGACCTTAATACTCACCATGTAACCTTATTTGCAGCCAACCTTCTTCTATGCCCCAAATATGAACATGAGAAATATGCCATGCCCTTCATCAGTCAGGTGAACCCCACCCTTCGCAAAATGTTCGGGGTACCCCTCACCAAGCTTCCGGTGCCTGACAAATCCCATGCCCTGTGCTTTCGTAAATGTTTCCATGCTCCTATTTACCCTTTTCCTTGATCTTTCACTTGTGAAATACTTGTGTACAGGTGTGTTATAAATTACATATCATATCATCTTTCCATTGCAGCATTGTAAAGAGCACCACGCCGCTGCCGCCGGGGCACGATCTTAGACCAATAAATGTCTGTGCCTGGCAACTGCTGACACCAAAATCCTTAGTGCCACCTTCATCCCACCTCCATCTGTGCTAGTAGACGTCCCCTTCCTAGAATGGCGATTTCTCCTACCCACCCCCTAAGTGCAGAACCAGAATACGAAGCGGCAGCACCCTCTCCCGTGGCCTGTGCACCTCAGCAGCAATTGATGTCATCTCCTGCCTACTGTGCCCAGCCAGACAAATTCTGTGCTCCTCTGCTCCAGCTGCCACCTCATCTCCACTGCTGTGCTCTCTTCTCTGCACGTGACACAAATGAATGTCCCATCGCCACCTGCCGGTACAATGAACTGCGTCAAAACAAAATAACAAGAACAACATCCTAAACTCCTCCTGTGATAAAGCACAGGTCGTCATTATACCCTAAAAGCCTGCTACCAGTCCCCGTTGGTCCCTCTGTCCGGCCCCCCTTCATGGGCCGTGTGGGGGGACCACACCTGGCCTCACATACAACTGATAACAACCAGAATCCAATCTTCCAATTTTCTTTATTGCTTGACCAGAAATCCCTTCTTGGAAAGTTGTTGTATCAGCCCCTATCATGAAGCTGTGCGAGGGACCATCCCTTCCCATGAAAGCCAACTTCCCCCAGTGTGGCAGATAAAACCTTGCGAAATTGGAAAATAGTCATGGGTATTCACTGTCGTGCACTAATAGGTATTTTTCCCACGGCGGTCTGTTGGCCAAATACTGCGTAAGAAACCGGGTGGGGCAGCTGTCCTTGTTCGGGGAGCCGAACAAGGAGTCTTTCCTTTGCCCTCCTTACCTTTCTTTGGTCTCTGCAAACTGATGTTTACCCCTTCCTCTGTAAAGACCACATCCCTTGCTATCACTTCCCTCCCTCACTGGTCGTCCTTGCTGGTCGTGACCAGTTCGCTGGTGTGAAAATCCCCCAAAAATGCCAGGGAAAAAGCTGCCCTAAACCATTACCTCATCTGCATTAAAACACACAGTAGGGAGGCCCTTAAGCAGTTTCCTTAAGACCTAAAAATCAAGTGGCCTGCGTGCATCCTTCTTGGGGGCCTTCCATCCGGCCCCATCCTTTCAGTGCAGCTTGTACCCAAAGTTTTTGGTGGGATCCCCCTTGCCCAACAGTTTGCTGTAAAATGCTATTGCTGCAAGCCGGCCTGCCGCCAGCTCCTAGTCTTCCTCTCACTCTGTGCCCAGACTGCAAACGAGTGCACCTGTTCGTCTGGGGTCCCCTTTGTGCAACCTAGTATGCGTGATATGCTCAGGTCCAGGTACCAGCAGGGCTATCGTATGTTTCTAACTCCTGGGTGAGCGATCGCTCCCCGAGGTCACAGTGCGTCAGGTCCAAGACACCAGCTGCCACCACTTGTTCCTGAACTGCACCCCTTTCGCCTGGGCAGCGGGATGGGCCTTATGGAACTTGTCCCACTGAAAACAAGAAAGAACGTCAGCTGCGATGTTAAGAGTACCCTGCACATGGCGCGCCGTGAACTCAATATTCTGGTACAAGTACATTTATACTAGATTCCTCAGGAGGCTTAGTACGGCCGGACAAGAAGCTGACTGCAGGTTTATGGCCTGCATGCTTGCCCTGTTGTCGGACCAAAAATGCACCCTCTTGCTACCCAACTCACTTGGCCACAACATGTGGGCCAAGACAATCGGAAACAACTCTAGAGTCATGATATTCCTGGTCTTCCCTTTTTTGTGCCATTGTGTCAGCCACTTCTGTGCACAGCATTCCTGCCCCAGGATAACCCTGAAACCTTCCCTTCCCTTCCTGATGGATGAGAGTACATATGGAGCTCCCCGCTTGTTACCCACGGGGACCTAAACAACCGTACCCTGTTAAATCGTAGTAAGAATGCCTGCCACGTGCACAGATCTTTCAAGGTCGAACTGAGATGGACGTGAAGGTGCTTTAGAGTGACACCTGCTGTTGCCCTCGTTAACCTTTGCGCAAGCACCCTCCACACAGGGACAACTCTGGAGGCAAAGTTCAATTTACCCTCCAAGGTGGTCCCATCTTTTGACAGACTGTTCTCAATCCCGGTGATCAGATCCTTTATCTTGTCAGTGGGCAACCTGCAAGTGCCTGTTTCCATGTCTATTTCAATGCCCAGGCATGTTATTACCTCGGTGGGACCATGCGTTTTCTCTGGCGACAATGGGATGTCCATCCTACCCATCAGGCTCTAGAAGGAAGCTAGCCCGCCTGCTCTATCGCTGGAGCCCCTTTTGCCCACAAAAAGAAAAGCGTCGAGTTAGTGCATGATGCACCCTCTCCTCTCCTTCCTGTGCGTAGCCCACTCCAAAAATGTGCTAAAGGCCTAAACAAAATGCACAGGACACTGAGCAGCCCATCAGCATGCACTTGTCCATATAGAACATGCCCTCCCACTGAAAGCCCAGCAGGTGGAAACTGTCAAGGTGCACTGGCAGGAGCCTAAATGCTGATTCAATGTCCACCTTAGCCAGCAAAACCCCCTTACCCATCTCGGCCACTAGGTCCATTGCCTGGTCAAAGGAGGAATAGGTCACCAAACAATCCCCAGGTTCCAGCCAGTCGTTTACAGAATTCCCCTTGGGATAAGATAGATGGTATATCAGCCTGAACTTCCCCTGCTCCTTCTTGAGCACAATGCCCTGTGTGGACTCAGCAAAATTAGACATGGGGGCCGGAGGGGTAAAGGGGCCCGCCATCCTGCCCATTTTCAGCTCATTCCTGATCTTTTTTCCTTCACCACTTCCGCAGCTTCCCTGCCGATGGCAAGTTCCTTGCGATCCTCACTATTAGCGGTCCATCATACGGTATGCGGAACCCATCCATAAATCCTTTGTACAATAATTTACACTCTTTCTCTCTGGGGTAGTCATTCAAAGATTCCTGCAGCACTGGTCTGTTAACCGGGGAGGGCTAATTTTCCCCCTTCAACCTATCGCACACTTTTCTGGTGCCCTCTGCCCCTTGCACCCCCTTCAGAACTGTAATACGAAATAGCCTCTGAATTGAGGTGAATGATGCATCTAGTAGGTCAAGGGAAGTTGAAATAGCTATTCAGCCTTCTGGGCTCAGAGGAAATGAGTGCTGGGAGGTCAACAGTGCAATGGGTTAATTGGCCCCACCAACTACCAGCCTTCAAAACTGCTATCCGGCCCCCTCCAAATGTTGAGCCTGGCTCTCTACCTGTTTGAACAGGTAGCCTACAACGAGGAGGAGGCGGCAACAGCATGGAGAAAATCAGTGAATGCGCAAGGTTGAGGGCAGGTGTGTTAACAGGCGACCCAAGTGTGAATAGGAGACTGAACCTGGAACGAGTTAGAGCAGCGTTCGTGTGTCATTGAAAGTGGCCTCATGCGGCTGGATTCAGCCCAGCTTTCCAGGAGGCTGGCTGGCACGTATGTCCTTGGTACAAATGAGTAATACAGGCTGTTGTGAGGGGAAGGACTGCAATAAGGAGCAGGCAGACATCCACTCGGGGAACACAGTGGGTGGAGGCAGAATAACAACAACAAAAAGAACTCAAAGCCCAGCCTAGACAACAGACTACCAGGCTTATGGCCTACAACACAAACCCCACTAACTGAGACATACTAAGACACCATGGAGGACAACGCCCAAGCGCCGTCAGGGGCAGGGGCTGATGCACCAGTAAACCCCTTGGCAGGAACCACATTGAGGGCTGCATTCATCAGATGGCCCAGCCCTTTCTTGCTACAACCACACCATGATCAGAGACAAAGATGGGAAGAATGAGAGGAGGAATTTGAAGACTTCATGAGGGCCATAGGCGATCAGGACTCGCCCAATAAAGCAGACATCTTTGCTAATCTGGCTGGAAAAGATATCAAAAGCATCCTGAAGCCATCCCGATACAGGACAAGACCACGTATGCCCTGTTAATAAAAAACTAATTATCTTACCCAAATAGAGACTATGAAAGATAATCCTTTAATCAGTGCACAGAACTCCCCATGAAACCATCAGGGAATTCGTCATACGTCTACAAAAGAAAATAACCCGCTGTGACTTTGCAAATTTCTCAGACTGAGGCCATTAGACTTAGGATAGTAGAAGGGTGCACATCCTCAGTCTTCAGGAAACACCTTCTAAAAAAACTATTGCTATCAGAGAGCATAGATCTAGCCAGAGTTTCAGAGAGTAGATGTGCAAGCGGAGGCCATTGAAAACCCCTGGAAGAGTGACAGTATTGCAGCAATGCAGGGTGTCAGTCACGGGTGTCAGAACCCAAGGGCCACCACCCAGACCCGAAATGAGGTACCCACACTAAAGACCCCAAAGAGAGAGAGTGTTACCGATGTGGGTTTGAAGACCCTCACAGGGGGCAATGCCCAGCAATAGGACAGATGTGCGGCCAGAAGAATAATTTCCATGCGATGTGCTGAGAGAATAATCTGACACTCCCGAACTACAGGCCACCCATTAACCCTGTGGCAATGAGACAGCAAGCACAAACCCAAGGATTTAGCTACAGGACGCACCCAGACCAATATACCCAGAGGTTTTACCAAGGACGTAACACAGCGACATTCCTACCCCAGACCAGAATGGTAAGAGCGATGGAAGGCCTTGCGCTACAACTACCGCCGCAATACCCAGAGGACTATGACTACCCACCAAGCCCAGCAGGATACCATACCCACCAATCTGGAGCCCACAGCAGCAACTACGAGACAGACCTACACCCCAATTCACAACCCAACCACGGGCTGGATCTGTATGAGAATCTCCCCGGAGACCAGGAAAATGAAAGACCAGACCAGAGAAGGTACAGTCCACAAGACAGATATAGCAAAGAGTTCATAAGATTGATCAGTTAGGCAACAGATGACAGCGCAGCCCCGAAGGTCACGTCCAGATCGGAGGACTGAACCCTCAGATCATCGTTGACATGGGGGCAACCTTGAACGCTATGAATGAGACCCTATACCAAGCAATAAAAGGCGCCTACCCACTGCACCGTCCCAAGCTCAAATATTCCAATGGGGCGCAGCACACCTGCTTCAGTCCACAGAATAGTTTCAATGTAACCTGTATCACAAAGGATGGAGGGTACCTACGACCATCCATGTCATACAAAGCCCCTTGACGGGGCGGTGCCTCCTAAGTTATTGTACAGCGCGGGGACTAGTGCTAATAGACATTTAGTATGGCTAATCAGAGGTTGTCCAAAGTCTCCGAACAGGGGTGCACGAATTGAACACCATGTCACACCAAAGGATGTCTCTCGACATGATCAATACCTTGTTTCCAGGGTTATTTGAATTGGTGGGTATGCTCAAAGTTTCTGTAGTCTCTTTTCACATTGACCCGAGGAGAACGCCAGTATCCCAACACCAACACTGTTTTGGGTTTATCCTGCAAGCACAAGTGACACAAGAATTGCACCTCCTACTAGATAATTACATCGAAAGGGTAAGTGGCCCACAACATTGGTGTCACCACTAGTTATTGTCCCAAAGAAAAATGGCCGACTACGCCTCTGTCAACATGCGCATACCAAATGCAGCGATCCAAAGAAAGACACCCAGGCCCAAATATAGAGAACATGATGGTCAGACTGAACCAGGCCACACGATTGTCCAAATTAGACCTCAACCAGGGTACCACCAGTTAGTCATTCACCCTGATTCAAGACTCATTACTACGTTTGCAACACATGAAGGACTCTTCCACTACAAGCGGCTTAACTATATCCTCGGCTCCAGAAATATTTCTGGAGGCTATCCACTGACGAATTGTACCAGTACCCACCTTGCTCAATTACAGTGACGACATACTCGTGTTCGGCACCTCTTAAGAACAACACAATCAAGCCCTAACCCGAGTGTGTGAGATTCTACACTCAGCAGGCCTTACCCTAAACGTGTCCAGATATGACATTAACAGAGATGGCCCCAGATTCTTTGGGCACATTTTCTCAAACCAAAGGATAGAGGTGGACCCTGAGAAGATCAGTGCGATAGTTCCCCTGACTCCACCGACAGGGTTTGGCGAACTACGATAATTCCTGGTCATGACAGGGTACTGCACTCGCTACCTTCCCCTCTATGCCACACTCATCGACCCCTTAAGGCAACTACTGAAAAAAGAGACGCTGTTCACATGGGACAATCCTTGCCTAGAAGCATTCCAGACAATAAAGGCAGAGCTTGTCAGCAACCACAGAGTAGCATACTTCACCCAGAGAGAAACACTGAGATAACTCTACGCCAGCCCGGTGGGTCTTGGACCATACTCGCCCAAACCGAACCAAAGAAGAGGTACATCGTTGCGTATGCTAGCAGAGCTCTATCCTCCACCGAACGAGCATAGTCTCAAGCTGACCAAGAAAGTTTGGCAGCCTTATGGGCCTGCGAGAAATTCCATCATTCGTCATCGGACGGCCATTCACGCTCATAACTGATCACCAAATATACCCCCATGTCCCCTGCAAGTAGTAATACTACCAGGAGGACAGAAGGACCCTGGCACTGAGTGGCAATGGACTTGTATGGATCCCTAAAAGAAGGGGGCCACCTACTAGTGGCAATGCACGAATACTCGAGATTCCCAATTATCAAGCAGGTGCAGTCCACGGCTTTCCACCACACAGTGGGAGTTATAGATTAACTATTCAGCAAATGGGGGGTGCCAAATGTCTTGAAGACAGACAACGGGCCCCTGTTCCAAGGACAGGAATTCAGGACGTTTGCGGGCCACTTAGGATTCCAGGATCAAAGAATAACATCACTGTGGCCACAGGCCAATAGGATGGTGGAGCACTTCATGTCGACCATCAAGCAGACCAGACAGAAGGCCCTTCTTGATCAAACACCCTTTCGCCAAGCAGTGTGGCTAATGCTGAGAAGCTACTGGCACACATCACATGAAGCTACAGGGAAGACACCAACAGAGATAATGAAAAGATACAAACCCTGAACGCGCCTAATACAACTCGATGAATATACGGCGTAGCAGGATGTAGAGATAAGAGAACGAGACGCTGAGAAGAAAAGGAAATCCAAGGAACGGGCTGACCAGCGGAGAGAGCGAAGGAACAGCAAGTACTGAGAGGAGAGCCTGTCCTGGTACGGCAAAAACAGAGAAAGACAGACTTGAGATATGAAAGAGGTAAAAAGGAACCTAATATGGAGAATATAGCTGGCTGTCATAATTTAGCAAATAAATCAGCTACATACCTTATAGCCTCTCATGCGAGAAGGCCAAGATCAGAGACGGACGTGATGCCCGTGTTATGATTAAGAAGCGGCTCTGCTCCATGTTAAGTTGTCATGGACACGCTGCATTGACAGGTAGAAAATAAACGCGTAGCTCTGGCAGAGGAGAAGTTTCAATGGCCCTATGGGTTGAAAACGAGTATTAATTTTAGAATGTTCAGATGCACGTCCCACTTTTTTCAAAACTACGTATTCAGATCTACAGGACCGCTTAATCCGGTCACTTAATTATCAGTGAAACGCTCAGATTAGCATACTTACAAGATCTGATACACCGGCGGAGCTCGAATGGATAATCCGGGCGAAAAGCAAAACGTTCTAGCGTCCATAGTCGCAGTAGTCAGGGGGACCTGTTCTAACTGGTATACGAAAAAAAATGAAAAATAGAATAAGGACCAAAAACCAGGTCAAAAGATGCGGCGGCCATGTTAGAGGGTTAAAATACCAATGGTAAAGCCTCTATTTTCTAAATAAAACTTATAGGCCTTAGGAACCATCTCTGGGTGGATTTTCAAACTAATCGACCAATTTCAGAGACATATCTAGTTGCACTACCAAAAGGCGGGCTGGATCTTTTATATATAGAAAGCGAAGAGAGCTGCCTCCACAAATGCCATATACATATATGCACGAGCATGGTCAGCTATCCAGTGACAACAAATATTTCACGGGATTATAAAGCATTTAATGTGATGTTCAGATGGATGAACAAATCAGTGTATACTGTCTCTTAAGGAAGTACGACAAAACACCTTCCTGCTAGGAATAAGTAGAACTGTCAATCTGGACATTATATGACATAGAGAAATTTACCAGGTAAGGATATGTAAGGATATATCAATTAAAAGGCTAATTAATAGTGGTTGCACAAAATCTGTTTAGACACATAATAGTGTAAAGTTCAAACTGTACAATACCAACCAGGTGAAGAGGTTCTGCCTATTTCCAATCTACTTTTTGTTCAACCACATAATAGGATTGGAATCATATTCTACAGTGCCATCCAAATAGGGTAGCCTGCCTATTGACAATCTACTTTTGAGATACAAAAACATACCATGTCATTGTAACCATAATTTAGGAAAAGTCAATGGAATCCAAGTCGATACATTCTATACAGAACCAAATTAAAGTTAAAGCAAAGAATTTCAATGTGCAGGTGACATATCTTGTACAGATCAATCATACAAACATTAGTGGAATAAAACAAATGTTAATAACGGGAACGTTTTTGCGAATTACACTGATTTTAGATGAAGCAACTGAAAGAGAACTCATCATTGAGCCCTCGCGGTTGTACAGTGTCGAATCGGTCAATCCAAAAAATGTCCCTGCGGGAAATAAGAGATAAGTAGTCTCCACCTCTTTGAGGCCGTTTTACCACTTCAATTACCTGAAACTTAATTTGTGCTATGGTGTGGTGATGCTCTACAAAGTGACGTGCTACTGGAGATCTCATACTTTTACATCTGACAGTGGACTTGTGTTCCGTCCACTTCTCTTTCACTGCCCTAGTAGTTTGACCATTGTAAAATGTTCTGCAAGGGCATTTAATGGAATAGATCACGCTAGTTGATAAACAGGTGGCAAAGTCATGAATCTTAATCTTCTTCCTAGTGTGGGGGTGAGAGATGGTATCCCCCTTTATGATGTTATTGCAATGCTTACAGTTAAGGCAAGGAAAGGTGCCTTTTTTCTGGGATTTCACTAAAAGTTGTTTTTCTTTGCTCGGGTCTCTGCTTTAACCAATCTATCCTTCAAATTCGTACCCCTTTTGAATGCCATCATAGGTGCTTTTGGGAACAATTTAAGTAGAGTTGAATCATTATGGAGAATACCCCACTTCTTCTTGATGGTTCTGCTAATTTGAAAGCTGTGTCCTAAGAATTTTGATATGTAGAGCAGGGGTATAGATTTACTTTTAGCTTTTGGTGTCAAGAGTTGCTCTCTGCTGAGGGGAATTGTTCTCTCCATTGCTGTGTCAAGTATGTCTGGTGGATAGCCTCTTTCCTCGAATCTATCACTAATTTGGAGCATTCAGAGTCCAGGCCCGCTGGGTCTGAGATGATCCTCTTCAGGCAAAGCATTTGGCTAGAGGTCTCGAGATATGGCCCAGAGCCATTCCATGTGACCGAAGTCAAAGGGTCGATGGTCAACGTGACAGGAGACAGACGCAAAATAACTTGCAATGCATCGTTCTTCCGCCTGCTCCACACACCCGAACTGGAAAGCCCTGAGCCGACACAAGGAGAAGGAGAATAGAAAGACAGGGAGGACCAACTGGATGGGACCGACAAGAAGGGGAGGAAAGACCAGCTGAGACATGCAAATCACCGGGATGACCGCACTGACTAGTGAAAAGACCATCACAACTGATCCAGCAAATGTGAGCCCAGAGCTATAATGATAAGCAAGGAAGAGGTGGTGTGGGGCAAGAAAGGGTTAAGTCCCCAAAGGCAGGCCACTTGACCACAGGAGGGCGCGGGAGCGTGGAGAGACAAGGAAAGGGAGTTTCAGTTTTATAGAGGAGGAAATAAAGGGAGGTTATATGTACTACGGCTCTATGGGGTTTGTGATTGCATGGATTGGCCTAAAGCACAACAGACTGCTATACATTTATTTTAATTCTACAAAAAGTATATTAACTTGAGAAAAACAGTTATTATTTCCTTATTTAAAATGCTTGGGATTCAGGCAAAGGGGAGAGGTCTTTAATGTTCTACCCTACGCATCGGTTATGAATTGTACTTAATCTTTGGGAAAGTACCTTTAAAGCAAAGACTTGAAAAGTTAGCTCTTGGTCGAGATTGAGGGGACTAGTTGATAAAAACAATTCTGTTGGTACAGTCCGTTTTTGTAACTTATGTTGTAAATGGTTTTATGTCTTGCGTCAAAATAAAAAAGTACCTTAATAAATACCTTACAAAACACAATTCAACGAAAACGAACTGTTTCACCCCAGATGGGACTCGAACCCACAATCCCTGGCTTAGGAGGCCAGTGCCTTATCCATTAGGCCACTGGGGCTTATTTTTGGATTAACCGATCCTTTGTTTGTATGTCTCTCTGACCACCCCCAGCTGAGAATGATTTTTGCAGACCCTGGGCTCACACCCTCAAAGTTCCATTCCAGCAAGGCTGATTTAGCCTCTATGAATACGTATCATTGGTGCGTGCCCACGCTTGCACCAGTGTACGTTGCGTGTGACCGCGTACATCCACTGTGTGACACCTTGTTATCACTGTTTGCTGTCTCCGTGCGAACACACACACACGCATTTGTGGCACCTGGGATGCCCTGTGTCCTGTCCATATCCGCGCCCTCCCATGTACCCCGCCCCTTGCATACCGATTGTCTTCCTGGTTCGTGCTCAAAGAATGTATTGTGCCCTATCTCGGTTTTCAGAATTTTGCTTTACTTTTAAAAAGAACGTTCAATTCAGGTACTCAGAGTATGATTCCCAGTATAAACCGAGTCTGAACACCTTTTTCTTGAAACAATAGAAGAATTCACAAAAGAATCGACCACGAAGGGACTCGAACCCTCAATCTTCTGATTCGAAGTCAGACGCCTTATCCATTAGGCCACGCGGTCCTACGTCATAGAATGCTGTAAGTTTTCATATAGCATACTCAGAAAGGAGGTTGGTCTATCACCATGTTTTATGTATACTTTTAGATTGCCAAACTCTTTTTTAGCAGTGATGTTGAGCATACAGGTATACCAAGGTAATGGGAAATTATCTGAGCTAGACCAATATTGGAGCCAGGAGTACATCGCAGCCCTCTGTATTTATTCTTTGTCTCCCATGTTGTGATTTGCTAAATAATGTGCACTCTCTTTCTCTGTCCTCCACTTTTGTCTATGGCTTCCCCTTTGCCGTTTTTCCGGCTCATCTTTCCATACCTGCTGCTATCTAACAGTCTCTTCTCGGTTTCCTTCCCCTTTCTTTATATATGTATTCAATGATGTTGCAGTTTAAGTTAGAGTTGATTTTCTTCTCATTGTAAAGGTGTTGGATTAACTTCCTGTTATGTGGGGGCCTGCTATTTTCATCCAGCAGGCCCCAGGGGTGCTATGGCTCATCAGCACCATAGAGAGTTGCCGGGGTTACACCCAGTCTTAATGTAGGGCAGGGCGGGCCATAACCATGACCATGCGGACCCTTGTCACCTTACTGGCTCGAGGGTGCTACAGCATCATGGCCTGCAGGAACAACGTGGGCAGGGGTGTCATTCCCCTCCCCACCCCCATAAAGATTAAGCAACAAAACAAGAAAGGAAACCAAAACAATAATATGGATCCACTGCAATGTTCTTCTAATTCACTGGGCTATGCTGGGCTCCTGGCTTTCCTTCTGCTGTGCTCAGGCTTGGTGAAGTGTTCGCATGCATCTTGCAAAATTAGCAAGTGCAGCTCACTTCAGAGTGGGAGGGCTCGCACATCAATGGACCACCCCAGCCTTAATTTGGGGGCGGGACGCCGGGAAGGGACAGGCCAAATCGGTTTGCAACTGCAGAAAGTAAAATGCTGCAAAGGAAAGGAAGCTCAGCAGGTTAGGTGACTGTTGCTGAGACTTTAGATGTTTAGACCTGCCTGGCTTTTTTCAAAATCCTGCAGCTAATGTGCTGTAAAATGTTTTTTTTCGACCTTGGATGAATATGAATCCCTCGCTTCTCTTGGTGTGTGATTCTCCCACCCCCCTAGCGAAAATCAAAAGTAGGCACCCATGCACACATTTTTCGCGAATTATATGCGATATGAGCCGTCCATATTTGCCAGTCTTGTTTCATGATCCGTAATTACACTATATTGTCAGGTGAGGGCTTGAAATCAACGTGCTTCCCCTTCTTCAGGCCAAACAAACTACTAGTCTGCAATCCGTTATATAGAAAATAGGGTGTGTGTAAAACCCGGAACGCGCCGGAACGGGCCGGAACGGTACCCTAACGTTAAGAGAGCCACAAGGGAGTAACACCGTTCTCTTCCTGGTTATTTTGCAGACCTTAGTGTGGAACATTAAGTAATTGTGTACGTGAGATATTCGCACATATGATCTCCAATTATCTCTTTGAAAATAACACAGCTGTGATCACGCAATGAAGTAATTCTTGCTCTTCCAAATGTACTTATGTCATTGGACTGAGTTTGTTCTTCTGATAAAATACATCGTACAAAATACATGGAATTGGCATTGTCACAGGTAAAATTACTCATTTGTCCAACGATATTTACGTGGTTCCATGGTGTAATGGTTAGCACTCGGGACTCTGAATCCAGCGATCCGAGTTCAAATCTCGGTGGGACCTATTATTTTGCGATCATTAACGTGACATCATCATGTAATAATATGACAGGGAATTATTGCCGTGCAAATGGAGATATCTGTCTGGGTGTGCAGTCATAATGTCGAAAAACAATAATGTCGACAAACAAAAATGTTGACATTATTCGATATTTTTTCGACATTAATTTAGTGTATGCATAAATAAATAAATAAATATATATATGATGTGTTGAGTATGAGGGGTGGTTGGGGGGGTGTGGGGGGGCGGCAGGGGGGTGTTGGGTGAGGGGGGGTTGGGGGGGACCCCCCCATAGTAAATACAATTTTTATTTATTTAATTATTGAATAAATAAATAAATAAATAAATAAATAATTGGTATGTATTGAGTATGAGGGGTGAAAGGGTGGTTGGGGGGGTGTGGGGGGCGGCAGGGGGGTGTTGGGTGAGGGGGGGTTGGGGGGGGACCCCCCCATAGTAAATACAATTTTTATTTATTTAATTATTGAATAAATAAATAAATAATTGGTATGTGTTGAGTATGAGGGGTGAAAGGGTGGTTGGGGGGTGTGGGGGGGTGGCAGGGGGGTGTTGGGTGAGGTGTTGATAGTTTTAAGGGTTTATAGTCATAATGTCAAAAAAAAAAATGTCGACATTTTTTTTTCGAAAAAATGACTTTTTACATTATAAGTATAGGATGTCGACATTATTATTTTCGACATTTTTTTTCGACATTTTTGTCTGTCGACATTTTTTTTTCGACATTATGACTATAAACCATCTGTCTGTACCAGAGGACACGTGCCACTTTGTCTTTTTGGCGAACGTGCACACCGTTTTCAATACCCTTTGTTTGAGGAGGGAAGCCGTTTCATCGTTTTTGCTACAAACCTGCCATTTCCCTATTTTCGAACTCCTCATGTTCTCTCTGAGCAGCAAGACTACTATTTCGAAAACACAGTTGCATGGCGGTTGAATGTGTACACATATTTATCATAATATCTATTCCAGATGTGTGTACATGTACCAGTGGTGGGCAACTAGTGGCCTGTTGTATTTTGACTAACGACTGCCATGGTCTCTTACCCATTGACTATGCTTGGAAGGGCTGATGGGAGTTGGAGGCCACCTGGATGGCTGCAAGTTTCCCTCTTCTGTGGTATACGGCCTGCAAACGTTAATATAAATACTGAAGATATCTCCCGCCTTCTCTATATTTAAAAATTCACACCTTTTTTTGTCAAGAAGGTATTTATGTTTTTAACCCCATTTTTTGGCATGTCTTAAAATAGTCTTTTTTTAGTGGAAGCTTGCACGCCCATCGGAATCTTTCTGCCTGGTGCAAGTTTTATATCCTGGGGCTGACCATCGCTTCTCGATGTCACCTCAGTGTTCTGCTGGGGCAGGGCTGCACCAAAATGCCAGGGGTAGTGACATCACATGACCCTTTGACCCTGTCCCAAGTGACATCACAGGAAGTGGTGGCATGCAGCCTTTCACCACATGAATCACAGAAAGTGTCATCACATAGCATTGTCCTTCAGTACACTAAGAAAAATATGGTTACAATATCACTATTGTCACACATATAGCATTATTATCAGTGTGTCAAGGCCCATGTTACCATGGGCAGTGTCTGAACCCAAATCGTCTCTTTATGTCACTCCTTTCCTGGGCAAACTCCTGGAAAAGCTGGCCATCTCCCAGTTTAATCTTCACACTGAATCTGTTGGTTGTCTCTATGACAATAGGTCTAGCTTCAGAGCTGCCAGAAGCATGGAAACCGCTCCCCTGAACATCCGCGAAGACCTGCTCTCTAACATCGATTCCAATACCCCTGTGTCCTCATCTTACTTGATCTCTCTTCTGCCTTTGACACGGTCAACCATGCCATCCTGCTCAAGCGTCTCTGTGATAACCTGGGTATCACCAATCAGGCCCTGGCTTGGGTGATTTCTTTCCTCTCTGATTGCCCCTCCCAGGTCCAACTTGGGTCCTTTCTTTCATCTATTTTTATCTCTACCCGTGGTGTTCTCCCTGGCTGTTCAACCAATACCTGGCACTTCTTGCCCACCGCATTGCCGCTCCCTGCCCCACCTTTCAGTGCTCTGCGGATGACACTCAACTCATGTTTAGGCTCTCTACTGAAGTGGGAAAATGGGAAAATACCCTCCCCCATTCTCATCCAAACCATGGCCCAGGACATCAAGACACAAGCACCCCCCCGCAAGAGGAGTTCGACCCATTTACTTCCTCACCAGACGGCAAGATCCACTGTGGCCATGCCCCACACAGCCAGGGAGCCTGCCCACTAATGAAACCACATCCGGGAACCTCTGGTGAAGCTAACATCAGCCTCATGGACCAACTCGATTAGCCAGATAACCACAAACGCCATCATCGTTAGAGATGCCATGATGACATAGCCAACAGAAACCAACACACGTGTCACCATGCACATTGGTCACTCACACACCAACCCACACGAAGAACATACTCAGTGCTATGACGCAGACGACTGATACACCCACGGACACGCATCGTTGTTATTTTCCGCATAGGCCTCCTACAACACTGCAGAAACGCAAGCCGCCTGAAGAGCTCGTCTATATATGCTTGCAGATGCTTTCTCACTACTTATCCCTATGAAGACGCCACTATATTTATATACATCTACTGCTGCTTGTGACATTCTGTCGCCCCTCACGACCCCCATATTATGGATTATGTACCGCCACCCAGAAACTAGGCCAAGGTAGGCCGCATAGCAAGAGTCCCCAGGCAGGAGCCTCTCAGACGAAAATCCTCTCAGACGAAAATGCAAAGCGCTGATCACACAGAACGAGCCCCAACGAGAGCCCACAGCCAAGGCCGCGATGTTGCCATTTACATGCCACGCTCCCCGCGCCAAGGTTACACCTGCCAATGCCAAACGCTCCTCAGAGCCGAAATACAAATCAAATGCTCATAATTATGCTCCAGCCACGGTCTCTCCACACGTGACCAAGCCAAACTGACAAGATGCCAAGCTTATGAGACAGTCGCCGGGGTCCCACGTCTGGGACACAATCTGCAACAACGAAGTGACAAGTTGGGCATCTACAGCGATGGGAAAGACATGCACATCAGCAACTAGTCAGACCTGTCCATTCTCCACCACTGTAACATAGTTGCACATTGTTGCCAGCTCCAGGTACACCGCGAGCTGGGAACAGCGATGGTCCCAGGCTTGGGGGATCGCGGGTGAACCAATCAGAATACGAGGGGCTCATCACTGACGCCATTTTAGCTAACCAATCACCAAGTGGCCCCTTGTAACAAATTTGGTGTAGCAACTGTTAGGGAGTGTACCACCTGACCCGTTTTTATCTAATAACCCTTTCTCCTATAGGTAACCATACTGACCCTACCACTCAGGGAGCCAACCCGAAGTGGCATTAGGTTTTGGGACAGTTTTCCCAGGTGATGCAAGTAGCGCATCATACTACGGTAAAAAGGGCCTGTGAGCCCCACTAATGCTGAGAGCCTCTCCGGATGCATACGGGCTGAGCGTTATCCCTGCTGTTACTATAATAAACAGCAGTATCTACCTTGCTCTTGTGTGTGCCTCATACTCCTTTTGGGACGCGGGAGGAGTTGGAGTCTCCCCAGCCCTGGAGAAACGCGGGCGGCTCTGCCGGCCCCCAGGAAATCACCCCGACATGTTGGAGGCACTGCTGAGATCTGCTTAAGGTCTACCTAACCTAAGGGCAACAACTACAAGACCTCTTGCAACGGGGCAACCCGGCAGCGCGGCCCCCTCTGCCGTTGCCCCCTTTTGAGGACTACAGGACCATTGCGGAACTGCGAGACGACCGGACAGCGCAATTCAGACATTGGCCGTCGGGAGCCGACTTGAGAAGTATCCGGCCCGCGGTTGGCGAGTGTCCGGACGTGGTCCAGATGAGGGGAGGTGGCAAGCTGCTTTGGAGGGGTGCCCGCGGTCAAGCAGCCCCGGCTTACGAGGACTTGATGTGAGTATGGCACCCCCAACCAGCAATGTAATGTTGTGCGGGAGGGGGAGGAGTTGTAACGAGGGTGGCGGGCAGCTGTTACAGTGTGCTGAAGAAGATTTTGATTAATAAGCCACGATAGGTGTGTGAGGTGTAGCGGGACAGGCTCGAGGGCCGTCCTCTACAGTGTCACAAGGTGGATTGGGTGGGGCTTCGAGCACCCACGTGTGACTGTTTGACGGCGCTGATTTGTCCAGATCACGGACACCTGTATGTGGGAAATGTGGCTTTCCTATGATTTGACGTTTTAGATCAATGAATAGATGAGAATGCCTACTAATTGAGGTTTTTTTAGCTCGTTAGGTGGATGATGTTTTCCTGCAGGAGGTAGCTAGATTGTTTCCCGAGTGCGTAAAATAATTGGCTGGTTAAGCTCCTCTAGGGATGGGGCGTTTCACACGCGAGGCGACGCAGCGTGCACAGTCTGATTGTAATAGTTAATTGATTATTGCATACTCCACTACAGACGTAGTGGGAAGACAGCTGTGGGGTTAACGGGGAATAAAATTGTTAAAGATGGCGCAAGTTCATTGGTTCTGAAATTGTACGTGCCGGTAATATCTTATAGATGTTGGTGATGTCACCCATAGGGCTTGTATAGGACACGACGACCATCTTGTGTTCATCCAGGGGTGGTCGAGGGCAGGAAGTACGAAAGGGTAGAGGCGAAGGGGGAGAGGCGGCCACGCACAGAGAACGCCGACCGCGCTCGAACGGGGAGGGGGAAGGGGAAGAGGCGGCCGCGCACGGAGTACGCCGGCCACACTTGACAAGGGGGTTGTACCAGGAGGGGACTGCGCAGACAGTGGGAACAGGGAGGAGGAACTAAGTTGAAGGTGGGCCAAATACAGACGGCACAGGAAGGTGGGACAGCTCAAAAGCACGCCACACAGGGCACGCAGCCGCAGGGGGCTTCGTGCGCCACGGCCGAAGGGGGCCATAGCTGAATATTGGGAAGAAGAACAGTAAAAGCATTGTGAAATTGAAATTGCCTTCCTTTTTCAGCGGACAGTCGGAAGTCCCCAGTTTACGGGGCCAGGTAAAAGGGTGATATTGAGAAAAGCAAAGTTGTAACATGGCAACGTACTACAGGTCGGAGACGGGATTGGGGTTAGGGCTCAGAGCAAGTGCTTTAACTACACCACTCCAGCACATCTGCACAACACTGTCACTGCACAAAGAGAAAATTGTAAAATATAGCATTGAGTGGAAACAAGGAACAGACAACAAACTAAGAGTACCATGGCCGACCAACAGCAGCTTCGACACATTTACTCAATACTCCCTTCTGACATACCTACACAATACATACAAAGGAAAGAAGTTAGCAAGCCATTTAGAGGTTTTTGATCTCTGGAAGATGTTCCAGGGATGTGCACCAGGAGCCCCAGGAATGTTCGCTGTACAGGGGGTAAAAGAGGAGAAGGGGATAAAGGAAGAGAAGGAGGTAAAAGAGGAGAAGATGACAGGAGGGGGCGGGGGTACGGTACCAAAAAACTCACCTAGTACCGAAGAGAGTGAGGAGGAGGCAGAAGGATCGTTCGCGGTATCAGAGGCAAGGATGAAAAAAGAAGGGGCAGAGGAAATGCCAAAGGCTAAGGTAGTAAAGAAGGGTGAAGAAGGAGGAAGGGGAATTGTATCCACTAACAGAATTGAGAGAAGCCACCCGCCAGCAACTAACGGCCGCTGAGGGGTACTCAAACCCCGCATACAGCCCCCCACCATACGCACCAACAGATAGCTACCAAAAGGGGATGGCAGCGACGGGCACGGCAGATGTATACAAAACGCAGGCAGGCACGGGGGGCGGGAAGAGGGTCCTGGGAGACTTCGCAAACATAGGGCCAGAGGAATGAATAGCAGCACAGGTGCTTCTGAAGCTCCGGGGGACACTAACGGGGGAAGAGGAGGACGCAGTGAGGAAGGTAAGTAAGGTGGAGATGGACTACCTACAGACAGGACACAAGGCAAGTAAAAAGGGAGAGGGACGACTCTCATAGGAAGAGGAGGAGATGCTGGAAGACAGGTTGGCAGAATTGAGGAAAGTACGAAGCGCCATGATCAGACAGTTTGAGCAGGAAACGCTGGAACGGAAGGAAGAAAAGTAAGAAAATAAGGAAGAGACGGAGAGGATGAAAGAACAGTCAGAAGAAAGGAAAAAGGAAGAAGTACGTATACGGGCAATAGCCGAAAGAGTGGCACGCATGGAACAACGGGAGATGAGGAGAAAGGAGGAGGAGCGGGAAGAAAATGACAGGGAAATGGGACTGTGGAAAAAGAAGATAATGTCTGAAAGTGCGTGGAAATATGAAGAAGGGAAGGTTATAGAAAGCATATTAAAAAGGGAAGGGGGACTATGGGGGAGAAAAGGAGAAGACAAGAAGATATTAGAAAAGGTGAGAAAAGAAGTAATGGAAGAACTTTGCAGAAAACAGGCGGAAATAGGTGGCGAGGTAGTAAAAAAGAAGAATGAAGAAAGAGGAGAGAGGAGACTGGAACATGGAGCAAAAAAGTATACACGCCAGGATAAGGAGGTTGCGACAACATCAACACAGGGGGCTGCGGGTAAAGGAGGTGAGTACACAGACATAGACTGAATAGATTTAAGGACAGTGACAGTGGGGGGAAGACGCACAGAGTGTTGAGTTAGACATATCCTGATGGATTTTGCAGCGAGGAAGAGGAAGGGTTGTGCGAAGGTAGAAGAGATGGAAACAGAGAGAGTTTAGATAAATTATACATAACGCGCACTAACTGCGAGTCTCCATGGGTATGAGGGACACAGGGAGAACAAAAGACAGAGGAAATGAAATGCAGAGAAGTAAACAGAAAAACACCACAACCACTAACACCAACACCTGTACACACTCCATATGTCAATAGACTTAGGGACCTCCAAGGACGCAGGCAGGAAGAGCGAGTGGGCTAATACTCCCCCTACCATGGCTGCAACAGGTACGGTCTCAGGTGGTACAAGTAGCACTAAAAACAACATAAAGAGAGATAAACGAATTGTTCCCATTGATACCCACAGGGTAGACACATACCTTACTGAATCCGCACACGTCTCGAATAACATGTGGTACCAGCACATGTCCAAAATTGGTAAGGGGACAACTAAGGACAACTGCTATGTGTGCTCGTTAATACCATACGCCATGAGCGCATCCAGAACATTTGTGGCAACTGAGGTACCTGCAACCTCAGTGGAATTCTTGATCTACTTGGCCCTGTTCCAAACACGAGGAAGATTTCAAGGAAGAAAAGCAACGCTAAGATGGAAATCAAGATCTATGTACCGCTATGAGGACAGCTTCATCAAAACACTCCCCATGTACGACAACTACTGGCAACATACACAAGGGCTCAAGTACATGGCAGATGGACCCGACAAAGGGGACACCAAGTAGGTTACATTGAACTACCTACCATGCGAATGGCACGCACCAGAAGTTTCTGGGGAACCCGGATGCTTGGAGCGACCACTAATACTAATATACGGCAAGGCATATACTAAAGAAGGATGGATGGAAGGAGTTGTAAATAGTAACATTGAAGAAAGCATTGGCGATGACTGTTCAAGAAGAAAACGACAAATGCTATACTGAATGGACGAGAAGTGCAGCACTGGTAACGTGGTTGGATAAGGACGAGGAACCGATAGCAATACTGCCACTCACAACACCAACTATGTGTTACCAGCATGACGGAGAAGTTGATGTTGGAAGGAATAATGATTGTAAAAGAATAATAAAGATTCCTGAGGGGGGTTCTCTTCTCGCTCTCTCATCTCCGACTGTCTGCTATCCAGGAGTGGTGTGCCGCCAATGATCTGTGCCTTAATGCCAATAAGACTGAGATCCTCCTCATCGGCACACCTGCTCTCTCCTTTCCTGTCACTTTCTGGCCGGCCTCTCTTGGCCCTCTTCCTGTTCCCACCTGCAAGGCTAAAAACCTCAGGGTCATCTTCGACTCACACTTTCCTTCTCTCATCCTATCTCTGACGTCTCTAAGAAGTCACACTACCAGCTGCACCTCAGAGGTATTCTTCCTTTCCTTTCCTTCCCCCAGAAGCTCTGGTTCTCTCTAGACTGGACTACTGCAACGGTCTCTTTCTAAATCTGCCTGCCTCTACTCCCCGCCCTCTGCAACTCATCCAAAACAGGACTGCAAGACTTGTCCTTGGCCGCAAGCCCAGGGATCGTATCTCTCCAGGACTGAATTCTCTGCACTGCCTCCCAATGGCGGCGAGGATTACGTTCAAAACCCTCTGCATTGTCCACAAGGCCTTCTGGGGCCTGGGGCCTCAATACCTTCAACTCTCTCTTCATAAATATCTTCCTTCACAAGCTCTTTGCTCATCCGCCTCCAACTCCCTCAGGGTCACTTGCTTCTCCAAGCAACAAGTTGGTGGTAGATCTATTTCTTCTGCTGGGACCTCCCTCTGGAACAGCCTCCCTGTCTCTCTGAAACTTGAGAACGATCTCTGGTTCCGGAAGCAACTCAAGACCTTCCTCTTTACTTCTGCTTTCTCTCCTCCTCTCCCCTGCTGATCTCCTGTCTGAAACCGAAGCTGCACTGGTTACCTGGCTATCCTCTGATCTCGGGCCCAGGTCCCCACCCCCGCCATTTGCACACCTGCACTGTCCCCCTTGCAACCCTTGCACTCGGGGGCTGTTTCTGTATCCCTACAGCCCCCTACCAGCACTTGACACCTGATGTCTGCACTTACCCTTGCACTTGTCACCACCTTTGCACTTGCCACCAGCTGGCCACTCTTTTTATTGCTTGTCTTTATTTATTTTACTGTTATCCTATGTACTGCACTGCCCCACTTTCCCCCTGCACTTTCCCCCCCCCCCCTGCGATCTCAATGTCACCTGGCCTAGATATATCGTCGTCTCTGTCTTCCCTCCGTTCCCCCTCCCTTGCCTCGTCGCGCCTTGAAACACTTGTGTACAGGCGCGTTATAAATGCCTTTTCATATCATATCATAGTAGCAGCTCATTCTACCAGAGGAATGGCATGTCTTGGGACACAATCTCCTTGGCTTACTTTGTCTCGGGCCCCTCTCTCCCTGGCAAAGTAGCATCTCATTCTACCAGAGGAATGGCCATGTCTTGGGACACAATCTCCTTGGCTTACTGATCTCTGGCTTCTCTCTTCCTGGCAAGGTAGAAGCGTATTCTACCAGGGGAATGGCCCTGTTTTGGGTGTAGGCCAGAAAGGTCTCTATGTTCAACCACTGCAAGGCCGTTACCTGGTTTTCGCTTAACACATTTTCCCAACACTACTGGCTTTGTATTCTTGGGCAGTCCGATCATGGGCTTACCTCTGCAGTTCTTCACTCCTTTTAATGAAGGCAATGTTTTTGTATCAGTTAAAGATACAGTGGGTTCATGCAATATCCAGGCACTGTCTTTTTATTGTTACAGGTCAATCACTTATATTTGGGATTTTTCATTTAGTTGGAATTGGTAGAAAGAAGAGTGGACATGGGAATAATATTTGGATTACTTACTGGTAATCTTCATTACACCTAGTACCCCTCTTCCTTGTAACAGTTCTGACATCCTGCCTCTCTCTCCCTGGCTACCTGTCCCATCTCATTAGGTATGAGCCAGCAATATGGAAGCGCGACAGGGGAGATGGACAAACAGCTGTTTTATGAGGTTTAAGTGAAAAGGTCTGTGGGAAGGTGGACAACCTTCAATTAGTCAGGACTGTGATGAGGGAGAGTGGGTCTAAGTGTAATGATGATTGCTGGTAAGTAATCCGAACATCTTCCAGCATGCGTTTAATAAAGTCATGCCACCCTCCATCAGAACAACATAAACATACGGAAGAACACACACTGCAAAGCACATCTCACATCAATAAGAGGCATCGCTTCCCCCACACAAAACGTGCACCTTAATTCAAAAACATAACATTTAAGAACATATAGACCCACTCCAGCTACACCTACAAACTCACAAAAGACTCCACAGAATGTGGAATTAGCAAGGAGGCTTTAATTAAACATTTCCCAGTACTAACAACCCTCTGAGAAGAAGTGCTGGCTGCATTTTAGAAAAACTATAATTTGAATGACAAATGGGAACCAAAACAACACTTTGGCGGAGAGGCTGGTGTCCTTTCCTTTGGACCAGCTGGGCTGGTCAAGATTACTTCTGTATACTTTCTTCCTTACTTCCCCACCACAGCAATGCTTGGGTGTTTTCTGGGATTTGTAGTGAACCAGCACATAATACTCAAACTCACTTAACCATCCCAGCACAGTTGATTTCATTATGTATGTGCAGGTAAATATTATTAAGGATGCTAGATTGCTAAGCCATTCTCCTAAATAACTTACTATGCTGCCACAACCGTAGATCACAATCTGCCCTTCTTTGCAGATCTCTCTGGCACCACAGTTTAATTATGTTGGCGGTTATTTCATATTTGATTTTCGAATGGATTGTGTCCTCCAACATATTCCTCATCTTTGATATTCACGCCCAGCATCGGCTGCTTCGGAAAAAAAAATTCTTGGCAGAGGGCACCGTGCGTCGATGGCCTCGAGTTGATGTCCCTCGAAGGCCTCCGTCGAGGGTGACATCATAGGGTGTACAAGTAGCAAGCGCGGCGCCCCACATTGGCCTCAGTTACGTTTTTCCACAGAACGTGTTGCTTCGGAGACTCAGCGGGCCTCGTTAGTATTTCTACTACGTAGTTCGTTCTTCGACAGAAAATCATCGAAGATGTCTTCATCATCAACCCCGATTACCCCTCGCTCGGGTTTCAAGAAGTGCAAGGAATGCAGTTCAAAAATGTCATTCAATCAATGCATCAATCGTGCCTGTGGTGTTTGGGAGAAGGCCACGACACGGAGCCCTGCTCGAAGTGCCAGGCGATGACGGGTAAATCCCTGCGAGAGAGGAAGGGGAAATTACAGGTGGGTCGTAAAACCAAAACCGACCTATCCTTGACCGTCGAGTCTGGAGTTCATTCTCCTCGACGCAAAAGTGAGCAAAAGAGGTTGAGATCCCGAAGTGGCTCCCGCCACTCAGCGTCTTTGGCGAAGCGATCGAAGAAGCGACGCCACTGGTCGCCTCCTTCATCATCGTCAGACGAATCCCCCAGGAAATGTAAGCGTTCCACCAAGCATTTTTCTTCTGCAGTGTGGGAGGCGTTTCTCCTAAAAATGCTTGAAGTGTTTGAGAAGGCCAAGCCTCTGTCCGCGCCTTCTACAGGAGCCTGCCGAGAGCATTCCCGTTCCAACACTTGCGTGCCCTCGAGCCTGGGTGATCGAAGAAAAACCCATCGAGAGACTTCGAGGTCTCAGATGAAAAAGAGTCACTTGAGTCGTGATGAGTGCTCGAGGTCTTCAATGCCGTCCAAGGCTCCTCATACTCCAAAGGTGAAATCTTCAAAGGTGGTTGTCGAGGCCTCAACGCCATTGGCGCCATTTACATCAACGCCCTTGTCGACGTCAACACCAAAACCATTGGCGCCGAAGATTTCTAAGGTGTCAGCTCAGCCCTCTGAGCATGTTGCAGCAAAAGAAAAAGCTGCTAAACCAAAGCCTTCCACAAAAGGGCCACCCCCTTTTCACCATACTCCTTTACCCAGGAAGGAATATTTTAAAGACTTGTCTTCAATATTTGAAGAAGAGGAAAGATCTGAGGAAGGGGGGTTCCTTTTGGTCTGGAGTTTGGTACCCTTCCATGTGGCCTTACAAAATAGGGTGGCCAAGAATTGGGAGTCCCTGGATTCTATCCCTGCTGTGGATAAATCCCTCACTAGAAAATACCCCCCTTCCATTAGCGACGCCAGCTATCTGTCCAAACACCCCACTCCTGATAGTCTGGTAGTCCAGGCAGCCACAGTTACATCTAACAAGGCGGTGTACCCTACCAACCCTCCAGATAGGGACGACAAGCGTGTGGATGGATGGGCACGCAATGTATTTTCAGCTGGCAGTATGGCCTTTAAGTCGGCCAACTCCACTTGTTCCTTAGCCAAGTTTTCGTACACTCTGTGGGAGTGCATCTCTGTGGCGGCAGAGCACATACCAGAAGGGGAGGAAAGGCAGGGTTTCTAGCTATCATTAGAGATGGCAAGGAGGCCATGCAAGAATCCCTTCAGTCTGTATTGGACACTGCAGATAGCGTCAGCAGGTCCATGGCTAGTAGCACGGTTATGCACAGGTTTGCATGGTTCACGCAAGTCGGGTTTCGCACCAGATGTGCAGTCCTGTCTTCTGAACATGCCATTTGACGGGTCTCACCTTTTTGGCAACAAGGCGGACGAAAGTCTTCAAAGGTTGCAGACCTCAAAAGCGGCTGCCAAATATTTAGGGGCCACTGTTAGGCAACCTCAGCCTTTTCGTTCATCAGGACAATCTTGGAGGGGACGATCCTATCGTTACTACTCCACATATGGAAAGGCGAGAGGAATGGCCAGTCAAAGAAGTCAAAGGAAAATCCCTCGTGGTGGACGGGGTAAAAGTGCAATGCCAGTTCCAGCTCCAGCTTCTTTGCCATCAGCAGCTGCAGCAACCACCTCAAAACCACTTTGAGAGCTTGCGTCACGAAACACCAGTGGGGGGCAGACTATCTCAACATCTGCAAGAATGGCGAGACATTACTTAAGATGCCTGGGTTCTGGAAACAATAGCCCAGGGTTACTGCCTTCCATTCTTAACGCAGCCTCACAACAATCCACCGGGAAACACTCTTTGAGGATTCTAGATCCGCTCCTTGTGCAGGAAATATAAACCCTGCTAGCGAAAGGTGCTATAGAACCCGGTACCTGTAGCAGAGAGGAACATGGGTTGGTATTACCCATATTTTTTGATCCCCAAGAAAGACACAGGACTGAGACCTATCTTAGACTTCCGATACTTGAAAAAGTTCATCAGGAAGGACAAGTTCAAGATGGTTACTCTTTCTCAGATCCTTCAGGCCCTCCGACTTCGGGATTGGTTGATGTCTTTGGACCTTCAGGATGTTTATTTTCATGTGTCGATCCATCTCAAGCACAGAAAATACCTGTGGTTCGCCGTTGGCGGCTCACACTATCAGTTTCGAGTCCTGCCATTTGGGTTGACCTCCACCCCAAGGGTCTTCACCAAACTGATGGTAGTGGTGGCAGCGTATCTCAGGAGAGGGGGGATTCATGTCTACCCCTACTTGGATGATTGGCTGATCAGGGCACGCTTTCCTGAGCAAGCCCTGGATCATCTCAGGGTCACTTGCCACTCTCTTCACAGACTGGGCTTCTCCCTCAATTTAAAGAAGTCACAGATAACACCTTCCAAACGGCTCCAATACATTGGAGCTGTATTAGACACGTCTTTGGGAAAGACCTCGCCACCCAAGCCGAGGGCTCAAGACATTCTTCAGATGGTTTCCAAATTTCAAAGTGCCCAAAATCTCCCAGGCTATGATTTCATGAGGTTGGTCGGCCTCATGGCATCCTGCATTTTTCTGGTGCCAGAAGCCCACCTGAGAATGAGATCCCTTCAATGGGCTCTGAGAACTCAATGGTCCCAATTCTCAGGGAGGATGACGGACCTGCTTCAGGGTCCAAGCAGGGTCGCTCAGGATCTCCTGTGATGGGCCTGCGAGGACAATATTCTGAAAGGAGAACTTTTTTGGCAACAATGGCCAGAGATTACAGTAGTGATGGGCACCCCACTCACGGGGTGGATATCCCACGGCAACGATCTGACAGTCAGCGGTCGTTGGTCTCCATTGGAGTCCAAACTACACATCAACCTTATGGAGCTGAGGGCAATCAGACTAGCGCTGAAAGCGTTCCTGCCATCTGTACGTGGAAAGAATGTCCTGATAGTGACGGACAGCACAGTGGCCCTGTATTACCTCAACAAAAGAGGAGGTGTAGGGTCACTACCACTGTGCAGAGAGGCAATGCAGCTCTGGTACTGGGCAATTCAGGAAGGAATCTCCTTATAGGCAGTTCACCTGGCCGGGGTGGAAAACACGACGGTGGACGCTCTGAGCAGGCAGGGTGCAGTGCCCCACGAATGGGAACTAGCTCATGAAGTCCTTCAAGAGAATTCCAACCTTTGGGGAACCCCTCAAGTAGACCTGTTTGCGACCGGAAGCAACCGGAAGTACGAAAGGTACTGCTCAAGAGAATTTCCTCCGAGAGGAGCTCTAGGAGACGCGTTGCTGATGGATTGGGACTTCCCACTACTATACGCTTTCCCTCTAATCCCCGTCATTCCTCAAGTAATCAGGAGGTTGAGACGGTTCTAAAACCGCATGATCCTAATTGCCCGGATTGGGCCAGGAGAACATGGTACCCGGACCTTCTAGACATGTCCATCTGTCCTACCATTCGTCTTCCGCCGAGAGAGGATCTTCTCTCACAAAGGGAGGGACAGGTTCTCCATCCAGAGGTCAACACTCTCAACCTTCACGCTTGGTTTCTGAAAGGCTGAAATACAAGGATTGGGACCTCCCGGATGACGTCATGGAGATGTTGCTTTCGGCAAGAAGGCCAGCAACAAAGTCTCTGTACCGTTGCCGTTGGAACAAGTTTTGCGACTGGTGCAGGGAAAAGAATGTTGATCCCTTTCTATGTTCATTTCCACAGGTGTTATCTTTCCTCTTATCATTGGCACATAAAGGTCTCAATGTTGGGACCATTAAAGGTTACCTGGCAGCGCTTTCCATCTTCAAGCGCTCTTCGGAAGAGTGCTCCTGTTTTAAAATTCCCTTGGTGATTCAATTCTTAAAAGGGCTCACAAATGTGTTCTCACCTTCTTCTTTTCAAGTCCCAATATAGGACCTTAATTTAGTTTTAAAGTTTTTAATGTGTGCCCCATTAGAACCCTTGCACACATGCCCATTGAGGTTGTTAACCTTTAAAACCATATTATTGGCTGCATTAACATCTGCACGTAGAGTGAGCGAGTTGCAGGCACTTTCTTCCGAGCCACCCTATACCGTGTTCCACAAGGACAAGACCCTCCTTCCTACCTAAGGTTGTATCTGATTGCCATCTGAATCAGAAAATAGTTCTGCCGGCGTTCTACCCCCTGCCGCATCCTGGTAAAGAGGAGGAAAGGCTCCATAGGTTGGACCCTAAAAGAGCTTTAAGCTTTTATATTTCTACGTTCTCCAGACTCAGAGTGGATGATCAACTTTTCATTGGGTATACCGGAAGAAAATTGGGTCAGGCTGGTGCAAAACGGACCTTATCAACGTGGATCATACTGGCATCTCGGAATGTTACAAATTGGTGGGCAAGGACCCTGCAGAAGGCTTGAGGGCTCCACCAGAGGTATAGGCTCTTCGGCAGCCCTTCAAAGGGGCGTTCCTATCAAATCAATCTGTGATGCAGCAACTTGGTCTTCACTGCTTACATTTCTAAAGTATTACTGTCTAGATGCTTCCCACTCTCAGGATGTTGCCTTTGGTAAGGCAGTACTGTATTCGGCCTTATAAATGCCGACAACTTCAAATTCTACTCCCTCCTCCAAATTCTGCAATACTGCTTTGGGAGTCTATCAAAGATGATGAATACGTTGGAGGACACAATCCATTCGAAGAACAAGTTACTTACCAACTGCTAACCTTCTTCCAATTGAATGTTCCTCCAACGTATTCCTCATCGCCATCCCATCCTACCCCTCTGTAGAATTTCCTATGCTGTTACAACTTCAGCTCTCGCAGGGCTGTCTACTGTCTGCCTACACTGACAATCAACACGAACAGGAGAGAAAAATAGAACTGAGGACAACAGGCGCTGCACGTGCTACTTGTACACCCGATGACGTCACCCTTGACGGAGGCCTTCGAGGGACATCGACTCGACGCCATCGACGCACGACGCCCTCTTTTTCCGAAGCAGCCGAAGCTGAACGTGAATAGCAAAGATGAGGAATACGTTGGAGGAACATCCAAACGAAAGAACGGTACCAGTTGGTAAGTAACTTGTTCTTCTTTTGTATCGATTGTAAAGTGCTGGATTAGAGTGCAGGATACTTCCAGTGTGCATGCGTCAACACAAAAGCAAAGCCATCTTGCATTTACCTCTTCTCCTCACTAATGTAACCCATCCCTCTCTCTCTAAGATCCTGCGGAGCCCCTGGAGACCATGCAAATGGCGCTGGATCGGGTATAAAACCCAGTAACATACCATAACCTTGATTTATGGGATCTGGGTCATCTGCCCCCGCAGTAAAACTGCTCGGGCCCCCGTTTTGTCTGTTCATTGACAACGGGGGCCCAGCCCATTTTTGTCCACCTCCTCCATTGTTAAGTATGCAGGGGACACCCCCGCAATCCCTGAGGCTACAGATACCTAACATGGGGAGCAGGGGACACCTCCAAACCCTGCTCCTCATGTTCCGGTATTTTGGCACCCAAATTGTTGGAAAAAATTCGAACTAATGGTAGTGACCGAATTGGGTCAACTCTACCATGCGATCAATATTTTCGGAACAATTTGGGTAATACCTCTTTAAGTGCATTGTGGGATTTATAATGAAATAGCAGTGACATACGCTCACCTTCCCACCCCAGCACGAAAGGCTTAAATATGTATTCCTCCATTCGTATCCGTAGGGGAACGCGATTGTTTATACCATTTACCTAAACTGGCTTATTTTCTTGCCTTATACGTTGATCAATAGCTGATCTTCCTTTCAAATGCAGCAGTTTAATTGTTTTGCACTTTAGTTCAGGTTTTTTTTCTTTCCATTGAAAATATTGTTTCGACTACCCACGAATTTCTAAGTTTATTATTCCTGCATTTGTTGCCAGTTACAAACCCAGAGTTGTCTATATTTGTCCTGTTTTTGTTATAGGGTTCAGTGTTATACTATACAGTCTGCAGGTGGCGCTACTGAGTCCTTGAAAACAGCTTCTTTTACATTAGTCCTCCTATTTAGTCCAACCCATGCAAACCCAATCTCTTTATTATACGCTAATTAGGAATAGGTTAGCGCCAACAGCGTAGATAAGAGAATGGCGAGTTGTGCATGGCTACCAGAAGCGCTGCTAGTAAGTGTCCCTGCCCTCCTGCCCCTGCAAGTGGGACGTTGAGTGATTGTGTTAGTGAGATACCTGTATTCCCGTACAATATCCATGTTTTCTCTTCTAAATAATAAAATCTCAATCATGAAAGGAGTCATTCTGGATTTTCCAGATTTGCTCATGAAATTTCACTGATTGGACGCTTGGCTATGCTTTTCTGCAAAAAGGTGAAATCTTAAACTAGAATTACAGTAGATAACAAAAATATGCTACTGCATGTACTTCTCCTTCTTGAACAGAGTATATTCAGGGACTGGAAAATACTGTTCACGTGGTTCCATGGTGTAATGGTTAGCACTCTGGACTCTGAATCCAGCGATCCGAGTTCAAATCTCGGTGGGACCTAGTTTTTTTGAAAAAAAACATTTAACATAAAAATGTTATGTCGACTTAATGTTAACAGGACGTGTCTTGCTATTTTTACTTGAAAATGGTGGCAGAAGTGACTTGTGTGTTTGGAGACGGTACACATGGTACTTTCATAGTCTTTATTTAAACAGAGAAGGCGTTCCCAGGTTTCTGCAACAGAACTTCAATTTCTCTGCCTTTCATCTCTTAGTGTTCTCTCTGAGCAGCAGGTCAGCAAAGTATTCGGGAAACAGTTGCATAGCATCTAACATTCTGTGCTCATTAATCTTGCTTACTGTCCTAAATCTACGTCCTTGCTTACTGTCCTAAATGTAAGTTGATGACTCTCCCATGACCGCAGAATCCCTTTTTTCAGTGCATGTTTTATCGCCTGGAACTGACAGGGGACCCTCTATCTAATACCTCTTTTTTTTTAGATGTACTCTCTTTGTACCCCTAAAACAGTTCAATCACATTGAGCTGGTTATGTATCAAACTCCCACATAACCTATTTCCTCCTCTTATTTAATGTGAACCAGCAGACCTTGAGACTCGCCACTTCAAGGACTATATGTCTTCTCAGTCTTTCTTTCATATCCATGTATGTTGTTGTTGCTCTGATTACTTACCGGTAATCTTCATTACTCCTAGTCCTACTCTTCCTCGTCACAGTACTTACTTCATGAGGCACCCGCCTCCGACACAGGACCTTCTTCTATTTCTTTAAATCCCTATAACTCCTCCCCCACATCCATGTCACTCAGTTTCATATTACCAAGCCGGAGCATGGGACCTTCCCCGCAGGGAGGGTGAGGAGGGTCGTCAGTACTGTGACGAGGAAGAGTAGGACTAGGAGTAATGAAGATTACCGGTAAGTAATCAGAGCATTACCTCCACGTCCACTCTTCCTCGTCCCAGTACTTACTTCATGAGGTATACCAAAGCATCAACGGGGAAAAGGTCCCAATGAGACAGAGCCAAAAACAGTGCAGCAAAACACACCCACAATAACTCTTAAATCACATCCCCACAGACAAAAACTCCAACCACGAAGGAACCAACCCCCGAGTGGGAGAAACTCAACCCATAGCGGTTGATGAAAATGCCTAGACCAGCCAAGGCGGCAGCCATACAAATCTCTTGCAGAGAAAAACCCTCCTTACATCGGGCCAGGAAGCCGCGAAACCCCTGGTAGACCGCCCCTGATTGTGCGCAGGCACAGGCAGGCCAGAAGCCACACAGGCCCTAGAGATCACAACCCGGAACCACCGGAAAATGGAAACCACAGATGCGTTATGCCCAGCCCCAGCCAGACCACAAGCAATCAGAAGACTATCAGATTGGTGGAAAAGGCAAACCAAGCCAAATACTCCAACGCGTCCCGCCGGACATCAATGTTAAGCCGAGCCACCTCCTCAGGCGTTCTTGGATCATGAAAGAAGTCAGGGAGAACCAGACCCTGAGAGGTGTGAAACCCGAGAGACAACTGAAGGGAGAAACTTCGGACCACACCCCGGCACCACCGAGTCTGGCAGCACCCTCAGGAAAAGAGCGTGACATAAGAGAGCCCCAATCTCCCCAAGCCTACGGGCAGAAGTGAGGGCAATAAGAAAAGCAGATTTCAGTGTAAGATGTTTGATATCAATCTCGGAAATGGGCTCAAAAGGAGGCCCATGAAGGAACCGTAATACAAGAGGGAGATCCCAAAAGGAAAGCCCTTTATCAGCACAAGGAAGGGAAGAAGAAAAACCCTGGATCAACTTCCCCACCAACACCTCCCCATCCAAGTGACCGTCAGAGTCCCCCAAAAGGAATTTCATGGAGGCCCGCTGAGAGCAAAGCCTGGAAAAACTGCCAGGCCCCTGTCAAAACCCCTCCTGGAGGAACCGAAGGATAGCAGAGGCCAGAACGCAGGGGAGGGATCCCAGACTGCCCATACCAGTCTCGGAAATGGCCCCAATGTCTGCCTAACACCTTCAGAGTGGAGGGTCTAAGAGCATCCATTTGGACTCAACTACAGGATCTGAGAACCCCTGAGATATCAACCTAGACTGAGCAATAGCCACACCGCCCATTGCATCCGGTGGAATTCTAACCGCAGATCCCCTTGAAGGGGAGAGCAGAAGAGGGGAACTTCTGCTGAGGCCGGGGATGCAAACAGGTCTAGAACCAAGGACCCTAATCTGACACAGGTCACCGCAAAGACCTGGGCCAACAGGACCAGTTCTGCAGAGGAGTGAAAACCGGCGTCTGAGAAGATCCGCTTGAACATTGTCCACCCTTCTGATCCGTGAGGCCAGCAGATACACCAGATGAGATTCCTCCCAGGTGCCTATCAGCGCTGCCAGAGCATTCAAGGAACAGCCGGAACCCCTTTTGCAGTTCACATATGCCAAGGCCGTCGTATTGTCCGATCGGACCAAAAACCGCCGACCGTCCAGCAACTCCTCGAAGTACACCAGAGCTTGCACAATGGCACAACTCTTGCCAATTGGATGATCACCGGCTCTCCCCAGATCTCACAACCCTTGAGCTGAGAGGACCCCCAATGTATACCCTTTCTGCTGGTGTTGGTAGTAGGAGAGGTCACAGGAGGAAGGACCATGCACACCTCAGCCTGTAGACCTGAAACCCCCCGCCACCATAGCAGGGACACTCGCAGCGCTGGGGACACTGAAAACAAAACTACGAAAGCCGAGATGTCGGGAGCCAGTGGGAGAGAGTATAAGACACCAGGAGACGTAACCGAAGACAGGCTCAAGGAACTGGAAAACATGCAAGACACCACGTGCCCCGTAACTTCAGCAACAGGTGAGTCGAGACATACTGCCTTCTGAGAACCCAGCCCAGAACAGCCAGCAAGCGCCCCCCCTGCACAACATCCAGAGTACGCTCTCCCCAAACGTCCGGACAAGCAGTGCAGGGTCTTGAGACCCATAAGCAGGTGACACATCCTAGAAGGCCTTGGGACCAGGAACACCCGCAAGTAACCCACAACAACCGTTCGGAGAGAACGGATCCCATGGCCAACTACTTGGACCGTGAGCTGGGTACCAAAGTCCTAACCATGCAAACCTGGACAGGAGGAGACAGGAACGGCAACTGATACCCCCTCCAGACGGATCCCATTACCCAGGAAGCCGAACCCCACCGGTCCCATACACCTCCGAGAAGATAGAGACGAGGAGCCAGGGAAAACCGCCAGTCACTGCACTTGCACCAGAGGGAAATCACAGGACGTTGAAACAGGCCTGCGCCACAATATAACAGCATGCTTGTCAGTCCACAAAAAGATTTGACCTATCAAAAGGAAGATACTGGACAGCCCAGAAGTCCAGCAGACTATGGCCCCCTCAGCCGACAGAGGAGCCACCAGGCTGGCGTCAAAAGGGCAGAGTACTGTCACAAAGCGGGGCAAAGCAATCCATCCCGGATAGCCGACATCAAAGGCAACCCCCTACCTGAGGTATGCCTATACTGGAAAACCCACTGAAGTGACATCCCCTCCACCGGCACCAGGGGCTCTGAGAACCCCTCTAAGCACAGACATGTGCCACCATGTGCCCTATCACTTCCCACAAGTCTGAGAGGAGGCGTGAAAGCAACACGTCAGCACCGGAGGACCTAGGGCCTAAGAGAAGAGACACTGGGAACCCCCTGCATGGCCGTTACTTCCATGATCATTTTCCATAATCCCATGCCGGACAAGGGAAAAGCAAATCAACTCCTTTGACTTTCCCTTGGGCAGTTTAGAGGAAGAGGACAGGACAAGGAGTCTGCGTCCATAGCTAGCACAGACCCAAACACACCACATGACTGAGAGGTGGCTTGAGCCCTGTATCCAGTAGCTGGTAGCCCCATGCTCTAAATCGTTCCAATGCATCGGTCTAGGAAGGATGAAGGACCGAGTCAGCACCACTGAGACTCGAACCCGAAGTGTAGACTATGCCAGGCCGGTACCCTTCTGGCCGCTTGCAGATGGTTCCAAAATCTGCGCCGTATTCACAGGCAGCACGCAAGGAATGCAGCCAACATCCGGTGCATACTGGGCTGTGTGTGTCTGAGGAGCTGGTGGTATGTGACATGTCTGTGACAGAACAGAGCCCCGCACTTTCAAATACTCTGTCACAGTCACCCCACGACAAGAAGCAGAGAGTCCTCACAGCAAAAAAGGAAGGCTAGCCCATACTGCCAAGTGCTTGCCATCATTTCCAATAAAGATGTGTACACAGAGCACGAGGTAACGGCCTTTCAAAGGAGTCAAGATGGCCATACCAGCAAGAGAGGGGAAAACATCAAGCACAGTCCTCCCCTCTCCTTACCTTCCCCCAGAGAATGCAGCTGACATCCGGTGCTTCCTGGGCCGTGTGTCTCTGAGGAGCGGGTGGTATGTGGCATGCCTGCGACAGAACAGAGCCCCCGCACTTTCAAATACTCTGTCACAGTCACCCCACGACAAGAAGCAGAGAGGCCTCACAACAAAAGGGAAGGCTTAGCCCATACTGCCAAGTGCTTGCCATCATTTCCAATAAAGATGTGCACACAAAGCACGAGGAAAACGGCATGTTGAAGGAGTCAAGATGGCCACACCAGCAGGAGAGGGGAAAAATATCAAGCACAGTCCTCCCCTCTCCTTACCTTCCCCCAGATAATGCAGCTAACATCCGGTGCATCCTGTGCTGTGTGTGTCTGAGGAGCGGGTGGTATGTGACATGCCCGCGACAGAACAGAGCCCCCGCACTCCCAAAGACTCTCTGCCACTGTCACCCCACGACAAGAAGCAGAGAGGCCTCACAACAAAAGGGAAGGCTAGCCCATACTGTCAAGTCGAATCAAGATGGCCAAAACAGGAGGAGAGGGGAAAAACATCAAGCCCAGTCCTCCCCTCTCCTTACCTTCCCCCGGGCCGTGCAGGACCCGGGACACAATGCTCACCTGCGGTCCGGAGCCCAGCAAAGAACCGAGCGAGGCAATCCAGCTCAACTGTGACCCCAAGCCCCGCAGGGGGCCCAGGAGCAGTGCCGCACCTGAGGGAGCCGAGGGCCCCGCCACACAGCCCCCCCCAGGTGGCCAGCAATCGGTGCTCCCCAGTGCCCCGCACCGGGAAGAAAAAGTCCAACCTGCCGGAGGCAGGAAAAATTTAAACTGAGTGACATGGATGTGGGGGAGGAGTTATAGGGATTTAAAGAAATAGAAGAAGGTCCTGTGTCGGAGGCGGGTGCCTCATGAAGTAAGTACTGGGACGAGGAAGAGTGGACGTGGAGGTAATGCTCTTACATGTTTTTCAGATTGACACCAATGGAATGTTATTACACGTTTAATTCACTGAAAAGGAAAACGGACAACTGGTTCAAGAAGTAAGAACCATTTGCTGAGTTTTCCCGCTCGTTACCGCGTGTGTCTTGGTTTTGCACGTGATGTGCATGAAAACATATGTGCCTATATAGTATGGTTATAAAATGTAATATGTTGTTTTGGCAGCATCTCTAGAAACCATCTTAACATAAATCATGTTTCCCTTATATCTCCCATCTGCATTTCTCTTTGAAAGTCTTGATTTATTTTTCACTTTCCGGCAAATCATTACTAAAACATGGAATCTGTATGTTCCTGCAATGGACATAGATCCCTGCCAGCTGGCTTGCCTGTGCCCAGGACGAGAAAAGGTGCTTTGCTTCCCCTCACAATGGGTGGCTGCTGCCGCTGTCCTTGAACTGATCAATAAGCTCAAATCCACTGGCTCAGCTGTGGCCCTGGAACAGCTTTTCCTTCAATGCCTTTAAGAGGCTCATCTGATCAACCCCATCTTTTCCGCTGGTTTGTCCCCCATATGAACACGGCAGGCGTTACCTTCATACTTATAAAGAAACCAACACTGGACCCCGCCATACTGGCCTCTTATAGACTTATCTCCAGCCTTCTTGTAATATCTAACATGGTTCTATGTGAAAATGTCTGCAGGTAAATGTAGTCAGCAAAAAGTCATTTTAATAAAGTTAGTCATTCAATAAAAACTATGCCAGGTCTGAAAATGTTGCCAGTAAATAAGGTCACCAAAACACCTATTTTTAAATACACAAAAGCACAAGGCTGCAACCCTAAATATGAACTCCATTCCTAAACCGTCCCCTAACTCGAATTACACCACTTATCCTACCCTAAATTCTCACAGAACAGGAACCCTTCAGCACACGAATGCACTTTATTTGCATATTAGCGAATGCAAAATAAAGAGCAAATCAACAGTGAACCTGTCTCCAATACAATCACCAGGTCGCCACAAATTACACAGCCCTAGCCCTGACCCAAACCCTTCCTGTAATACTAACCTTACCTTAATTGCAACTCTAATACTTACCCTAATGATTACTTTACCCTAACCACTAGGTTTAACCTAACTGCTATCCTACGCCAACACCACCAGCCCTTTCCATCCTCTGTATCCATTTCTTTAACACTTCCCCAAACCAATACCCAAACCCTTCAGCTGACACAGAATCTCGTCTAACCACTAACCAAACCTGAACATATTTACTCTAACCCTAACCCCTATCCTTCCCCTAACCCTAAACCAGGCAATAACAAGCCCACTAAATACTCTTTTACCTAACAATTACTGTAGCAACACTACCAATGTTGGCTACTTTTCAGCTGCGTTTTTGACTACTTTTTGCTTGGCATCGTTTTCACTGCAGAGGTATTTTCACCACGACATTTTCACAGACTATTTTTGATGGTTATATTTTGTCGGGATACCTGTAACATGATGTGCTGGTTCTGTTGGAGCGCTTGGTGGCAGAAAATATGGCTGACCACCACATCCTGCTTTATTATGACATGACATGCAATTTGCAAATTGGATGTATGTCAGGATGATGCAAAGTAGGAGTATACTGATGCTGTGAAAAGGCGGCATTTAGAGCTATTTTTAACTGGGCATGAATTGCTTTTTGTAGAGCCAGTTCAACATCCAGATGCATACTGGTCGCTGCACTGATGCCTTGAAAGCATTTCCGGAAACCTTAGTGAAGACACAATTACCACATTTGCTAAGGTAACATTACCAGCTTGAACACTCGTGCACATGTTGTTATTACACCGGTGGTAAAACAAGCAGCATGTTGTCATTGTGCTGGGGCTACAATGAGCAAAACTGTTGTAATGACAAGGTTTATGCTAAGCACCAGCGTAATGACAAAAGATGTGTTGGAATTAGGGCGCTACAAAACCCTTCATGTGCATCTCTTAGCGCCAGGCCTAACGCCGCAATGTTTGTGTTCGTGTTTTGGGTGCTTCCAACGGTGCGGATGTTAACGTTTCAGCACTGCAAACATGCAGCCATATTGTGTAATTTCACTGTCACTACAACCAGACAAATACCTTCCCTGCTCCTGCACTAGAGCAGTGCAAATTGGATGAATCTCCCCCAATGCGTGCCAGCACACACAACCCTCTTCCGACCTGAAGCCATACAATGGGCTGACAGTATTTCCTAAGCATTTGCACAGAATGGTGTTGAGGAGCATCTCATGGTCTTCTCTGTAGCCGGCTTTAGTTTCCAAAATATGACATCTGGATTTCCAGATGCGGACATCATCAACTTTTCCTATAAAAGCAAAGATAATTTAAATGTACAAAACGTCCCCGACCACGAAGGGACTCGAACCCTCAATCTTCTGATTCGAAGTCAGACGCCTTATCCATTAGGCCACGCGGTCGACTGGTTGCAACATCTGTGCTATCTTGTCTGTCTATGAGGTTAGACCAAAGTCAATCCCCCCATTCTTTATGGAAGTGATATGTTGAACACATATAAAGATGAAGACCCATTTAAATATACAGCCCAGATCTAAAGTACAGGAACCAGTCTCTCACGCGTTTTACTTCTTTCTCTCTGTCTCGCTTCATCCCCGCCTGTCCCCAAATATTGTTCTCTCCTTTTCCGCCTGTATTCTCTCTATCCGTGGACTTCTGAGGCTGTGTCTTAATCGATGCAGCTCTCATGTTCATCTAATTAACTAAACAGATGAAGATGTGTCCTGGTCACCTGCATCACCACAAGCCACAGCGCCTTCTTTATGCACACTTATAAAAAAAAAAAGCAACACCAAAAACAACATACAGCCGCTTCCTAGATCCACAAGCTTCTGAAAATGTGGGGGGTTGTGAGCTGGCAGAAGCAGCTTTAACGGAGTGACCATGCTAGGTCACAAGGGCCTGAGAGGAAGAGGAGGAGTAAGGGGAGAAAACATTAGTCAATAGACGGAGTTGAATGCAGACCCTTTAGGCCCTAATGCAACAACTGGCGACAAGCCATAAGTCCCACGCCGCGAGACGACGTCCACTGCACTCTGCAGTTCCTACGCGACTGCGGTACGCAGTTCCACTTGACACTGACTGCAGTGGCGTCCCATGCCGGCATCCAGACTCCGAGGTCAGGATGGTCTGCGTTCCAACATTACTGTTCCGCTGTGATCCGCAACTCCGCTTGCCACCAGCACTGTGTGGCGTCCCGTGCCCTCATCCAGAGACCTAGGTCAGGAAGTCCACGTACACTCTGAGGATGTACTCTGCTCAGCTGTTTCCTTTGACGCAACAGGCCCGGCTGCATTGCATACCTGTATCCGCCACAGAGGGGTAAGAAAAATGAGAACATTAAAGGATAAAGGCAACCGGTAAACAGAAGGTGTGGACCAGGAGGTATTTGCATCACCGGGAGGCCTGGAACAGCAGCAAGATGGACGAGCAGCCAGCTGAGCAGCAAGCAAGGCAGAGTTCAAGCGCAAGGGCCACTTTCCTTTGAAAACCCCCACCATTCCCATTGCAGCTCCAATTCGACAAAGGTCCCCGGTGGGCAGAATGGGTGCAAAATTTCACCGATTTCATAGGTGCTGCAGGGTAAGAAAAGTCTCTGGCCATATCTGGCATGATCACAAATGTGTTGGGCAATGAGATGAACGGTAAAATAAAGACCATACCGTAAGAAGAAAGAACACCGTATGACACCCGTGTGGGGGCACTGAACAAGAAATTAATCATCCAGCCCAACAGCGACTACAGAAATTAATACACTGCCGTTTGCGAGCTTTGCTGATGATGAGTCTACTAGGCTGAGGGTGATAGAAGGGTGTACATCGTCTACATTCTGGAAGCAGTTGCTGAAGCAGCCGCTGACCATTGACACAGTCATTGAGCTGGCCAGAGTGCATGAGAGGGTAGATCTGCAGACCACAGCCATTGAAACACAGAAAAAGAAGACAGAGAAAGATGAAACGGTGGCTGCTCTCATGACACCAAGAGGGCCGGTCAACCGGTTCATGGGAGGACCAGTTACCTCGAGGGGGCCTACTCGATATCCATACCAACAAACAGGCAGTCAGCTAGACCACAACGGATATGTTTCAGATGCGGATTCGCATTTCCGCACACCGGAACATGCCCAGCAATTTGTGAGGCATGCTCCAAATGTGGAAGAGAAGGACACTTTCACACCGTGTGCCAAGAAGGCAGACCTTTTCTGACAGCAAGGCCACCACAGACAACCATGTGGAGACCATCAATGAGGGCTTCCCAACAAACAACATGGAGGATACCACGGCCATACTCGCAGATGCCACAAAGAGTGATCAGAGCGATGGAACCGGTTCTGAAATTTGAGGTGGCGACATACAAAGAAATACCACACTAGTACGTGGATTATGCTGATCCATACGAGAATGAATTTAAAAGCCACTGAGATAATGTGGAAATGCTACAGGAGTTTTATATAGACTACACAGACGAATATTTTAATCTAATGCAAGGGGACCAGGAAGCCGAGGAAGGCCCAAGGGTGATGATTGACATGGGGCCTGCTACACATTGCTTCCTCATGGACATTGGAGCAACAGTGAGCATCATGGGAGAACACAAATTTCTCAAAATGGGTGCTAGGAAGATACTGCAAAAGAGAAAGATCCAGGCTCAATAGCCATCCGTGTGGGTTGCACACCTCAGTAACTACACATCCATTCGTCAATTTCAACTGACACTCGCACAACGAGGACGCTCGGCCAACGCCACGATACACGTGATAAGAAGCCCTATAGATGGGTGGTCCCTGCTCAGTTACAAAACGGTGAAATCAATAGGACTCATGTATATAAACTGCCAAGATACAGAAGTGGTAAGGTGCGGTATGGGGCCCCGACAGCTAACGCACAGTGTGGCAAGATTATCACACAGACCCATTTCTAAAGAACAAGTGCGATAAACAAATACCGACCCTCTTCAAGGGACTGGGAAAATAGAAATGGAGCGTCAACTAGCTCCATATCGATGAAAAGGTGCGCCCAGTACCCCAACAGCCCCGGAGGGTTTGGTTTCATTTGCAACAGGCAGTGTCTCAGGAGGTTCAACAGCTGTAGGAAAATGAAATCATTAAGAAGGCGGTAGGGCCCACACCATGGATTTCACCCCTAGTGGTGGTTCCCAAGGAAGGAAGGCGCATCAGGATATGCTTCGACATGAGCGTAGCCAACACAGCCATCCAAGGAGAACGCCGCCGCAGACCAAAAATAGAGATATGATCGTGCAGCTTAACAGAGCCACAACAGTTTACAAGCTTGATCTATCTCAAGGATATCACCAGCTGGGACTGCATCCCTCATCCCATGTGATCATCACATATGCGACACATAGTGGCCTTTTTAGATATATATGCCTTAATTTCGGCATCTCTTCGGCAGCAGAGATGTTTCAGGAAGCCATCAGGTAAGTACTGTTATCGATAAAGACCGATTTTAATTACAGCGATGACATTTTGGTATACAAAACCTCACAGAATGAACACGATCAGGCACTTATGGTATGTGAAGCATTGCAAACGCCAGGCCTCACTCTAAATTTTGACAAATGCAACATAAAGAAAAAGAAGCTGCGATTCTATGGACACGCCTTTTCAGACGAGGGAACGAAGCCAGGCCCAGACAAGGTACGCACCATAACTGACCTAGTGGCACCCACAACGGTATCAGAGGTGAGGTCGACCCGTGGGTCCTTTTCAAGGCTATGTAGTATGGTCCAAAGCCCCCTATGGGGTCCTTAGTGGTATACTGCGATTGGTCCTGTGATTACAGCTGGGCTCTTGAGGGGCCCTAATTATTCGTTGTGCGCGGCGTTATTGCGTCCTGCTCTGTGTCGGCTGCCCTCATTTGGGACATAAGAGTCCACAATGTACCTATACAATAAGAAAACTTTTTCCAAAAAAGTCAACACAATAAGACAAAATAAAACAAAAACCTTTTGCACCGAGCCCAAAACATGAGAAAACTGCGTAGAAAATCTATTTCTTTTTTCAAAAACAAATGCGAGGTATCCTGGGGGGCAGGATGACAGTTTTGAAAGCTGGTTGCGATTGGGGTCATTTACCCTTGGGCTGTCGATCCTCCCCCTCCTCTGAGCGTAGGAGGCTTAATAGCTATTAGGCATTACTTTGGCCCATTAGATGCATCTTTCATCCCAATTCAGAGGATATTTAGTTTAACAAATAGATGCTAGTCCTTAGAGTTGTGAACCATCTAAAGGCTGGGCTGAGCAATAAAGTGTTTGTCTACGTCATAGGGATATATTGATTGTGTGTGGGCAGGCTTGTGTCCTCTGCCAGTGTATGTTTCCTTCTGTTGTAACATTAATGAGTGTTTGCTGGTAGATGGTCTGCTCTACAAGATGAGAACGTTTACAAGATCTTGCTGAAGGCCCCCTTTCCAATTGGTGCCCCAGACTAAATGTCAGTTTAGTGCTGCCTTATGCCTGCAACCTCCTCAATGTGCGAGTGCTTAAGCAATCCCAAGCAAAGGGCTGGGGCCACCCCTGCTCGCATCCATATGGGTGCACTTCACAGCACTTACAACTCTTTGAGAAGAAGTGCTGGATCATTTATCAAAATGCAGCACTTTATAAAGGATGGCAACCAAAACAACAATCTCTTGGCTAAGAAGCAAGTGTCCAGTCCTTTGGGCCACCTGGGCTGGTTAAGATTCCTTTCATATACTTTCTATGCTACTCTTCCATCACAGCCACCCCTCCTCTGATTGCCTGAGAAAGGCAAGCGTTGCTATGACAAAGTGTCAGAAGAGGCCACTGAGCACAGCCCCTGAGCAAGTTAGGCTGAGAGCTAAATTGGCTCACAGCCTGCCAACCAACTTAGTCAGGAAAGTGAAATGTTTGCCCAGGGCATTCATATTTCACGCCGAACTTTAATTGAACCCGAGGTTTGTGTCTCCCATAACCCATAGCACTTCTTTTATGGCAATGCGTGGAGTGTCTCCCTTACTCCTTCCCTTCATCTCCCAATTCCAAGATCCCTGTTGCACATGGGATACAATGTATCTATTTGAGAGGGAGAGCAAAAGAGAGGGAGAGACACGGTTTGACAGTAGCAAAGTGAGAAAGTGAAATGGAAGCTCTCTGCAGACGCCAGTGGTAGGAGCACAGGAAGGACTCACATTTCTTTTGCCTTGTTTGGCATTTTTCATGTGCTGGTATAATTTATTTATTAAACATCAATATAGTACCTTCATCCAAGGCGTTGCACGTATTACAAAAAGTACAAAAATAAGGTAAACCACAACCAAGGCATGAAACGAGAGACGTCTAATGCTTTCTTTAGCCCTTCATGTCTTTTTCAGCCTTGCTCTGCCATGTGCTGTTCTGCTAAATGTGGATTCAAGATTTTGTGCGGTCCTCACCAACCTGGACCATGGACTTTGACTGCTCTCTGCACTACATGCTCAAATTCTACTTTTCATACAAAACAGGCACACCAGCAAAGCCGCCCATGCATGTCATTTGAACACCCCTCCCAACCAATATCAAACATCAGAACACTGCACCTCTGCAACCAAGTTACATACCACAACCCATGGCAGAACATCCCTTGGCACCACAGGCATATAAAGCACCCCTTCATGCAAAAACACCTTCATGCTTTTGGCACAGAACACCTGGCAACCGATCCACACATAAAGTGCAGGATACTTCCAGTGTGCATGCGTCAACACAAAAGCAAAGCCATCTTGCATTTCCCTCTTCTCCTCACTAATGTAACCCATCCCTCTCTCTAAGATCCTGCGGAGCCCCTGGAGACCATGCAAATGGCGCTGGATCGGGTATAAAACCCAGTAACATACCATAACCTTGATTTATGGGATCTGGGTCATCTGCCCCCGCAGTAAAACTGCTCGGGCCCCCGTTTTGTCTGTTCATTGACAACGGGGGCCCAGCCCATTTTTGTCCACCTCCTCCATTGTTAAGTATGCAGGGGACACCCCCGCAATCCCTGAGGCTACAGATACCTAACATGGGGAGCAGGGGACACCTCCAAACCCTGCTCCTCATGTTCCGGTATTTTGGCACCCAAATTGTTGGAAAAAATTCGAACTAATGGTAGTGACCGAATTGGGTCAACTCTACCATGCGATCAATATTTTCGGAACAATTTGGGTAATACCTCTTTAAGTGCATTGTGGGATTTATAGTGAACTAGCAGTGACATACGCTCACCTTCCCACCCCAGCACGAAAGGCTTAAATATGTATTCCTCCATTCGTATCCGTAGGGGAACGCGATTGTTTATACCATTTACCTAAACTGGCTTATTTTCTTGCCTTATACGTTGATCAATAGCTGATCTTCCTTTCAAATGCAGCAGTTTAATTGTTTTGCACTTTAGTTCAGGTTTTTTTCTTTCCATTGAAAATATTGTTTCGACTACCCACGAATTTCTAAGTTTATTATTCCTGCATTTGTTGCCAGTTACAAACCCAGAGTTGTCTATATTTGTCCTGTTTTTGTTATAGGGTTCAGTGTTATACTATACAGTCTGCAGGTGGCGCTACTGAGTCCTTGAAAACAGCTTCTTTTATATTAGTCCTCCTATTTAGTCCAACCCATGCAAACCCAATCTCTTTATTATACGCTAATTAGGAATAGGTTAGCGCAAACAGCGTAGATAAGAGAATGGCGAGTTGTGCATGGCTACCAGAAGCGCTGCTAGTAAGGGTCCCTGCCCTCCTGCCCCTGCAAGTGGGACGTTGAGTGATTGTGTTAGTGAGATACCTGTATTCCCGTACAATATCCATGTTTTCTCTTCTAAATAATAAAATCTCAATCATGAAAGGAGTCATTCTGGATTTTCCAGATTTGCTCATGAAATTTCACTGATTGGACGCTTGGCTATGCTTTTCTGCAAAAAGGTGAAATCTTAAACTAGAATTACAGTAGATAACAAAAATATGCTACTGCATGTACTTCTCCTTCTTGAACAGAGTATATTGAGGGACTGGAAAGTACTGTTCACGTGGTTCCATGGTGTAATGGTTAGCACTCTGGACTCTGAATCCAGCGATCAATCTCGGTGGGACCTAGTTTTTTGGAAAAAAAACATTTAACATAAAAATGTTATGTCGACTTAATGTTAACAGGACGTGTCTTGCTATTTTTACTTGCAAATGGTGGCAGAAGTGACTTGTGTGTTTGGAGACGGTACACATGGTACTTTCATAGTCTTTATTTAAACAGAGAAGGCGTTCCCAGGTTTCTGCAACAGAACTTCAATTTCTCTGCCTTTCATCTCTTAGTGTTCTCTCTGAGCAGCAGGTCAGCAAAGTATTCGGGAAACAGTTGCATAGCATCTAACATTCTGTGCTCATTAATCTTGCTTACTGTCCTAAATCTACGTCCTTGCTTACTGTCCTAAATGTAAGTTGATGACTCTCCCATGACCGCAGAATCCCTTTTTTCGGTGCATGTTTTATCGCCTGGAACTGACAGGGGACCCTCTATCTAATACCTCTTTTTTTTTAGATGTACTCTCTTTGTACCCCTAAAACAGTTCAATCACATTGAGCTGGTTATGTATCAAACTCCCACATAACCTATTTCCTCCTCTTATTTAATGTGAACCAGCAGACCTTGAGACTCGCCACTTCAAGGACTATATGTCTTCTCAGTCTTTCTTTCATATCCATGTATGTTGTTGTTGCTTTTACATGTTTTTCAGATTGACACCAATGGAATGTTATTACACGTTTAATTCACTGAAAAGGAAAACGGACAACTGGTTCAAGAAGTAAGAACCATTTGCTGAGTTTTCCCGCTCGTTACCGCGTGTGTCTTGGTTTTGCACGTGATGTGCATGAAAACATATGTGCCTATATAGTATGGTTATAATATGTAATATGTTGTTTTGGCAGCATCTCTAGAAACCATCTTAACATAAATCATGTTTCCCTTATATCTCCCATCTGCATTTCTCTTTGAAAGTCTTGATTTATTTTTCACTTTCCGGCAAATCATTACTAAAACACGGAATCTGTATGTTCCTGCAATGGACATAGATCCCTGCCAGCTGCCTTGCCTGTGCCCAGGACGAGAAAAGGTGCTTTGCTTCCCCTCACAATGGGTGGATGCTGCCGCTGTCCTTGAACTGATCAATAAGCTCAAATCCACTGGCTCAGCTGTGGCCCTGGAACAGCTTTTCCTTCAATGCCTTTAAGAGGCTCATCTGATCAACCCCATCTTTTCCGCTGGTTTGTCCCCCATATGAACACGGCAGGCGTTACCTTCATGCTTATAAAGAAACCAACACTGGACCCCGCCATACTGGCCTCTTATAGACTTATCTCCAGCCTTCTTGTAATATCTAACATGGTTCTATGTGAAAATGTCTGCAGGTAAATGTAGTCAGCAAAAAGTCATTTTAATAAAGTTAGTCATTCAATAAAAACTATGCCAGGTCTGAAAATGTTGCCAGTAAATAAGGTCACCAAAACACCTATTTTTAAATACACAAAAGCACAAGGCTGCAACCCTAAATATGAACTCCATTCCTAAACCGTCCCCTAACTCGAATTACACCACTTATCCTACCCTAAATTCTCACAGAACAGGAACCCTTCAGCACACGAATGCACTTTATTTGCATATTAGCGAATGCAAAATAAAGAGCAAATCAACAGTGAACCTGTCTCCAATACAATCACCAGGTCGCCACAAATTACACAGCCCTAGCCCTGACCCAAACCCTTCCTGTAATACTAACCTTACCTTAATTGCAACTCTAACACTTACCCTAATGATTACTTTACCCTAACCACTAGGTTTAACCTAACTGCTATCCTACGCCAACACCACCAGCCCTTTCCATCCTCTGTATCCATTTCTTTAACACTTCCCCAAACCAATACCCAAACCCTTCAGCTGACACAGAATCTCGTCTAACCACTAACCAAACCTGAACATATTTACTCTAACCCTAACCCCTATCCTTCCCCTAACCCTAAACCAGGCAATAACAAGCCCACTAAATACTCTTTTACCTAACAATTACTGTAGCAACACTACCAATTTTGGCTACTTTTCAGCTGCGTTTTTGACTACTTTTTGCTTGGCATCGTTTTCACTGCAGAGGTATTTTCACCACGACATTTTCACAGACTATTTTTGATGGCTATATTTTGTCGGGATACCTGTAACATGATGTGCTGGTTCTGTTGGAGCGCTTGGTGGCAGAAAATATGGCTGACCACCACATCCTGCTTTATTATGACATGACATGCAATTTGCAAATTGGAAGTATGTCAGGATGATGCAAAGTAGGAGTATACTGATGCTGTGAAAAGTCGGCATTTAGAGCTATTTTTAACTGGGCATGAATTGCTTTTTGTAGAGCCAGTTCAACATCCAGATGCATACTGGTCGCTGCACTGATGCCTTGAAAGCATTTCCGGAAACCTTAGTGAAGACACAATTACCACATTTGCTAAGGTAACATTACCAGCTTGAACACTCGTGCACATGTTGTTATTACACCGGTGGTAAAACAAGCAGCATGTTGTCATTGTGCTGGGGCTACAATGAGCAAAACTGTTGTAATGACAAGGTTTATGCTAAGCACCAGCGTAATGACAAAAGATGTGTTGGAATTAGGGCGCTACAAAACCCTTCATGTGCATCTCTTAGCTCCAGGCCTAACGCCGCAATGTTTGTGTTCGTGTTTTGGGTGCTTCCAACGGTGCGGATGTTAACGTTTCAGCACTGCAAACATGCAGCCATATTGTGTAATTTCACTGTCACTACAACCAGACAAATACCTTCCCTGCTCCTGCACTAGAGCAGTGCAAATTGGATGAATCTCCCCCAATGCGTGCCAGCACACACAACCCTCTTCCGACCTGAAGCCATACAATGGGCTGACAGTATTTCCTAAGCATTTGCACACGAATGGTGTTGAGGAGCATCTCATGGTCTTCTCTGTAGCCGGCTTTAGTTTCCAAAATATGACATCTGGATTTCCAGATGCGGACATCATCAACTTTTCCTATAAAAGCAAAGATAATTTAAATGTACAAAACGTCCCCGACCACGAAGGGACTCGAACCCTCAATCTTCTGATTCGAAGTCAGACGCCTTATCCATTAGGCCACGCGGTCCACTGGTTGCAACATCTGTATACTTATACAAATAGCGTCCTCCATCACATTGCATGTGCTATCTTGTCTGTCTATGAGGTTAGACCAGAGTCAATCCCCTCATTCTTTATGGAAGTGATATGTTGAACACATATTAAGATGAAGACCCATTTAAATATACAGCCCAGATCTAAAGTACAGGAACCAGTCTCTCACGCGTTTTACTTCTTTCTCTCTGTCTCGCTTCATCCCCGCCTGTCCCCAAATATTGTTCTCTCCTTTTCCGCCTGTATTCTCTCTATCCGTGGACTTCTGAGGCTGTGTCTTAATCGATGCAGCTCTCATGTTCATCTAATTAACTAAATAGATGAAGATGTGTCCTGGTCACCTGCATCACCACAAGCCACAGCGCCTTCCTTATGCACACTTATAAAAAAAAAAAGCAACACCAAAAACAACATACAGCCGCTTCCTAGATCCACAAGCTTATGAAAATGTGGGGGGTTGTGAGCTGGCAGAAGCAGCTTTAACGGAGTGACCATGCTAGGTCACAAGGGCCTGAGAGGAAGAGGAGGAGTAAGGGGAGAAAACATTAGTCAATAGACGGAGTTGAATGCAGACCCTTTAGGCCCAAATGCAACAACTGGCGACAAGCCATAAGTCCCACGCCGCGAGAGACGTCCACTGCACTCTGCAGTTCCTACGCGACTGCAGTCCGCAGTTCCACTTGACACTGACTGCAGTGGCGTCCCATGCCGGCATCCAGACTCCGAGGTCAGGATGGTCTGCGTTCCAACATTACTGTTCCGCTGTGATCCGCAACTCCGCTTGCCACCAGCACTGTGTGGCGTCCCGTGCCCTCATCCAGAGACCTAGGTCAGGAAGTCCACGTACACTCTGAGGATGTACTCTGCTCAGCTGTTTCCTTTGACGCAACAGGCCCGGCTGCATTGCCATACCTGTATCCGCCACAGAGGGGTAAGAAAAGATGAGAACATTAAAGGATAAAGGCAACCGGTAAACAGAAGGTGTGGACCAGGAGGTATTTGCATCACCGGGAGGCCTGGAACAGCAGCAAGATGGACGAGCAGCCAGCTGAGCAGCAAGCAAGGCAGAGTTCAAGCGCAAGGGCCACTTTCCTTTGAAAACCCCCACCATTCCCATTGCAGCTCCAATTCGACAAAGGTCCCCGGTGGGCAGAATGGGTGCAAGATTTCACCGATTTCATAGGTGCTGCAGGGTAAGAAAAGTCTCTGGCCATATCTGGCATGATCACAAATGTGTTGGGCAATGAGATGAACGGTAAAATAAAGACCATACCGTAAGAAGAAAGAACACCGTATGACACCCGTGTGGGGGCACTGAACAAGAAATTAATCATCCAGCCCAACAGCGACTACAGAAATTAATACACTGCCGTTTGCGAGCTTTGCTGATGATGAGTCTACTAGGCTGAGGGTGATAGAAGGGTGTACATCGTCTACATTCTGGAAGCAGTTGCTGAAGCAGCCGCTGACCATTGACACAGTCATTGAGCTGGCCAGAGTGCATGAGAGGGTAGATCTGCAGACCACAGCCATTGAAACACAGAAAAAGAAGACAGAGAAAGATGAAACGGTGGCTGCTCTCATGACACCAAGAGGGCCGGTCAACCGGTTCATGGGAGGACCAGTTACCTCGAGGGGGCCTACTCGATATCCATACCAACAAACAGGCAGTCAGCTAGACCACAACGGATATGTTTCAGATGCGGATTCGCATTTCCGCACACCGGAACATGCCCAGCAATTTGTGAGGCATGCTCCAAATGTGGAAGAGAAGGACACTTTCACACCGTGTGCCAAGAAGGCAGACCTTTTCTGACAGCAAGGCCACCACAGACAACCATGTGGAGACCATCAATGAGGGCTTCCCAACAAACAACATGGAGGATACCACGGCCATACTCGCAGATGCCACAAAGAGTGATCAGAGCGATGGAACCGGTTCTGAAATTTGAGGTGGCGACATACAAAGAAATACCACACTAGTACGTGGATTATGCTGATCCATACGAGAATGAATTTAAAAGCCACTGAGATAATGTGGAAATGCTACAGGAGTTTTATATAGACTACACAGACGAATATTTTAATCTAATGCAAGGGGACCAGGAAGCCGAGGAAGGCCCAAGGGTGATGATTGACATGGGGCCTGCTACACATTGCTTCCTCATGGACATTGGAGCAACAGTGAGCATCATGGGAGAACACAAATTTCTCAAAATGGGTGCTAGGAAGATACTGCAAAAGAGAAAGATCCAGGCTCAATAGCCATCCGTGTGGGTTGCACACCTCAGTAACTACACATCCATTCGTCAATTTCAACTGACACTCGCACAACGAGGACGCTCGGCCAACGCCACGATACACGTGATAAGAAGCCCTATAGATGGGTGGTCCCTGCTCAGTTACAAAACGGTGAAATCAATAGGACTCATGTATATAAACTGCCAAGATACAGAAGTGGTAAGGTGCGGTATGGGGCCCCGACAGCTAACGCACAGTGTGGCAAGATTATCACACAGACCCATTTCTAAAGAACAAGTGCGATAAACAAATACCGACCCTCTTCAAGGGACTGGGAAAATAGAAATGGAGCGTCAACTAGCTCCACATCGATGAAAAGGTGCGCCCAGTACCCCAACAGCCCCGGAGGGTTTGGTTTCATTTGCAACAGGCAGTGTCTCAGGAGGTTCAACAGCTGTAGCAAAATGAAATCATTAAGAAGGCGGTAGGGCCCACACCATGGATTTCACCCCTAGTGGTGGTTCCCAAGGAAGGAAGGCGCATCAGGATATGCTTCGACATGAGCGTAGCCAACACAGCCATCCAAGGAGAACGCCGCCGCAGACCAAAAATAGAGATATGATCGTGCAGCTTAACAGAGCCACAACAGTTTACAAGCTTGATCTATCTCAAGGATATCACCAGCTGGGACTGCATCCCTCATCCCATGTGATCATCACATATGCGACACATAGTGGCCTTTTTAGATATATATGCCTTAATTTCGGCATCTCTTCGGCAGCAGAGATGTTTCAGGAAGCCATCAGGTAAGTACTGTTATCGATAAAGACCGATTTTAATGACAGCGATGACATTTTCGTATACAAAACCTCACAGAATGAACACTATCAGGCACTTATGGTATGTGAAGCATTGCAAACGCCAGGCCTCACTCTAAATTTTGACAAATGCAACATAAAGAAAAAGAAGCTGCGATTCTATGGACACGCCTTTTCAGACGAGGGAACGAAGCCAGGCCCAGACAAGGTACGCACCATAACTGACCTAGTGGCACCCACAACGGTATCAGAGGTGAGGTCGACCCGTGGGTCCTTTTCAAGGCTATGTAGTATGGTCCAAAGCCCCCTATGGGGTCCTTAGTGGTATACTGCGATTGGTCCTGTGATTACAGCTGGGCTCTTGAGGGGCCCTAATTATTCGTTGTGCGCGGCGTTATTGCGTCCTGCTCTGTGTCGGCTGCCCTCATTTGGGACATAAGAGTCCACAATGTACCTATACAATAAGAAAACTTTTTCCAAAAAAGCCAACACAATAAGACAAAATAAAACAAAAACCTTTTGCACCGAGCCCAAAACATGAGAAAACTGCGTAGAAAATCTATTTCTTTTTTCAAAAACAAATGCGAGGTATCCTGGGGGGCAGGATGACAGTTTTGAAAGCTGGTTGCGATTGGGGTCATTTACCCTTGGGCTGTCGATCCTCCCCCTCCTCTGAGCCTAGGAGGCTTAATAGCTATTAGGCATTACTTTGGCCCATTAGATGCATCTTTCATCCCAATTCAGAGGATATTTAGTTTAACAAATAGATGCTAGTCCTTAGAGTTGTGAACCATCTAAAGGCTGGGCTGAGCAATAAAGTGTTTGTCTACGTCATAGGGATATATTGATTGTGTGTGGGCAGGCTTGTGTCCTCTGCCAGTGTATGTTTCCTTCTGTTGTAACATTAATGAGTGTTTGCTGGTAGATGGTCTGCTCTACAAGATGAGAACGTTTACAAGATCTTGCTGAAGGCCCCCTTTCCAATTGGTGCCCCAGACTAAATGTCAGTTTAGTGCTGCCTTATGCCTGCAACCTCCTCAATGTGCGAGTGCTTAAGCAATCCCAAGCAAAGGGCTGGGGCCACCCCTGCTCGCATCCATATGGGTGCACTTCACAGCACTTACAACTCTTTGAGAAGAAGTGCTGGATCATTTATCAAAATGCAGCACTTTATAAAGGATGGCAACCAAAACAACAATCTCTTGGCTAAGAAGCAAGTGTCCAGTCCTTTGGGCCACCTGGGCTGGTTAAGATTCCTTTCATATACTTTCTATGCTACTCTTCCATCACAGCCACCCCTCCTCTGATTGCCTGAGAAAGGCAAGCGTTGCTATGGCAAAGTGTCAGAAGAGGCCACTGAGCACAGCCCCTGAGCAAGTTAGGCTGAGAGCTAAATTGGCTCACAGCCTGCCAACCAACTTAGTCAGGAAAGTGAAATGTTTGCCCAGGGCATTCATATTTCACGCCGAACTTTAATTGAACCCGAGGTTTGTGTCTCCCATAACCCATAGCACTTCTTTTATGGCAATGCGTGGAGTGTCTCCCTTACTCCTTCCCTTCATCTCCCAATTCCAAGATCCCTGTTGCACATGGGATACAATGTATCTATTTGAGAGGGAGAGCAAAAGAGAGGGAGAGACACGGTTTGACAGTAGCAAAGTGAGAAAGTGAAATGGAAGCTCTCTGCAGACGCCAGTGGTAGGAGCACAGGAAGGACTCACATTTCTTTTGCCTTGTTTGGCATTTTTCATGTGCTGGTATAATTTATTTATTAAACATCAATATAGTACCTTCATCCAAGGCGTTGCACGTATTACAAAAAGTACAAAAATAAGGTAAACCACAACCAAGGCATGAAACGAGAGACGTCTAATGCTTTCTTTAGCCCTTCATGTCTTTTTCAGCCTTGCTCTGCCATGTGATGTTCTGCTAAATGTGGATTCCAGATTTTGTGCGGTCCTCACCCACCTGGACCATGGACTTTGACTGCTCTCTGCACTACATGCTCAAATTCTACTTTTCATACAAAACAGGCACACCAGCAAAGCCGCCCATGCATGTCATTTGAACACCCCTCCCAACCAATATCAAACATCAGAACACTGCACCTCTGCAACCAACTTACATACCACAACCCATGGCAGAACATCCCTTGGCACCACAGGCATATAAAGCACCCCTTCATGCAAAAACACCTTCATGCTTTTGGCACAGAACACCTGGCAACCGATCCACACATAGAGTGCAGGATACTTCCAGTGTGCATGCGTCAACACAAAAGCAAAGCCATCTTGCATTTCCCTCTTCTCCTCACTAATGTAACCCATCCCTCTCTCTAAGATCCTGCGGAGCCCCTGGAGACCATGCAAATGGCGCTGGATCGGGTATAAAACCCAGTAACATACCATAACCTTGATTTATGGGATCTGGGTCATCTGCCCCCGCAGTAAAACTGCTCGGGCCCCCGTTTTGTCTGTTCATTGACAACGGGGGCCCAGCCCATTTTTGTCCACCTCCTCCATTGTTAAGTATGCAGGGGACACCCCCGCAATCCCTGAGGCTACAGATACCTAACATGGGGAGCAGGGGACACCTCCAAACCCTGCTCCTCATGTTCCGGTATTTTGGCACCCAAATTGTTGGAAAAAATTCGAACTAATGGTAGTGACCGAATTGGGTCAACTCTACCATGCGATCAATATTTTCGGAACAATTTGGGTAATACCTCTTTAAGTGCATTGTGGGATTTATAGTGAACTAGCAGTGACATACGCTCACCTTCCCACCCCAGCACGAAAGGCTTAAATATGTATTCCTCCATTCGTATCCGTAGGGGAACGCGATTGTTTATACCATTTACCTAAACTGGCTTATTTTCTTGCCTTATACGTTGATCAATAGCTGATCTTCCTTTCAAATGCAGCAGTTTAATTGTTTTGCACTTTAGTTCAGGTTTTTTTCTTTCCATTGAAAATATTGTTTCGACTACCCACGAATTTCTAAGTTTATTATTCCTGCATTTGTTGCCAGTTACAAACCCAGAGTTGTCTATATTTGTCCTGTTTTTGTTATAGGGTTCAGTGTTATACTATACAGTCTGCAGGTGGCGCTACTGAGTCCTTGAAAACAGCTTCTTTTATATTAGTCCTCCTATTTAGTCCAACCCATGCAAACCCAATCTCTTTATTATACGCTAATTAGGAATAGGTTAGCGCCAACAGCGTAGATAAGAGAATGGCGAGTTGTGCATGGCTACCAGAAGCGCTGCTAGTAAGTGTCCCTGCCCTCCTGCCCCTGCAAGTGGGACGTTGAGTGATTGTGTTAGTGAGATACCTGTATTCCCGTACAATATCCATGTTTTCTCTTCTAAATAATAAAATCTCAATCATGAAAAGAGTCATTCTGGATTTTCCAGATTTGCTCATGAAATTTCACTGATTGGACGCTTGGCTATGCTTTTCTGCAAAAAGGTGAAATCTTAAACTAGAATTACAGTAGATAACAAAAATATGCTACTGCATGTACTTCTCCTTCTTGAACAGAGTATATTGAGGGACTGGAAAGTACTGTTCACGTGGTTCCATGGTGTAATGGTTAGCACTCTGGACTCTGAATCCCGCGATCCGAGTTCAAATCTCGGTGGGACCTAGTTTTTTTGAAAAAAAACATTTAACATAAAAATGTTATGTCGACTTAATGTTAACAGGACGTGTCTTGCTATTTTTACTTGCAAATGGTGGCAGAAGTGACTTGTGTGTTTGGAGACGGTACACATGGTACTTTCATAGTCTTTATTTAAACAGAGAAGGCGTTCCCAGGTTTCTGCAACAGAACTTCAATTTCTCTGCCTTTCATCTCTTAGTGTTCTCTCTGAGCAGCAGGTCAGCAAAGTATTCGGGAAACAGTTGCATAGCATCTAACATTCTGTGCTCATTAATCTTGCTTACTGTCCTAAATCTACGTCCTTGCTTACTGTCCTAAATGTAAGTTGATGACTCTCCCATGACCGCAGAATCCCTTTTTTCGGTGCATGTTTTATCGCCTGGAACTGACAGGGGACCCTCTATCTAATACCTCTTTTTTTTTAGATGTACTCTCTTTGTACCCCTAAAACAGTTCAATCACATTGAGCTGGTTATGTATCAAACTCCCACATAACCTATTTCCTCCTCTTATTTAATGTGAACCAGCAGACCTTGAGACTCGCCACTTCAAGGACTATATGTCTTCTCAGTCTTTCTTTCATATCCATGTATGTTGTTGTTGCTTTTACATGTTTTTCAGATTGACACCAATGGAATGTTATTACACGTTTAATTCACTGAAAAGGAAAACGGACAACTGGTTCAAGAAGTAAGAACCATTTGCTGAGTTTTCCCGCTCGTTACCGCGTGTGTCTTGGTTTTGCACGTGATGTGCATGAAAACATATGTGCCTATATAGTATGGTTATAAAATGTAATATGTTGTTTTGGCAGCATCTCTAGAAACCATCTTAACATAAATCATGTTTCCCTTATATCTCCCATCTGCATTTCTCTTTGAAAGTCTTGATTTATTTTTCACTTTCCGGCAAATCATTACTAAAACATGGAATCTGTATGTTCCTGCAATGGACATAGATCCCTGCCAGCTGCCTTGCCTGTGCCCAGGACGAGAAAAGGTGCTTTGCTTCCCCTCACAATGGGTGGATGCTGCCGCTGTCCTTGAACTGATCAATAAGCTCAAATCCACTGGCTCAGCTGTGGCCCTGGAACAGCTTTTCCTTCAATGCCTTTAAGAGGCTCATCTGATCAACCCCATCTTTTCCGCTGGTTTGTCCCCCATATGAACACGGCAGGCGTTACCTTCATGCTTATAAAGAAACCAACACTGGACCCCGCCATACTGGCCTCTAATAGACTTATCTCCAGCCTTCTTGTAATATCTAACATGGTTCTATGTGAAAATGTCTGCAGGTAAATGTAGTCAGCAAAAAGTCATTTTAATAAAGTTAGTCATTCAATAAAAACTATGCCAGGTCTGAAAATGTTGCCAGTAAATAAGGTCACCAAAACACCTATTTTTAAATACACAAAAGCACAAGGCTGCAACCCTAAATATGAACTCCATTCCTAAACCGTCCCCTAACTCGAATTACACCACTTATCCTACCCTAAATTCTCACAGAACAGGAACCCTTCAGCACACGAATGCACTTTATTTGCATATTAGCGAATGCAAAATAAAGAGCAAATCAACAGTGAACCTGTCTCCAATACAATCACCAGGTCGCCACAAATTACACAGCCCTAGCCCTGACCCAAACCCTTCCTGTAATACTAACCTTACCTTAATTGCAACTCTAATACTTACCCTAATGATTACTTTACCCTAACCACTAGGTTTAACCTAACTGCTATCCTACGCCAACACCACCAGCCCTTTCCATCCTCTGTATCCATTTCTTTAACACTTCCCCAAACCAATACCCAAACCCTTCAGCTGACACAGAATCTCGTCTAACCACTAACCAAACCTGAACATATTTACTCTAACCCTAACCCCTATCCTTCCCCTAACCCTAAACCAGGCAATAACAAGCCCACTAAATACTCTTTTACCTAACAATTACTGTAGCAACACTACCAATGTTGGCTACTTTTCAGCTGCGTTTTTGACTACTTTTTGCTTGGCATCGTTTTCACTGCAGAGGTATTTTCACCACGACATTTTCACAGACTATTTTTGATGGTTATATTTTGTCGGGATACCTGTAACATGATGTGCTGGTTCTGTTGGAGCGCTTGGTGGCAGAAAATATGGCTGACCACCACATCCTGCTTTATTATGACATGACATGCAATTTGCAAATTGGATGTATGTCAGGATGATGCAAAGTAGGAGTATACTGATGCTGTGAAAAGGCGGCATTTAGAGCTATTTTTAACTGGGCATGAATTGCTTTTTGTAGAGCCAGTTCAACATCCAGATGCATACTGGTCGCTGCACTGATGCCTTGAAAGCATTTCCGGAAACCTTAGTGAAGACACAATTACCACATTTGCTAAGGTAACATTACCAGCTTGAACACTCGTGCACATGTTGTTATTACACCGGTGGTAAAACAAGCAGCATGTTGTCATTGTGCTGGGGCTACAATGAGCAAAACTGTTGTAATGACAAGGTTTATGCTAAGCACCAGCGTAATGACAAAAGATGTGTTGGAATTAGGGCGCTACAAAACCCTTCATGTGCATCTCTTAGCGCCAGGCCTAACGCCGCAATGTTTGTGTTCGTGTTTTGGGTGCTTCCAACGGTGCGGATGTTAACGTTTCAGCACTGCAAACATGCAGCCATATTGTGTAATTTCACTGTCACTACAACCAGACAAATACCTTCCCTGCTCCTGCACTAGAGCAGTGCAAATTGGATGAATCTCCCCCAATGCGTGCCAGCACACACAACCCTCTTCCGACCTGAAGCCATACAATGGGCTGACAGTATTTCCTAAGCATTTGCACAGAATGGTGTTGAGGAGCATCTCATGGTCTTCTCTGTAGCCGGCTTTAGTTTCCAAAATATGACATCTGGATTTCCAGATGCGGACATCATCAACTTTTCCTATAAAAGCAAAGATAATTTAAATGTACAAAACGTCCCCGACCACGAAGGGACTCGAACCCTCAATCTTCTGATTCGAAGTCAGACGCCTTATCCATTAGGCCACGCGGTCGACTGGTTGCAACATCTGTGCTATCTTGTCTGTCTATGAGGTTAGACCAGAGTCAATCCCCCCATTCTTTATGGAAGTGATATGTTGAACACATATAAAGATGAAGACCCATTTAAATATACAGCCCAGATCTAAAGTACAGGAACCAGTCTCTCACGCGTTTTACTTCTTTCTCTCTGTCTCGCTTCATCCCCGCCTGTCCCCAAATATTGTTCTCTCCTTTTCCGCCTGTATTCTCTCTATCCGTGGACTTCTGAGGCTGTGTCTTAATCGATGCAGCTCTCATGTTCATCTAATTAACTAAACAGATGAAGATGTGTCCTGGTCACCTGCATCACCACAAGCCACAGCGCCTTCTTTATGCACACTTATAAAAAAAAAAAGCAACACCAAAAACAACATACAGCCGCTTCCTAGATCCACAAGCTTCTGAAAATGTGGGGGGTTGTGAGCTGGCAGAAGCAGCTTTAACGGAGTGACCATGCTAGGTCACAAGGGCCTGAGAGGAAGAGGAGGAGTAAGGGGAGAAAACATTAGTCAATAGACGGAGTTGAATGCAGACCCTTTAGGCCCTAATGCAACAACTGGCGACAAGCCATAAGTCCCACGCCGCGAGACGACGTCCACTGCACTCTGCAGTTCCTACGCGACTGCGGTACGCAGTTCCACTTGACACTGACTGCAGTGGCGTCCCATGCCGGCATCCAGACTCCGAGGTCAGGATGGTCTGCGTTCCAACATTACTGTTCCGCTGTGATCCGCAACTCCGCTTGCCACCAGCACTGTGTGGCGTCCCGTGCCCTCATCCAGAGACCTAGGTCAGGAAGTCCACGTACACTCTGAGGATGTACTCTGCTCAGCTGTTTCCTTTGACGCAACAGGCCCGGCTGCATTGCATACCTGTATCCGCCACAGAGGGGTAAGAAAAATGAGAACATTAAAGGATAAAGGCAACCGGTAAACAGAAGGTGTGGACCAGGAGGTATTTGCATCACCGGGAGGCCTGGAACAGCAGCAAGATGGACGAGCAGCCAGCTGAGCAGCAAGCAAGGCAGAGTTCAAGCGCAAGGGCCACTTTCCTTTGAAAACCCCCACCATTCCCATTGCAGCTCCAATTCGACAAAGGTCCCCGGTGGGCAGAATGGGTGCAAAATTTCACCGATTTCATAGGTGCTGCAGGGTAAGAAAAGTCTCTGGCCATATCTGGCATGATCACAAATGTGTTGGGCAATGAGATGAACGGTAAAATAAAGACCATACCGTAAGAAGAAAGAACACCGTATGACACCCGTGTGGGGGCACTGAACAAGAAATTAATCATCCAGCCCAACAGCGACTACAGAAATTAATACACTGCCGTTTGCGAGCTTTGCTGATGATGAGTCTACTAGGCTGAGGGTGATAGAAGGGTGTACATCGTCTACATTCTGGAAGCAGTTGCTGAAGCAGCCGCTGACCATTGACACAGTCATTGAGCTGGCCAGAGTGCATGAGAGGGTAGATCTGCAGACCACAGCCATTGAAACACAGAAAAAGAAGACAGAGAAAGATGAAACGGTGGCTGCTCTCATGACACCAAGAGGGCCGGTCAACCGGTTCATGGGAGGACCAGTTACCTCGAGGGGGCCTACTCGATATCCATACCAACAAACAGGCAGTCAGCTAGACCACAACGGATATGTTTCAGATGCGGATTCGCATTTCCGCACACCGGAACATGCCCAGCAATTTGTGAGGCATGCTCCAAATGTGGAAGAGAAGGACACTTTCACACCGTGTGCCAAGAAGGCAGACCTTTTCTGACAGCAAGGCCACCACAGACAACCATGTGGAGACCATCAATGAGGGCTTCCCAACAAACAACATGGAGGATACCACGGCCATACTCGCAGATGCCACAAAGAGTGATCAGAGCGATGGAACCGGTTCTGAAATTTGAGGTGGCGACATACAAAGAAATACCACACTAGTACGTGGATTATGCTGATCCATACGAGAATGAATTTAAAAGCCACTGAGATAATGTGGAAATGCTACAGGAGTTTTATATAGACTACACAGACGAATATTTTAATCTAATGCAAGGGGACCAGGAAGCCGAGGAAGGCCCAAGGGTGATGATTGACATGGGGCCTGCTACACATTGCTTCCTCATGGACATTGGAGCAACAGTGAGCATCATGGGAGAACACAAATTTCTCAAAATGGGTGCTAGGAAGATACTGCAAAAGAGAAAGATCCAGGCTCAATAGCCATCCGTGTGGGTTGCACACCTCAGTAACTACACATCCATTCGTCAATTTCAACTGACACTCGCACAACGAGGACGCTCGGCCAACGCCACGATACACGTGATAAGAAGCCCTATAGATGGGTGGTCCCTGCTCAGTTACAAAACGGTGAAATCAATAGGACTCATGTATATAAACTGCCAAGATACAGAAGTGGTAAGGTGCGGTATGGGGCCCCGACAGCTAACGCACAGTGTGGCAAGATTATCACACAGACCCATTTCTAAAGAACAAGTGCGATAAACAAATACCGACCCTCTTCAAGGGACTGGGAAAATAGAAATGGAGCGTCAACTAGCTCCATATCGATGAAAAGGTGCGCCCAGTACCCCAACAGCCCCGGAGGGTTTGGTTTCATTTGCAACAGGCAGTGTCTCAGGAGGTTCAACAGCTGTAGGAAAATGAAATCATTAAGAAGGCGGTAGGGCCCACACCATGGATTTCACCCCTAGTGGTGGTTCCCAAGGAAGGAAGGCGCATCAGGATATGCTTCGACATGAGCGTAGCCAACACAGCCATCCAAGGAGAACGCCGCCGCAGACCAAAAATAGAGATATGATCGTGCAGCTTAACAGAGCCACAACAGTTTACAAGCTTGATCTATCTCAAGGATATCACCAGCTGGGACTGCATCCCTCATCCCATGTGATCATCACATATGCGACACATAGTGGCCTTTTTAGATATATATGCCTTAATTTCGGCATCTCTTCGGCAGCAGAGATGTTTCAGGAAGCCATCAGGTAAGTACTGTTATCGATAAAGACCGATTTTAATTACAGCGATGACATTTTGGTATACAAAACCTCACAGAATGAACACGATCAGGCACTTATGGTATGTGAAGCATTGCAAACGCCAGGCCTCACTCTAAATTTTGACAAATGCAACATAAAGAAAAAGAAGCTGCGATTCTATGGACACGCCTTTTCAGACGAGGGAACGAAGCCAGGCCCAGACAAGGTACGCACCATAACTGACCTAGTGGCACCCACAACGGTATCAGAGGTGAGGTCGACCCGTGGGTCCTTTTCAAGGCTATGTAGTATGGTCCAAAGCCCCCTATGGGGTCCTTAGTGGTATACTGCGATTGGTCCTGTGATTACAGCTGGGCTCTTGAGGGGCCCTAATTATTCGTTGTGCGCGGCGTTATTGCGTCCTGCTCTGTGTCGGCTGCCCTCATTTGGGACATAAGAGTCCACAATGTACCTATACAATAAGAAAACTTTTTCCAAAAAAGTCAACACAATAAGACAAAATAAAACAAAAACCTTTTGCACCGAGCCCAAAACATGAGAAAACTGCGTAGAAAATCTATTTCTTTTTTCAAAAACAAATGCGAGGTATCCTGGGGGGCAGGATGACAGTTTTGAAAGCTGGTTGCGATTGGGGTCATTTACCCTTGGGCTGTCGATCCTCCCCCTCCTCTGAGCGTAGGAGGCTTAATAGCTATTAGGCATTACTTTGGCCCATTAGATGCATCTTTCATCCCAATTCAGAGGATATTTAGTTTAACAAATAGATGCTAGTCCTTAGAGTTGTGAACCATCTAAAGGCTGGGCTGAGCAATAAAGTGTTTGTCTACGTCATAGGGATATATTGATTGTGTGTGGGCAGGCTTGTGTCCTCTGCCAGTGTATGTTTCCTTCTGTTGTAACATTAATGAGTGTTTGCTGGTAGATGGTCTGCTCTACAAGATGAGAACGTTTACAAGATCTTGCTGAAGGCCCCCTTTCCAATTGGTGCCCCAGACTAAATGTCAGTTTAGTGCTGCCTTATGCCTGCAACCTCCTCAATGTGCGAGTGCTTAAGCAATCCCAAGCAAAGGGCTGGGGCCACCCCTGCTCGCATCCATATGGGTGCACTTCACAGCACTTACAACTCTTTGAGAAGAAGTGCTGGATCATTTATCAAAATGCAGCACTTTATAAAGGATGGCAACCAAAACAACAATCTCTTGGCTAAGAAGCAAGTGTCCAGTCCTTTGGGCCACCTGGGCTGGTTAAGATTCCTTTCATATACTTTCTATGCTACTCTTCCATCACAGCCGCCCCTCCTCTGATTGCCTGAGAAAGGCAAGCGTTGCTATGACAAAGTGTCAGAAGAGGCCACTGAGCACAGCCCCTGAGCAAGTTAGGCTGAGAGCTAAATTGGCTCACAGCCTGCCAACCAACTTAGTCAGGAAAGTGAAATGTTTGCCCAGGGCATTCATATTTCACGCCGAACTTTAATTGAACCCGAGGTTTGTGTCTCCCATAACCCATAGCACTTCTTTTATGGCAATGCGTGGAGTGTCTCCCTTACTCCTTCCCTTCATCTCCCAATTCCAAGATCCCTGTTGCACATGGGATACAATGTATCTATTTGAGAGGGAGAGCAAAAGAGAGGGAGAGACACGGTTTGACAGTAGCAAAGTGAGAAAGTGAAATGGAAGCTCTCTGCAGACGCCAGTGGTAGGAGCACAGGAAGGACTCACATTTCTTTTGCCTTGTTTGGCATTTTTCATGTGCTGGTATAATTTATTTATTAAACATCAATATAGTACCTTCATCCAAGGCGTTGCACGTATTACAAAAAGTACAAAAATAAGGTAAACCACAACCAAGGCATGAAACGAGAGACGTCTAATGCTTTCTTTAGCCCTTCATGTCTTTTTCAGCCTTGCTCTGCCATGTGCTGTTCTGCTAAATGTGGATTCAAGATTTTGTGCGGTCCTCACCAACCTGGACCATGGACTTTGACTGCTCTCTGCACTACATGCTCAAATTCTACTTTTCATACAAAACAGGCACACCAGCAAAGCCGCCCATGCATGTCATTTGAACACCCCTCCCAACCAATATCAAACATCAGAACACTGCACCTCTGCAACCAAGTTACATACCACAACCCATGGCAGAACATCCCTTGGCACCACAGGCATATAAAGCACCCCTTCATGCAAAAACACCTTCATGCTTTTGGCACAGAACACCTGGCAACCGATCCACACATAGAGTGCAGGATACTTCCAGTGTGCATGCGTCAACACAAAAGCAAAGCCATCTTGCATTTCCCTCTTCTCCTCACTAATGTAACCCATCCCTCTCTCTAAGATCCTGCGGAGCCCCTGGAGACCATGCAAATGGCGCTGGATCGGGTATAAAACCCAGTAACATACCATAACCTTGATTTATGGGATCTGGGTCATCTGCCCCCGCAGTAAAACTGCTCGGGCCCCCGTTTTGTCTGTTCATTGACAACGGGGGCCCAGCCCATTTTTGTCCACCTCCTCCATTGTTAAGTATGCAGGGGACACCCCCGCAATCCCTGAGGCTACAGATACCTAACATGGGGAGCAGGGGACACCTCCAAACCCTGCTCCTCATGTTCCGGTATTTTGGCACCCAAATTGTTGGAAAAAATTCGAACTAATGGTAGTGACCGAATTGGGTCAACTCTACCATGCGATCAATATTTTCGGAACAATTTGGGTAATACCTCTTTAAGTGCATTGTGGGATTTATAGTGAACTAGCAGTGACATACGCTCACCTTCCCACCCCAGCACGAAAGGCTTAAATATGTATTCCTCCATTCGTATCCGTAGGGGAACGCGATTGTTTATACCATTTACCTAAACTGGCTTATTTTCTTGCCTTATACGTTGATCAATAGCTGATCTTCCTTTCAAATGCAGCAGTTTAATTGTTTTGCACTTTAGTTCAGGTTTTTTTCTTTCCATTGAAAATATTGTTTCGACTACCCACGAATTTCTAAGTTTATTATTCCTGCATTTGTTGCCAGTTACAAACCCAGAGTTGTCTATATTTGTCCTGTTTTTGTTATAGGGTTCAGTGTTATACTATACAGTCTGCAGGTGGCGCTACTGAGTCCTTGAAAACAGCTTCTTTTATATTAGTCCTCCTATTTAGTCCAACCCATGCAAACCCAATCTCTTTATTATACGCTAATTAGGAATAGGTTAGCGCAAACAGCGTAGATAAGAGAATGGCGAGTTGTGCATGGCTACCAGAAGCGCTGCTAGTAAGGGTCCCTGCCCTCCTGCCCCTGCAAGTGGGACGTTGAGTGATTGTGTTAGTGAGATACCTGTATTCCCGTACAATATCCATGTTTTCTCTTCTAAATAATAAAATCTCAATCATGAAAGGAGTCATTCTGGATTTTCCAGATTTGCTCATGAAATTTCACTGATTGGACGCTTGGCTATGCTTTTCTGCAAAAAGGTGAAATCTTAAACTAGAATTACAGTAGATAACAAAAATATGCTACTGCATGTACTTCTCCTTCTTGAACAGAGTATATTGAGGGACTGGAAAGTACTGTTCACGTGGTTCCATGGTGTAATGGTTAGCACTCTGGACTCTGAATCCAGCGATCAATCTCGGTGGGACCTAGTTTTTTGGAAAAAAAACATTTAACATAAAAATGTTATGTCGACTTAATGTTAACAGGACGTGTCTTGCTATTTTTACTTGCAAATGGTGGCAGAAGTGACTTGTGTGTTTGGAGACGGTACACATGGTACTTTCATAGTCTTTATTTAAACAGAGAAGGCGTTCCCAGGTTTCTGCAACAGAACTTCAATTTCTCTGCCTTTCATCTCTTAGTGTTCTCTCTGAGCAGCAGGTCAGCAAAGTATTCGGGAAACAGTTGCATAGCATCTAACATTCTGTGCTCATTAATCTTGCTTACTGTCCTAAATCTACGTCCTTGCTTACTGTCCTAAATGTAAGTTGATGACTCTCCCATGACCGCAGAATCCCTTTTTTCGGTGCATGTTTTATCGCCTGGAACTGACAGGGGACCCTCTATCTAATACCTCTTTTTTTTTAGATGTACTCTCTTTGTACCCCTAAAACAGTTCAATCACATTGAGCTGGTTATGTATCAAACTCCCACATAACCTATTTCCTCCTCTTATTTAATGTGAACCAGCAGACCTTGAGACTCGCCACTTCAAGGACTATATGTCTTCTCAGTCTTTCTTTCATATCCATGTATGTTGTTGTTGCTTTTACATGTTTTTCAGATTGACACCAATGGAATGTTATTACACGTTTAATTCACTGAAAAGGAAAACGGACAACTGGTTCAAGAAGTAAGAACCATTTGCTGAGTTTTCCCGCTCGTTACCGCGTGTGTCTTGGTTTTGCACGTGATGTGCATGAAAACATATGTGCCTATATAGTATGGTTATAATATGTAATATGTTGTTTTGGCAGCATCTCTAGAAACCATCTTAACATAAATCATGTTTCCCTTATATCTCCCATCTGCATTTCTCTTTGAAAGTCTTGATTTATTTTTCACTTTCCGGCAAATCATTACTAAAACACGGAATCTGTATGTTCCTGCAATGGACATAGATCCCTGCCAGCTGCCTTGCCTGTGCCCAGGACGAGAAAAGGTGCTTTGCTTCCCCTCACAATGGGTGGATGCTGCCGCTGTCCTTGAACTGATCAATAAGCTCAAATCCACTGGCTCAGCTGTGGCCCTGGAACAGCTTTTCCTTCAATGCCTTTAAGAGGCTCATCTGATCAACCCCATCTTTTCCGCTGGTTTGTCCCCCATATGAACACGGCAGGCGTTACCTTCATGCTTATAAAGAAACCAACACTGGACCCCGCCATACTGGCCTCTTATAGACTTATCTCCAGCCTTCTTGTAATATCTAACATGGTTCTATGTGAAAATGTCTGCAGGTAAATGTAGTCAGCAAAAAGTCATTTTAATAAAGTTAGTCATTCAATAAAAACTATGCCAGGTCTGAAAATGTTGCCAGTAAATAAGGTCACCAAAACACCTATTTTTAAATACACAAAAGCACAAGGCTGCAACCCTAAATATGAACTCCATTCCTAAACCGTCCCCTAACTCGAATTACACCACTTATCCTACCCTAAATTCTCACAGAACAGGAACCCTTCAGCACACGAATGCACTTTATTTGCATATTAGCGAATGCAAAATAAAGAGCAAATCAACAGTGAACCTGTCTCCAATACAATCACCAGGTCGCCACAAATTACACAGCCCTAGCCCTGACCCAAACCCTTCCTGTAATACTAACCTTACCTTAATTGCAACTCTAACACTTACCCTAATGATTACTTTACCCTAACCACTAGGTTTAACCTAACTGCTATCCTACGCCAACACCACCAGCCCTTTCCATCCTCTGTATCCATTTCTTTAACACTTCCCCAAACCAATACCCAAACCCTTCAGCTGACACAGAATCTCGTCTAACCACTAACCAAACCTGAACATATTTACTCTAACCCTAACCCCTATCCTTCCCCTAACCCTAAACCAGGCAATAACAAGCCCACTAAATACTCTTTTACCTAACAATTACTGTAGCAACACTACCAATTTTGGCTACTTTTCAGCTGCGTTTTTGACTACTTTTTGCTTGGCATCGTTTTCACTGCAGAGGTATTTTCACCACGACATTTTCACAGACTATTTTTGATGGCTATATTTTGTCGGGATACCTGTAACATGATGTGCTGGTTCTGTTGGAGCGCTTGGTGGCAGAAAATATGGCTGACCACCACATCCTGCTTTATTATGACATGACATGCAATTTGCAAATTGGAAGTATGTCAGGATGATGCAAAGTAGGAGTATACTGATGCTGTGAAAAGTCGGCATTTAGAGCTATTTTTAACTGGGCATGAATTGCTTTTTGTAGAGCCAGTTCAACATCCAGATGCATACTGGTCGCTGCACTGATGCCTTGAAAGCATTTCCGGAAACCTTAGTGAAGACACAATTACCACATTTGCTAAGGTAACATTACCAGCTTGAACACTCGTGCACATGTTGTTATTACACCGGTGGTAAAACAAGCAGCATGTTGTCATTGTGCTGGGGCTACAATGAGCAAAACTGTTGTAATGACAAGGTTTATGCTAAGCACCAGCGTAATGACAAAAGATGTGTTGGAATTAGGGCGCTACAAAACCCTTCATGTGCATCTCTTAGCTCCAGGCCTAACGCCGCAATGTTTGTGTTCGTGTTTTGGGTGCTTCCAACGGTGCGGATGTTAACGTTTCAGCACTGCAAACATGCAGCCATATTGTGTAATTTCACTGTCACTACAACCAGACAAATACCTTCCCTGCTCCTGCACTAGAGCAGTGCAAATTGGATGAATCTCCCCCAATGCGTGCCAGCACACACAACCCTCTTCCGACCTGAAGCCATACAATGGGCTGACAGTATTTCCTAAGCATTTGCACACGAATGGTGTTGAGGAGCATCTCATGGTCTTCTCTGTAGCCGGCTTTAGTTTCCAAAATATGACATCTGGATTTCCAGATGCGGACATCATCAACTTTTCCTATAAAAGCAAAGATAATTTAAATGTACAAAACGTCCCCGACCACGAAGGGACTCGAACCCTCAATCTTCTGATTCGAAGTCAGACGCCTTATCCATTAGGCCACGCGGTCCACTGGTTGCAACATCTGTATACTTATACAAATAGCGTCCTCCATCACATTGCATGTGCTATCTTGTCTGTCTATGAGGTTAGACCAGAGTCAATCCCCTCATTCTTTATGGAAGTGATATGTTGAACACATATTAAGATGAAGACCCATTTAAATATACAGCCCAGATCTAAAGTACAGGAACCAGTCTCTCACGCGTTTTACTTCTTTCTCTCTGTCTCGCTTCATCCCCGCCTGTCCCCAAATATTGTTCTCTCCTTTTCCGCCTGTATTCTCTCTATCCGTGGACTTCTGAGGCTGTGTCTTAATCGATGCAGCTCTCATGTTCATCTAATTAACTAAATAGATGAAGATGTGTCCTGGTCACCTGCATCACCACAAGCCACAGCGCCTTCCTTATGCACACTTATAAAAAAAAAAAGCAACACCAAAAACAACATACAGCCGCTTCCTAGATCCACAAGCTTATGAAAATGTGGGGGGTTGTGAGCTGGCAGAAGCAGCTTTAACGGAGTGACCATGCTAGGTCACAAGGGCCTGAGAGGAAGAGGAGGAGTAAGGGGAGAAAACATTAGTCAATAGACGGAGTTGAATGCAGACCCTTTAGGCCCAAATGCAACAACTGGCGACAAGCCATAAGTCCCACGCCGCGAGAGACGTCCACTGCACTCTGCAGTTCCTACGCGACTGCAGTCCGCAGTTCCACTTGACACTGACTGCAGTGGCGTCCCATGCCGGCATCCAGACTCCGAGGTCAGGATGGTCTGCGTTCCAACATTACTGTTCCGCTGTGATCCGCAACTCCGCTTGCCACCAGCACTGTGTGGCGTCCCGTGCCCTCATCCAGAGACCTAGGTCAGGAAGTCCACGTACACTCTGAGGATGTACTCTGCTCAGCTGTTTCCTTTGACGCAACAGGCCCGGCTGCATTGCCATACCTGTATCCGCCACAGAGGGGTAAGAAAAGATGAGAACATTAAAGGATAAAGGCAACCGGTAAACAGAAGGTGTGGACCAGGAGGTATTTGCATCACCGGGAGGCCTGGAACAGCAGCAAGATGGACGAGCAGCCAGCTGAGCAGCAAGCAAGGCAGAGTTCAAGCGCAAGGGCCACTTTCCTTTGAAAACCCCCACCATTCCCATTGCAGCTCCAATTCGACAAAGGTCCCCGGTGGGCAGAATGGGTGCAAGATTTCACCGATTTCATAGGTGCTGCAGGGTAAGAAAAGTCTCTGGCCATATCTGGCATGATCACAAATGTGTTGGGCAATGAGATGAACGGTAAAATAAAGACCATACCGTAAGAAGAAAGAACACCGTATGACACCCGTGTGGGGGCACTGAACAAGAAATTAATCATCCAGCCCAACAGCGACTACAGAAATTAATACACTGCCGTTTGCGAGCTTTGCTGATGATGAGTCTACTAGGCTGAGGGTGATAGAAGGGTGTACATCGTCTACATTCTGGAAGCAGTTGCTGAAGCAGCCGCTGACCATTGACACAGTCATTGAGCTGGCCAGAGTGCATGAGAGGGTAGATCTGCAGACCACAGCCATTGAAACACAGAAAAAGAAGACAGAGAAAGATGAAACGGTGGCTGCTCTCATGACACCAAGAGGGCCGGTCAACCGGTTCATGGGAGGACCAGTTACCTCGAGGGGGCCTACTCGATATCCATACCAACAAACAGGCAGTCAGCTAGACCACAACGGATATGTTTCAGATGCGGATTCGCATTTCCGCACACCGGAACATGCCCAGCAATTTGTGAGGCATGCTCCAAATGTGGAAGAGAAGGACACTTTCACACCGTGTGCCAAGAAGGCAGACCTTTTCTGACAGCAAGGCCACCACAGACAACCATGTGGAGACCATCAATGAGGGCTTCCCAACAAACAACATGGAGGATACCACGGCCATACTCGCAGATGCCACAAAGAGTGATCAGAGCGATGGAACCGGTTCTGAAATTTGAGGTGGCGACATACAAAGAAATACCACACTAGTACGTGGATTATGCTGATCCATACGAGAATGAATTTAAAAGCCACTGAGATAATGTGGAAATGCTACAGGAGTTTTATATAGACTACACAGACGAATATTTTAATCTAATGCAAGGGGACCAGGAAGCCGAGGAAGGCCCAAGGGTGATGATTGACATGGGGCCTGCTACACATTGCTTCCTCATGGACATTGGAGCAACAGTGAGCATCATGGGAGAACACAAATTTCTCAAAATGGGTGCTAGGAAGATACTGCAAAAGAGAAAGATCCAGGCTCAATAGCCATCCGTGTGGGTTGCACACCTCAGTAACTACACATCCATTCGTCAATTTCAACTGACACTCGCACAACGAGGACGCTCGGCCAACGCCACGATACACGTGATAAGAAGCCCTATAGATGGGTGGTCCCTGCTCAGTTACAAAACGGTGAAATCAATAGGACTCATGTATATAAACTGCCAAGATACAGAAGTGGTAAGGTGCGGTATGGGGCCCCGACAGCTAACGCACAGTGTGGCAAGATTATCACACAGACCCATTTCTAAAGAACAAGTGCGATAAACAAATACCGACCCTCTTCAAGGGACTGGGAAAATAGAAATGGAGCGTCAACTAGCTCCACATCGATGAAAAGGTGCGCCCAGTACCCCAACAGCCCCGGAGGGTTTGGTTTCATTTGCAACAGGCAGTGTCTCAGGAGGTTCAACAGCTGTAGCAAAATGAAATCATTAAGAAGGCGGTAGGGCCCACACCATGGATTTCACCCCTAGTGGTGGTTCCCAAGGAAGGAAGGCGCATCAGGATATGCTTCGACATGAGCGTAGCCAACACAGCCATCCAAGGAGAACGCCGCCACAGACCAAAAATAGAGATATGATCGTGCAGCTTAACAGAGCCACAACAGTTTACAAGCTTGATCTATCTCAAGGATATCACCAGCTGGGACTGCATCCCTCATCCCATGTGATCATCACATATGCGACACATAGTGGCCTTTTTAGATATATATGCCTTAATTTCGGCATCTCTTCGGCAGCAGAGATGTTTCAGGAAGCCATCAGGTAAGTACTGTTATCGATAAAGACCGATTTTAATGACAGCGATGACATTTTCGTATACAAAACCTCACAGAATGAACACTATCAGGCACTTATGGTATGTGAAGCATTGCAAACGCCAGGCCTCACTCTAAATTTTGACAAATGCAACATAAAGAAAAAGAAGCTGCGATTCTATGGACACGCCTTTTCAGACGAGGGAACGAAGCCAGGCCCAGACAAGGTACGCACCATAACTGACCTAGTGGCACCCACAACGGTATCAGAGGTGAGGTCGACCCGTGGGTCCTTTTCAAGGCTATGTAGTATGGTCCAAAGCCCCCTATGGGGTCCTTAGTGGTATACTGCGATTGGTCCTGTGATTACAGCTGGGCTCTTGAGGGGCCCTAATTATTCGTTGTGCGCGGCGTTATTGCGTCCTGCTCTGTGTCGGCTGCCCTCATTTGGGACATAAGAGTCCACAATGTACCTATACAATAAGAAAACTTTTTCCAAAAAAGCCAACACAATAAGACAAAATAAAACAAAAACCTTTTGCACCGAGCCCAAAACATGAGAAAACTGCGTAGAAAATCTATTTCTTTTTTCAAAAACAAATGCGAGGTATCCTGGGGGGCAGGATGACAGTTTTGAAAGCTGGTTGCGATTGGGGTCATTTACCCTTGGGCTGTCGATCCTCCCCCTCCTCTGAGCCTAGGAGGCTTAATAGCTATTAGGCATTACTTTGGCCCATTAGATGCATCTTTCATCCCAATTCAGAGGATATTTAGTTTAACAAATAGATGCTAGTCCTTAGAGTTGTGAACCATCTAAAGGCTGGGCTGAGCAATAAAGTGTTTGTCTACGTCATAGGGATATATTGATTGTGTGTGGGCAGGCTTGTGTCCTCTGCCAGTGTATGTTTCCTTCTGTTGTAACATTAATGAGTGTTTGCTGGTAGATGGTCTGCTCTACAAGATGAGAACGTTTACAAGATCTTGCTGAAGGCCCCCTTTCCAATTGGTGCCCCAGACTAAATGTCAGTTTAGTGCTGCCTTATGCCTGCAACCTCCTCAATGTGCGAGTGCTTAAGCAATCCCAAGCAAAGGGCTGGGGCCACCCCTGCTCGCATCCATATGGGTGCACTTCACAGCACTTACAACTCTTTGAGAAGAAGTGCTGGATCATTTATCAAAATGCAGCACTTTATAAAGGATGGCAACCAAAACAACAATCTCTTGGCTAAGAAGCAAGTGTCCAGTCCTTTGGGCCACCTGGGCTGGTTAAGATTCCTTTCATATACTTTCTATGCTACTCTTCCATCACAGCCACCCCTCCTCTGATTGCCTGAGAAAGGCAAGCGTTGCTATGGCAAAGTGTCAGAAGAGGCCACTGAGCACAGCCCCTGAGCAAGTTAGGCTGAGAGCTAAATTGGCTCACAGCCTGCCAACCAACTTAGTCAGGAAAGTGAAATGTTTGCCCAGGGCATTCATATTTCACGCCGAACTTTAATTGAACCCGAGGTTTGTGTCTCCCATAACCCATAGCACTTCTTTTATGGCAATGCGTGGAGTGTCTCCCTTACTCCTTCCCTTCATCTCCCAATTCCAAGATCCCTGTTGCACATGGGATACAATGTATCTATTTGAGAGGGAGAGCAAAAGAGAGGGAGAGACACGGTTTGACAGTAGCAAAGTGAGAAAGTGAAATGGAAGCTCTCTGCAGACGCCAGTGGTAGGAGCACAGGAAGGACTCACATTTCTTTTGCCTTGTTTGGCATTTTTCATGTGCTGGTATAATTTATTTATTAAACATCAATATAGTACCTTCATCCAAGGCGTTGCACGTATTACAAAAAGTACAAAAATAAGGTAAACCACAACCAAGGCATGAAACGAGAGACGTCTAATGCTTTCTTTAGCCCTTCATGTCTTTTTCAGCCTTGCTCTGCCATGTGATGTTCTGCTAAATGTGGATTCCAGATTTTGTGCGGTCCTCACCCACCTGGACCATGGACTTTGACTGCTCTCTGCACTACATGCTCAAATTCTACTTTTCATACAAAACAGGCACACCAGCAAAGCCGCCCATGCATGTCATTTGAACACCCCTCCCAACCAATATCAAACATCAGAACACTGCACCTCTGCAACCAACTTACATACCACAACCCATGGCAGAACATCCCTTGGCACCACAGGCATATAAAGCACCCCTTCATGCAAAAACACCTTCATGCTTTTGGCACAGAACACCTGGCAACCGATCCACACATAGAGTGCAGGATACTTCCAGTGTGCATGCGTCAACACAAAAGCAAAGCCATCTTGCATTTCCCTCTTCTCCTCACTAATGTAACCCATCCCTCTCTCTAAGATCCTGCGGAGCCCCTGGAGACCATGCAAATGGCGCTGGATCGGGTATAAAACCCAGTAACATACCATAACCTTGATTTATGGGATCTGGGTCATCTGCCCCCGCAGTAAAACTGCTCGGGCCCCCGTTTTGTCTGTTCATTGACAACGGGGGCCCAGCCCATTTTTGTCCACCTCCTCCATTGTTAAGTATGCAGGGGACACCCCCGCAATCCCTGAGGCTACAGATACCTAACATGGGGAGCAGGGGACACCTCCAAACCCTGCTCCTCATGTTCCGGTATTTTGGCACCCAAATTGTTGGAAAAAATTCGAACTAATGGTAGTGACCGAATTGGGTCAACTCTACCATGCGATCAATATTTTCGGAACAATTTGGGTAATACCTCTTTAAGTGCATTGTGGGATTTATAGTGAACTAGCAGTGACATACGCTCACCTTCCCACCCCAGCACGAAAGGCTTAAATATGTATTCCTCCATTCGTATCCGTAGGGGAACGCGATTGTTTATACCATTTACCTAAACTGGCTTATTTTCTTGCCTTATACGTTGATCAATAGCTGATCTTCCTTTCAAATGCAGCAGTTTAATTGTTTTGCACTTTAGTTCAGGTTTTTTTCTTTCCATTGAAAATATTGTTTCGACTACCCACGAATTTCTAAGTTTATTATTCCTGCATTTGTTGCCAGTTACAAACCCAGAGTTGTCTATATTTGTCCTGTTTTTGTTATAGGGTTCAGTGTTATACTATACAGTCTGCAGGTGGCGCTACTGAGTCCTTGAAAACAGCTTCTTTTATATTAGTCCTCCTATTTAGTCCAACCCATGCAAACCCAATCTCTTTATTATACGCTAATTAGGAATAGGTTAGCGCCAACAGCGTAGATAAGAGAATGGCGAGTTGTGCATGGCTACCAGAAGCGCTGCTAGTAAGTGTCCCTGCCCTCCTGCCCCTGCAAGTGGGACGTTGAGTGATTGTGTTAGTGAGATACCTGTATTCCCGTACAATATCCATGTTTTCTCTTCTAAATAATAAAATCTCAATCATGAAAAGAGTCATTCTGGATTTTCCAGATTTGCTCATGAAATTTCACTGATTGGACGCTTGGCTATGCTTTTCTGCAAAAAGGTGAAATCTTAAACTAGAATTACAGTAGATAACAAAAATATGCTACTGCATGTACTTCTCCTTCTTGAACAGAGTATATTGAGGGACTGGAAAGTACTGTTCACGTGGTTCCATGGTGTAATGGTTAGCACTCTGGACTCTGAATCCCGCGATCCGAGTTCAAATCTCGGTGGGACCTAGTTTTTTGGAAAAAAAACATTTAACATAAAAATGTTATGTCGACTTAATGTTAACAGGACGTGTCTTGCTATTTTTACTTGCAAATGGTGGCAGAAGTGACTTGTGTGTTTGGAGACGGTACACATGGTACTTTCATAGTCTTTATTTAAACAGAGAAGGCGTTCCCAGGTTTCTGCAACAGAACTTCAATTTCTCTGCCTTTCATCTCTTAGTGTTCTCTCTGAGCAGCAGGTCAGCAAAGTATTCGGGAAACAGTTGCATAGCATCTAACATTCTGTGCTCATTAATCTTGCTTACTGTCCTAAATCTACGTCCTTGCTTACTGTCCTAAATGTAAGTTGATGACTCTCCCATGACCGCAGAATCCCTTTTTTCGGTGCATGTTTTATCGCCTGGAACTGACAGGGGACCCTCTATCTAATACCTCTTTTTTTTTAGATGTACTCTCTTTGTACCCCTAAAACAGTTCAATCACATTGAGCTGGTTATGTATCAAACTCCCACATAACCTATTTCCTCCTCTTATTTAATGTGAACCAGCAGACCTTGAGACTCGCCACTTCAAGGACTATATGTCTTCTCAGTCTTTCTTTCATATCCATGTATGTTGTTGTTGCTTTTACATGTTTTTCAGATTGACACCAATGGAATGTTATTACACGTTTAATTCACTGAAAAGGAAAACGGACAACTGGTTCAAGAAGTAAGAACCATTTGCTGAGTTTTCCCGCTCGTTACCGCGTGTGTCTTGGTTTTGCACGTGATGTGCATGAAAACATATGTGCCTATATAGTATGGTTATAAAATGTAATATGTTGTTTTGGCAGCATCTCTAGAAACCATCTTAACATAAATCATGTTTCCCTTATATCTCCCATCTGCATTTCTCTTTGAAAGTCTTGATTTATTTTTCACTTTCCGGCAAATCATTACTAAAACATGGAATCTGTATGTTCCTGCAATGGACATAGATCCCTGCCAGCTGCCTTGCCTGTGCCCAGGACGAGAAAAGGTGCTTTGCTTCCCCTCACAATGGGTGGATGCTGCCGCTGTCCTTGAACTGATCAATAAGCTCAAATCCACTGGCTCAGCTGTGGCCCTGGAACAGCTTTTCCTTCAATGCCTTTAAGAGGCTCATCTGATCAACCCCATCTTTTCCGCTGGTTTGTCCCCCATATGAACACGGCAGGCGTTACCTTCATGCTTATAAAGAAACCAACACTGGACCCCGCCATACTGGCCTCTAATAGACTTATCTCCAGCCTTCTTGTAATATCTAACATGGTTCTATGTGAAAATGTCTGCAGGTAAATGTAGTCAGCAAAAAGTCATTTTAATAAAGTTAGTCATTCAATAAAAACTATGCCAGGTCTGAAAATGTTGCCAGTAAATAAGGTCACCAAAACACCTATTTTTAAATACACAAAAGCACAAGGCTGCAACCCTAAATATGAACTCCATTCCTAAACCGTCCCCTAACTCGAATTACACCACTTATCCTACCCTAAATTCTCACAGAACAGGAACCCTTCAGCACACGAATGCACTTTATTTGCATATTAGCGAATGCAAAATAAAGAGCAAATCAACAGTGAACCTGTCTCCAATACAATCACCAGGTCGCCACAAATTACACAGCCCTAGCCCTGACCCAAACCCTTCCTGTAATACTAACCTTACCTTAATTGCAACTCTAATACTTACCCTAATGATTACTTTACCCTAACCACTAGGTTTAACCTAACTGCTATCCTACGCCAACACCACCAGCCCTTTCCATCCTCTGTATCCATTTCTTTAACACTTCCCCAAACCAATACCCAAACCCTTCAGCTGACACAGAATCTCGTCTAACCACTAACCAAACCTGAACATATTTACTCTAACCCTAACCCCTATCCTTCCCCTAACCCTAAACCAGGCAATAACAAGCCCACTAAATACTCTTTTACCTAACAATTACTGTAGCAACACTACCAATGTTGGCTACTTTTCAGCTGCGTTTTTGACTACTTTTTGCTTGGCATCGTTTTCACTGCAGAGGTATTTTCACCACGACATTTTCACAGACTATTTTTGATGGTTATATTTTGTCGGGATACCTGTAACATGATGTGCTGGTTCTGTTGGAGCGCTTGGTGGCAGAAAATATGGCTGACCACCACATCCTGCTTTATTATGACATGACATGCAATTTGCAAATTGGATGTATGTCAGGATGATGCAAAGTAGGAGTATACTGATGCTGTGAAAAGGCGGCATTTAGAGCTATTTTTAACTGGGCATGAATTGCTTTTTGTAGAGCCAGTTCAACATCCAGATGCATACTGGTCGCTGCACTGATGCCTTGAAAGCATTTCCGGAAACCTTAGTGAAGACACAATTACCACATTTGCTAAGGTAACATTACCAGCTTGAACACTCGTGCACATGTTGTTATTACACCGGTGGTAAAACAAGCAGCATGTTGTCATTGTGCTGGGGCTACAATGAGCAAAACTGTTGTAATGACAAGGTTTATGCTAAGCACCAGCGTAATGACAAAAGATGTGTTGGAATTAGGGCGCTACAAAACCCTTCATGTGCATCTCTTAGCGCCAGGCCTAACGCCGCAATGTTTGTGTTCGTGTTTTGGGTGCTTCCAACGGTGCGGATGTTAACGTTTCAGCACTGCAAACATGCAGCCATATTGTGTAATTTCACTGTCACTACAACCAGACAAATACCTTCCCTGCTCCTGCACTAGAGCAGTGCAAATTGGATGAATCTCCCCCAATGCGTGCCAGCACACACAACCCTCTTCCGACCTGAAGCCATACAATGGGCTGACAGTATTTCCTAAGCATTTGCACAGAATGGTGTTGAGGAGCATCTCATGGTCTTCTCTGTAGCCGGCTTTAGTTTCCAAAATATGACATCTGGATTTCCAGATGCGGACATCATCAACTTTTCCTATAAAAGCAAAGATAATTTAAATGTACAAAACGTCCCCGACCACGAAGGGACTCGAACCCTCAATCTTCTGATTCGAAGTCAGACGCCTTATCCATTAGGCCACGCGGTCGACTGGTTGCAACATCTGTGCTATCTTGTCTGTCTATGAGGTTAGACCAAAGTCAATCCCCCCATTCTTTATGGAAGTGATATGTTGAACACATATAAAGATGAAGACCCATTTAAATATACAGCCCAGATCTAAAGTACAGGAACCAGTCTCTCACGCGTTTTACTTCTTTCTCTCTGTCTCGCTTCATCCCCGCCTGTCCCCAAATATTGTTCTCTCCTTTTCCGCCTGTATTCTCTCTATCCGTGGACTTCTGAGGCTGTGTCTTAATCGATGCAGCTCTCATGTTCATCTAATTAACTAAACAGATGAAGATGTGTCCTGGTCACCTGCATCACCACAAGCCACAGCGCCTTCTTTATGCACACTTATAAAAAAAAAAAGCAACACCAAAAACAACATACAGCCGCTTCCTAGATCCACAAGCTTCTGAAAATGTGGGGGGTTGTGAGCTGGCAGAAGCAGCTTTAACGGAGTGACCATGCTAGGTCACAAGGGCCTGAGAGGAAGAGGAGGAGTAAGGGGAGAAAACATTAGTCAATAGACGGAGTTGAATGCAGACCCTTTAGGCCCAAATGCAACAACTGGCGACAAGCCATAAGTCCCACGCCGCGAGACGACGTCCACTGCACTCTGCAGTTCCTACGCGACTGCGGTACGCAGTTCCACTTGACACTGACTGCAGTGGCGTCCCATGCCGGCATCCAGACTCCGAGGTCAGGATGGTCTGCGTTCCAACATTACTGTTCCGCTGTGATCCGCAACTCCGCTTGCCACCAGCACTGTGTGGCGTCCCGTGCCCTCATCCAGAGACCTAGGTCAGGAAGTCCACGTACACTCTGAGGATGTACTCTGCTCAGCTGTTTCCTTTGACGCAACAGGCCCGGCTGCATTGCATACCTGTATCCGCCACAGAGGGGTAAGAAAAGATGAGAACATTAAAGGATAAAGGCAACCGGTAAACAGAAGGTGTGGACCAGGAGGTATTTGCATCACCGGGAGGCCTGGAACAGCAGCAAGATGGACGAGCAGCCAGCTGAGCAGCAAGCAAGGCAGAGTTCAAGCGCAAGGGCCACTTTCCTTTGAAAACCCCCACCATTCCCATTGCAGCTCCAATTCGACAAAGGTCCCCGGTGGGCAGAATGGGTGCAAAATTTCACCGATTTCATAGGTGCTGCAGGGTAAGAAAAGTCTCTGGCCATATCTGGCATGATCACAAATGTGTTGGGCAATGAGATGAACGGTAAAATAAAGACCATACCGTAAGAAGAAAGAACACCGTATGACACCCGTGTGGGGGCACTGAACAAGAAATTAATCATCCAGCCCAACAGCGACTACAGAAATTAATACACTGCCGTTTGCGAGCTTTGCTGATGATGAGTCTACTAGGCTGAGGGTGATAGAAGGGTGTACATCGTCTACATTCTGGAAGCAGTTGCTGAAGCAGCCGCTGACCATTGACACAGTCATTGAGCTGGCCAGAGTGCATGAGAGGGTAGATCTGCAGACCACAGCCATTGAAACACAGAAAAAGAAGACAGAGAAAGATGAAACGGTGGCTGCTCTCATGACACCAAGAGGGCCGGTCAACCGGTTCATGGGAGGACCAGTTACCTCGAGGGGGCCTACTCGATATCCATACCAACAAACAGGCAGTCAGCTAGACCACAACGGATATGTTTCAGATGCGGATTCGCATTTCCGCACACCGGAACATGCCCAGCAATTTGTGAGGCATGCTCCAAATGTGGAAGAGAAGGACACTTTCACACCGTGTGCCAAGAAGGCAGACCTTTTCTGACAGCAAGGCCACCACAGACAACCATGTGGAGACCATCAATGAGGGCTTCCCAACAAACAACATGGAGGATACCACGGCCATACTCGCAGATGCCACAAAGAGTGATCAGAGCGATGGAACCGGTTCTGAAATTTGAGGTGGCGACATACAAAGAAATACCACACTAGTACGTGGATTATGCTGATCCATACGAGAATGAATTTAAAAGCCACTGAGATAATGTGGAAATGCTACAGGAGTTTTATATAGACTACACAGACGAATATTTTAATCTAATGCAAGGGGACCAGGAAGCCGAGGAAGGCCCAAGGGTGATGATTGACATGGGGCCTGCTACACATTGCTTCCTCATGGACATTGGAGCAACAGTGAGCATCATGGGAGAACACAAATTTCTCAAAATGGGTGCTAGGAAGATACTGCAAAAGAGAAAGATCCAGGCTCAATAGCCATCCGTGTGGGTTGCACACCTCAGTAACTACACATCCATTCGTCAATTTCAACTGACACTCGCACAACGAGGACGCTCGGCCAACGCCACGATACACGTGATAAGAAGCCCTATAGATGGGTGGTCCCTGCTCAGTTACAAAACGGTGAAATCAATAGGACTCATGTATATAAACTGCCAAGATACAGAAGTGGTAAGGTGCGGTATGGGGCCCCGACAGCTAACGCACAGTGTGGCAAGATTATCACACAGACCCATTTCTAAAGAACAAGTGCGATAAACAAATACCGACCCTCTTCAAGGGACTGGGAAAATAGAAATGGAGCGTCAACTAGCTCCATATCGATGAAAAGGTGCGCCCAGTACCCCAACAGCCCCGGAGGGTTTGGTTTCATTTGCAACAGGCAGTGTCTCAGGAGGTTCAACAGCTGTAGGAAAATGAAATCATTAAGAAGGCGGTAGGGCCCACACCATGGATTTCACCCCTAGTGGTGGTTCCCAAGGAAGGAAGGCGCATCAGGATATGCTTCGACATGAGCGTAGCCAACACAGCCATCCAAGGAGAACGCCGCCGCAGACCAAAAATAGAGATATGATCGTGCAGCTTAACAGAGCCACAACAGTTTACAAGCTTGATCTATCTCAAGGATATCACCAGCTGGGACTGCATCCCTCATCCCATGTGATCATCACATATGCGACACATAGTGGCCTTTTTAGATATATATGCCTTAATTTCGGCATCTCTTCGGCAGCAGAGATGTTTCAGGAAGCCATCAGGTAAGTACTGTTATCGATAAAGACCGATTTTAATTACAGCGATGACATTTTGGTATACAAAACCTCACAGAATGAACACGATCAGGCACTTATGGTATGTGAAGCATTGCAAACGCCAGGCCTCACTCTAAATTTTGACAAATGCAACATAAAGAAAAAGAAGCTGCGATTCTATGGACACGCCTTTTCAGACGAGGGAACGAAGCCAGGCCCAGACAAGGTACGCACCATAACTGACCTAGTGGCACCCACAACGGTATCAGAGGTGAGGTCGACCCGTGGGTCCTTTTCAAGGCTATGTAGTATGGTCCAAAGCCCCCTATGGGGTCCTTAGTGGTATACTGCGATTGGTCCTGTGATTACAGCTGGGCTCTTGAGGGGCCCTAATTATTCGTTGTGCGCGGCGTTATTGCGTCCTGCTCTGTGTCGGCTGCCCTCATTTGGGACATAAGAGTCCACAATGTACCTATACAATAAGAAAACTTTTTCCAAAAAAGTCAACACAATAAGACAAAATAAAACAAAAACCTTTTGCACCGAGCCCAAAACATGAGAAAACTGCGTAGAAAATCTATTTCTTTTTTCAAAAACAAATGCGAGGTATCCTGGGGGGCAGGATGACAGTTTTGAAAGCTGGTTGCGATTGGGGTCATTTACCCTTGGGCTGTCGATCCTCCCCCTCCTCTGAGCGTAGGAGGCTTAATAGCTATTAGGCATTACTTTGGCCCATTAGATGCATCTTTCATCCCAATTCAGAGGATATTTAGTTTAACAAATAGATGCTAGTCCTTAGAGTTGTGAACCATCTAAAGGCTGGGCTGAGCAATAAAGTGTTTGTCTACGTCATAGGGATATATTGATTGTGTGTGGGCAGGCTTGTGTCCTCTGCCAGTGTATGTTTCCTTCTGTTGTAACATTAATGAGTGTTTGCTGGTAGATGGTCTGCTCTACAAGATGAGAACGTTTACAAGATCTTGCTGAAGGCCCCCTTTCCAATTGGTGCCCCAGACTAAATGTCAGTTTAGTGCTGCCTTATGCCTGCAACCTCCTCAATGTGCGAGTGCTTAAGCAATCCCAAGCAAAGGGCTGGGGCCACCCCTGCTCGCATCCATATGGGTGCACTTCACAGCACTTACAACTCTTTGAGAAGAAGTGCTGGATCATTTATCAAAATGCAGCACTTTATAAAGGATGGCAACCAAAACAACAATCTCTTGGCTAAGAAGCAAGTGTCCAGTCCTTTGGGCCACCTGGGCTGGTTAAGATTCCTTTCATATACTTTCTATGCTACTCTTCCATCACAGCCACCCCTCCTCTGATTGCCTGAGAAAGGCAAGCGTTGCTATGACAAAGTGTCAGAAGAGGCCACTGAGCACAGCCCCTGAGCAAGTTAGGCTGAGAGCTAAATTGGCTCACAGCCTGCCAACCAACTTAGTCAGGAAAGTGAAATGTTTGCCCAGGGCATTCATATTTCACGCCGAACTTTAATTGAACCCGAGGTTTGTGTCTCCCATAACCCATAGCACTTCTTTTATGGCAATGCGTGGAGTGTCTCCCTTACTCCTTCCCTTCATCTCCCAATTCCAAGATCCCTGTTGCACATGGGATACAATGTATCTATTTGAGAGGGAGAGCAAAAGAGAGGGAGAGACACGGTTTGACAGTAGCAAAGTGAGAAAGTGAAATGGAAGCTCTCTGCAGACGCCAGTGGTAGGAGCACAGGAAGGACTCACATTTCTTTTGCCTTGTTTGGCATTTTTCATGTGCTGGTATAATTTATTTATTAAACATCAATATAGTACCTTCATCCAAGGCGTTGCACGTATTACAAAAAGTACAAAAATAAGGTAAACCACAACCAAGGCATGAAACGAGAGACGTCTAATGCTTTCTTTAGCCCTTCATGTCTTTTTCAGCCTTGCTCTGCCATGTGCTGTTCTGCTAAATGTGGATTCAAGATTTTGTGCGGTCCTCACCAACCTGGACCATGGACTTTGACTGCTCTCTGCACTACATGCTCAAATTCTACTTTTCATACAAAACAGGCACACCAGCAAAGCCGCCCATGCATGTCATTTGAACACCCCTCCCAACCAATATCAAACATCAGAACACTGCACCTCTGCAACCAAGTTACATACCACAACCCATGGCAGAACATCCCTTGGCACCACAGGCATATAAAGCACCCCTTCATGCAAAAACACCTTCATGCTTTTGGCACAGAACACCTGGCAACCGATCCACACATAGAGTGCAGGATACTTCCAGTGTGCATGCGTCAACACAAAAGCAAAGCCATCTTGCATTTCCCTCTACCTCCTCACTAATGTAACCCATCCCTCTCTCTAAGATCCTGCGGAGCCCCTGGAGACCATGCAAATGGCGCTGGATCGGGTATAAAACCCAGTAACATACCATAACCTTGATTTATGGGATCTGGGTCATCTGCCCCCGCAGTAAAACTGCTCGGGCCCCCGTTTTGTCTGTTCATTGACAACGGGGGCCCAGCCCATTTTTGTCCACCTCCTCCATTGTTAAGTATGCAGGGGACACCCCCGCAATCCCTGAGGCTACAGATACCTAACATGGGGAGCAGGGGACACCTCCAAACCCTGCTCCTCATGTTCCGGTATTTTGGCACCCAAATTGTTGGAAAAAATTCGAACTAATGGTAGTGACCGAATTGGGTCAACTCTACCATGCGATCAATATTTTCGGAACAATTTGGGTAATACCTCTTTAAGTGCATTGTGGGATTTATAGTGAACTAGCAGTGACATACGCTCACCTTCCCACCCCAGCACGAAAGGCTTAAATATGTATTCCTCCATTCGTATCCGTAGGGGAACGCGATTGTTTATACCATTTACCTAAACTGGCTTATTTTCTTGCCTTATACGTTGATCAATAGCTGATCTTCCTTTCAAATGCAGCAGTTTAATTGTTTTGCACTTTAGTTCAGGTTTTTTTCTTTCCATTGAAAATATTGTTTCGACTACCCACGAATTTCTAAGTTTATTATTCCTGCATTTGTTGCCAGTTACAAACCCAGAGTTGTCTATATTTGTCCTGTTTTTGTTATAGGGTTCAGTGTTATACTATACAGTCTGCAGGTGGCGCTACTGAGTCCTTGAAAACAGCTTCTTTTATATTAGTCCTCCTATTTAGTCCAACCCATGCAAACCCAATCTCTTTATTATACGCTAATTAGGAATAGGTTAGCGCCAACAGCGTAGATAAGAGAATGGCGAGTTGTGCATGGCTACCAGAAGCGCTGCTAGTAAGTGTCCCTGCCCTCCTGCCCCTGCAAGTGGGACGTTGAGTGATTGTGTTAGTGAGATACCTGTATTCCCGTACAATATCCATGTTTTCTCTTCTAAATAATAAAATCTCAATCATGAAAAGAGTCATTCTGGATTTTCCAGATTTGCTCATGAAATTTCACTGATTGGACGCTTGGCTATGCTTTTCTGCAAAAAGGTGAAATCTTAAACTAGAATTACAGTAGATAACAAAAATATGCTACTGCATGTACTTCTCCTTCTTGAACAGAGTATATTGAGGGACTGGAAAGTACTGTTCACGTGGTTCCATGGTGTAATGGTTAGCACTCTGGACTCTGAATCCAGCGATCCGAGTTCAAATCTCGGTGGGACCTAGTTTTTTTTGAAAAAAAACATTTAACATAAAAATGTTATGTCGACTTAATGTTAACAGGACGTGTCTTGCTATTTTTACTTGCAAATGGTGGCAGAAGTGACTTGTGTGTTTGGAGACGGTACACATGGTACTTTCATAGTCTTTATTTAAACAGAGAAGGCGTTCCCAGGTTTCTGCAACAGAACTTCAATTTCTCTGCCTTTCATCTCTTAGTGTTCTCTCTGAGCAGCAGGTCAGCAAAGTATTCGGGAAACAGTTGCATAGCATCTAACATTCTGTGCTCATTAATCTTGCTTACTGTCCTAAATCTACGTCCTTGCTTACTGTCCTAAATGTAAGTTGATGACTCTCCCATGACCGCAGAATCCCTTTTTTCGGTGCATGTTTTATCGCCTGGAACTGACAGGGGACCCTCTATCTAATACCTCTTTTTTTTTAGATGTACTCTCTTTGTACCCCTAAAACAGTTCAATCACATTGAGCTGGTTATGTATCAAACTCCCACATAACCTATTTCCTCCTCTTATTTAATGTGAACCAGCAGACCTTGAGACTCGCCACTTCAAGGACTATATGTCTTCTCAGTCTTTCTTTCATATCCATGTATGTTGTTGTTGCTTTTACATGTTTTTCAGATTGACACCAATGGAATGTTATTACACGTTTAATTCACTGAAAAGGAAAACGGACAACTGGTTCAAGAAGTAAGAACCATTTGCTGAGTTTTCCCGCTCGTTACCGCGTGTGTCTTGGTTTTGCACGTGATGTGCATGAAAACATATGTGCCTATATAGTATGGTTATAAAATGTAATATGTTGTTTTGGCAGCATCTCTAGAAACCATCTTAACATAAATCATGTTTCCCTTATATCTCCCATCTGCATTTCTCTTTGAAAGTCTTGATTTATTTTTCACTTTCCGGCAAATCATTACTAAAACATGGAATCTGTATGTTCCTGCAATGGACATAGATCCCTGCCAGCTGCCTTGCCTGTGCCCAGGACGAGAAAAGGTGCTTTGCTTCCCCTCACAATGGGTGGATGCTGCCGCTGTCCTTGAACTGATCAATAAGCTCAAATCCACTGGCTCAGCTGTGGCCCTGGAACAGCTTTTCCTTCAATGCCTTTAAGAGGCTCATCTGATCAACCCCATCTTTTCCGCTGGTTTGTCCCCCATATGAACACGGCAGGCGTTACCTTCATGCTTATAAAGAAACCAACACTGGACCCCGCCATACTGGCCTCTAATAGACTTATCTCCAGCCTTCTTGTAATATCTAACATGGTTCTATGTGAAAATGTCTGCAGGTAAATGTAGTCAGCAAAAAGTCATTTTAATAAAGTTAGTCATTCAATAAAAACTATGCCAGGTCTGAAAATGTTGCCAGTAAATAAGGTCACCAAAACACCTATTTTTAAATACACAAAAGCACAAGGCTGCAACCCTAAATATGAACTCCATTCCTAAACCGTCCCCTAACTCGAATTACACCACTTATCCTACCCTAAATTCTCACAGAACAGGAACCCTTCAGCACACGAATGCACTTTATTTGCATATTAGCGAATGCAAAATAAAGAGCAAATCAACAGTGAACCTGTCTCCAATACAATCACCAGGTCGCCACAAATTACACAGCCCTAGCCCTGACCCAAACCCTTCCTGTAATACTAACCTTACCTTAATTGCAACTCTAATACTTACCCTAATGATTACTTTACCCTAACCACTAGGTTTAACCTAACTGCTATCCTACGCCAACACCACCAGCCCTTTCCATCCTCTGTATCCATTTCTTTAACACTTCCCCAAACCAATACCCAAACCCTTCAGCTGACACAGAATCTCGTCTAACCACTAACCAAACCTGAACATATTTACTCTAACCCTAACCCCTATCCTTCCCCTAACCCTAAACCAGGCAATAACAAGCCCACTAAATACTCTTTTACCTAACAATTACTGTAGCAACACTACCAATGTTGGCTACTTTTCAGCTGCGTTTTTGACTACTTTTTGCTTGGCATCGTTTTCACTGCAGAGGTATTTTCACCACGACATTTTCACAGACTATTTTTGATGGTTATATTTTGTCGGGATACCTGTAACATGATGTGCTGGTTCTGTTGGAGCGCTTGGTGGCAGAAAATATGGCTGACCACCACATCCTGCTTTATTATGACATGACATGCAATTTGCAAATTGGATGTATGTCAGGATGATGCAAAGTAGGAGTATACTGATGCTGTGAAAAGGCGGCATTTAGAGCTATTTTTAACTGGGCATGAATTGCTTTTTGTAGAGCCAGTTCAACATCCAGATGCATACTGGTCGCTGCACTGATGCCTTGAAAGCATTTCCGGAAACCTTAGTGAAGACACAATTACCACATTTGCTAAGGTAACATTACCAGCTTGAACACTCGTGCACATGTTGTTATTACACCGGTGGTAAAACAAGCAGCATGTTGTCATTGTGCTGGGGCTACAATGAGCAAAACTGTTGTAATGACAAGGTTTATGCTAAGCACCAGCGTAATGACAAAAGATGTGTTGGAATTAGGGCGCTACAAAACCCTTCATGTGCATCTCTTAGCGCCAGGCCTAACGCCGCAATGTTTGTGTTCGTGTTTTGGGTGCTTCCAACGGTGCGGATGTTAACGTTTCAGCACTGCAAACATGCAGCCATATTGTGTAATTTCACTGTCACTACAACCAGACAAATACCTTCCCTGCTCCTGCACTAGAGCAGTGCAAATTGGATGAATCTCCCCCAATGCGTGCCAGCACACACAACCCTCTTCCGACCTGAAGCCATACAATGGGCTGACAGTATTTCCTAAGCATTTGCACAGAATGGTGTTGAGGAGCATCTCATGGTCTTCTCTGTAGCCGGCTTTAGTTTCCAAAATATGACATCTGGATTTCCAGATGCGGACATCATCAACTTTTCCTATAAAAGCAAAGATAATTTAAATGTACAAAACGTCCCCGACCACGAAGGGACTCGAACCCTCAATCTTCTGATTCGAAGTCAGACGCCTTATCCATTAGGCCACGCGGTCGACTGGTTGCAACATCTGTGCTATCTTGTCTGTCTATGAGGTTAGACCAAAGTCAATCCCCCCATTCTTTATGGAAGTGATATGTTGAACACATATAAAGATGAAGACCCATTTAAATATACAGCCCAGATCTAAAGTACAGGAACCAGTCTCTCACGCGTTTTACTTCTTTCTCTCTGTCTCGCTTCATCCCCGCCTGTCCCCAAATATTGTTCTCTCCTTTTCCGCCTGTATTCTCTCTATCCGTGGACTTCTGAGGCTGTGTCTTAATCGATGCAGCTCTCATGTTCATCTAATTAACTAAACAGATGAAGATGTGTCCTGGTCACCTGCATCACCACAAGCCACAGCGCCTTCTTTATGCACAAAAGCAACACCAAAAACAACATACAGCCGCTTCCTAGATCCACAAGCTTCTGAAAATGTGGGGGGTTGTGAGCTGGCAGAAGCAGCTTTAACGGAGTGACCATGCTAGGTCACAAGGGCCTGAGAGGAAGAGGAGGAGTAAGGGGAGAAAACATTAGTCAATAGACGGAGTTGAATGCAGACCCTTTAGGCCCAAATGCAACAACTGGCGACAAGCCATAAGTCCCACGCCGCGAGACGACGTCCACTGCACTCTGCAGTTCCTACGCGACTGCGGTACGCAGTTCCACTTGACACTGACTGCAGTGGCGTCCCATGCCGGCATCCAGACTCCGAGGTCAGGATGGTCTGCGTTCCAACATTACTGTTCCGCTGTGATCCGCAACTCCGCTTGCCACCAGCACTGTGTGGCGTCCCGTGCCCTCATCCAGAGACCTAGGTCAGGAAGTCCACGTACACTCTGAGGATGTACTCTGCTCAGCTGTTTCCTTTGACGCAACAGGCCCGGCTGCATTGCATACCTGTATCCGCCACAGAGGGGTAAGAAAAGATGAGAACATTAAAGGATAAAGGCAACCGGTAAACAGAAGGTGTGGACCAGGAGGTATTTGCATCACCGGGAGGCCTGGAACAGCAGCAAGATGGACGAGCAGCCAGCTGAGCAGCAAGCAAGGCAGAGTTCAAGCGCAAGGGCCACTTTCCTTTGAAAACCCCCACCATTCCCATTGCAGCTCCAATTCGACAAAGGTCCCCGGTGGGCAGAATGGGTGCAAAATTTCACCGATTTCATAGGTGCTGCAGGGTAAGAAAAGTCTCTGGCCATATCTGGCATGATCACAAATGTGTTGGGCAATGAGATGAACGGTAAAATAAAGACCATACCGTAAGAAGAAAGAACACCGTATGACACCCGTGTGGGGGCACTGAACAAGAAATTAATCATCCAGCCCAACAGCGACTACAGAAATTAATACACTGCCGTTTGCGAGCTTTGCTGATGATGAGTCTACTAGGCTGAGGGTGATAGAAGGGTGTACATCGTCTACATTCTGGAAGCAGTTGCTGAAGCAGCCGCTGACCATTGACACAGTCATTGAGCTGGCCAGAGTGCATGAGAGGGTAGATCTGCAGACCACAGCCATTGAAACACAGAAAAAGAAGACAGAGAAAGATGAAACGGTGGCTGCTCTCATGACACCAAGAGGGCCGGTCAACCGGTTCATGGGAGGACCAGTTACCTCGAGGGGGCCTACTCGATATCCATACCAACAAACAGGCAGTCAGCTAGACCACAACGGATATGTTTCAGATGCGGATTCGCATTTCCGCACACCGGAACATGCCCAGCAATTTGTGAGGCATGCTCCAAATGTGGAAGAGAAGGACACTTTCACACCGTGTGCCAAGAAGGCAGACCTTTTCTGACAGCAAGGCCACCACAGACAACCATGTGGAGACCATCAATGAGGGCTTCCCAACAAACAACATGGAGGATACCACGGCCATACTCGCAGATGCCACAAAGAGTGATCAGAGCGATGGAACCGGTTCTGAAATTTGAGGTGGCGCCATACAAAGAAATACCACACTAGTACGTGGATTATGCTGATCCATACGAGAATGAATTTAAAAGCCACTGAGATAATGTGGAAATGCTACAGGAGTTTTATATAGACTACACAGACGAATATTTTAATCTAATGCAAGGGGACCAGGAAGCCGAGGAAGGCCCAAGGGTGATGATTGACATGGGGCCTGCTACACATTGCTTCCTCATGGACATTGGAGCAACAGTGAGCATCATGGGAGAACACAAATTTCTCAAAATGGGTGCTAGGAAGATACTGCAAAAGAGAAAGATCCAGGCTCAATAGCCATCCGTGTGGGTTGCACACCTCAGTAACTACACATCCATTCGTCAATTTCAACTGACACTCGCACAACGAGGACGCTCGGCCAACGCCACGATACACGTGATAAGAAGCCCTATAGATGGGTGGTCCCTGCTCAGTTACAAAACGGTGAAATCAATAGGACTCATGTATATAAACTGCCAAGATACAGAAGTGGTAAGGTGCGGTATGGGGCCCCGACAGCTAACGCACAGTGTGGCAAGATTATCACACAGACCCATTTCTAAAGAACAAGTGCGATAAACAAATACCGACCCTCTTCAAGGGACTGGGAAAATAGAAATGGAGCGTCAACTAGCTCCATATCGATGAAAAGGTGCGCCCAGTACCCCAACAGCCCCGGAGGGTTTGGTTTCATTTGCAACAGGCAGTGTCTCAGGAGGTTCAACAGCTGTAGGAAAATGAAATCATTAAGAAGGCGGTAGGGCCCACACCATGGATTTCACCCCTAGTGGTGGTTCCCAAGGAAGGAAGGCGCATCAGGATATGCTTCGACATGAGCGTAGCCAACACAGCCATCCAAGGAGAACGCCGCCGCAGACCAAAAATAGAGATATGATCGTGCAGCTTAACAGAGCCACAACAGTTTACAAGCTTGATCTATCTCAAGGATATCACCAGCTGGGACTGCATCCCTCATCCCATGTGATCATCACATATGCGACACATAGTGGCCTTTTTAGATATATATGCCTTAATTTCGGCATCTCTTCGGCAGCAGAGATGTTTCAGGAAGCCATCAGGTAAGTACTGTTATCGATAAAGACCGATTTTAATTACAGCGATGACATTTTGGTATACAAAACCTCACAGAATGAACACGATCAGGCACTTATGGTATGTGAAGCATTGCAAACGCCAGGCCTCACTCTAAATTTTGACAAATGCAACATAAAGAAAAAGAAGCTGCGATTCTATGGACACGCCTTTTCAGACGAGGGAACGAAGCCAGGCCCAGACAAGGTACGCACCATAACTGACCTAGTGGCACCCACAACGGTATCAGAGGTGAGGTCGACCCGTGGGTCCTTTTCAAGGCTATGTAGTATGGTCCAAAGCCCCCTATGGGGTCCTTAGTGGTATACTGCGATTGGTCCTGTGATTACAGCTGGGCTCTTGAGGGGCCCTAATTATTCGTTGTGCGCGGCGTTATTGCGTCCTGCTCTGTGTCGGCTGCCCTCATTTGGGACATAAGAGTCCACAATGTACCTATACAATAAGAAAACTTTTTCCAAAAAAGTCAACACAATAAGACAAAATAAAACAAAAACCTTTTGCACCGAGCCCAAAACATGAGAAAACTGCGTAGAAAATCTATTTCTTTTTTCAAAAACAAATGCGAGGTATCCTGGGGGGCAGGATGACAGTTTTGAAAGCTGGTTGCGATTGGGGTCATTTACCCTTGGGCTGTCGATCCTCCCCCTCCTCTGAGCGTAGGAGGCTTAATAGCTATTAGGCATTACTTTGGCCCATTAGATGCATCTTTCATCCCAATTCAGAGGATATTTAGTTTAACAAATAGATGCTAGTCCTTAGAGTTGTGAACCATCTAAAGGCTGGGCTGAGCAATAAAGTGTTTGTCTACGTCATAGGGATATATTGATTGTGTGTGGGCAGGCTTGTGTCCTCTGCCAGTGTATGTTTCCTTCTGTTGTAACATTAATGAGTGTTTGCTGGTAGATGGTCTGCTCTACAAGATGAGAACGTTTACAAGATCTTGCTGAAGGCCCCCTTTCCAATTGGTGCCCCAGACTAAATGTCAGTTTAGTGCTGCCTTATGCCTGCAACCTCCTCAATGTGCGAGTGCTTAAGCAATCCCAAGCAAAGGGCTGGGGCCACCCCTGCTCGCATCCATATGGGTGCACTTCACAGCACTTACAACTCTTTGAGAAGAAGTGCTGGATCATTTATCAAAATGCAGCACTTTATAAAGGATGGCAACCAAAACAACAATCTCTTGGCTAAGAAGCAAGTGTCCAGTCCTTTGGGCCACCTGGGCTGGTTAAGATTCCTTTCATATACTTTCTATGCTACTCTTCCATCACAGCCACCCCTCCTCTGATTGCCTGAGAAAGGCAAGCGTTGCTATGACAAAGTGTCAGAAGAGGCCACTGAGCACAGCCCCTGAGCAAGTTAGGCTGAGAGCTAAATTGGCTCACAGCCTGCCAACCAACTTAGTCAGGAAAGTGAAATGTTTGCCCAGGGCATTCATATTTCACGCCGAACTTTAATTGAACCCGAGGTTTGTGTCTCCCATAACCCATAGCACTTCTTTTATGGCAATGCGTGGAGTGTCTCCCTTACTCCTTCCCTTCATCTCCCAATTCCAAGATCCCTGTTGCACATGGGATACAATGTATCTATTTGAGAGGGAGAGCAAAAGAGAGGGAGAGACACGGTTTGACAGTAGCAAAGTGAGAAAGTGAAATGGAAGCTCTCTGCAGACGCCAGTGGTAGGAGCACAGGAAGGACTCACATTTCTTTTGCCTTGTTTGGCATTTTTCATGTGCTGGTATAATTTATTTATTAAACATCAATATAGTACCTTCATCCAAGGCGTTGCACGTATTACAAAAAGTACAAAAATAAGGTAAACCACAACCAAGGCATGAAACGAGAGACGTCTAATGCTTTCTTTAGCCCTTCATGTCTTTTTCAGCCTTGCTCTGCCATGTGCTGTTCTGCTAAATGTGGATTCAAGATTTTGTGCGGTCCTCACCAACCTGGACCATGGACTTTGACTGCTCTCTGCACTACATGCTCAAATTCTACTTTTCATACAAAACAGGCACACCAGCAAAGCCGCCCATGCATGTCATTTGAACACCCCTCCCAACCAATATCAAACATCAGAACACTGCACCTCTGCAACCAAGTTACATACCACAACCCATGGCAGAACATCCCTTGGCACCACAGGCATATAAAGCACCCCTTCATGCAAAAACACCTTCATGCTTTTGGCACAGAACACCTGGCAACCGATCCACACATAGAGTGCAGGATACTTCCAGTGTGCATGCGTCAACACAAAAGCAAAGCCATCTTGCATTTCCCTCTTCTCCTCACTAATGTAACCCATCCCTCTCTCTAAGATCCTGCGGAGCCCCTGGAGACCATGCAAATGGCGCTGGATCGGGTATAAAACCCAGTAACATACCATAACCTTGATTTATGGGATCTGGGTCATCTGCCCCCGCAGTAAAACTGCTCGGGCCCCCGTTTTGTCTGTTCATTGACAACGGGGGCCCAGCCCATTTTTGTCCACCTCCTCCATTGTTAAGTATGCAGGGGACACCCCCGCAATCCCTGAGGCTACAGATACCTAACATGGGGAGCAGGGGACACCTCCAAACCCTGCTCCTCATGTTCCGGTATTTTGGCACCCAAATTGTTGGAAAAAATTCGAACTAATGGTAGTGACCGAATTGGGTCAACTCTACCATGCGATCAATATTTTCGGAACAATTTGGGTAATACCTCTTTAAGTGCATTGTGGGATTTATAGTGAACTAGCAGTGACATACGCTCACCTTCCCACCCCAGCACGAAAGGCTTAAATATGTATTCCTCCATTCGTATCCGTAGGGGAACGCGATTGTTTATACCATTTACCTAAACTGGCTTATTTTCTTGCCTTATACGTTGATCAATAGCTGATCTTCCTTTCAAATGCAGCAGTTTAATTGTTTTGCACTTTAGTTCAGGTTTTTTTCTTTCCATTGAAAATATTGTTTCGACTACCCACGAATTTCTAAGTTTATTATTCCTGCATTTGTTGCCAGTTACAAACCCAGAGTTGTCTATATTTGTCCTGTTTTTGTTATAGGGTTCAGTGTTATACTATACAGTCTGCAGGTGGCGCTACTGAGTCCTTGAAAACAGCTTCTTTTATATTAGTCCTCCTATTTAGTCCAACCCATGCAAACCCAATCTCTTTATTATACGCTAATTAGGAATAGGTTAGCGCCAACAGCGTAGATAAGAGAATGGCGAGTTGTGCATGGCTACCAGAAGCGCTGCTAGTAAGGGTCCCTGCCCTCCTGCCCCTGCAAGTGGGACGTTGAGTGATTGTGTTAGTGAGATACCTGTATTCCCGTACAATATCCATGTTTTCTCTTCTAAATAATAAAATCTCAATCATGAAAGGAGTCATTCTGGATTTTCCAGATTTGCTCATGAAATTTCACTGATTGGACGCTTGGCTATGCTTTTCTGCAAAAAGGTGAAATCTTAAACTAGAATTACAGTAGATAACAAAAATATGCTACTGCATGTACTTCTCCTTCTTGAACAGAGTATATTGAGGGACTGGAAAGTACTGTTCACGTGGTTCCATGGTGTAATGGTTAGCACTCTGGACTCTGAATCCAGCGATCCGAGTTCAAATCTCGGTGGGACCTAGTTTTTTGGAAAAAAAACATTTAACATAAAAATGTTATGTCGACTTAATGTTAACAGGACGTGTCTTGCTATTTTTACTTGCAAATGGTGGCAGAAGTGACTTGTGTGTTTGGAGACGGTACACATGGTACTTTCATAGTCTTTATTTAAACAGAGAAGGCGTTCCCAGGTTTCTGCAACAGAACTTCAATTTCTCTGCCTTTCATCTCTTAGTGTTCTCTCTGAGCAGCAGGTCAGCAAAGTATTCGGGAAACAGTTGCATAGCATCTAACATTCTGTGCTCATTAATCTTGCTTACTGTCCTAAATCTACGTCCTTGCTTACTGTCCTAAATGTAAGTTGATGACTCTCCCATGACCGCAGAATCCCTTTTTTCGGTGCATGTTTTATCGCCTGGAACTGACAGGGGACCCTCTATCTAATACCTCTTTTTTTTTAGATGTACTCTCTTTGTACCCCTAAAACAGTTCAATCACATTGAGCTGGTTATGTATCAAACTCCCACATAACCTATTTCCTCCTCTTATTTAATGTGAACCAGCAGACCTTGAGACTCGCCACTTCAAGGACTATATGTCTTCTCAGTCTTTCTTTCATATCCATGTATGTTGTTGTTGCTTTTACATGTTTTTCAGATTGACACCAATGGAATGTTATTACACGTTTAATTCACTGAAAAGGAAAACGGACAACTGGTTCAAGAAGTAAGAACCATTTGCTGAGTTTTCCCGCTCGTTACCGCGTGTGTCTTGGTTTTGCACGTGATGTGCATGAAAACATATGTGCCTATATAGTATGGTTATAATATGTAATATGTTGTTTTGGCAGCATCTCTAGAAACCATCTTAACATAAATCATGTTTCCCTTATATCTCCCATCTGCATTTCTCTTTGAAAGTCTTGATTTATTTTTCACTTTCCGGCAAATCATTACTAAAACACGGAATCTGTATGTTCCTGCAATGGACATAGATCCCTGCCAGCTGCCTTGCCTGTGCCCAGGACGAGAAAAGGTGCTTTGCTTCCCCTCACAATGGGTGGATGCTGCCGCTGTCCTTGAACTGATCAATAAGCTCAAATCCACTGGCTCAGCTGTGGCCCTGGAACAGCTTTTCCTTCAATGCCTTTAAGAGGCTCATCTGATCAACCCCATCTTTTCCGCTGGTTTGTCCCCCATATGAACACGGCAGGCGTTACCTTCATGCTTATAAAGAAACCAACACTGGACCCCGCCATACTGGCCTCTTATAGACTTATCTCCAGCCTTCTTGTAATATCTAACATGGTTCTATGTGAAAATGTCTGCAGGTAAATGTAGTCAGCAAAAAGTCATTTTAATAAAGTTAGTCATTCAATAAAAACTATGCCAGGTCTGAAAATGTTGCCAGTAAATAAGGTCACCAAAACACCTATTTTTAAATACACAAAAGCACAAGGCTGCAACCCTAAATATGAACTCCATTCCTAAACCGTCCCCTAACTCGAATTACACCACTTATCCTACCCTAAATTCTCACAGAACAGGAACCCTTCAGCACACGAATGCACTTTATTTGCATATTAGCGAATGCAAAATAAAGAGCAAATCAACAGTGAACCTGTCTCCAATACAATCACCAGGTCGCCACAAATTACACAGCCCTAGCCCTGACCCAAACCCTTCCTGTAATACTAACCTTACCTTAATTGCAACTCTAACACTTACCCTAATGATTACTTTACCCTAACCACTAGGTTTAACCTAACTGCTATCCTACGCCAACACCACCAGCCCTTTCCATCCTCTGTATCCATTTCTTTAACACTTCCCCAAACCAATACCCAAACCCTTCAGCTGACACAGAATCTCGTCTAACCACTAACCAAACCTGAACATATTTACTCTAACCCTAACCCCTATCCTTCCCCTAACCCTAAACCAGGCAATAACAAGCCCACTAAATACTCTTTTACCTAACAATTACTGTAGCAACACTACCAATTTTGGCTACTTTTCAGCTGCGTTTTTGACTACTTTTTGCTTGGCATCGTTTTCACTGCAGAGGTATTTTCACCACGACATTTTCACAGACTATTTTTGATGGCTATATTTTGTCGGGATACCTGTAACATGATGTGCTGGTTCTGTTGGAGCGCTTGGTGGCAGAAAATATGGCTGACCACCACATCCTGCTTTATTATGACATGACATGCAATTTGCAAATTGGAAGTATGTCAGGATGATGCAAAGTAGGAGTATACTGATGCTGTGAAAAGTCGGCATTTAGAGCTATTTTTAACTGGGCATGAATTGCTTTTTGTAGAGCCAGTTCAACATCCAGATGCATACTGGTCGCTGCACTGATGCCTTGAAAGCATTTCCGGAAACCTTAGTGAAGACACAATTACCACATTTGCTAAGGTAACATTACCAGCTTGAACACTCGTGCACATGTTGTTATTACACCGGTGGTAAAACAAGCAGCATGTTGTCATTGTGCTGGGGCTACAATGAGCAAAACTGTTGTAATGACAAGGTTTATGCTAAGCACCAGCGTAATGACAAAAGATGTGTTGGAATTAGGGCGCTACAAAACCCTTCATGTGCATCTCTTAGCTCCAGGCCTAACGCCGCAATGTTTGTGTTCGTGTTTTGGGTGCTTCCAACGGTGCGGATGTTAACGTTTCAGCACTGCAAACATGCAGCCATATTGTGTAATTTCACTGTCACTACAACCAGACAAATACCTTCCCTGCTCCTGCACTAGAGCAGTGCAAATTGGATGAATCTCCCCCAATGCGTGCCAGCACACACAACCCTCTTCCGACCTGAAGCCATACAATGGGCTGACAGTATTTCCTAAGCATTTGCACACCAATGGTGTTGAGGAGCATCTCATGGTCTTCTCTGTAGCCGGCTTTAGTTTCCAAAATATGACATCTGGATTTCCAGATGCGGACATCATCAACTTTTCCTATAAAAGCAAAGATAATTTAAATGTACAAAACGTCCCCGACCACGAAGGGACTCGAACCCTCAATCTTCTGATTCGAAGTCAGACGCCTTATCCATTAGGCCACGCGGTCCACTGGTTGCAACATCTGTATACTTATACAAATAGCGTCCTCCATCACATTGCATGTGCTATCTTGTCTGTCTATGAGGTTAGACCAGAGTCAATCCCCTCATTCTTTATGGAAGTGATATGTTGAACACATATTAAGATGAAGACCCATTTAAATATACAGCCCAGATCTAAAGTACAGGAACCAGTCTCTCACGCGTTTTACTTCTTTCTCTCTGTCTCGCTTCATCCCCGCCTGTCCCCAAATATTGTTCTCTCCTTTTCCGCCTGTATTCTCTCTATCCGTGGACTTCTGAGGCTGTGTCTTAATCGATGCAGCTCTCATGTTCATCTAATTAACTAAATAGATGAAGATGTGTCCTGGTCACCTGCATCACCACAAGCCACAGCGCCTTCCTTATGCACACTTATAAAAAAAAAAAGCAACACCAAAAACAACATACAGCCGCTTCCTAGATCCACAAGCTTATGAAAATGTGGGGGGTTGTGAGCTGGCAGAAGCAGCTTTAACGGAGTGACCATGCTAGGTCACAAGGGCCTGAGAGGAAGAGGAGGAGTAAGGGGAGAAAACATTAGTCAATAGACGGAGTTGAATGCAGACCCTTTAGGCCCAAATGCAACAACTGGCGACAAGCCATAAGTCCCACGCCGCGAGAGACGTCCACTGCACTCTGCAGTTCCTACGCGACTGCAGTCCGCAGTTCCACTTGACACTGACTGCAGTGGCGTCCCATGCCGGCATCCAGACTCCGAGGTCAGGATGGTCTGCGTTCCAACATTACTGTTCCGCTGTGATCCGCAACTCCGCTTGCCACCAGCACTGTGTGGCGTCCCGTGCCCTCATCCAGAGACCTAGGTCAGGAAGTCCACGTACACTCTGAGGATGTACTCTGCTCAGCTGTTTCCTTTGACGCAACAGGCCCGGCTGCATTGCCATACCTGTATCCGCCACAGAGGGGTAAGAAAAGATGAGAACATTAAAGGATAAAGGCAACCGGTAAACAGAAGGTGTGGACCAGGAGGTATTTGCATCACCGGGAGGCCTGGAACAGCAGCAAGATGGACGAGCAGCCAGCTGAGCAGCAAGCAAGGCAGAGTTCAAGCGCAAGGGCCACTTTCCTTTGAAAACCCCCACCATTCCCATTGCAGCTCCAATTCGACAAAGGTCCCCGGTGGGCAGAATGGGTGCAAGATTTCACCGATTTCATAGGTGCTGCAGGGTAAGAAAAGTCTCTGGCCATATCTGGCATGATCACAAATGTGTTGGGCAATGAGATGAACGGTAAAATAAAGACCATACCGTAAGAAGAAAGAACACCGTATGACACCCGTGTGGGGGCACTGAACAAGAAATTAATCATCCAGCCCAACAGCGACTACAGAAATTAATACACTGCCGTTTGCGAGCTTTGCTGATGATGAGTCTACTAGGCTGAGGGTGATAGAAGGGTGTACATCGTCTACATTCTGGAAGCAGTTGCTGAAGCAGCCGCTGACCATTGACACAGTCATTGAGCTGGCCAGAGTGCATGAGAGGGTAGATCTGCAGACCACAGCCATTGAAACACAGAAAAAGAAGACAGAGAAAGATGAAACGGTGGCTGCTCTCATGACACCAAGAGGGCCGGTCAACCGGTTCATGGGAGGACCAGTTACCTCGAGGGGGCCTACTCGATATCCATACCAACAAACAGGCAGTCAGCTAGACCACAACGGATATGTTTCAGATGCGGATTCGCATTTCCGCACACCGGAACATGCCCAGCAATTTGTGAGGCATGCTCCAAATGTGGAAGAGAAGGACACTTTCACACCGTGTGCCAAGAAGGCAGACCTTTTCTGACAGCAAGGCCACCACAGACAACCATGTGGAGACCATCAATGAGGGCTTCCCAACAAACAACATGGAGGATACCACGGCCATACTCGCAGATGCCACAAAGAGTGATCAGAGCGATGGAACCGGTTCTGAAATTTGAGGTGGCGACATACAAAGAAATACCACACTAGTACGTGGATTATGCTGATCCATACGAGAATGAATTTAAAAGCCACTGAGATAATGTGGAAATGCTACAGGAGTTTTATATAGACTACACAGACGAATATTTTAATCTAATGCAAGGGGACCAGGAAGCCGAGGAAGGCCCAAGGGTGATGATTGACATGGGGCCTGCTACACATTGCTTCCTCATGGACATTGGAGCAACAGTGAGCATCATGGGAGAACACAAATTTCTCAAAATGGGTGCTAGGAAGATACTGCAAAAGAGAAAGATCCAGGCTCAATAGCCATCCGTGTGGGTTGCACACCTCAGTAACTACACATCCATTCGTCAATTTCAACTGACACTCGCACAACGAGGACGCTCGGCCAACGCCACGATACACGTGATAAGAAGCCCTATAGATGGGTGGTCCCTGCTCAGTTACAAAACGGTGAAATCAATAGGACTCATGTATATAAACTGCCAAGATACAGAAGTGGTAAGGTGCGGTATGGGGCCCCGACAGCTAACGCACAGTGTGGCAAGATTATCACACAGACCCATTTCTAAAGAACAAGTGCGATAAACAAATACCGACCCTCTTCAAGGGACTGGGAAAATAGAAATGGAGCGTCAACTAGCTCCACATCGATGAAAAGGTGCGCCCAGTACCCCAACAGCCCCGGAGGGTTTGGTTTCATTTGCAACAGGCAGTGTCTCAGGAGGTTCAACAGCTGTAGCAAAATGAAATCATTAAGAAGGCGGTAGGGCCCACACCATGGATTTCACCCCTAGTGGTGGTTCCCAAGGAAGGAAGGCGCATCAGGATATGCTTCGACATGAGCGTAGCCAACACAGCCATCCAAGGAGAACGCCGCCGCAGACCAAAAATAGAGATATGATCGTGCAGCTTAACAGAGCCACAACAGTTTACAAGCTTGATCTATCTCAAGGATATCACCAGCTGGGACTGCATCCCTCATCCCATGTGATCATCACATATGCGACACATAGTGGCCTTTTTAGATATATATGCCTTAATTTCGGCATCTCTTCGGCAGCAGAGATGTTTCAGGAAGCCATCAGGTAAGTACTGTTATCGATAAAGACCGATTTTAATGACAGCGATGACATTTTCGTATACAAAACCTCACAGAATGAACACTATCAGGCACTTATGGTATGTGAAGCATTGCAAACGCCAGGCCTCACTCTAAATTTTGACAAATGCAACATAAAGAAAAAGAAGCTGCGATTCTATGGACACGCCTTTTCAGACGAGGGAACGAAGCCAGGCCCAGACAAGGTACGCACCATAACTGACCTAGTGGCACCCACAACGGTATCAGAGGTGAGGTCGACCCGTGGGTCCTTTTCAAGGCTATGTAGTATGGTCCAAAGCCCCCTATGGGGTCCTTAGTGGTATACTGCGATTGGTCCTGTGATTACAGCTGGGCTCTTGAGGGGCCCTAATTATTCGTTGTGCGCGGCGTTATTGCGTCCTGCTCTGTGTCGGCTGCCCTCATTTGGGACATAAGAGTCCACAATGTACCTATACAATAAGAAAACTTTTTCCAAAAAAGCCAACACAATAAGACAAAATAAAACAAAAACCTTTTGCACCGAGCCCAAAACATGAGAAAACTGCGTAGAAAATCTATTTCTTTTTTCAAAAACAAATGCGAGGTATCCTGGGGGGCAGGATGACAGTTTTGAAAGCTGGTTGCGATTGGGGTCATTTACCCTTGGGCTGTCGATCCTCCCCCTCCTCTGAGCCTAGGAGGCTTAATAGCTATTAGGCATTACTTTGGCCCATTAGATGCATCTTTCATCCCAATTCAGAGGATATTTAGTTTAACAAATAGATGCTAGTCCTTAGAGTTGTGAACCATCTAAAGGCTGGGCTGAGCAATAAAGTGTTTGTCTACGTCATAGGGATATATTGATTGTGTGTGGGCAGGCTTGTGTCCTCTGCCAGTGTATGTTTCCTTCTGTTGTAACATTAATGAGTGTTTGCTGGTAGATGGTCTGCTCTACAAGATGAGAACGTTTACAAGATCTTGCTGAAGGCCCCCTTTCCAATTGGTGCCCCAGACTAAATGTCAGTTTAGTGCTGCCTTATGCCTGCAACCTCCTCAATGTGCGAGTGCTTAAGCAATCCCAAGCAAAGGGCTGGGGCCACCCCTGCTCGCATCCATATGGGTGCACTTCACAGCACTTACAACTCTTTGAGAAGAAGTGCTGGATCATTTATCAAAATGCAGCACTTTATAAAGGATGGCAACCAAAACAACAATCTCTTGGCTAAGAAGCAAGTGTCCAGTCCTTTGGGCCACCTGGGCTGGTTAAGATTCCTTTCATATACTTTCTATGCTACTCTTCCATCACAGCCACCCCTCCTCTGATTGCCTGAGAAAGGCAAGCGTTGCTATGGCAAAGTGTCAGAAGAGGCCACTGAGCACAGCCCCTGAGCAAGTTAGGCTGAGAGCTAAATTGGCTCACAGCCTGCCAACCAACTTAGTCAGGAAAGTGAAATGTTTGCCCAGGGCATTCATATTTCACGCCGAACTTTAATTGAACCCGAGGTTTGTGTCTCCCATAACCCATAGCACTTCTTTTATGGCAATGCGTGGAGTGTCTCCCTTACTCCTTCCCTTCATCTCCCAATTCCAAGATCCCTGTTGCACATGGGATACAATGTATCTATTTGAGAGGGAGAGCAAAAGAGAGGGAGAGACACGGTTTGACAGTAGCAAAGTGAGAAAGTGAAATGGAAGCTCTCTGCAGACGCCAGTGGTAGGAGCACAGGAAGGACTCACATTTCTTTTGCCTTGTTTGGCATTTTTCATGTGCTGGTATAATTTATTTATTAAACATCAATATAGTACCTTCATCCAAGGCGTTGCACGTATTACAAAAAGTACAAAAATAAGGTAAACCACAACCAAGGCATGAAACGAGAGACGTCTAATGCTTTCTTTAGCCCTTCATGTCTTTTTCAGCCTTGCTCTGCCATGTGATGTTCTGCTAAATGTGGATTCCAGATTTTGTGCGGTCCTCACCCACCTGGACCATGGACTTTGACTGCTCTCTGCACTACATGCTCAAATTCTACTTTTCATACAAAACAGGCACACCAGCAAAGCCGCCCATGCATGTCATTTGAACACCCCTCCCAACCAATATCAAACATCAGAACACTGCACCTCTGCAACCAACTTACATACCACAACCCATGGCAGAACATCCCTTGGCACCACAGGCATATAAAGCACCCCTTCATGCAAAAACACCTTCATGCTTTTGGCACAGAACACCTGGCAACCGATCCACACATAGAGTGCAGGATACTTCCAGTGTGCATGCGTCAACACAAAAGCAAAGCCATCTTGCATTTCCCTCTTCTCCTCACTAATGTAACCCATCCCTCTCTCTAAGATCCTGCGGAGCCCCTGGAGACCATGCAAATGGCGCTGGATCGGGTATAAAACCCAGTAACATACCATAACCTTGATTTATGGGATCTGGGTCATCTGCCCCCGCAGTAAAACTGCTCGGGCCCCCGTTTTGTCTGTTCATTGACAACGGGGGCCCAGCCCATTTTTGTCCACCTCCTCCATTGTTAAGTATGCAGGGGACACCCCCGCAATCCCTGAGGCTACAGATACCTAACATGGGGAGCAGGGGACACCTCCAAACCCTGCTCCTCATGTTCCGGTATTTTGGCACCCAAATTGTTGGAAAAAATTCGAACTAATGGTAGTGACCGAATTGGGTCAACTCTACCATGCGATCAATATTTTCGGAACAATTTGGGTAATACCTCTTTAAGTGCATTGTGGGATTTATAGTGAACTAGCAGTGACATACGCTCACCTTCCCACCCCAGCACGAAAGGCTTAAATATGTATTCCTCCATTCGTATCCGTAGGGGAACGCGATTGTTTATACCATTTACCTAAACTGGCTTATTTTCTTGCCTTATACGTTGATCAATAGCTGATCTTCCTTTCAAATGCAGCAGTTTAATTGTTTTGCACTTTAGTTCAGGTTTTTTTCTTTCCATTGAAAATATTGTTTCGACTACCCACGAATTTCTAAGTTTATTATTCCTGCATTTGTTGCCAGTTACAAACCCAGAGTTGTCTATATTTGTCCTGTTTTTGTTATAGGGTTCAGTGTTATACTATACAGTCTGCAGGTGGCGCTACTGAGTCCTTGAAAACAGCTTCTTTTATATTAGTCCTCCTATTTAGTCCAACCCATGCAAACCCAATCTCTTTATTATACGCTAATTAGGAATAGGTTAGCGCCAACAGCGTAGATAAGAGAATGGCGAGTTGTGCATGGCTACCAGAAGCGCTGCTAGTAAGTGTCCCTGCCCTCCTGCCCCTGCAAGTGGGACGTTGAGTGATTGTGTTAGTGAGATACCTGTATTCCCGTACAATATCCATGTTTTCTCTTCTAAATAATAAAATCTCAATCATGAAAAGAGTCATTCTGGATTTTCCAGATTTGCTCATGAAATTTCACTGATTGGACGCTTGGCTATGCTTTTCTGCAAAAAGGTGAAATCTTAAACTAGAATTACAGTAGATAACAAAAATATGCTACTGCATGTACTTCTCCTTCTTGAACAGAGTATATTGAGGGACTGGAAAGTACTGTTCACGTGGTTCCATGGTGTAATGGTTAGCACTCTGGACTCTGAATCCCGCGATCCGAGTTCAAATCTCGGTGGGACCTAGTTTTTTTGAAAAAAAACATTTAACATAAAAATGTTATGTCGACTTAATGTTAACAGGACGTGTCTTGCTATTTTTACTTGCAAATGGTGGCAGAAGTGACTTGTGTGTTTGGAGACGGTACACATGGTACTTTCATAGTCTTTATTTAAACAGAGAAGGCGTTCCCAGGTTTCTGCAACAGAACTTCAATTTCTCTGCCTTTCATCTCTTAGTGTTCTCTCTGAGCAGCAGGTCAGCAAAGTATTCGGGAAACAGTTGCATAGCATCTAACATTCTGTGCTCATTAATCTTGCTTACTGTCCTAAATCTACGTCCTTGCTTACTGTCCTAAATGTAAGTTGATGACTCTCCCATGACCGCAGAATCCCTTTTTTCGGTGCATGTTTTATCGCCTGGAACTGACAGGGGACCCTCTATCTAATACCTCTTTTTTTTTAGATGTACTCTCTTTGTACCCCTAAAACAGTTCAATCACATTGAGCTGGTTATGTATCAAACTCCCACATAACCTATTTCCTCCTCTTATTTAATGTGAACCAGCAGACCTTGAGACTCGCCACTTCAAGGACTATATGTCTTCTCAGTCTTTCTTTCATATCCATGTATGTTGTTGTTGCTTTTACATGTTTTTCAGATTGACACCAATGGAATGTTATTACACGTTTAATTCACTGAAAAGGAAAACGGACAACTGGTTCAAGAAGTAAGAACCATTTGCTGAGTTTTCCCGCTCGTTACCGCGTGTGTCTTGGTTTTGCACGTGATGTGCATGAAAACATATGTGCCTATATAGTATGGTTATAATATGTAATATGTTGTTTTGGCAGCATCTCTAGAAACCATCTTAACATAAATCATGTTTCCCTTATATCTCCCATCTGCATTTCTCTTTGAAAGTCTTGATTTATTTTTCACTTTCCGGCAAATCATTACTAAAACACGGAATCTGTATGTTCCTGCAATGGACATAGATCCCTGCCAGCTGCCTTGCCTGTGCCCAGGACGAGAAAAGGTGCTTTGCTTCCCCTCACAATGGGTGGATGCTGCCGCTGTCCTTGAACTGATCAATAAGCTCAAATCCACTGGCTCAGCTGTGGCCCTGGAACAGCTTTTCCTTCAATGCCTTTAAGAGGCTCATCTGATCAACCCCATCTTTTCCGCTGGTTTGTCCCCCATATGAACACGGCAGGCGTTACCTTCATGCTTATAAAGAAACCAACACTGGACCCCGCCATACTGGCCTCTTATAGACTTATCTCCAGCCTTCTTGTAATATCTAACATGGTTCTATGTGAAAATGTCTGCAGGTAAATGTAGTCAGCAAAAAGTCATTTTAATAAAGTTAGTCATTCAATAAAAACTATGCCAGGTCTGAAAATGTTGCCAGTAAATAAGGTCACCAAAACACCTATTTTTAAATACACAAAAGCACAAGGCTGCAACCCTAAATATGAACTCCATTCCTAAACCGTCCCCTAACTCGAATTACACCACTTATCCTACCCTAAATTCTCACAGAACAGGAACCCTTCAGCACACGAATGCACTTTATTTGCATATTAGCGAATGCAAAATAAAGAGCAAATCAACAGTGAACCTGTCTCCAATACAATCACCAGGTCGCCACAAATTACACAGCCCTAGCCCTGACCCAAACCCTTCCTGTAATACTAACCTTACCTTAATTGCAACTCTAACACTTACCCTAATGATTACTTTACCCTAACCACTAGGTTTAACCTAACTGCTATCCTACGCCAACACCACCAGCCCTTTCCATCCTCTGTATCCATTTCTTTAACACTTCCCCAAACCAATACCCAAACCCTTCAGCTGACACAGAATCTCGTCTAACCACTAACCAAACCTGAACATATTTACTCTAACCCTAACCCCTATCCTTCCCCTAACCCTAAACCAGGCAATAACAAGCCCACTAAATACTCTTTTACCTAACAATTACTGTAGCAACACTACCAATTTTGGCTACTTTTCAGCTGCGTTTTTGACTACTTTTTGCTTGGCATCGTTTTCACTGCAGAGGTATTTTCACCACGACATTTTCACAGACTATTTTTGATGGCTATATTTTGTCGGGATACCTGTAACATGATGTGCTGGTTCTGTTGGAGCGCTTGGTGGCAGAAAATATGGCTGACCACCACATCCTGCTTTATTATGACATGACATGCAATTTGCAAATTGGAAGTATGTCAGGATGATGCAAAGTAGGAGTATACTGATGCTGTGAAAAGTCGGCATTTAGAGCTATTTTTAACTGGGCATGAATTGCTTTTTGTAGAGCCAGTTCAACATCCAGATGCATACTGGTCGCTGCACTGATGCCTTGAAAGCATTTCCGGAAACCTTAGTGAAGACACAATTACCACATTTGCTAAGGTAACATTACCAGCTTGAACACTCGTGCACATGTTGTTATTACACCGGTGGTAAAACAAGCAGCATGTTGTCATTGTGCTGGGGCTACAATGAGCAAAACTGTTGTAATGACAAGGTTTATGCTAAGCACCAGCGTAATGACAAAAGATGTGTTGGAATTAGGGCGCTACAAAACCCTTCATGTGCATCTCTTAGCTCCAGGCCTAACGCCGCAATGTTTGTGTTCGTGTTTTGGGTGCTTCCAACGGTGCGGATGTTAACGTTTCAGCACTGCAAACATGCAGCCATATTGTGTAATTTCACTGTCACTACAACCAGACAAATACCTTCCCTGCTCCTGCACTAGAGCAGTGCAAATTGGATGAATCTCCCCCAATGCGTGCCAGCACACACAACCCTCTTCCGACCTGAAGCCATACAATGGGCTGACAGTATTTCCTAAGCATTTGCACACCAATGGTGTTGAGGAGCATCTCATGGTCTTCTCTGTAGCCGGCTTTAGTTTCCAAAATATGACATCTGGATTTCCAGATGCGGACATCATCAACTTTTCCTATAAAAGCAAAGATAATTTAAATGTACAAAACGTCCCCGACCACGAAGGGACTCGAACCCTCAATCTTCTGATTCGAAGTCAGACGCCTTATCCATTAGGCCACGCGGTCCACTGGTTGCAACATCTGTATACTTATACAAATAGCGTCCTCCATCACATTGCATGTGCTATCTTGTCTGTCTATGAGGTTAGACCAGAGTCAATCCCCTCATTCTTTATGGAAGTGATATGTTGAACACATATTAAGATGAAGACCCATTTAAATATACAGCCCAGATCTAAAGTACAGGAACCAGTCTCTCACGCGTTTTACTTCTTTCTCTCTGTCTCGCTTCATCCCCGCCTGTCCCCAAATATTGTTCTCTCCTTTTCCGCCTGTATTCTCTCTATCCGTGGACTTCTGAGGCTGTGTCTTAATCGATGCAGCTCTCATGTTCATCTAATTAACTAAATAGATGAAGATGTGTCCTGGTCACCTGCATCACCACAAGCCACAGCGCCTTCCTTATGCACACTTATAAAAAAAAAAAGCAACACCAAAAACAACATACAGCCGCTTCCTAGATCCACAAGCTTATGAAAATGTGGGGGGTTGTGAGCTGGCAGAAGCAGCTTTAACGGAGTGACCATGCTAGGTCACAAGGGCCTGAGAGGAAGAGGAGGAGTAAGGGGAGAAAACATTAGTCAATAGACGGAGTTGAATGCAGACCCTTTAGGCCCAAATGCAACAACTGGCGACAAGCCATAAGTCCCACGCCGCGAGAGACGTCCACTGCACTCTGCAGTTCCTACGCGACTGCAGTCCGCAGTTCCACTTGACACTGACTGCAGTGGCGTCCCATGCCGGCATCCAGACTCCGAGGTCAGGATGGTCTGCGTTCCAACATTACTGTTCCGCTGTGATCCGCAACTCCGCTTGCCACCAGCACTGTGTGGCGTCCCGTGCCCTCATCCAGAGACCTAGGTCAGGAAGTCCACGTACACTCTGAGGATGTACTCTGCTCAGCTGTTTCCTTTGACGCAACAGGCCCGGCTGCATTGCCATACCTGTATCCGCCACAGAGGGGTAAGAAAAGATGAGAACATTAAAGGATAAAGGCAACCGGTAAACAGAAGGTGTGGACCAGGAGGTATTTGCATCACCGGGAGGCCTGGAACAGCAGCAAGATGGACGAGCAGCCAGCTGAGCAGCAAGCAAGGCAGAGTTCAAGCGCAAGGGCCACTTTCCTTTGAAAACCCCCACCATTCCCATTGCAGCTCCAATTCGACAAAGGTCCCCGGTGGGCAGAATGGGTGCAAGATTTCACCGATTTCATAGGTGCTGCAGGGTAAGAAAAGTCTCTGGCCATATCTGGCATGATCACAAATGTGTTGGGCAATGAGATGAACGGTAAAATAAAGACCATACCGTAAGAAGAAAGAACACCGTATGACACCCGTGTGGGGGCACTGAACAAGAAATTAATCATCCAGCCCAACAGCGACTACAGAAATTAATACACTGCCGTTTGCGAGCTTTGCTGATGATGAGTCTACTAGGCTGAGGGTGATAGAAGGGTGTACATCGTCTACATTCTGGAAGCAGTTGCTGAAGCAGCCGCTGACCATTGACACAGTCATTGAGCTGGCCAGAGTGCATGAGAGGGTAGATCTGCAGACCACAGCCATTGAAACACAGAAAAAGAAGACAGAGAAAGATGAAACGGTGGCTGCTCTCATGACACCAAGAGGGCCGGTCAACCGGTTCATGGGAGGACCAGTTACCTCGAGGGGGCCTACTCGATATCCATACCAACAAACAGGCAGTCAGCTAGACCACAACGGATATGTTTCAGATGCGGATTCGCATTTCCGCACACCGGAACATGCCCAGCAATTTGTGAGGCATGCTCCAAATGTGGAAGAGAAGGACACTTTCACACCGTGTGCCAAGAAGGCAGACCTTTTCTGACAGCAAGGCCACCACAGACAACCATGTGGAGACCATCAATGAGGGCTTCCCAACAAACAACATGGAGGATACCACGGCCATACTCGCAGATGCCACAAAGAGTGATCAGAGCGATGGAACCGGTTCTGAAATTTGAGGTGGCGACATACAAAGAAATACCACACTAGTACGTGGATTATGCTGATCCATACGAGAATGAATTTAAAAGCCACTGAGATAATGTGGAAATGCTACAGGAGTTTTATATAGACTACACAGACGAATATTTTAATCTAATGCAAGGGGACCAGGAAGCCGAGGAAGGCCCAAGGGTGATGATTGACATGGGGCCTGCTACACATTGCTTCCTCATGGACATTGGAGCAACAGTGAGCATCATGGGAGAACACAAATTTCTCAAAATGGGTGCTAGGAAGATACTGCAAAAGAGAAAGATCCAGGCTCAATAGCCATCCGTGTGGGTTGCACACCTCAGTAACTACACATCCATTCGTCAATTTCAACTGACACTCGCACAACGAGGACGCTCGGCCAACGCCACGATACACGTGATAAGAAGCCCTATAGATGGGTGGTCCCTGCTCAGTTACAAAACGGTGAAATCAATAGGACTCATGTATATAAACTGCCAAGATACAGAAGTGGTAAGGTGCGGTATGGGGCCCCGACAGCTAACGCACAGTGTGGCAAGATTATCACACAGACCCATTTCTAAAGAACAAGTGCGATAAACAAATACCGACCCTCTTCAAGGGACTGGGAAAATAGAAATGGAGCGTCAACTAGCTCCACATCGATGAAAAGGTGCGCCCAGTACCCCAACAGCCCCGGAGGGTTTGGTTTCATTTGCAACAGGCAGTGTCTCAGGAGGTTCAACAGCTGTAGCAAAATGAAATCATTAAGAAGGCGGTAGGGCCCACACCATGGATTTCACCCCTAGTGGTGGTTCCCAAGGAAGGAAGGCGCATCAGGATATGCTTCGACATGAGCGTAGCCAACACAGCCATCCAAGGAGAACGCCGCCGCAGACCAAAAATAGAGATATGATCGTGCAGCTTAACAGAGCCACAACAGTTTACAAGCTTGATCTATCTCAAGGATATCACCAGCTGGGACTGCATCCCTCATCCCATGTGATCATCACATATGCGACACATAGTGGCCTTTTTAGATATATATGCCTTAATTTCGGCATCTCTTCGGCAGCAGAGATGTTTCAGGAAGCCATCAGGTAAGTACTGTTATCGATAAAGACCGATTTTAATGACAGCGATGACATTTTCGTATACAAAACCTCACAGAATGAACACTATCAGGCACTTATGGTATGTGAAGCATTGCAAACGCCAGGCCTCACTCTAAATTTTGACAAATGCAACATAAAGAAAAAGAAGCTGCGATTCTATGGACACGCCTTTTCAGACGAGGGAACGAAGCCAGGCCCAGACAAGGTACGCACCATAACTGACCTAGTGGCACCCACAACGGTATCAGAGGTGAGGTCGACCCGTGGGTCCTTTTCAAGGCTATGTAGTATGGTCCAAAGCCCCCTATGGGGTCCTTAGTGGTATACTGCGATTGGTCCTGTGATTACAGCTGGGCTCTTGAGGGGCCCTAATTATTCGTTGTGCGCGGCGTTATTGCGTCCTGCTCTGTGTCGGCTGCCCTCATTTGGGACATAAGAGTCCACAATGTACCTATACAATAAGAAAACTTTTTCCAAAAAAGCCAACACAATAAGACAAAATAAAACAAAAACCTTTTGCACCGAGCCCAAAACATGAGAAAACTGCGTAGAAAATCTATTTCTTTTTTCAAAAACAAATGCGAGGTATCCTGGGGGGCAGGATGACAGTTTTGAAAGCTGGTTGCGATTGGGGTCATTTACCCTTGGGCTGTCGATCCTCCCCCTCCTCTGAGCCTAGGAGGCTTAATAGCTATTAGGCATTACTTTGGCCCATTAGATGCATCTTTCATCCCAATTCAGAGGATATTTAGTTTAACAAATAGATGCTAGTCCTTAGAGTTGTGAACCATCTAAAGGCTGGGCTGAGCAATAAAGTGTTTGTCTACGTCATAGGGATATATTGATTGTGTGTGGGCAGGCTTGTGTCCTCTGCCAGTGTATGTTTCCTTCTGTTGTAACATTAATGAGTGTTTGCTGGTAGATGGTCTGCTCTACAAGATGAGAACGTTTACAAGATCTTGCTGAAGGCCCCCTTTCCAATTGGTGCCCCAGACTAAATGTCAGTTTAGTGCTGCCTTATGCCTGCAACCTCCTCAATGTGCGAGTGCTTAAGCAATCCCAAGCAAAGGGCTGGGGCCACCCCTGCTCGCATCCATATGGGTGCACTTCACAGCACTTACAACTCTTTGAGAAGAAGTGCTGGATCATTTATCAAAATGCAGCACTTTATAAAGGATGGCAACCAAAACAACAATCTCTTGGCTAAGAAGCAAGTGTCCAGTCCTTTGGGCCACCTGGGCTGGTTAAGATTCCTTTCATATACTTTCTATGCTACTCTTCCATCACAGCCACCCCTCCTCTGATTGCCTGAGAAAGGCAAGCGTTGCTATGGCAAAGTGTCAGAAGAGGCCACTGAGCACAGCCCCTGAGCAAGTTAGGCTGAGAGCTAAATTGGCTCACAGCCTGCCAACCAACTTAGTCAGGAAAGTGAAATGTTTGCCCAGGGCATTCATATTTCACGCCGAACTTTAATTGAACCCGAGGTTTGTGTCTCCCATAACCCATAGCACTTCTTTTATGGCAATGCGTGGAGTGTCTCCCTTACTCCTTCCCTTCATCTCCCAATTCCAAGATCCCTGTTGCACATGGGATACAATGTATCTATTTGAGAGGGAGAGCAAAAGAGAGGGAGAGACACGGTTTGACAGTAGCAAAGTGAGAAAGTGAAATGGAAGCTCTCTGCAGACGCCAGTGGTAGGAGCACAGGAAGGACTCACATTTCTTTTGCCTTGTTTGGCATTTTTCATGTGCTGGTATAATTTATTTATTAAACATCAATATAGTACCTTCATCCAAGGCGTTGCACGTATTACAAAAAGTACAAAAATAAGGTAAACCACAACCAAGGCATGAAACGAGAGACGTCTAATGCTTTCTTTAGCCCTTCATGTCTTTTTCAGCCTTGCTCTGCCATGTGATGTTCTGCTAAATGTGGATTCCAGATTTTGTGCGGTCCTCACCCACCTGGACCATGGACTTTGACTGCTCTCTGCACTACATGCTCAAATTCTACTTTTCATACAAAACAGGCACACCAGCAAAGCCGCCCATGCATGTCATTTGAACACCCCTCCCAACCAATATCAAACATCAGAACACTGCACCTCTGCAACCAACTTACATACCACAACCCATGGCAGAACATCCCTTGGCACCACAGGCATATAAAGCACCCCTTCATGCAAAAACACCTTCATGCTTTTGGCACAGAACACCTGGCAACCGATCCACACATAGAGTGCAGGATACTTCCAGTGTGCATGCGTCAACACAAAAGCAAAGCCATCTTGCATTTCCCTCTTCTCCTCACTAATGTAACCCATCCCTCTCTCTAAGATCCTGCGGAGCCCCTGGAGACCATGCAAATGGCGCTGGATCGGGTATAAAACCCAGTAACATACCATAACCTTGATTTATGGGATCTGGGTCATCTGCCCCCGCAGTAAAACTGCTCGGGCCCCCGTTTTGTCTGTTCATTGACAACGGGGGCCCAGCCCATTTTTGTCCACCTCCTCCATTGTTAAGTATGCAGGGGACACCCCCGCAATCCCTGAGGCTACAGATACCTAACATGGGGAGCAGGGGACACCTCCAAACCCTGCTCCTCATGTTCCGGTATTTTGGCACCCAAATTGTTGGAAAAAATTCGAACTAATGGTAGTGACCGAATTGGGTCAACTCTACCATGCGATCAATATTTTCGGAACAATTTGGGTAATACCTCTTTAAGTGCATTGTGGGATTTATAGTGAACTAGCAGTGACATACGCTCACCTTCCCACCCCAGCACGAAAGGCTTAAATATGTATTCCTCCATTCGTATCCGTAGGGGAACGCGATTGTTTATACCATTTACCTAAACTGGCTTATTTTCTTGCCTTATACGTTGATCAATAGCTGATCTTCCTTTCAAATGCAGCAGTTTAATTGTTTTGCACTTTAGTTCAGGTTTTTTTCTTTCCATTGAAAATATTGTTTCGACTACCCACGAATTTCTAAGTTTATTATTCCTGCATTTGTTGCCAGTTACAAACCCAGAGTTGTCTATATTTGTCCTGTTTTTGTTATAGGGTTCAGTGTTATACTATACAGTCTGCAGGTGGCGCTACTGAGTCCTTGAAAACAGCTTCTTTTATATTAGTCCTCCTATTTAGTCCAACCCATGCAAACCCAATCTCTTTATTATACGCTAATTAGGAATAGGTTAGCGCCAACAGCGTAGATAAGAGAATGGCGAGTTGTGCATGGCTACCAGAAGCGCTGCTAGTAAGTGTCCCTGCCCTCCTGCCCCTGCAAGTGGGACGTTGAGTGATTGTGTTAGTGAGATACCTGTATTCCCGTACAATATCCATGTTTTCTCTTCTAAATAATAAAATCTCAATCATGAAAAGAGTCATTCTGGATTTTCCAGATTTGCTCATGAAATTTCACTGATTGGACGCTTGGCTATGCTTTTCTGCAAAAAGGTGAAATCTTAAACTAGAATTACAGTAGATAACAAAAATATGCTACTGCATGTACTTCTCCTTCTTGAACAGAGTATATTGAGGGACTGGAAAGTACTGTTCACGTGGTTCCATGGTGTAATGGTTAGCACTCTGGACTCTGAATCCAGCGATCCGAGTTCAAATCTCGGTGGGACCTAGTTTTTTTGAAAAAAAACATTTAACATAAAAATGTTATGTCGACTTAATGTTAACAGGACGTGTCTTGCTATTTTTACTTGCAAATGGTGGCAGAAGTGACTTGTGTGTTTGGAGACGGTACACATGGTACTTTCATAGTCTTTATTTAAACAGAGAAGGCGTTCCCAGGTTTCTGCAACAGAACTTCAATTTCTCTGCCTTTCATCTCTTAGTGTTCTCTCTGAGCAGCAGGTCAGCAAAGTATTCGGGAAACAGTTGCATAGCATCTAACATTCTGTGCTCATTAATCTTGCTTACTGTCCTAAATCTACGTCCTTGCTTACTGTCCTAAATGTAAGTTGATGACTCTCCCATGACCGCAGAATCCCTTTTTTCGGTGCATGTTTTATCGCCTGGAACTGACAGGGGACCCTCTATCTAATACCTCTTTTTTTTTAGATGTACTCTCTTTGTACCCCTAAAACAGTTCAATCACATTGAGCTGGTTATGTATCAAACTCCCACATAACCTATTTCCTCCTCTTATTTAATGTGAACCAGCAGACCTTGAGACTCGCCACTTCAAGGACTATATGTCTTCTCAGTCTTTCTTTCATATCCATGTATGTTGTTGTTGCTTTTACATGTTTTTCAGATTGACACCAATGGAATGTTATTACACGTTTAATTCACTGAAAAGGAAAACGGACAACTGGTTCAAGAAGTAAGAACCATTTGCTGAGTTTTCCCGCTCGTTACCGCGTGTGTCTTGGTTTTGCACGTGATGTGCATGAAAACATATGTGCCTATATAGTATGGTTATAAAATGTAATATGTTGTTTTGGCAGCATCTCTAGAAACCATCTTAACATAAATCATGTTTCCCTTATATCTCCCATCTGCATTTCTCTTTGAAAGTCTTGATTTATTTTTCACTTTCCGGCAAATCATTACTAAAACACGGAATCTGTATGTTCCTGCAATGGACATAGATCCCTGCCAGCTGCCTTGCCTGTGCCCAGGACGAGAAAAGGTGCTTTGCTTCCCCTCACAATGGGTGGATGCTGCCGCTGTCCTTGAACTGATCAATAAGCTCAAATCCACTGGCTCAGCTGTGGCCCTGGAACAGCTTTTCCTTCAATGCCTTTAAGAGGCTCATCTGATCAACCCCATCTTTTCCGCTGGTTTGTCCCCCATATGAACACGGCAGGCGTTACCTTCATGCTTATAAAGAAACCAACACTGGACCCCGCCATACTGGCCTCTTATAGACTTATCTCCAGCCTTCTTGTAATATCTAACATGGTTCTATGTGAAAATGTCTGCAGGTAAATGTAGTCAGCAAAAAGTCATTTTAATAAAGTTAGTCATTCAATAAAAACTATGCCAGGTCTGAAAATGTTGCCAGTAAATAAGGTCACCAAAACACCTATTTTTAAATACACAAAAGCACAAGGCTGCAACCCTAAATATGAACTCCATTCCTAAACCGTCCCCTAACTCGAATTACACCACTTATCCTACCCTAAATTCTCACAGAACAGGAACCCTTCAGCACACGAATGCACTTTATTTGCATATTAGCGAATGCAAAATAAAGAGCAAATCAACAGTGAACCTGTCTCCAATACAATCACCAGGTCGCCACAAATTACACAGCCCTAGCCCTGACCCAAACCCTTCCTGTAATACTAACCTTACCTTAATTGCAACTCTAACACTTACCCTAATGATTACTTTACCCTAACCACTAGGTTTAACCTAACTGCTATCCTACGCCAACACCACCAGCCCTTTCCATCCTCTGTATCCATTTCTTTAACACTTCCCCAAACCAATACCCAAACCCTTCAGCTGACACAGAATCTCGTCTAACCACTAACCAAACCTGAACATATTTACTCTAACCCTAACCCCTATCCTTCCCCTAACCCTAAACCAGGCAATAACAAGCCCACTAAATACTCTTTTACCTAACAATTACTGTAGCAACACTACCAATTTTGGCTACTTTTCAGCTGCGTTTTTGACTACTTTTTGCTTGGCATCGTTTTCACTGCAGAGGTATTTTCACCACGACATTTTCACAGACTATTTTTGATGGCTATATTTTGTCGGGATACCTGTAACATGATGTGCTGGTTCTGTTGGAGCGCTTGGTGGCAGAAAATATGGCTGACCACCACATCCTGCTTTATTATGACATGACATGCAATTTGCAAATTGGAAGTATGTCAGGATGATGCAAAGTAGGAGTATACTGATGCTGTGAAAAGTCGGCATTTAGAGCTATTTTTAACTGGGCATGAATTGCTTTTTGTAGAGCCAGTTCAACATCCAGATGCATACTGGTCGCTGCACTGATGCCTTGAAAGCATTTCCGGAAACCTTAGTGAAGACACAATTACCACATTTGCTAAGGTAACATTACCAGCTTGAACACTCGTGCACATGTTGTTATTACACCGGTGGTAAAACAAGCAGCATGTTGTCATTGTGCTGGGGCTACAATGAGCAAAACTGTTGTAATGACAAGGTTTATGCTAAGCACCAGCGTAATGACAAAAGATGTGTTGGAATTAGGGCGCTACAAAACCCTTCATGTGCATCTCTTAGCTCCAGGCCTAACGCCGCAATGTTTGTGTTCGTGTTTTGGGTGCTTCCAACGGTGCGGATGTTAACGTTTCAGCACTGCAAACATGCAGCCATATTGTGTAATTTCACTGTCACTACAACCAGACAAATACCTTCCCTGCTCCTGCACTAGAGCAGTGCAAATTGGATGAATCTCCCCCAATGCGTGCCAGCACACACAACCCTCTTCCGACCTGAAGCCATACAATGGGTTGACAGTATTTCCTAAGCATTTGCACACGAATGGTGTTGAGGAGCATCTCATGGTCTTCTCTGTAGCCGGCTTTAGTTTCCAAAATATGACATCTGGATTTCCAGATGCGGACATCATCAACTTTTCCTATAAAAGCAAAGATAATTTAAATGTACAAAACGTCCCCGACCACGAAGGGACTCGAACCCTCAATCTTCTGATTCGAAGTCAGACGCCTTATCCATTAGGCCACGCGGTCCACTGGTTGCAACATCCGTATACTTATATAAATAGCGTCCTCCATCACATTGCATATGCTATCTTGTCTGTCTATGAGGTTAGACCAGAGTCAATCCCCTCATTCTTTATGGAAGTGATATGTTGAACACATATTAAGATGAAGACCCATTTAAATATACAGCCCAGATCTAAAGTACAGGAACCAGTCTCTCACGCGTTTTACTTCTTTCTCTCTGTCTCGCTTCATCCCCGCCTGTCCCCAAATATTGTTCTCTCCTTTTCCGCCTGTATTCTCTCTATCCGTGGACTTCTGAGGCTGTGTCTTAATCGATGCAGCTCTCATGTTCATCTAATTAACTAAATAGATGAAGATGTGTCCTGGTCACCTGCATCACCACAAGCCACAGCGCCTTCCTTATGCACACTTATAAAAAAAAAAAGCAACACCAAAAACAACATACAGCCGCTTCCTAGATCCACAAGCTTATGAAAATGTGGGGGGTTGTGAGCTGGCAGAAGCAGCTTTAACGGAGTGACCATGCTAGGTCACAAGGGCCTGAGAGGAAGAGGAGGAGTAAGGGGAGAAAACATTAGTCAATAGACGGAGTTGAATGCAGACCCTTTAGGCCCAAATGCAACAACTGGCGACAAGCCATAAGTCCCACGCCGCGAGAGACGTCCACTGCACTCTGCAGTTCCTACGCGACTGCAGTCCGCAGTTCCACTTGACACTGACTGCAGTGGCGTCCCATGCCGGCATCCAGACTCCGAGGTCAGGATGGTCTGCGTTCCAACATTACTGTTCCGCTGTGATCCGCAACTCCGCTTGCCACCAGCACTGTGTGGCGTCCCGTGCCCTCATCCAGAGACCTAGGTCAGGAAGTCCACGTACACTCTGAGGATGTACTCTGCTCAGCTGTTTCCTTTGACGCAACAGGCCCGGCTGCATTGCCATACCTGTATCCGCCACAGAGGGGTAAGAAAAGATGAGAACATTAAAGGATAAAGGCAACCGGTAAACAGAAGGTGTGGACCAGGAGGTATTTGCATCACCGGGAGGCCTGGAACAGCAGCAAGATGGACGAGCAGCCAGCTGAGCAGCAAGCAAGGCAGAGTTCAAGCGCAAGGGCCACTTTCCTTTGAAAACCCCCACCATTCCCATTGCAGCTCCAATTCGACAAAGGTCCCCGGTGGGCAGAATGGGTGCAAGATTTCACCGATTTCATAGGTGCTGCAGGGTAAGAAAAGTCTCTGGCCATATCTGGCATGATCACAAATGTGTTGGGCAATGAGATGAACGGTAAAATAAAGACCATACCGTAAGAAGAAAGAACACCGTATGACACCCGTGTGGGGGCACTGAACAAGAAATTAATCATCCAGCCCAACAGCGACTACAGAAATTAATACACTGCCGTTTGCGAGCTTTGCTGATGATGAGTCTACTAGGCTGAGGGTGATAGAAGGGTGTACATCGTCTACATTCTGGAAGCAGTTGCTGAAGCAGCCGCTGACCATTGACACAGTCATTGAGCTGGCCAGAGTGCATGAGAGGGTAGATCTGCAGACCACAGCCATTGAAACACAGAAAAAGAAGACAGAGAAAGATGAAACGGTGGCTGCTCTCATGACACCAAGAGGGCCGGTCAACCGGTTCATGGGAGGACCAGTTACCTCGAGGGGGCCTACTCGATATCCATACCAACAAACAGGCAGTCAGCTAGACCACAACGGATATGTTTCAGATGCGGATTCGCATTTCCGCACACCGGAACATGCCCAGCAATTTGTGAGGCATGCTCCAAATGTGGAAGAGAAGGACACTTTCACACCGTGTGCCAAGAAGGCAGACCTTTTCTGACAGCAAGGCCACCACAGACAACCATGTGGAGACCATCAATGAGGGCTTCCCAACAAACAACATGGAGGATACCACGGCCATACTCGCAGATGCCACAAAGAGTGATCAGAGCGATGGAACCGGTTCTGAAATTTGAGGTGGCGACATACAAAGAAATACCACACTAGTACGTGGATTATGCTGATCCATACGAGAATGAATTTAAAAGCCACTGAGATAATGTGGAAATGCTACAGGAGTTTTATATAGACTACACAGACGAATATTTTAATCTAATGCAAGGGGACCAGGAAGCCGAGGAAGGCCCAAGGGTGATGATTGACATGGGGCCTGCTACACATTGCTTCCTCATGGACATTGGAGCAACAGTGAGCATCATGGGAGAACACAAATTTCTCAAAATGGGTGCTAGGAAGATACTGCAAAAGAGAAAGATCCAGGCTCAATAGCCATCCGTGTGGGTTGCACACCTCAGTAACTACACATCCATTCGTCAATTTCAACTGACACTCGCACAACGAGGACGCTCGGCCAACGCCACGATACACGTGATAAGAAGCCCTATAGATGGGTGGTCCCTGCTCAGTTACAAAACGGTGAAATCAATAGGACTCATGTATATAAACTGCCAAGATACAGAAGTGGTAAGGTGCGGTATGGGGCCCCGACAGCTAACGCACAGTGTGGCAAGATTATCACACAGACCCATTTCTAAAGAACAAGTGCGATAAACAAATACCGACCCTCTTCAAGGGACTGGGAAAATAGAAATGGAGCGTCAACTAGCTCCACATCGATGAAAAGGTGCGCCCAGTACCCCAACAGCCCCGGAGGGTTTGGTTTCATTTGCAACAGGCAGTGTCTCAGGAGGTTCAACAGCTGTAGCAAAATGAAATCATTAAGAAGGCGGTAGGGCCCACACCATGGATTTCACCCCTAGTGGTGGTTCCCAAGGAAGGAAGGCGCATCAGGATATGCTTCGACATGAGCGTATCCAACACAGCCATCCAAGGAGAACGCCGCCGCAGACCAAAAATAGAGATATGATCGTGCAGCTTAACAGAGCCACAACAGTTTACAAGCTTGATCTATCTCAAGGATATCACCAGCTGGGACTGCATCCCTCATCCCATGTGATCATCACATATGCGACACATAGTGGCCTTTTTAGATATATATGCCTTAATTTCGGCATCTCTTCGGCAGCAGAGATGTTTCAGGAAGCCATCAGGTAAGTACTGTTATCGATAAAGACCGATTTTAATTACAGCGATGACATTTTGGTATACAAAACCTCACAGAATGAACACGATCAGGCACTTATGGTATGTGAAGCATTGCAAACGCCAGGCCTCACTCTAAATTTTGACAAATGCAACATAAAGAAAAAGAAGCTGCGATTCTATGGACACGCCTTTTCAGACGAGGGAACGAAGCCAGGCCCAGACAAGATACGCACCATAACTGACCTAGTGGCACCCACAACGGTATCAGAGGTGAGGTCGACCCGTGGGTCCTTTTCAAGGCTATGTAGTATGGTCCAAAGCCCCCTATGGGGTCCTTAGTGGTATACTGCGATTGGTCCTGTGATTACAGCTGGGCTCTTGAGGGGCCCTAATTATTCGTTGTGCGCGGCGTTATTGCGTCCTGCTCTGTGTCGGCTGCCCTCATTTGGGACATAAGAGTCCACAATGTACCTATACAATAAGAAAACTTTTTCCAAAAAAGTCAACACAATAAGACAAAATAAAACAAAAACCTTTTGCACCGAGCCCAAAACATGAGAAAACTGCGTAGAAAATCTATTTCTTTTTTCAAAAACAAATGCGAGGTATCCTGGGGGGCAGGATGACAGTTTTGAAAGCTGGTTGCGATTGGGGTCATTTACCCTTGGGCTGTCGATCCTCCCCCTCCTCTGAGCCTAGGAGGCTTAATAGCTATTAGGCATTACTTTGGCCCATTAGATGCATCTTTCATCCCAATTCAGAGGATATTTAGTTTAACAAATAGATGCTAGTCCTTAGAGTTGTGAACCATCTAAAGGCTGGGCTGAGCAATAAAGTGTTTGTCTACGTCATAGGGATATATTGATTGTGTGTGGGCAGGCTTGTGTCCTCTGCCAGTGTATGTTTCCTTCTGTTGTAACATTAATGAGTGTTTGCTGGTAGATGGTCTGCTCTACAAGATGAGAACGTTTACAAGATCTTGCTGAAGGCCCCCTTTCCAATTGGTGCCCCAGACTAAATGTCAGTTTAGTGCTGCCTTATGCCTGCAACCTCCTCAATGTGCGAGTGCTTAAGCAATCCCAAGCAAAGGGCTGGGGCCACCCCTGCTCGCATCCATATGGGTGCACTTCACAGCACTTACAACTCTTTGAGAAGAAGTGCTGGATCATTTATCAAAATGCAGCACTTTATAAAGGATGGCAACCAAAACAACAATCTCTTGGCTAAGAAGCAAGTGTCCAGTCCTTTGGGCCACCTGGGCTGGTTAAGATTCCTTTCATATACTTTCTATGCTACTCTTCCATCACAGCCACCCCTCCTCTGATTGCCTGAGAAAGGCAAGCGTTGCTATGGCAAAGTGTCAGAAGAGGCCACTGAGCACAGCCCCTGAGCAAGTTAGGCTGAGAGCTAAATTGGCTCACAGCCTGCCAACCAACTTAGTCAGGAAAGTGAAATGTTTGCCCAGGGCATTCATATTTCACGCCGAACTTTAATTGAACCCGAGGTTTGTGTCTCCCATAACCCATAGCACTTCTTTTATGGCAATGCGTGGAGTGTCTCCCTTACTCCTTCCCTTCATCTCCCAATTCCAAGATCCCTGTTGCACATGGGATACAATGTATCTATTTGAGAGGGAGAGCAAAAGAGAGGGAGAGACACGGTTTGACAGTAGCAAAGTGAGAAAGTGAAATGGAAGCTCTCTGCAGACGCCAGTGGTAGGAGCACAGGAAGGACTCACATTTCTTTTGCCTTGTTTGGCATTTTTCATGTGCTGGTATAATTTATTTATTAAACATCAATATAGTACCTTCATCCAAGGCGTTGCACGTATTACAAAAAGTACAAAAATAAGGTAAACCACAACCAAGGCATGAAACGAGAGACGTCTAATGCTTTCTTTAGCCCTTCATGTCTTTTTCAGCCTTGCTCTGCCATGTGATGTTCTGCTAAATGTGGATTCCAGATTTTGTGCGGTCCTCACCCACCTGGACCATGGACTTTGACTGCTCTCTGCACTACATGCTCAAATTCTACTTTTCATACAAAACAGGCACACCAGCAAAGCCGCCCATGCATGTCATTTGAACACCCCTCCCAACCAATATCAAACATCAGAACACTGCACCTCTGCAACCAACTTACATACCACAACCCATGGCAGAACATCCCTTGGCACCACAGGCATATAAAGCACCCCTTCATGCAAAAACACCTTCATGCTTTTGGCACAGAACACCTGGCAACCGATCCACACATAGAGTGCAGGATACTTCCAGTGTGCATGCGTCAACACAAAAGCAAAGCCATCTTGCATTTCCCTCTTCTCCTCACTAATGTAACCCATCCCTCTCTCTAAGATCCTGCGGAGCCCCTGGAGACCATGCAAATGGCGCTGGATCGGGTATAAAACCCAGTAACATACCATAACCTTGATTTATGGGATCTGGGTCATCTGCCCCCGCAGTAAAACTGCTCGGGCCCCCGTTTTGTCTGTTCATTGACAACGGGGGCCCAGCCCATTTTTGTCCACCTCCTCCATTGTTAAGTATGCAGGGGACACCCCCGCAATCCCTGAGGCTACAGATACCTAACATGGGGAGCAGGGGACACCTCCAAACCCTGCTCCTCATGTTCCGGTATTTTGGCACCCAAATTGTTGGAAAAAATTCGAACTAATGGTAGTGACCGAATTGGGTCAACTCTACCATGCGATCAATATTTTCGGAACAATTTGGGTAATACCTCTTTAAGTGCATTGTGGGATTTATAGTGAACTAGCAGTGACATACGCTCACCTTCCCACCCCAGCACGAAAGGCTTAAATATGTATTCCTCCATTCGTATCCGTAGGGGAACGCGATTGTTTATACCATTTACCTAAACTGGCTTATTTTCTTGCCTTATACGTTGATCAATAGCTGATCTTCCTTTCAAATGCAGCAGTTTAATTGTTTTGCACTTTAGTTCAGGTTTTTTTCTTTCCATTGAAAATATTGTTTCGACTACCCACGAATTTCTAAGTTTATTATTCCTGCATTTGTTGCCAGTTACAAACCCAGAGTTGTCTATATTTGTCCTGTTTTTGTTATAGGGTTCAGTGTTATACTATACAGTCTGCAGGTGGCGCTACTGAGTCCTTGAAAACAGCTTCTTTTATATTAGTCCTCCTATTTAGTCCAACCCATGCAAACCCAATCTCTTTATTATACGCTAATTAGGAATAGGTTAGCGCCAACAGCGTAGATAAGAGAATGGCGAGTTGTGCATGGCTACCAGAAGCGCTGCTAGTAAGTGTCCCTGCCCTCCTGCCCCTGCAAGTGGGACGTTGAGTGATTGTGTTAGTGAGATACCTGTATTCCCGTACAATATCCATGTTTTCTCTTCTAAATAATAAAATCTCAATCATGAAAAGAGTCATTCTGGATTTTCCAGATTTGCTCATGAAATTTCACTGATTGGACGCTTGGCTATGCTTTTCTGCAAAAAGGTGAAATCTTAAACTAGAATTACAGTAGATAACAAAAATATGCTACTGCATGTACTTCTCCTTCTTGAACAGAGTATATTGAGGGACTGGAAAGTACTGTTCACGTGGTTCCATGGTGTAATGGTTAGCACTCTGGACTCTGAATCCAGCGATCCGAGTTCAAATCTCGGTGGGACCTAGTTTTTTTGAAAAAAAACATTTAACATAAAAATGTTATGTCGACTTAATGTTAACAGGACGTGTCTTGCTATTTTTACTTGCAAATGGTGGCAGAAGTGACTTGTGTGTTTGGAGACGGTACACATGGTACTTTCATAGTCTTTATTTAAACAGAGAAGGCGTTCCCAGGTTTCTGCAACAGAACTTCAATTTCTCTGCCTTTCATCTCTTAGTGTTCTCTCTGAGCAGCAGGTCAGCAAAGTATTCGGGAAACAGTTGCATAGCATCTAACATTCTGTGCTCATTAATCTTGCTTACTGTCCTAAATCTACGTCCTTGCTTACTGTCCTAAATGTAAGTTGATGACTCTCCCATGACCGCAGAATCCCTTTTTTCGGTGCATGTTTTATCGCCTGGAACTGACAGGGGACCCTCTATCTAATACCTCTTTTTTTTAGATGTACTCTCTTTGTACCCCTAAAACAGTTCAATCACATTGAGCTGGTTATGTATCAAACTCCCACATAACCTATTTCCTCCTCTTATTTAATGTGAACCAGCAGACCTTGAGACTCGCCACTTCAAGGACTATATGTCTTCTCAGTCTTTCTTTCATATCCATGTATGTTGTTGTTGCTTTTACATGTTTTTCAGATTGACACCAATGGAATGTTATTACACGTTTAATTCACTGAAAAGGAAAACGGACAACTGGTTCAAGAAGTAAGAACCATTTGCTGAGTTTTCCCGCTCGTTACCGCGTGTGTCTTGGTTTTGCACGTGATGTGCATGAAAACATATGTGCCTATATAGTATGGTTATAAAATGTAATATGTTGTTTTGGCAGCATCTCTAGAAACCATCTTAACATAAATCATGTTTCCCTTATATCTCCCATCTGCATTTCTCTTTGAAAGTCTTGATTTATTTTTCACTTTCCGGCAAATCATTACTAAAACACGGAATCTGTATGTTCCTGCAATGGACATAGATCCCTGCCAGCTGCCTTGCCTGTGCCCAGGACGAGAAAAGGTGCTTTGCTTCCCCTCACAATGGGTGGATGCTGCCGCTGTCCTTGAACTGATCAATAAGCTCAAATCCACTGGCTCAGCTGTGGCCCTGGAACAGCTTTTCCTTCAATGCCTTTAAGAGGCTCATCTGATCAACCCCATCTTTTCCGCTGGTTTGTCCCCCATATGAACACGGCAGGCGTTACCTTCATGCTTATAAAGAAACCAACACTGGACCCCGCCATACTGGCCTCTTATAGACTTATCTCCAGCCTTCTTGTAATATCTAACATGGTTCTATGTGAAAATGTCTGCAGGTAAATGTAGTCAGCAAAAAGTCATTTTAATAAAGTTAGTCATTCAATAAAAACTATGCCAGGTCTGAAAATGTTGCCAGTAAATAAGGTCACCAAAACACCTATTTTTAAATACACAAAAGCACAAGGCTGCAACCCTAAATATGAACTCCATTCCTAAACCGTCCCCTAACTCGAATTACACCACTTATCCTACCCTAAATTCTCACAGAACAGGAACCCTTCAGCACACGAATGCACTTTATTTGCATATTAGCGAATGCAAAATAAAGAGCAAATCAACAGTGAACCTGTCTCCAATACAATCACCAGGTCGCCACAAATTACACAGCCCTAGCCCTGACCCAAACCCTTCCTGTAATACTAACCTTACCTTAATTGCAACTCTAACACTTACCCTAATGATTACTTTACCCTAACCACTAGGTTTAACCTAACTGCTATCCTACGCCAACACCACCAGCCCTTTCCATCCTCTGTATCCATTTCTTTAACACTTCCCCAAACCAATACCCAAACCCTTCAGCTGACACAGAATCTCGTCTAACCACTAACCAAACCTGAACATATTTACTCTAACCCTAACCCCTATCCTTCCCCTAACCCTAAACCAGGCAATAACAAGCCCACTAAATACTCTTTTACCTAACAATTACTGTAGCAACACTACCAATTTTGGCTACTTTTCAGCTGCGTTTTTGACTACTTTTTGCTTGGCATCGTTTTCACTGCAGAGGTATTTTCACCACGACATTTTCACAGACTATTTTTGATGGCTATATTTTGTCGGGATACCTGTAACATGATGTGCTGGTTCTGTTGGAGCGCTTGGTGGCAGAAAATATGGCTGACCACCACATCCTGCTTTATTATGACATGACATGCAATTTGCAAATTGGAAGTATGTCAGGATGATGCAAAGTAGGAGTATACTGATGCTGTGAAAAGTCGGCATTTAGAGCTATTTTTAACTGGGCATGAATTGCTTTTTGTAGAGCCAGTTCAACATCCAGATGCATACTGGTCGCTGCACTGATGCCTTGAAAGCATTTCCGGAAACCTTAGTGAAGACACAATTACCACATTTGCTAAGGTAACATTACCAGCTTGAACACTCGTGCACATGTTGTTATTACACCGGTGGTAAAACAAGCAGCATGTTGTCATTGTGCTGGGGCTACAATGAGCAAAACTGTTGTAATGACAAGGTTTATGCTAAGCACCAGCGTAATGACAAAAGATGTGTTGGAATTAGGGCGCTACAAAACCCTTCATGTGCATCTCTTAGCTCCAGGCCTAACGCCGCAATGTTTGTGTTCGTGTTTTGGGTGCTTCCAACGGTGCGGATGTTAACGTTTCAGCACTGCAAACATGCAGCCATATTGTGTAATTTCACTGTCACTACAACCAGACAAATACCTTCCCTGCTCCTGCACTAGAGCAGTGCAAATTGGATGAATCTCCCCCAATGCGTGCCAGCACACACAACCCTCTTCCGACCTGAAGCCATACAATGGGTTGACAGTATTTCCTAAGCATTTGCACACGAATGGTGTTGAGGAGCATCTCATGGTCTTCTCTGTAGCCGGCTTTAGTTTCCAAAATATGACATCTGGATTTCCAGATGCGGACATCATCAACTTTTCCTATAAAAGCAAAGATAATTTAAATGTACAAAACGTCCCCGACCACGAAGGGACTCGAACCCTCAATCTTCTGATTCGAAGTCAGACGCCTTATCCATTAGGCCACGCCGTCCACTGGTTGCAACATCCGTATAATTATATAAATAGCGTCCTCCATCACATTGCATATGCTATCTTGTCTGTCTATGAGGTTAGACCAGAGTCAATCCCCTCATTCTTTATGGAAGTGATATGTTGAACACATATAAAGATGAAGACCCATTTAAATATACAGCCCAGATCTAAAGTACAGGAACCAGTCTCTCACGCGTTTTACTTCTTTCTCTCTGTCTCGCTTCATCCCCGCCTGTCCCCAAATATTGTTCTCTCCTTTTCCGCCTGTATTCTCTCTATCCGTGGACTTCTGAGGCTGTGTCTTAATCGATGCAGCTCTCATGTTCATCTAATTAACTAAATAGATGAAGATGTGTCCTGGTCACCTGCATCACCACAAGCCACAGCGCCTTCCTTATGCACACTTATAAAAAAAAAAAGCAACACCAAAAACAACATACAGCCGCTTCCTAGATCCACAAGCTTATGAAAATGTGGGGGGTTGTGAGCTGGCAGAAGCAGCTTTAACGGAGTGACCATGCTAGGTCACAAGGGCCTGAGAGGAAGAGGAGGAGTAAGGGGAGAAAACATTAGTCAATAGACGGAGTTGAATGCAGACCCTTTAGGCCCAAATGCAACAACTGGCGACAAGCCATAAGTCCCACGCCGCGAGAGACGTCCACTGCACTCTGCAGTTCCTACGCGACTGCAGTCCGCAGTTCCACTTGACACTGACTGCAGTGGCGTCCCATGCCGGCATCCAGACTCCGAGGTCAGGATGGTCTGCGTTCCAACATTACTGTTCCGCTGTGATCCGCAACTCCGCTTGCCGCCAGCACTGTGTGGCGTCCCGTGCCCTCATCCAGAGACCTAGGTCAGGAAGTCCACGTACACTCTGAGGATGTACTCTGCTCAGCTGTTTCCTTTGACGCAACAGGCCCGGCTGCATTGCCATACCTGTATCCGCCACAGAGGGGTAAGAAAAGATGAGAACATTAAAGGATAAAGGCAACCGGTAAACAGAAGGTGTGGACCAGGAGGTATTTGCATCACCGGGAGGCCTGGAACAGCAGCAAGATGGACGAGCAGCCAGCTGAGCAGCAAGCAAGGCAGAGTTCAAGCGCAAGGGCCACTTTCCTTTGAAAACCCCCACCATTCCCATTGCAGCTCCAATTCGACAAAGGTCCCCGGTGGGCAGAATGGGTGCAAGATTTCACCGATTTCATAGGTGCTGCAGGGTAAGAAAAGTCTCTGGCCATATCTGGCATGATCACAAATGTGTTGGGCAATGAGATGAACGGTAAAATAAAGACCATACCGTAAGAAGAAAGAACACCGTATGACACCCGTGTGGGGGCACTGAACAAGAAATTAATCATCCAGCCCAACAGCGACTACAGAAATTAATACACTGCCGTTTGCGAGCTTTGCTGATGATGAGTCTACTAGGCTGAGGGTGATAGAAGGGTGTACATCGTCTACATTCTGGAAGCAGTTGCTGAAGCAGCCGCTGACCATTGACACAGTCATTGAGCTGGCCAGAGTGCATGAGAGGGTAGATCTGCAGACCACAGCCATTGAAACACAGAAAAAGAAGACAGAGAAAGATGAAACGGTGGCTGCTCTCATGACACCAAGAGGGCCGGTCAACCGGTTCATGGGAGGACCAGTTACCTCGAGGGGGCCTACTCGATATCCATACCAACAAACAGGCAGTCAGCTAGACCACAACGGATATGTTTCAGATGCGGATTCGCATTTCCGCACACCGGAACATGCCCAGCAATTTGTGAGGCATGCTCCAAATGTGGAAGAGAAGGACACTTTCACACCGTGTGCCAAGAAGGCAGACCTTTTCTGACAGCAAGGCCACCACAGACAACCATGTGGAGACCATCAATGAGGGCTTCCCAACAAACAACATGGAGGATACCACGGCCATACTCGCAGATGCCACAAAGAGTGATCAGAGCGATGGAACCGGTTCTGAAATTTGAGGTGGCGACATACAAAGAAATACCACACTAGTACGTGGATTATGCTGATCCATACGAGAATGAATTTAAAAGCCACTGAGATAATGTGGAAATGCTACAGGAGTTTTATATAGACTACACAGACGAATATTTTAATCTAATGCAAGGGGACCAGGAAGCCGAGGAAGGCCCAAGGGTGATGATTGACATGGGGCCTGCTACACATTGCTTCCTCATGGACATTGGAGCAACAGTGAGCATCATGGGAGAACACAAATTTCTCAAAATGGGTGCTAGGAAGATACTGCAAAAGAGAAAGATCCAGGCTCAATAGCCATCCGTGTGGGTTGCACACCTCAGTAACTACACATCCATTCGTCAATTTCAACTGACACTCGCACAACGAGGACGCTCGGCCAACGCCACGATACACGTGATAAGAAGCCCTATAGATGGGTGGTCCCTGCTCAGTTACAAAACGGTGAAATCAATAGGACTCATGTATATAAACTGCCAAGATACAGAAGTGGTAAGGTGCGGTATGGGGCCCCGACAGCTAACGCACAGTGTGGCAAGATTATCACACAGACCCATTTCTAAAGAACAAGTGCGATAAACAAATACCGACCCTCTTCAAGGGACTGGGAAAATAGAAATGGAGCGTCAACTAGCTCCACATCGATGAAAAGGTGCGCCCAGTACCCCAACAGCCCCGGAGGGTTTGGTTTCATTTGCAACAGGCAGTGTCTCAGGAGGTTCAACAGCTGTAGCAAAATGAAATCATTAAGAAGGCGGTAGGGCCCACACCATGGATTTCACCCCTAGTGGTGGTTCCCAAGGAAGGAAGGCGCATCAGGATATGCTTCGACATGAGCGTAGCCAACACAGCCATCCAAGGAGAACGCCGCCGCAGACCAAAAATAGAGATATGATCGTGCAGCTTAACAGAGCCACAACAGTTTACAAGCTTGATCTATCTCAAGGATATCACCAGCTGGGACTGCATCCCTCATCCCATGTGATCATCACATATGCGACACATAGTGGCCTTTTTAGATATATATGCCTTAATTTCGGCATCTCTTCGGCAGCAGAGATGTTTCAGGAAGCCATCAGGTAAGTACTGTTATCGATAAAGACCGATTTTAATTACAGCGATGACATTTTGGTATACAAAACCTCACAGAATGAACACGATCAGGCACTTATGGTATGTGAAGCATTGCAAACGCCAGGCCTCACTCTAAATTTTGACAAATGCAACATAAAGAAAAAGAAGCTGCGATTCTATGGACACGCCTTTTCAGACGAGGGAACGAAGCCAGGCCCAGACAAGGTACGCACCATAACTGACCTAGTGGCACCCACAACGGTATCAGAGGTGAGGTCGACCCGTGGGTCCTTTTCAAGGCTATGTAGTATGGTCCAAAGCCCCCTATGGGGTCCTTAGTGGTATACTGCGATTGGTCCTGTGATTACAGCTGGGCTCTTGAGGGGCCCTAATTATTCGTTGTGCGCGGCGTTATTGCGTCCTGCTCTGTGTCGGCTGCCCTCATTTGGGACATAAGAGTCCACAATGTACCTATACAATAAGAAAACTTTTTCCAAAAAAGTCAACACAATAAGACAAAATAAAACAAAAACCTTTTGCGCCGAGCCCAAAACATGAGAAAACTGCGTAGAAAATCTATTTCTTTTTTCAAAAACAAATGCGAGGTATCCTGGGGGGCAGGATGACAGTTTTGAAAGCTGGTTGCGATTGGGGTCATTTACCCTTGGGCTGTCGATCCTCCCCCTCCTCTGAGCGTAGGAGGCTTAATAGCTATTAGGCATTACTTTGGCCCATTAGATGCATCTTTCATCCCAATTCAGAGGATATTTAGTTTAACAAATAGATGCTAGTCCTTAGAGTTGTGAACCATCTAAAGGCTGGGCTGAGCAATAAAGTGTTTGTCTACGTCATAGGGATATATTGATTGAGTGTGGGCAGGCTTGTGTCCTCTGCCAGTGTATGTTTCCTTCTGTTGTAACATTAATGAGTGTTTGCTGGTAGATGGTCTGCTCTACAAGATGAGAACGTTTACAAGATCTTGCTGAAGGCCCCCTTTCCAATTGGTGCCCCAGACTAAATGTCAGTTTAGTGCTGCCTTATGCCTGCAACCTCCTCAATGTGCGAGTGCTTAAGCAATCCCAAGCAAAGGGCTGGGGCCACCCCTGCTCGCATCCATATGGGTGCACTTCACAGCACTTACAACTCTTTGAGAAGAAGTGCTGGATCATTTATCAAAATGCAGCACTTTATAAAGGATGGCAACCAAAACAACAATCTCTTGGCTAAGAAGCAAGTGTCCAGTCCTTTGGGCCACCTGGGCTGGTTAAGATTCCTTTCATATACTTTCTATGCTACTCTTCCATCACAGCCACCCCTCCTCTGATTGCCTGAGAAAGGCAAGCGTTGCTATGGCAAAGTGTCAGAAGAGGCCACTGAGCACAGCCCCTGAGCAAGTTAGGCTGAGAGCTAAATTGGCTCACAGCCTGCCAACCAACTTAGTCAGGAAAGTGAAATGTTTGCCCAGGGCATTCATATTTCACGCCGAACTTTAATTGAACCCGAGGTTTGTGTCTCCCATAACCCATAGCACTTCTTTTATGGCAATGCGTGGAGTGTCTCCCTTACTCCTTCCCTTCATCTCCCAATTCCAAGATCCCTGTTGCACATGGGATACAATGTATCTATTTGAGAGGGAGAGCAAAAGAGAGGGAGAGACACGGTTTGACAGTAGCAAAGTGAGAAAGTGAAATGGAAGCTCTCTGCAGACGCCAGTGGTAGGAGCACAGGAAGGACTCACATTTCTTTTGCCTTGTTTGGCATTTTTCATGTGCTGGTATAATTTATTTATTAAACATCAATATAGTACCTTCATCCAAGGCGTTGCACGTATTACAAAAAGTACAAAAATAAGGTAAACCACAACCAAGGCATGAAACGAGAGACGTCTAATGCTTTCTTTAGCCCTTCATGTCTTTTTCAGCCTTGCTCTGCCATGTGATGTTCTGCTAAATGTGGATTCCAGATTTTGTGCGGTCCTCACCCACCTGGACCATGGACTTTGACTGCTCTCTGCACTACATGCTCAAATTCTACTTTTCATACAAAACAGGCACACCAGCAAAGCCGCCCATGCATGTCATTTGAACACCCCTCCCAACCAATATCAAACATCAGAACACTGCACCTCTGCAACCAACTTACATACCACAACCCATGGCAGAACATCCCTTGGCACCACAGGCATATAAAGCACCCCTTCATGCAAAAACACCTTCATGCTTTTGGCACAGAACACCTGGCAACCGATCCACACATAGAGTGCAGGATACTTCCAGTGTGCATGCGTCAACACAAAAGCAAAGCCATCTTGCATTTCCCTCTTCTCCTCACTAATGTAACCCATCCCTCTCTCTAAGATCCTGCGGAGCCCCTGGAGACCATGCAAATGGCGCTGGATCGGGTATAAAACCCAGTAACATACCATAACCTTGATTTATGGGATCTGGGTCATCTGCCCCCGCAGTAAAACTGCTCGGGCCCCCGTTTTGTCTGTTCATTGACAACGGGGGCCCAGCCCATTTTTGTCCACCTCCTCCATTGTTAAGTATGCAGGGGACACCCCCGCAATCCCTGAGGCTACAGATACCTAACATGGGGAGCAGGGGACACCTCCAAACCCTGCTCCTCATGTTCCGGTATTTTGGCACCCAAATTGTTGGAAAAAATTCGAACTAATGGTAGTGACCGAATTGGGTCAACTCTACCATGCGATCAATATTTTCGGAACAATTTGGGTAATACCTCTTTAAGTGCATTGTGGGATTTATAGTGAACTAGCAGTGACATACGCTCACCTTCCCACCCCAGCACGAAAGGCTTAAATATGTATTCCTCCATTCGTATCCGTAGGGGAACGCGATTGTTTATACCATTTACCTAAACTGGCTTATTTTCTTGCCTTATACGTTGATCAATAGCTGATCTTCCTTTCAAATGCAGCAGTTTAATTGTTTTGCACTTTAGTTCAGGTTTTTTTCTTTCCATTGAAAATATTGTTTCGACTACCCACGAATTTCTAAGTTTATTATTCCTGCATTTGTTGCCAGTTACAAACCCAGAGTTGTCTATATTTGTCCTGTTTTTGTTATAGGGTTCAGTGTTATACTATACAGTCTGCAGGTGGCGCTACTGAGTCCTTGAAAACAGCTTCTTTTATATTAGTCCTCCTATTTAGTCCAACCCATGCAAACCCAATCTCTTTATTATACGCTAATTAGGAATAGGTTAGCGCCAACAGCGTAGATAAGAGAATGGCGAGTTGTGCATGGCTACCAGAAGCGCTGCTAGTAAGTGTCCCTGCCCTCCTGCCCCTGCAAGTGGGACGTTGAGTGATTGTGTTAGTGAGATACCTGTATTCCCGTACAATATCCATGTTTTCTCTTCTAAATAATAAAATCTCAATCATGAAAAGAGTCATTCTGGATTTTCCAGATTTGCTCATGAAATTTCACTGATTGGACGCTTGGCTATGCTTTTCTGCAAAAAGGTGAAATCTTAAACTAGAATTACAGTAGATAACAAAAATATGCTACTGCATGTACTTCTCCTTCTTGAACAGAGTATATTGAGGGACTGGAAAGTACTGTTCACGTGGTTCCATGGTGTAATGGTTAGCACTCTGGACTCTGAATCCAGCGATCCGAGTTCAAATCTCGGTGGGACCTAGTTTTTTTGAAAAAAAACATTTAACATAAAAATGTTATGTCGACTTAATGTTAACAGGACGTGTCTTGCTATTTTTACTTGCAAATGGTGGCAGAAGTGACTTGTGTGTTTGGAGACGGTACACATGGTACTTTCATAGTCTTTATTTAAACAGAGAAGGCGTTCCCAGGTTTCTGCAACAGAACTTCAATTTCTCTGCCTTTCATCTCTTAGTGTTCTCTCTGAGCAGCAGGTCAGCAAAGTATTCGGGAAACAGTTGCATAGCATCTAACATTCTGTGCTCATTAATCTTGCTTACTGTCCTAAATCTACGTCCTTGCTTACTGTCCTAAATGTAAGTTGATGACTCTCCCATGACCGCAGAATCCCTTTTTTCGGTGCATGTTTTATCGCCTGGAACTGACAGGGGACCCTCTATCTAATACCTCTTTTTTTTAGATGTACTCTCTTTGTACCCCTAAAACAGTTCAATCACATTGAGCTGGTTATGTATCAAACTCCCACATAACCTATTTCCTCCTCTTATTTAATGTGAACCAGCAGACCTTGAGACTCGCCACTTCAAGGACTATATGTCTTCTCAGTCTTTCTTTCATATCCATGTATGTTGTTGTTGCTTTTACATGTTTTTCAGATTGACACCAATGGAATGTTATTACACGTTTAATTCACTGAAAAGGAAAACGGACAACTGGTTCAAGAAGTAAGAACCATTTGCTGAGTTTTCCCGCTCGTTACCGCGTGTGTCTTGGTTTTGCACGTGATGTGCATGAAAACATATGTGCCTATATAGTATGGTTATAAAATGTAATATGTTGTTTTGGCAGCATCTCTAGAAACCATCTTAACATAAATCATGTTTCCCTTATATCTCCCATCTGCATTTCTCTTTGAAAGTCTTGATTTATTTTTCACTTTCCGGCAAATCATTACTAAAACACGGAATCTGTATGTTCCTGCAATGGACATAGATCCCTGCCAGCTGCCTTGCCTGTGCCCAGGACGAGAAAAGGTGCTTTGCTTCCCCTCACAATGGGTGGATGCTGCCGCTGTCCTTGAACTGATCAATAAGCTCAAATCCACTGGCTCAGCTGTGGCCCTGGAACAGCTTTTCCTTCAATGCCTTTAAGAGGCTCATCTGATCAACCCCATCTTTTCCGCTGGTTTGTCCCCCATATGAACACGGCAGGCGTTACCTTCATGCTTATAAAGAAACCAACACTGGACCCCGCCATACTGGCCTCTTATAGACTTATCTCCAGCCTTCTTGTAATATCTAACATGGTTCTATGTGAAAATGTCTGCAGGTAAATGTAGTCAGCAAAAAGTCATTTTAATAAAGTTAGTCATTCAATAAAAACTATGCCAGGTCTGAAAATGTTGCCAGTAAATAAGGTCACCAAAACACCTATTTTTAAATACACAAAAGCACAAGGCTGCAACCCTAAATATGAACTCCATTCCTAAACCGTCCCCTAACTCGAATTACACCACTTATCCTACCCTAAATTCTCACAGAACAGGAACCCTTCAGCACACGAATGCACTTTATTTGCATATTAGCGAATGCAAAATAAAGAGCAAATCAACAGTGAACCTGTCTCCAATACAATCACCAGGTCGCCACAAATTACACAGCCCTAGCCCTGACCCAAACCCTTCCTGTAATACTAACCTTACCTTAATTGCAACTCTAACACTTACCCTAATGATTACTTTACCCTAACCACTAGGTTTAACCTAACTGCTATCCTACGCCAACACCACCAGCCCTTTCCATCCTCTGTATCCATTTCTTTAACACTTCCCCAAACCAATACCCAAACCCTTCAGCTGACACAGAATCTCGTCTAACCACTAACCAAACCTGAACATATTTACTCTAACCCTAACCCCTATCCTTCCCCTAACCCTAAACCAGGCAATAACAAGCCCACTAAATACTCTTTTACCTAACAATTACTGTAGCAACACTACCAATTTTGGCTACTTTTCAGCTGCGTTTTTGACTACTTTTTGCTTGGCATCGTTTTCACTGCAGAGGTATTTTCACCACGACATTTTCACAGACTATTTTTGATGGCTATATTTTGTCGGGATACCTGTAACATGATGTGCTGGTTCTGTTGGAGCGCTTGGTGGCAGAAAATATGGCTGACCACCACATCCTGCTTTATTATGACATGACATGCAATTTGCAAATTGGAAGTATGTCAGGATGATGCAAAGTAGGAGTATACTGATGCTGTGAAAAGTCGGCATTTAGAGCTATTTTTAACTGGGCATGAATTGCTTTTTGTAGAGCCAGTTCAACATCCAGATGCATACTGGTCGCTGCACTGATGCCTTGAAAGCATTTCCGGAAACCTTAGTGAAGACACAATTACCACATTTGCTAAGGTAACATTACCAGCTTGAACACTCGTGCACATGTTGTTATTACACCGGTGGTAAAACAAGCAGCATGTTGTCATTGTGCTGGGGCTACAATGAGCAAAACTGTTGTAATGACAAGGTTTATGCTAAGCACCAGCGTAATGACAAAAGATGTGTTGGAATTAGGGCGCTACAAAACCCTTCATGTGCATATCTTAGCTCCAGGCCTAACGCCGCAATGTTTGTGTTCGTGTTTTGGGTGCTTCCAACGGTGCGGATGTTAACGTTTCAGCACTGCAAACATGCAGCCATATTGTGTAATTTCACTGTCACTACAACCAGACAAATACCTTCCCTGCTCCTGCACTAGAGCAGTGCAAATTGGATGAATCTCCCCCAATGCGTGCCAGCACACACAACCCTCTTCCGACCTGAAGCCATACAATGGGCTGACAGTATTTCCTAAGCATTTGCACACGAATGGTGTTGAGGAGCATCTCATGGTCTTCTCTGTAGCCGGCTTTAGTTTCCAAAATATGACATCTGGATTTCCAGATGCGTACATCATCAACTTTTCCTATAAAAGCAAAGATAATTTAAATGTACAAAACGTCCCCGACCACGAAGGGACTCGAACCCTCAATCTTCTGATTCGAAGTCAGACGCCTTATCCATTAGGCCACGCGGTCCACTGGTTGCAACATCTGTATACTTATATAAATAGCGTCCTCCATCACATTGCATATGCTATCTTGTCTGTCTATGAGGTTAGACCAGAGTCAATCCCCTCATTCTTTATGGAAGTGATATGTTGAACACATATTAAGATGAAGACTCATTTAAATATACAGCCCAGATCTAAAGTACAGGAACCAGTCTCTCACGCGTTTTACTTCTTTCTCTCTGTCTCGCTTCATCCCCGCCTGTCCCCAAATATTGTTCTCTCCTTTTCCGCCTGTATTCTCTCTATCCGTGGACTTCTGAGGCTGTGTCTTAATCGATGCAGCTCTCATGTTCATCTAATTAACTAAATAGATGAAGATGTGTCCTGGTCACCTGCATCACCACAAGCCACAGCGCCTTCCTTATGCACACTTATAAAAAAAAAAAGCAACACCAAAAACAACATACAGCCGCTTCCTAGATCCACAAGCTTATGAAAATGTGGGGGGTTGTGAGCTGGCAGAAGCAGCTTTAACGGAGTGACCATGCTAGGTCACAAGGGCCTGAGAGGAAGAGGAGGAGTAAGGGGAGAAAACATTAGTCAATAGACGGAGTTGAATGCAGACCCTTTAGGCCCAAATGCAACAACTGGCGACAAGCCATAAGTCCCACGCCGCAAGAGACGTCCACTGCACTCTGCAGTTCCTACGCGACTGCAGTCCGCAGTTCCACTTGACACTGACTGCAGTGGCGTCCCATGCCGGCATCCAGACTCCGAGGTCAGGATGGTCTGCGTTCCAACATTACTGTTCCGCTGTGATCCGCAACTCCGCTTGCCGCCAGCACTGTGTGGCGTCCCGTGCCCTCATCCAGAGACCTAGGTCAGGAAGTCCACGTACACTCTGAGGATGTACTCTGCTCAGCTGTTTCCTTTGACGCAACAGGCCCGGCTGCATTGCCATACCTGTATCCGCCACAGAGGGGTAAGAAAAGATGAGAACATTAAAGGATAAAGGCAACCGGTAAACAGAAGGTGTGGACCAGGAGGTATTTGCATCACCGGGAGGCCTGGAACAGCAGCAAGATGGACGAGCAGCCAGCTGAGCAGCAAGCAAGGCAGAGTTCAAGCGCAAGGGCCACTTTCCTTTGAAAACCCCCACCATTCCCATTGCAGCTCCAATTCGACAAAGGTCCCCGGTGGGCAGAATGGGTGCAAGATTTCACCGATTTCATAGGTGCTGCAGGGTAAGAAAAGTCTCTGGCCATATCTGGCATGATCACAAATGTGTTGGGCAATGAGATGAACGGTAAAATAAAGACCATACCGTAAGAAGAAAGAACACCGTATGACACCCGTGTGGGGGCACTGAACAAGAAATTAATCATCCAGCCCAACAGCGACTACAGAAATTAATACACTGCCGTTTGCGAGCTTTGCTGATGATGAGTCTACTAGGCTGAGGGTGATAGAAGGGTGTACATCGTCTACATTCTGGAAGCAGTTGCTGAAGCAGCCGCTGACCATTGACACAGTCATTGAGCTGGCCAGAGTGCATGAGAGGGTAGATCTGCAGACCACAGCCATTGAAACACAGAAAAAGAAGACAGAGAAAGATGAAACGGTGGCTGCTCTCATGACACCAAGAGGGCCGGTCAACCGGTTCATGGGAGGACCAGTTACCTCGAGGGGGCCTACTCGATATCCATACCAACAAACAGGCAGTCAGCTAGACCACAACGGATATGTTTCAGATGCGGATTCGCATTTCCGCACACCGGAACATGCCCAGCAATTTGTGAGGCATGCTCCAAATGTGGAAGAGAAGGACACTTTCACACCGTGTGCCAAGAAGGCAGACCTTTTCTGACAGCAAGGCCACCACAGACAACCATGTGGAGACCATCAATGAGGGCTTCCCAACAAACAACATGGAGGATACCACGGCCATACTCGCAGATGCCACAAAGAGTGATCAGAGCGATGGAACCGGTTCTGAAATTTGAGGTGGCGACATACAAAGAAATACCACACTAGTACGTGAATTATGCTGATCCATACGAGAATGAATTTAAAAGCCACTGAGATAATGTGGAAATGCTACAGGAGTTTTATATAGACTACACAGACGAATATTTTAATCTAATGCAAGGGGACCAGGAAGCCGAGGAAGGCCCAAGGGTGATGATTGACATGGGGCCTGCTACACATTGCTTCCTCATGGACATTGGAGCAACAGTGAGCATCATGGGAGAACACAAATTTCTCAAAATGGGTGCTAGGAAGATACTGCAAAAGAGAAAGATCCAGGCTCAATAGCCATCCGTGTGGGTTGCACACCTCAGTAACTACACATCCATTCGTCAATTTCAACTGACACTCGCACAACGAGGACGCTCGGCCAACGCCACGATACACGTGATAAGAAGCCCTATAGATGGGTGGTCCCTGCTCAGTTACAAAACGGTGAAATCAATAGGACTCATGTATATAAACTGCCAAGATACAGAAGTGGTAAGGTGCGGTATGGGGCCCCGACAGCTAACGCACAGTGTGGCAAGATTATCACACAGACCCATTTCTAAAGAACAAGTGCGATAAACAAATACCGACCCTCTTCAAGGGACTGGGAAAATAGAAATGGAGCGTCAACTAGCTCCACATCGATGAAAAGGTGCGCCCAGTACCCCAACAGCCCCGGAGGGTTTGGTTTCATTTGCAACAGGCAGTGTCTCAGGAGGTTCAACAGCTGTAGCAAAATGAAATCATTAAGAAGGCGGTAGGGCCCACACCATGGATTTCACCCCTAGTGGTGGTTCCCAAGGAAGGAAGGCGCATCAGGATATGCTTCGACATGAGCGTAGCCAACACAGCCATCCAAGGAGAACGCCGCCGCAGACCAAAAATAGAGATATGATCGTGCAGCTTAACAGAGCCACAACAGTTTACAAGCTTGATCTATCTCAAGGATATCACCAGCTGGGACTGCATCCCTCATCCCATGTGATCATCACATATGCAACACATAGTGGCCTTTTTAGATATATATGCCTTAATTTCGGCATCTCTTCGGCAGCAGAGATGTTTCAGGAAGCCATCAGGTAAGTACTGTTATCGATAAAGACCGATTTTAATTACAGCGATGACATTTTGGTATACAAAACCTCACAGAATGAACACGATCAGGCACTTATGGTATGTGAAGCATTGCAAACGCCAGGCCTCACTCTAAATTTTGACAAATGCAACATAAAGAAAAAGAAGCTGCGATTCTATGGACACGCCTTTTCAGACGAGGGAACGAAGCCAGGCCCAGACAAGGTACGCACCATAACTGACCTAGTGGCACCCACAACGGTATCAGAGGTGAGGTCGACCCGTGGGTCCTTTTCAAGGCTATGTAGTATGGTCCAAAGCCCCCTATGGGGTCCTTAGTGGTATACTGCGATTGGTCCTGTGATTACAGCTGGGCTCTTGAGGGGCCCTAATTATTCGTTGTGCGCGGCGTTATTGCGTCCTGCTCTGTGTCGGCTGCCCTCATTTGGGACATAAGAGTCCACAATGTACCTATACAATAAGAAAACTTTTTCCAAAAAAGTCAACACAATAAGACAAAATAAAACAAAAACCTTTTGCACCGAGCCCAAAACATGAGAAAACTGCGTAGAAAATCTATTTCTTTTTTCAAAAACAAATGCGAGGTATCCTGGGGGGCAGGATGACAGTTTTGAAAGCTGGTTGCGATTGGGGTCATTTACCCTTGGGCTGTCGATCCTCCCCCTCCTCTGAGCCTAGGAGGCTTAATAGCTATTAGGCATTACTTTGGCCCATTAGATGCATCTTTCATCCCAATTCAGAGGATATTTAGTTTAACAAATAGATGCTAGTCCTTAGAGTTGTGAACCATCTAAAGGCTGGGCTGAGCAATAAAGTGTTTGTCTACGTCATAGGGATATATTGATTGTGTGTGGGCAGGCTTGTGTCCTCTGCCAGTGTATGTTTCCTTCTGTTGTAACATTAATGAGTGTTTGCTGGTAGATGGTCTGCTCTACAAGATGAGAACGTTTACAAGATCTTGCTGAAGGCCCCCTTTCCAATTGGTGCCCCAGACTAAATGTCAGTTTAGTGCTGCCTTATGCCTGCAACCTCCTCAATGTGCGAGTGCTTAAGCAATCCCAAGCAAAGGGCTGGGGCCACCCCTGCTCGCATCCATATGGGTGCACTTCACAGCACTTACAACTCTTTGAGAAGAAGTGCTGGATCATTTATCAAAATGCAGCACTTTATAAAGGATGGCAACCAAAACAACAATCTCTTGGCTAAGAAGCAAGTGTCCAGTCCTTTGGGCCACCTGGGCTGGTTAAGATTCCTTTCATATACTTTCTATGCTACTCTTCCATCACAGCCACCCCTCCTCTGATTGCCTGAGAAAGGCAAGCGTTGCTATGACAAAGTGTCAGAAGAGGCCACTGAGCACAGCCCCTGAGCAAGTTAGGCTGAGAGCTAAATTGGCTCACAGCCTGCCAACCAACTTAGTCAGGAAAGTGAAATGTTTGCCCAGGGCATTCATATTTCACACCGAACTTTAATTGAACCCGAGGTTTGTGTCTCCCATAACCCATAGCACTTCTTTTATGGCAATGCGTGGAGTGTCTCCCTTACTCCTTCCCTTCATCTCCCAATTCCAAGATCCCTGTTGCACATGGGATACAATGTATCTATTTGAGAGGGAGAGCAAAAGAGAGGGAGAGACACGGTTTGACAGTAGCAAAGTGAGAAAGTGAAATGGAAGCTCTCTGCAGACGCCAGTGGTAGGAGCACAGGAAGGACTCACATTTCTTTTGCCTTGTTTGGCATTTTTCATGTGCTGGTATAATTTATTTATTAAACATCAATATAGTACCTTCATCCAAGGCGTTGCACGTATTACAAAAAGTACAAAAATAAGGTAAACCACAACCAAGGCATGAAACGAGAGACGTCTAATGCTTTCTTTAGCCCTTCATGTCTTTTTCAGCCTTGCTCTGCCATGTGATGTTCTGCTAAATGTGGATTCCAGATTTTGTGCGGTCCTCACCCACCTGGACCATGGACTTTGACTGCTCTCTGCACTACATGCTCAAATTCTACTTTTCATACAAAACAGGCACACCAGCAAAGCCGCCCATGCATGTCATTTGAACACCCCTCCCAACCAATATCAAACATCAGAACACTGCACCTCTGCAACCAACTTACATACCACAACCCATGGCAGAACATCCCTTGGCACCACAGGCATATAAAGCACCCCTTCATGCAAAAACACCTTCATGCTTTTGGCACAGAACACCTGGCAACCGATCCACACATAGAGTGCAGGATACTTCCAGTGTGCATGCGTCAACACAAAAGCAAAGCCATCTTGCATTTCCCTCTTCTCCTCACTAATGTAACCCATCCCTCTCTCTAAGATCCTGCGGAGCCCCTGGAGACCATGCAAATGGCGCTGGATCGGGTATAAAACCCAGTAACATACCATAACCTTGATTTATGGGATCTGGGTCATCTGCCCCCGCAGTAAAACTGCTCGGGCCCCCGTTTTGTCTGTTCATTGACAACGGGGGCCCAGCCCATTTTTGTCCACCTCCTCCATTGTTAAGTATGCAGGGGACACCCCCGCAATCCCTGAGGCTACAGATACCTAACATGGGGAGCAGGGGACACCTCCAAACCCTGCTCCTCATGTTCCGGTATTTTGGCACCCAAATTGTTGGAAAAAATTCGAACTAATGGTAGTGACCGAATTGGGTCAACTCTACCATGCGATCAATATTTTCGGAACAATTTGGGTAATACCTCTTTAAGTGCATTGTGGGATTTATAGTGAACTAGCAGTGACATACGCTCACCTTCCCACCCCAGCACGAAAGGCTTAAATATGTATTCCTCCATTCGTATCCGTAGGGGAACGCGATTGTTTATACCATTTACCTAAACTGGCTTATTTTCTTGCCTTATACGTTGATCAATAGCTGATCTTCCTTTCAAATGCAGCAGTTTAATTGTTTTGCACTTTAGTTCAGGTTTTTTTCTTTCCATTGAAAATATTGTTTCGACTACCCACGAATTTCTAAGTTTATTATTCCTGCATTTGTTGCCAGTTACAAACCCAGAGTTGTCTATATTTGTCCTGTTTTTGTTATAGGGTTCAGTGTTATACTATACAGTCTGCAGGTGGCGCTACTGAGTCCTTGAAAACAGCTTCTTTTATATTAGTCCTCCTATTTAGTCCAACCCATGCAAACCCAATCTCTTTATTATACGCTAATTAGGAATAGGTTAGCGCCAACAGCGTAGATAAGAGAATGGCGAGTTGTGCATGGCTACCAGAAGCGCTGCTAGTAAGTGTCCCTGCCCTCCTGCCCCTGCAAGTGGGACGTTGAGTGATTGTGTTAGTGAGATACCTGTATTCCCGTACAATATCCATGTTTTCTCTTCTAAATAATAAAATCTCAATCATGAAAAGAGTCATTCTGGATTTTCCAGATTTGCTCATGAAATTTCACTGATTGGACGCTTGGCTATGCTTTTCTGCAAAAAGGTGAAATCTTAAACTAGAATTACAGTAGATAACAAAAATATGCTACTGCATGTACTTCTCCTTCTTGAACAGAGTATATTGAGGGACTGGAAAGTACTGTTCACGTGGTTCCATGGTGTAATGGTTAGCACTCTGGACTCTGAATCCAGCGATCGTGGGACTTAGTTTTTTTGAAAAAAAACATTTAACATAAAAATGTTATGTCGACTTAATGTTAACAGGACGTGTCTTGCTATTTTTACTTGCAAATGGTGGCAGAAGTGACTTGTGTGTTTGGAGACGGTACACATGGTACTTTCATAGTCTTTATTTAAACAGAGAAGGCGTTCCCAGGTTTCTGCAACAGAACTTCAATTTCTCTGCCTTTCATCTCTTAGTGTTCTCTCTGAGCAGCAGGTCAGCAAAGTATTCGGGAAACAGTTGCATAGCATCTAACATTCTGTGCTCATTAATCTTGCTTACTGTCCTAAATCTACGTCCTTGCTTACTGTCCTAAATGTAAGTTGATGACTCTCCCATGACCGCAGAATCCCTTTTTTCGGTGCATGTTTTATCGCCTGGAACTGACAGGGGACCCTCTATCTAATACCTCTTTTTTTTTAGATGTACTCTCTTTGTACCCCTAAAACAGTTCAATCACATTGAGCTGGTTATGTATCAAACTCCCACATAACCTATTTCCTCCTCTTATTTAATGTGAACCAGCAGACCTTGAGACTCGCCACTTCAAGGACTATATGTCTTCTCAGTCTTTCTTTCATATCCATGTATGTTGTTGTTGCTTTTACATGTTTTTCAGATTGACACCAATGGAATGTTATTACACGTTTAATTCACTGAAAAGGAAAACGGACAACTGGTTCAAGAAGTAAGAACCATTTGCTGAGTTTTCCCGCTCGTTACCGCGTGTGTCTTGGTTTTGCACGTGATGTGCATGAAAACATATGTGCCTATATAGTATGGTTATAAAATGTAATATGTTGTTTTGGCAGCATCTCTAGAAACCATCTTAACATAAATCATGTTTCCCTTATATCTCCCATCTGCATTTCTCTTTGAAAGTCTTGATTTATTTTTCACTTTCCGGCAAATCATTACTAAAACACGGAATCTGTATGTTCCTGCAATGGACATAGATCCCTGCCAGCTGCCTTGCCTGTGCCCAGGACGAGAAAAGGTGCTTTGCTTCCCCTCACAATGGGTGGATGCTGCCGCTGTCCTTGAACTGATCAATAAGCTCAAATCCACTGGCTCAGCTGTGGCCCTGGAACAGCTTTTCCTTCAATGCCTTTAAGAGGCTCATCTGATCAACCCCATCTTTTCCGCTGGTTTGTCCCCCATATGAACACGGCAGGCGTTACCTTCATGCTTATAAAGAAACCAACACTGGACCCCGCCATACTGGCCTCTTATAGACTTATCTCCAGCCTTCTTGTAATATCTAACATGGTTCTATGTGAAAATGTCTGCAGGTAAATGTAGTCAGCAAAAAGTCATTTTAATAAAGTTAGTCATTCAATAAAAACTATGCCAGGTCTGAAAATGTTGCCAGTAAATAAGGTCACCAAAACACCTATTTTTAAATACACAAAAGCACAAGGCTGCAACCCTAAATATGAACTCCATTCCTAAACCGTCCCCTAACTCGAATTACACCACTTATCCTACCCTAAATTCTCACAGAACAGGAACCCTTCAGCACACGAATGCACTTTATTTGCATATTAGCGAATGCAAAATAAAGAGCAAATCAACAGTGAACCTGTCTCCAATACAATCACCAGGTCGCCACAAATTACACAGCCCTAGCCCTGACCCAAACCCTTCCTGTAATACTAACCTTACCTTAATTGCAACTCTAACACTTACCCTAATGATTACTTTACCCTAACCACTAGGTTTAACCTAACTGCTATCCTACGCCAACACCACCAGCCCTTTCCATCCTCTGTATCCATTTCCTTAACACTTCCCCAAACCAATACCCAAACCCTTCAGCTGACACAGAATCTCGTCTAACCACTAACCAAACCTGAACATATTTACTCTAACCCTAACCCCTATCCTTCCCCTAACCCTAAACCAGGCAATAACAAGCCCACTAAATACTCTTTTACCTAACAATTACTGTAGCAACACTACCAATTTTGGCTACTTTTCAGCTGCGTTTTTGACTACTTTTTGCTTGGCATCGTTTTCACTGCAGAGGTATTTTCACCACGACATTTTCACAGACTATTTTTGATGGCTATATTTTGTCGGGATACCTGTAACATGATGTGCTGGTTCTGTTGGAGCGCTTGGTGGCAGAAAATATGGCTGACCACCACATCCTGCTTTATTATGACATGACATGCAATTTGCAAATTGGAAGTATGTCAGGATGATGCAAAGTAGGAGTATACTGATGCTGTGAAAAGTCGGCATTTAGAGCTATTTTTAACTGGGCATGAATTGCTTTTTGTAGAGCCAGTTCAACATCCAGATGCATACTGGTCGCTGCACTGATGCCTTGAAAGCATTTCCGGAAACCTTAGTGAAGACACAATTACCACATTTGCTAAGGTAACATTACCAGCTTGAACACTCGTGCACATGTTGTTATTACACCGGTGGTAAAACAAGCAGCATGTTGTCATTGTGCTGGGGCTACAATGAGCAAAACTGTTGTAATGACAAGGTTTATGCTAAGCACCAGCGTAATGACAAAAGATGTGTTGGAATTAGGGCGCTACAAAACCCTTCATGTGCATCTCTTAGCTCCAGGCCTAACGCCGCAATGTTTGTGTTCGTGTTTTGGGTGCTTCCAACGGTGCGGATGTTAACGTTTCAGCACTGCAAACATGCAGCCATATTGTGTAATTTCACTGTCACTACAACCAGACAAATACCTTCCCTGCTCCTGCACTAGAGCAGTGCAAATTGGATGAATCTCCCCCAATGCGTGCCAGCACACACAACCCTCTTCCGACCTGAAGCCATACAATGGGCTGACAGTATTTCCTAAGCATTTGCACACGAATGGTGTTGAGGAGCATCTCATGGTCTTCTCTGTAGCCGGCTTTAGTTTCCAAAATATGACATCTGGATTTCCAGATGCGGACATCATCAACTTTTCCTATAAAAGCAAAGATAATTTAAATGTACAAAACGTCCCCGACCACGAAGGGACTCGAACCCTCAATCTTCTGATTCGAAGTCAGACGCCTTATCCATTAGGCCACGCGGTCCACTGGTTGCAACATCTGTATACTTATATAAATAGCGTCCTCCATCACATTGCATGTGCTATCTTGTCTGTCTATGAGGTTAGACCAGAGTCAATCCCCTCATTCTTTATGGAAGTGATATGTTGAACACATATTAAGATGAAGACCCATTTAAATATACAGCCCAGATCTAAAGTACAGGAACCAGTCTCTCACGCGTTTTACTTCTTTCTCTCTGTCTCGCTTCATCCCCGCCTGTCCCCAAATATTGTTCTCTCCTTTTCCGCCTGTATTCTCTCTATCCGTGGACTTCTGAGGCTGTGTCTTAATCGATGCAGCTCTCATGTTCATCTAATTAACTAAATAGATGAAAATGTGTCCTGGTCACCTGCATCACCACAAGCCACAGCGCCTTCCTTATGCACACTTATAAAAAAAAAAAGCAACACCAAAAACAACATACAGCCGCTTCCTAGATCCACAAGCTTATGAAAATGTGGGGGGTTGTGAGCTGGCAGAAGCAGCTTTAACGGAGTGACCATGCTAGGTCACAAGGGCCTGAGAGGAAGAGGAGGAGTAAGGGGAGAAAACATTAGTCAATAGACGGAGTTGAATGCAGACCCTTTAGGCCCAAATGCAACAACTGGCGACAAGCCATAAGTCCCACGCCGCGAGAGACGTCCACTGCACTCTGCAGTTCCTACGCGACTGCAGTCCGCAGTTCCACTTGACACTGACTGCAGTGGCGTCCCATGCCGGCATCCAGACTCCGAGGTCAGGATGGTCTGCGTTCCAACATTACTGTTCCGCTGTGATCCGCAACTCTGCTTGCCACCAGCACTGTGTGGCGTCCCGTGCCCTCATCCAGAGACCTAGGTCAGGAAGTCCACGTACACTCTGAGGATGTACTCTGCTCAGCTGTTTCCTTTGACGCAACAGGCCCGGCTGCATTGCCATACCTGTATCCGCCACAGAGGGGTAAGAAAAGATGAGAACATTAAAGGATAAAGGCAACCGGTAAACAGAAGGTGTGGACCAGGAGGTATTTGCATCACCGGGAGGCCTGGAACAGCAGCAAGATGGACGAGCAGCCAGCTGAGCAGCAAGCAAGGCAGAGTTCAAGCGCAAGGGCCACTTTCCTTTGAAAACCCCCACCATTCCCATTGCAGCTCCAATTCGACAAAGGTCCCCGGTGGGCAGAATGGGTGCAAGATTTCACCGATTTCATAGGTGCTGCGGGGTAAGAAAAGTCTCTGGCCATATCTGGCATGATCACAAATGTGTTGGGCAATGAGATGAACGGTAAAATAAAGACCATACCGTAAGAAGAAAGAACACCGTATGACACCCGTGTGGGGGCACTGAACAAGAAATTAATCATCCAGCCCAACAGCGACTACAGAAATTAATACACTGCCGTTTGCGAGCTTTGCTGATGATGAGTCTACTAGGCTGAGGGTGATAGAAGGGTGTACATCGTCTACATTCTGGAAGCAGTTGCTGAAGCAGCCGCTGACCATTGACACAGTCATTGAGCTGGCCAGAGTGCATGAGAGGGTAGATCTGCAGACCACAGCCATTGAAACACAGAAAAAGAAGACAGAGAAAGATGAAACGGTGGCTGCTCTCATGACACCAAGAGGGCCGGTCAACCGGTTCATGGGAGGACCAGTTACCTCGAGGGGGCCTACTCGATATCCATACCAACAAACAGGCAGTCAGCTATACCACAACGGATATGTTTCAGATGCGGATTCGCATTTCCGCACACCGGAACATGCCCAGCAATTTGTGAGGCATGCTCCAAATGTGGAAGAGAAGGACACTTTCACACCGTGTGCCAAGAAGGCAGACCTTTTCTGACAGCAAGGCCACCACAGACAACCATGTGGAGACCATCAATGAGGGCTTCCCAACAAACAACATGGAGGATACCACGGCCATACTCGCAGATGCCACAAAGAGTGATCAGAGCGATGGAACCGGTTCTGAAATTTGAGGTGGCGACATACAAAGAAATACCACACTAGTACGTGGATTATGCTGATCCATACGAGAATGAATTTAAAAGCCACTGAGATAATGTGGAAATGCTACAGGAGTTTTATATAGACTACACAGACGAATATTTTAATCTAATGTAAGGGGACCAGGAAGCCGAGGAAGGCCCAAGGGTGATGATTGACATGGGGCCTGCTACACATTGCTTCCTCATGGACATTGGAGCAACAGTGAGCATCATGGGAGAACACAAATTTCTCAAAATGGGTGCTAGGAAGATACTGCAAAAGAGAAAGATCCAGGCTCAATAGCCATCCGTGTGGGTTGCACACCTCAGTAACTACACATCCATTCGTCAATTTCAACTGACACTCGCACAACGAGGACGCTCGGCCAACGCCACGATACACGTGATAAGAAGCCCTATAGATGGGTGGTCCCTGCTCAGTTACAAAACGGTGAAATCAATAGGACTCATGTATATAAACTGCCAAGATACAGAAGTGGTAAGGTGCGGTATGGGGCCCCGACAGCTAACGCACAGTGTGGCAAGATTATCACACAGACCCATTTCTAAAGAACAAGTGCGATAAACAAATACCGACCCTCTTCAAGGGACTGGGAAAATAGAAATGGAGCGTCAACTAGCTCCACATCGATGAAAAGGTGCGCCCAGTACCCCAACAGCCCCGGAGGGTTTGGTTTCATTTGCAACAGGCAGTGTCTCAGGAGGTTCAACAGCTGTAGCAAAATGAAATCATTAAGAAGGCGGTAGGGCCCACACCATGGATTTCACCCCTAGTGGTGGTTCCCAAGGAAGGAAGGCGCATCAGGATATGCTTCGACATGAGCGTAGCCAACACAGCCATCCAAGGAGAACGCCGCCGCAGACCAAAAATAGAGATATGATCGTGCAGCTTAACAGAGCCACAACAGTTTACAAGCTTGATCTATCTCAAGGATATCACCAGCTGGGACTGCATCCCTCATCCCATGTGATCATCACATATGCGACACATAGTGGCCTTTTTAGATATATATGCCTTAATTTCGGCATCTCTTCGGCAGCAGAGATGTTTCAGGAAGCCATCAGGTAAGTACTGTTATCGATAAAGACCGATTTTAATTACAGCGATGACATTTTGGTATACAAAACCTCACAGAATGAACACGATCAGGCACTTATGGTATGTGAAGCATTGCAAACGCCAGGCCTCACTCTAAATTTTGACAAATGCAACATAAAGAAAAAGAAGCTGCGATTCTATGGACACGCCTTTTCAGACGAGGGAACGAAGCCAGGCCCAGACAAGGTACGCACCATAACTGACCTAGTGGCACCCACAACGGTATCAGAGGTGAGGTCGACCCGTGGGTCCTTTTCAAGGCTATGTAGTATGGTCCAAAGCCCCCTATGGGGTCCTTAGTGGTATACTGCGATTGGTCCTGTGATTACAGCTGGGCTCTTGAGGGGCCCTAATTATTCGTTGTGCGCGGCGTTATTGCGTCCTGCTCTGTGTCGGCTGCCCTCATTTGGGACATAAGAGTCCACAATGTACCTATACAATAAGAAAACTTTTTCCAAAAAAGTCAACACAATAAGACAAAATAAAACAAAAACCTTTTGCACCGAGCCCAAAACATGAGAAAACTGCGTAGAAAATCTATTTCTTTTTTCAAAAACAAATGCGAGGTATCCTGGGGGGCAGGATGACAGTTTTGAAAGCTGGTTGCGATTGGGGTCATTTACCCTTGGGCTGTCGATCCTCCCCCTCCTCTGAGCCTAGGAGGCTTAATAGCTATTAGGCATTACTTTGGCCCATTAGATGCATCTTTCATCCCAATTCAGAGGATATTTAGTTTAACAAATAGATGCTAGTCCTTAGAGTTGTGAACCATCTAAAGGCTGGGCTGAGCAATAAAGTGTTTGTCTACGTCATAGGGATATATTGATTGTGTGTGGGCAGGCTTGTGTCCTCTGCCAGTGTATGTTTCCTTCTGTTGTAACATTAATGAGTGTTTGCTGGTAGATGGTCTGCTCTACAAGATGAGAACGTTTACAAGATCTTGCTGAAGGCCCCCTTTCCAATTGGTGCCCCAGACTAAATGTCAGTTTAGTGCTGCCTTATGCCTGCAACCTCCTCAATGTGCGAGTGCTTAAGCAATCCCAAGCAAAGGGCTGGGGCCACCCCTGCTCGCATCCATATGGGTGCACTTCACAGCACTTACAACTCTTTGAGAAGAAGTGCTGGATCATTTATCAAAATGCTGCACTTTATAAAGGATGGCAACCAAAACAACAATCTCTTGGCTAAGAAGCAAGTGTCCAGTCCTTTGGGCCACCTGGGCTGGTTAAGATTCCTTTCATATACTTTCTATGCTACTCTTCCATCACAGCCACCCCTCCTCTGATTGCCTGAGAAAGGCAAGCGTTGCTATGACAAAGTGTCAGAAGAGGCCACTGAGCACAGCCCCTGAGCAAGTTAGGCTGAGAGCTAAATTGGCTCACAGCCTGCCAACCAACTTAGTCAGGAAAGTGAAATGTTTGCCCAGGGCATTCATATTTCACGCCGAACTTTAATTGAACCCGAGGTTTGTGTCTCCCATAACCCATAGCACTTCTTTTATGGCAATGCGTGGAGTGTCTCCCTTACTCCTTCCCTTCATCTCCCAATTCCAAGATCCCTGTTGCACATGGGATACAATGTATCTATTTGAGAGGGAGAGCAAAAGAGAGGGAGAGACACGGTTTGACAGTAGCAAAGTGAGAAAGTGAAATGGAAGCTCTCTGCAGACGCCAGTGGTAGGAGCACAGGAAGGACTCACATTTCTTTTGCCTTGTTTGGCATTTTTCATGTGCTGGTATAATTTATTTATTAAACATCAATATAGTACCTTCATCCAAGGCGTTGCACGTATTACAAAAAGTACAAAAATAAGGTAAACCACAACCAAGGCATGAAACGAGAGACGTCTAATGCTTTCTTTAACCCTTCATGTCTTTTTCAGCCTTGCTCTGCCATGTGATGTTCTGCTAAATGTGGATTCCAGATTTTGTGCGGTCCTCACCCACCTGGACCATGGACTTTGACTGCTCTCTGCACTACATGCTCAAATTCTACTTTTCATACAAAACAGGCACACCAGCAAAGCCGCCCATGCATGTCATTTGAACACCCCTCCCAACCAATATCAAACATCAGAACACTGCACCTCTGCAACCAATTTACATACCACAACCCATGGCAGAACATCCCTTGGCACCACAGGCATATAAAGCACCCCTTCATGCAAAAACACCTTCATGCTTTTGGCACAGAACACCTGGCAACCGATCCACACATAGAGTGCAGGATACTTCCAGTGTGCATGCGTCAACACAAAAGCAAAGCCATCTTGCATTTCCCTCTTCTCCTCACTAATGTAACCCATCCCTCTCTCTAAGATCCTGCGGAGCCCCTGGAGACCATGCAAATGGCGCTGGATCGGGTATAAAACCCAGTAACATACCATAACCTTGATTTATGGGATCTGGGTCATCTGCCCCCGCAGTAAAACTGCTCGGGCCCCCGTTTTGTCTGTTCATTGACAACGGGGGCCCAGCCCATTTTTGTCCACCTCCTCCATTGTTAAGTATGCAGGGGACACCCCCGCAATCCCTGAGGCTACAGATACCTAACATGGGGAGCAGGGGACACCTCCAAACCCTGCTCCTCATGTTCCGGTATTTTGGCACCCAAATTGTTGGAAAAAATTCGAACTAATGGTAGTGACCGAATTGGGTCAACTCTACCATGCGATCAATATTTTCGGAACAATTTGGGTAATACCTCTTTAAGTGCATTGTGGGATTTATAGTGAACTAGCAGTGACATACGCTCACCTTCCCACCCCAGCACGAAAGGCTTAAATATGTATTCCTCCATTCGTATCCGTAGGGGAACGCGATTGTTTATACCATTTACCTAAACTGGCTTATTTTCTTGCCTTATACGTTGATCAATAGCTGATCTTCCTTTCAAATGCAGCAGTTTAATTGTTTTGCACTTTAGTTCAGGTTTTTTTCTTTCCATTGAAAATATTGTTTCGACTACCCACGAATTTCTAAGTTTATTATTCCTGCATTTGTTGCCAGTTACAAACCCAGAGTTGTCTATATTTGTCCTGTTTTTGTTATAGGGTTCAGTGTTATACTATACAGTCTGCAGGTGGCGCTACTGAGTCCTTGAAAACAGCTTCTTTTATATTAGTCCTCCTATTTAGTCCAACCCATGCAAACCCAATCTCTTTATTATACGCTAATTAGGAATAGGTTAGCGCCAACAGCGTAGATAAGAGAATGGCGAGTTGTGCATGGCTACCAGAAGCGCTGCTAGTAAGGGTCCCTGCCCTCCTGCCCCTGCAAGTGGGACGTTGAGTGATTGTGTTAGTGAGATACCTGTATTCATGTACAATATCCATGTTTTCTCTTCTAAATAATAAAATCTCAATCATGAAAGGAGTCATTCTGGATTTTCCAGATTTGCTCATGAAATTTCACTGATTGGACGCTTGGCTATGCTTTTCTGCAAAAAGGTGAAATCTTAAACTAGAATTACAGTAGATAACAAAAATATGCTACTGCATGTACTTCTCCTTCTTGAACAGAGTATATTGAGGGACTGGAAAGTACTGTTCACGTGGTTCCATGGTGTAATGGTTAGCACTCTGGACTCTGAATCCAGTGGGACCTAGTTTTTTTTGAAAAAAAACATTTGACATAAAAATGTTATGTCGACTTAATGTTAACAGGACGTGTCTTGCTATTTTTACTTCCAAATGGTGACAGAAGTGACTTGTGTGTTTGGAGACGGTACACATGGTACTTTCATAGTCTTTATTTAAACAGAGAAGGCGTTCCCAGGTTTCTGCAACAGAACTTCAATTTCTCTGCCTTTCATCTCTTAGTGTTCTCTCTGAGCAGCAGGTCAGCAAAGTATTCGGGAAACAGTTGCATAGCATCTAACATTCTGTGCTCATTAATCTTGCTTACTGTCCTAAATCTACGTCCTTGCTTACTGTCCTAAATGTAAGTTGATGACTCTCCCATGACCGCAGAATCCCTTTTTTCGGTGCATGTTTTATCGCCTGGAACTGACAGGGGACCCTCTATCTAATACCTCTTTTTTTTTAGATGTACTCTCTTTGTACCCCTAAAACAGTTCAATCACATTGAGCTGGTTATGTATCAAACTCCCACATAACCTATTTCCTCCTCTTATTTAATGTGAACCAGCAGACCTTGAGACTCGCCACTTCAAGGACTATATGTCTTCTCAGTCTTTCTTTCATATCCATGTATGTTGTTGTTGCTTTTACATGTTTTTCAGATTGACACCAATGGAATGTTATTACACGTTTAATTCACTGAAAAGGAAAACGGACAACTGGTTCAAGAAGTAAGAACCATTTGCTGAGTTTTCCCGCTCGTTACCGCGTGTGTCTTGGTTTTGCACGTGATGTGCATGAAAACATATGTGCCTATATAGTATGGTTATAAAATGTAATATGTTGTTTTGGCAGCATCTCTAGAAACCATCTTAACATAAATCATGTTTCCCTTATATCTCCCATCTGCATTTCTCTTTGAAAGTCTTGATTTATTTTTCACTTTCCGGCAAATCATTACTAAAACAAGGAATCTGTATGTTCCTGCAATGGACATAGATCCCTGCCAGCTGCCTTGCCTGTGCCCAGGACGAGAAAAGGTGCTTTGCTTCCCCTCACAATGGGTGGATGCTGCCGCTGTCCTTGAACTGATCAATAAGCTCAAATCCACTGGCTCAGCTGTGGCCCTGGAACAGCTTTTCCTTCAATGCCTTTAAGAGGCTCATCTGATCAACCCCATCTTTTCCGCTGGTTTGTCCCCCATATGAACACGGCAGGCGTTACCTTCATGCTTATAAAGAAACCAACACTGGACCCCGCCATACTGGCCTCTTATAGACTTATCTCCAGCCTTCTTGTAATATCTAACATGGTTCTATGTGAAAATGTCTGCAGGTAAATGTAGTCAGCAAAAAGTCATTTTAATAAAGTTAGTCATTCAATAAAAACTATGCCAGGTCTGAAAATGTTGCCAGTAAATAAGGTCACCAAAACACCTATTTTTAAATACACAAAAGCACAAGGCTGCAACCCTAAATATGAACTCCATTCCTAAACCGTCCCCTAACTCGAATTACACCACTTATCCTACCCTAAATTCTCACAGAACAGGAACCCTTCAGCACACGAATGCACTTTATTTGCATATTAGCGAATGCAAAATAAAGAGCAAATCAACAGTGAACCTGTCTCCAATACAATCACCAGGTCGCCACAAATTACACAGCCCTAGCCCTGACCCAAACCCTTCCTGTAATACTAACCTCACCTTAATTGCAACTCTAACACTTACCCTAATGATTACTTTACCCTAACCACTAGGTTTAACCTAACTGCTATCCTACGCCAACACCACCAGCCCTTTCCATCCTCTGTATCCATTTCTTTAACACTTCCCCAAACCAATACCCAAACCCTTCAGCTGACACAGAATCTCGTCTAACCACTAACCAAACCTGAACATATTTACTCTAACCCTAACCCCTATCCTTCCCCTAACCCTAAACCAGGCAATAACAAGCCCACTAAATACTCTTTTACCTAACAATTACTGTAGCAACACTACCAATTTTGGCTACTTTTCAGCTGCGTTTTTGACTACTTTTTGCTTGGCATCGTTTTCACTGCAGAGGTATTTTCACCACGACATTTTCACAGACTATTTTTGATGGCTATATTTTGTCGGGATACCTGTAACATGATGTGCTGGTTCTGTTGGAGCGCTTGGTGGCAGAAAATATGGCTGACCACCACATCCTGCTTTATTATGACATGACATGCAATTTGCAAATTGGAAGTATGTCAGGATGATGCAAAGTAGGAGTATACTGATGCTGTGAAAAGTCGGCATTTAGAGCTATTTTTAACTGGGCATGAATTGCTTTTTGTAGAGCCAGTTCAACATCCAGATGCATACTGGTCGCTGCACTGATGCCTTGAAAGCATTTCCGGAAACCTTAGTGAAGACACAATTACCACATTTGCTAAGGTAACATTACCAGCTTGAACACTCGTGCACATGTTGTTATTACACCGGTGGTAAAACAAGCAGCATGTTGTCATTGTGCTGGGGCTACAATGAGCAAAACTGTTGTAATGACAAGGTTTATGCTAAGCACCAGCGTAATGACAAAAGATGTGTTGGAATTAGGGCGCTACAAAACCCTTCATGTGCATCTCTTAGCGCCAGGCCTAACGCCGCAATGTTTGTGTTCGTGTTTTGGGTGCTTCCAATGGTGCGGATGTTAACGTTTCAGCACTGCAAACATGCAGCCATATTGTGTAATTTCACTGTCACTACAACCAGACAAATACCTTCCCTGCTCCTGCACTAGAGCAGTGCAAATTGGATGAATCTCCCCCAATGCGTGCCAGCACACACAACCCTCTTCCGACCTGAAGCCATACAATGGGCTGACAGTATTTCCTAAGCATTTGCACACGAATGGTGTTGAGGAGCATCTCATGGTCTTCTCTGTAGCCGGCTTTAGTTTCCAAAATATGACATCTGGATTTCCAGATGCGGACATCATCAACTTTTCCTATAAAAGCAAAGATAATTTAAATGTACAAAACGTCCCCGACCACGAAGGGACTCGAACCCTCAATCTTCTGATTCGAAGTCAGACGCCTTATCCATTAGGCCACGCGGTCCACTGGTTGCAACATCTGTATACTTATATAAATAGCGTCCTCCATCACATTGCATATGCTATCTTGTCTGTCTATGAGGTTAGACCAGAGTCAATCCCCTCATTCTTTATGGAAGTGATATGTTGAACACATATTAAGATGAAGACCCATTTAAATATACAGCCCAGATCTAAAGTACAGGAACCAGTCTCTCACGCGTTTTACTTCTTTCTCTCTGTCTCGCTTCATCCCCGCCTGTCCCCAAATATTGTTCTCTCCTTTTCCGCCTGTATTCTCTCTATCCGTGGACTTCTGAGGCTGTGTCTTAATCGATGCAGCTCTCATGTTCATCTAATTAACTAAATAGATGAAGATGTGTCCTGGTCACCTGCATCACCACAAGCCACAGCGCCTTCCTTATGCACACTTATAAAAAAAAAAAGCAACACCAAAAACAACATACAGCCGCTTCCTAGATCCACAAGCTTATGAAAATGTGGGGGGTTGTGAGCTGGCAGAAGCAGCTTTAACGGAGTGACCATGCTAGGTCACAAGGGCCTGAGAGGAAGAGGAGGAGTAAGGGGAGAAAACATTAGTCAATAGACGGAGTTGAATGCAGACCCTTTAGGCCCAAATGCAACAACTGGCGAAAACCAATAAGTCCCACGCCGCGAGAGACGTCCACTGCACTCTGCAGTTCCTACGCGACTGCAGTCCGCAGTTCCACTTGACACTGACTGCAGTGGCGTCCCATGCCGGCATCCAGACTCCGAGGTCAGGATGGTCTGCGTTCCAACATTACTGTTCCGCTGTGATCCGCAACTCCGCTTGCCACCAGCACTGTGTGGCGTCCCGTGCCCTCATCCAGAGACCTAGGTCAGGAAGTCCACGTACACTCTGAGGATGTACTCTGCTCAGCTGTTTCCTTTGACGCAACAGGCCCGGCTGCATTGCCATACCTGTATCCGCCACAGAGGGGTAAGAAAAGATGAGAACATTAAAGGATAAAGGCAACCGGTAAACAGAAGGTGTGGACCAGGAGGTATTTGCATCACCGGGAGGCCTGGAACAGCAGCAAGATGGACGAGCAGCCAGCTGAGCAGCAAGCAAGGCAGAGTTCAAGCGCAAGGGCCACTTTCCTTTGAAAACCCCCACCATTCCCATTGCAGCTCCAATTCGACAAAGGTCCCCGGTGGGCAGAATGGGTGCAAGATTTCACCGATTTCATAGGTGCTGCAGGGTAAGAAAAGTCTCTGGCCATATCTGGCATGATCACAAATGTGTTGGGCAATGAGATGAACGGTAAAATAAAGACCATACCGTAAGAAGAAAGAACACCGTATGACACCCGTGTGGGGGCACTGAACAAGAAATTAATCATCCAGCCCAACAGCGACTACAGAAATTAATACACTGCCGTTTGCGAGCTTTGCTGATGATGAGTCTACTAGGCTGAGGGTGATAGAAGGGTGTACATCGTCTACATTCTGGAAGCAGTTGCTGAAGCAGCCGCTGACCATTGACACAGTCATTGAGCTGGCCAGAGTGCATGAGAGGGTAGATCTGCAGACCACAGCCATTGAAACACAGAAAAAGAAGACAGAGAAAGATGAAACGGTGGCTGCTCTCATGACACCAAGAGGGCCGGTCAACCGGTTCATGGGAGGACCAGTTACCTCGAGGGGGCCTACTCGATATCCATACCAACAAACAGGCAGTCAGCTAGACCACAACGGATATGTTTCAGATGCGGATTCGCATTTCCGCACACCGGAACATGCCCAGCAATTTGTGAGGCATGCTCCAAATGTGGAAGAGAAGGACACTTTCACACCGTGTGCCAAGAAGGCAGACCTTTTCTGACAGCAAGGCCACCACAGACAACCATGTGGAGACCATCAATGAGGGCTTCCCAACAAACAACATGGAGGATACCACGGCCATACTCGCAGATGCCACAAAGAGTGATCAGAGCGATGGAACCGGTTCTGAAATTTGAGGTGGCGACATACAAAGAAATACCACACTAGTACGTGGATTATGCTGATCCATACGAGAATGAATTTAAAAGCCACTGAGATAATGTGGAAATGCTACAGGAGTTTTATATAGACTACACAGACGAATATTTTAATCTAATGCAAGGGGACCAGGAAGCCGAGGAAGGCCCAAGGGTGATGATTGACATGGGGCCTGCTACACATTGCTTCCTCATGGACATTGGAGCAACAGTGAGCATCATGGGAGAACACAAATTTCTCAAAATGGGTGCTAGGAAGATACTGCAAAAGAGAAAGATCCAGGCTCAATAGCCATCCGTGTGGGTTGCACACCTCAGTAACTACACATCCATTCGTCAATTTCAACTGACACTCGCACAACGAGGACGCTCGGCCAACGCCACGATACACGTGATAAGAAGCCCTATAGATGGGTGGTCCCTGCTCAGTTACAAAACGGTGAAATCAATAGGACTCATGTATATAAACTGCCAAGATACAGAAGTGGTAAGGTGCGGTATGGGGCCCCGACAGCTAACGCACAGTGTGGCAAGATTATCACACAGACCCATTTCTAAAGAACAAGTGCGATAAACAAATACCGACCCTCTTCAAGGGACTGGGAAAATAGAAATGGAGCGTCAACTAGCTCCACATCGATGAAAAGGTGCGCCCAGTACCCCAACAGCCCCGGAGGGTTTGGTTTCATTTGCAACAGGCAGTGTCTCAGGAGGTTCAACAGCTGTAGCAAAATGAAATCATTAAGAAGGCGGTAGGGCCCACACCATGGATTTCACCCCTAGTGGTGGTTCCCAAGGAAGGAAGGCGCATCAGGATATGCTTCGACATGAGCGTAGCCAACACAGCCATCCAAGGAGAACGCCGCCGCAGACCAAAAATAGAGATATGATCGTGCAGCTTAACAGAGCCACAACAGTTTACAAGCTTGATCTATCTCAAGGATATCACCAGCTGGGACTGCATCCCTCATCCCATGTGATCATCACATATGCGACACATAGTGGCCTTTTTAGATATATATGCCTTAATTTCGGCATCTCTTCGGCAGCAGAGATGTTTCAGGAAGCCATCAGGTAAGTACTGTTATCGATAAAGACCGATTTTAATTACAGCGATGACATTTTGGTATACAAAACCTCACAGAATGAACACGATCAGGCACTTATGGTATGTGAAGCATTGCAAACGCCAGGCCTCACTCTAAATTTTGACAAATGCAACATAAAGAAAAAGAAGCTGCGATTCTATGGACACGCCTTTTCAGACGAGGGAACGAAGCCAGGCCCAGACAAGGTACGCACCATAACTGACCTAGTGGCACCCACAACGGTATCAGAGGTGAGGTCGACCCGTGGGTCCTTTTCAAGGCTATGTAGTATGGTCCAAAGCCCCCTATGGGGTCCTTAGTGGTATACTGCGATTGGTCCTGTGATTACAGCTGGGCTCTTGAGGGGCCCTAATTATTCGTTGTGCGCGGCGTTATTGCGTCCTGCTCTGTGTCGGCTGCCCTCATTTGGGACATAAGAGTCCACAATGTACCTATACAATAAGAAAACTTTTTCCAAAAAAGTCAACACAATAAGACAAAATAAAACAAAAACCTTTTGCACCGAGCCCAAAACATGAGAAAACTGCGTAGAAAATCTATTTCTTTTTTCAAAAACAAATGCGAGGTATCCTGGGGGGCAGGATGACAGTTTTGAAAGCTGGTTGCGATTGGGGTCATTTACCCTTGGGCTGTCGATCCTCCCCCTCCTCTGAGCCTAGGAGGCTTAATAGCTATTAGGCATTACTTTGGCCCATTAGATGCATCTTTCATCCCAATTCAGAGGATATTTAGTTTAACAAATAGATGCTAGTCCTTAGAGTTGTGAACCATCTAAAGGCTGGGCTGAGCAATAAAGTGTTTGTCTACGTCATAGGGATATATTGATTGTGTGTGGGCAGGCTTGTGTCCTCTGCCAGTGTATGTTTCCTTCTGTTGTAACATTAATGAGTGTTTGCTGGTAGATGGTCTGCTCTACAAGATGAGAACGTTTACAAGATCTTGCTGAAGGCCCCCTTTCCAATTGGTGCCCCAGACTAAATGTCAGTTTAGTGCTGCCTTATGCCTGCAACCTCCTCAATGTGCGAGTGCTTAAGCAATCCCAAGCAAAGGGCTGGGGCCACCCCTGCTCGCATCCATATGGGTGCACTTCACAGCACTTACAACTCTTTGAGAAGAAGTGCTGGATCTTTTATCAAAATGCAGCACTTTATAAAGGATGGCAACCAAAACAACAATCTCTTGGCTAAGAAGCAAGTGTCCAGTCCTTTGGGCCACCTGGGCTGGTTAAGATTCCTTTCATATACTTTCTATGCTACTCTTCCATCACAGCCACCCCTCCTCTGATTGCCCGAGAAAGGCAAGCGTTGCTATGACAAAGTGTCAGAAGAGGCCACTGAGCACAGCCCCTGAGCAAGTTAGGCTGAGAGCTAAATTGGCTCACAGCCTGCCAACCAACTTAGTCAGGAAAGTGAAATGTTTGCCCAGGGCATTCATATTTCACGCCGAACTTTAATTGAACCCGAGGTTTGTGTCTCCCATAACCCATAGCACTTCTTTTATGGCAATGCGTGGAGTGTCTCCCTTACTCCTTCCCTTCATCTCCCAATTCCAAGATCCCTGTTGCACATGGGATACAATGTATCTATTTGAGAGGGAGAGCAAAAGAGAGGGAGAGACACGGTTTGACAGTAGCAAAGTGAGAAAGTGAAATGGAAGCTCTCTGCAGACGCCAGTGGTAGGAGCACAGGAAGGACTCACATTTCTTTTGCCTTGTTTGGCATTTTTCATGTGCTGGTATAATTTATTTATTAAACATCAATATAGTACCTTCATCCAAGGCGTTGCACGTATTACAAAAAGTACAAAAATAAGGTAAACCACAACCAAGGCATGAAACGAGAGACGTCTAATGCTTTCTTTAGCCCTTCATGTCTTTTTCAGCCTTGCTCTGCCATGTGATGTTCTGCTAAATGTGGATTCCAGATTTTGTGCGGTCCTCACCCACCTGGACCATGGACTTTGACTGCTCTCTGCACTACATGCTCAAATTCTACTTTTCATACAAAACAGGCACACCAGCAAAGCCGCCCATGCATGTCATTTGAACACCCCTCCCAACCAATATCAAACATCAGAACACTGCACCTCTGCAACCAACTTACATACCACAACCCATGGCAGAACATCCCTTGGCACCACAGGCATATAAAGCACCCCTTCATGCAAAAACACCTTCATGCTTTTGGCACAGAACACCTGGCAACCGATCCACACATAGAGTGCAGGATACTTCCAGTGTGCATGCGTCAACACAAAAGCAAAGCCATCTTGCATTTCCCTCTTCTCCTCACTAATGTAACCCATCCCTCTCTCTAAGATCCTGCGGAGCCCCTGGAGACCATGCAAATGGCGCTGGATCGGGTATAAAACCCAGTAACATACCATAACCTTGATTTATGGGATCTGGGTCATCTGCCCCCGCAGTAAAACTGCTCGGGCCCCCGTTTTGTCTGTTCATTGACAACGGGGGCCCAGCCCATTTTTGTCCACCTCCTCCATTGTTAAGTATGCAGGGGACACCCCCGCAATCCCTGAGGCTACAGATACCTAACATGGGGAGCAGGGGACACCTCCAAACCCTGCTCCTCATGTTCCGGTATTTTGGCACCCAAATTGTTGGAAAAAATTCGAACTAATGGTAGTGACCGAATTGGGTCAACTCTACCATGCGATCAATATTTTCGGAACAATTTGGGTAATACCTCTTTAAGTGCATTGTGGGATTTATAGTGAACTAGCAGTGACATACGCTCACCTTCCCACCCCAGCACGAAAGGCTTAAATATGTATTCCTCCATTCGTATCCGTAGGGGAACGCGATTGTTTATACCATTTACCTAAACTGGCTTATTTTCTTGCCTTATACGTTGATCAATAGCTGATCTTCCTTTCAAATGCAGCAGTTTAATTGTTTTGCACTTTAGTTCAGGTTTTTTTCTTTCCATTGAAAATATTGTTTCGACTACCCACGAATTTCTAAGTTTATTATTCCTGCATTTGTTGCCAGTTACAAACCCAGAGTTGTCTATATTTGTCCTGTTTTTGTTATAGGGTTCAGTGTTATACTATACAGTCTGCAGGTGGCGCTACTGAGTCCTTGAAAACAGCTTCTTTTATATTAGTCCTCCTATTTAGTCCAACCCATGCAAACCCAATCTCTTTATTATACGCTAATTAGGAATAGGTTAGCGCCAACAGCGTAGATAAGAGAATGGCGAGTTGTGCATGGCTACCAGAAGCGCTGCTAGTAAGTGTCCCTGCCCTCCTGCCCCTGCAAGTGGGACGTTGAGTGATTGTGTTAGTGAGATACCTGTATTCCCGTACAATATCCATGTTTTCTCTTCTAAATAATAAAATCTCAATCATGAAAAGAGTCATTCTGGATTTTCCAGATTTGCTCATGAAATTTCACTGATTGGACGCTTGGCTATGCTTTTCTGCAAAAAGGTGAAATCTTAAACTAGAATTACAGTAGATAACAAAAATATGCTACTGCATGTACTTCTCCTTCTTGAACAGAGTATATTGAGGGACTGGAAAGTACTGTTCACGTGGTTCCATGGTGTAATGGTTAGCACTCTGGACTCTGAATCCAGCGATCCGAGTTCAAATCTCGGTGGGACCTAGTTTTTTTGAAAAAAAACATTTAACATAAAAATGTTATGTCGACTTAATGTTAACAGGACGTGTCTTGCTATTTTTACTTGCAAATGGTGGCAGAAGTGACTTGTGTGTTTGGAGACGGTACACATGGTACTTTCATAGTCTTTATTTAAACAGAGAAGGCGTTCCCAGGTTTCTGCAACAGAACTTCAATTTCTCTGCCTTTCATCTCTTAGTGTTCTCTCTGAGCAGCAGGTCAGCAAAGTATTCGGGAAACAGTTGCATAGCATCTAACATTCTGTGCTCATTAATCTTGCTTACTGTCCTAAATCTACGTCCTTGCTTACTGTCCTAAATGTAAGTTGATGACTCTCCCATGACCGCAGAATCCCTTTTTTCGGTGCATGTTTTATCGCCTGGAACTGACAGGGGACCCTCTATCTAATACCTCTTTTTTTTAGATGTACTCTCTTTGTACCCCTAAAACAGTTCAATCACATTGAGCTGGTTATGTATCAAACTCCCACATAACCTATTTCCTCCTCTTATTTAATGTGAACCAGCAGACCTTGAGACTCGCCACTTCAAGGACTATATGTCTTCTCAGTCTTTCTTTCATATCCATGTATGTTGTTGTTGCTTTTACATGTTTTTCAGATTGACACCAATGGAATGTTATTACACGTTTAATTCACTGAAAAGGAAAACGGACAACTGGTTCAAGAAGTAAGAACCATTTGCTGAGTTTTCCCGCTCGTTACCGCGTGTGTCTTGGTTTTGCACGTGATGTGCATGAAAACATATGTGCCTATATAGTATGGTTATAAAATGTAATATGTTGTTTTGGCAGCATCTCTAGAAACCATCTTAACATAAATCATGTTTCCCTTATATCTCCCATCTGCATTTCTCTTTGAAAGTCTTGATTTATTTTTCACTTTCCGGCAAATCATTACTAAAACACGGAATCTGTATGTTCCTGCAATGGACATAGATCCCTGCCAGCTGCCTTGCCTGTGCCCAGGACGAGAAAAGGTGCTTTGCTTCCCCTCACAATGGGTGGATGCTGCCGCTGTCCTTGAACTGATCAATAAGCTCAAATCCACTGGCTCAGCTGTGGCCCTGGAACAGCTTTTCCTTCAATGCCTTTAAGAGGCTCATCTGATCAACCCCATCTTTTCCGCTGGTTTGTCCCCCATATGAACACGGCAGGCGTTACCTTCATGCTTATAAAGAAACCAACACTGGACCCCGCCATACTGGCCTCTTATAGACTTATCTCCAGCCTTCTTGTAATATCTAACATGGTTCTATGTGAAAATGTCTGCAGGTAAATGTAGTCAGCAAAAAGTCATTTTAATAAAGTTAGTCATTCAATAAAAACTATGCCAGGTCTGAAAATGTTGCCAGTAAATAAGGTCACCAAAACACCTATTTTTAAATACACAAAAGCACAAGGCTGCAACCCTAAATATGAACTCCATTCCTAAACCGTCCCCTAACTCGAATTACACCACTTATCCTACCCTAAATTCTCACAGAACAGGAACCCTTCAGCACACGAATGCACTTTATTTGCATATTAGCGAATGCAAAATAAAGAGCAAATCAACAGTGAACCTGTCTCCAATACAATCACCAGGTCGCCACAAATTACACAGCCCTAGCCCTGACCCAAACCCTTCCTGTAATACTAACCTTACCTTAATTGCAACTCTAACACTTACCCTAATGATTACTTTACCCTAACCACTAGGTTTAACCTAACTGCTATCCTACGCCAACACCACCAGCCCTTTCCATCCTCTGTATCCATTTCTTTAACACTTCCCCAAACCAATACCCAAACCCTTCAGCTGACACAGAATCTCGTCTAACCACTAACCAAACCTGAACATATTTACTCTAACCCTAACCCCTATCCTTCCCCTAACCCTAAACCAGGCAATAACAAGCCCACTAAATACTCTTTTACCTAACAATTACTGTAGCAACACTACCAATTTTGGCTACTTTTCAGCTGCGTTTTTGACTACTTTTTGCTTGGCATCGTTTTCACTGCAGAGGTATTTTCACCACGACATTTTCACAGACTATTTTTGATGGCTATATTTTGTCGGGATACCTGTAACATGATGTGCTGGTTCTGTTGGAGCGCTTGGTGGCAGAAAATATGGCTGACCACCACATCCTGCTTTATTATGACATGACATGCAATTTGCAAATTGGAAGTATGTCAGGATGATGCAAAGTAGGAGTATACTGATGCTGTGAAAAGTCGGCATTTAGAGCTATTTTTAACTGGGCATGAATTGCTTTTTGTAGAGCCAGTTCAACATCCAGATGCATACTGGTCGCTGCACTGATGCCTTGAAAGCATTTCCGGAAACCTTAGTGAAGACACAATTACCACATTTGCTAAGGTAACATTACCAGCTTGAACACTCGTGCACATGTTGTTATTACACCGGTGGTAAAACAAGCAGCATGTTGTCATTGTGCTGGGGCTACAATGAGCAAAACTGTTGTAATGACAAGGTTTATGCTAAGCACCAGCGTAATGACAAAAGATGTGTTGGAATTAGGGCGCTACAAAACCCTTCATGTGCATATCTTAGCTCCAGGCCTAACGCCGCAATGTTTGTGTTCGTGTTTTGGGTGCTTCCAACGGTGCGGATGTTAACGTTTCAGCACTGCAAACATGCAGCCATATTGTGTAATTTCACTGTCACTACAACCAGACAAATACCTTCCCTGCTCCTGCACTAGAGCAGTGCAAATTGGATGAATCTCCCCCAATGCGTGCCAGCACACACAACCCTCTTCCGACCTGAAGCCATACAATGGGCTGACAGTATTTCCTAAGCATTTGCACACGAATGGTGTTGAGGAGCATCTCATGGTCTTCTCTGTAGCCGGCTTTAGTTTCCAAAATATGACATCTGGATTTCCAGATGCGTACATCATCAACTTTTCCTATAAAAGCAAAGATAATTTAAATGTACAAAACGTCCCCGACCACGAAGGGACTCGAACCCTCAATCTTCTGATTCGAAGTCAGACGCCTTATCCATTAGGCCACGCGGTCCACTGGTTGCAACATCTGTATACTTATATAAATAGCGTCCTCCATCACATTGCATATGCTATCTTGTCTGTCTATGAGGTTAGACCAGAGTCAATCCCCTCATTCTTTATGGAAGTGATATGTTGAACACATATTAAGATGAAGACCCATTTAAATATACAGCCCAGATCTAAAGTACAGGAACCAGTCTCTCACGCGTTTTACTTCTTTCTCTCTGTCTCGCTTCATCCCCGCCTGTCCCCAAATATTGTTCTCTCCTTTTCCGCCTGTATTCTCTCTATCCGTGGACTTCTGAGGCTGTGTCTTAATCGATGCAGCTCTCATGTTCATCTAATTAACTAAATAGATGAAGATGTGTCCTGGTCACCTGCATCACCACAAGCCACAGCGCCTTCCTTATGCACACTTATAAAAAAAAAAAGCAACACCAAAAACAACATACAGCCGCTTCCTAGATCCACAAGCTTATGAAAATGTGGGGGGTTGTGAGCTGGCAGAAGCAGCTTTAACGGAGTGACCATGCTAGGTCACAAGGGCCTGAGAGGAAGAGGAGGAGTAAGGGGAGAAAACATTAGTCAATAGACGGAGTTGAATGCAGACCCTTTAGGCCCAAATGCAACAACTGGCGACAAGCCATAAGTCCCACGCCGCAAGAGACGTCCACTGCACTCTGCAGTTCCTACGCGACTGCAGTCCGCAGTTCCACTTGACACTGACTGCAGTGGCGTCCCATGCCGGCATCCAGACTCCGAGGTCAGGATGGTCTGCGTTCCAACATTACTGTTCCGCTGTGATCCGCAACTCCGCTTGCCGCCAGCACTGTGTGGCGTCCCGTGCCCTCATCCAGAGACCTAGGTCAGGAAGTCCACGTACACTCTGAGGATGTACTCTGCTCAGCTGTTTCCTTTGACGCAACAGGCCCGGCTGCATTGCCATACCTGTATCCGCCACAGAGGGGTAAGAAAAGATGAGAACATTAAAGGATAAAGGCAACCGGTAAACAGAAGGTGTGGACCAGGAGGTATTTGCATCACCGGGAGGCCTGGAACAGCAGCAAGATGGACGAGCAGCCAGCTGAGCAGCAAGCAAGGCAGAGTTCAAGCGCAAGGGCCACTTTCCTTTGAAAACCCCCACCATTCCCATTGCAGCTCCAATTCGACAAAGGTCCCCGGTGGGCAGAATGGGTGCAAGATTTCACCGATTTCATAGGTGCTGCAGGGTAAGAAAAGTCTCTGGCCATATCTGGCATGATCACAAATGTGTTGGGCAATGAGATGAACGGTAAAATAAAGACCATACCGTAAGAAGAAAGAACACCGTATGACACCCGTGTGGGGGCACTGAACAAGAAATTAATCATCCAGCCCAACAGCGACTACAGAAATTAATACACTGCCGTTTGCGAGCTTTGCTGATGATGAGTCTACTAGGCTGAGGGTGATAGAAGGGTGTACATCGTCTACATTCTGGAAGCAGTTGCTGAAGCAGCCGCTGACCATTGACACAGTCATTGAGCTGGCCAGAGTGCATGAGAGGGTAGATCTGCAGACCACAGCCATTGAAACACAGAAAAAGAAGACAGAGAAAGATGAAACGGTGGCTGCTCTCATGACACCAAGAGGGCCGGTCAACCGGTTCATGGGAGGACCAGTTACCTCGAGGGGGCCTACTCGATATCCATACCAACAAACAGGCAGTCAGCTAGACCACAACGGATATGTTTCAGATGCGGATTCGCATTTCCGCACACCGGAACATGCCCAGCAATTTGTGAGGCATGCTCCAAATGTGGAAGAGAAGGACACTTTCACACCGTGTGCCAAGAAGGCAGACCTTTTCTGACAGCAAGGCCACCACAGACAACCATGTGGAGACCATCAATGAGGGCTTCCCAACAAACAACATGGAGGATACCACGGCCATACTCGCAGATGCCACAAAGAGTGATCAGAGCGATGGAACCGGTTCTGAAATTTGAGGTGGCGACATACAAAGAAATACCACACTAGTACGTGGATTATGCTGATCCATACGAGAATGAATTTAAAAGCCACTGAGATAATGTGGAAATGCTACAGGAGTTTTATATAGACTACACAGACGAATATTTTAATCTAATGCAAGGGGACCAGGAAGCCGAGGAAGGCCCAAGGGTGATGATTGACATGGGGCCTGCTACACATTGCTTCCTCATGGACATTGGAGCAACAGTGAGCATCATGGGAGAACACAAATTTCTCAAAATGGGTGCTAGGAAGATACTGCAAAAGAGAAAGATCCAGGCTCAATAGCCATCCGTGTGGGTTGCACACCTCAGTAACTACACATCCATTCGTCAATTTCAACTGACACTCGCACAACGAGGACGCTCGGCCAACGCCACGATACACGTGATAAGAAGCCCTATAGATGGGTGGTCCCTGCTCAGTTACAAAACGGTGAAATCAATAGGACTCATGTATATAAACTGCCAAGATACAGAAGTGGTAAGGTGCGGTATGGGGCCCCGACAGCTAACGCACAGTGTGGCAAGATTATCACACAGACCCATTTCTAAAGAACAAGTGCGATAAACAAATACCGACCCTCTTCAAGGGACTGGGAAAATAGAAATGGAGCGTCAACTAGCTCCACATCGATGAAAAGGTGCGCCCAGTACCCCAACAGCCCCGGAGGGTTTGGTTTCATTTGCAACAGGCAGTGTCTCAGGAGGTTCAACAGCTGTAGCAAAATGAAATCATTAAGAAGGCGGTAGGGCCCACACCATGGATTTCACCCCTAGTGGTGGTTCCCAAGGAAGGAAGGCGCATCAGGATATGCTTCGACATGAGCGTAGCCAACACAGCCATCCAAGGAGAACGCCGCCGCAGACCAAAAATAGAGATATGATCGTGCAGCTTAACAGAGCCACAACAGTTTACAAGCTTGATCTATCTCAAGGATATCACCAGCTGGGACTGCATCCCTCATCCCATGTGATCATCACATATGCGACACATAGTGGCCTTTTTAGATATATATGCCTTAATTTCGGCATCTCTTCGGCAGCAGAGATGTTTCAGGAAGCCATCAGGTAAGTACTGTTATCGATAAAGACCGATTTTAATTACAGCGATGACATTTTGGTATACAAAACCTCACAGAATGAACACGATCAGGCACTTATGGTATGTGAAGCATTGCAAACGCCAGGCCTCACTCTAAATTTTGACAAATGCAACATAAAGAAAAAGAAGCTGCGATTCTATGGACACGCCTTTTCAGACGAGGGAACGAAGCCAGGCCCAGACAAGGTACGCACCATAACTGACCTAGTGGCACCCACAACGGTATCAGAGGTGAGGTCGACCCGTGGGTCCTTTTCAAGGCTATGTAGTATGGTCCAAAGCCCCCTATGGGGTCCTTAGTGGTATACTGCGATTGGTCCTGTGATTACAGCTGGGCTCTTGAGGGGCCCTAATTATTCGTTGTGCGCGGCGTTATTGCGTCCTGCTCTGTGTCGGCTGCCCTCATTTGGGACATAAGAGTCCACAATGTACCTATACAATAAGAAAACTTTTTCCAAAAAAGTCAACACAATAAGACAAAATAAAACAAAAACCTTTTGCACCGAGCCCAAAACATGAGAAAACTGCGTAGAAAATCTATTTCTTTTTTCAAAAACAAATGCGAGGTATCCTGGGGGGCAGGATGACAGTTTTGAAAGCTGGTTGCGATTGGGGTCATTTACCCTTGGGCTGTCGATCCTCCCCCTCCTCTGAGCCTAGGAGGCTTAATAGCTATTAGGCATTACTTTGGCCCATTAGATGCATCTTTCATCCCAATTCAGAGGATATTTAGTTTAACAAATAGATGCTAGTCCTTAGAGTTGTGAACCATCTAAAGGCTGGGCTGAGCAATAAAGTGTTTGTCTACGTCATAGGGATATATTGATTGTGTGTGGGCAGGCTTGTGTCCTCTGCCAGTGTATGTTTCCTTCTGTTGTAACATTAATGAGTGTTTGCTGGTAGATGGTCTGCTCTACAAGATGAGAACGTTTACAAGATCTTGCTGAAGGCCCCCTTTCCAATTGGTGCCCCAGACTAAATGTCAGTTTAGTGCTGCCTTATGCCTGCAACCTCCTCAATGTGCGAGTGCTTAAGCAATCCCAAGCAAAGGGCTGGGGCCACCCCTGCTCGCATCCATATGGGTGCACTTCACAGCACTTACAACTCTTTGAGAAGAAGTGCTGGATCTTTTATCAAAATGCAGCACTTTATAAAGGATGGCAACCAAAACAACAATCTCTTGGCTAAGAAGCAAGTGTCCAGTCCTTTGGGCCACCTGGGCTGGTTAAGATTCCTTTCATATACTTTCTATGCTACTCTTCCATCACAGCCACCCCTCCTCTGATTGCCCGAGAAAGGCAAGCGTTGCTATGACAAAGTGTCAGAAGAGGCCACTGAGCACAGCCCCTGAGCAAGTTAGGCTGAGAGCTAAATTGGCTCACAGCCTGCCAACCAACTTAGTCAGGAAAGTGAAATGTTTGCCCAGGGCATTCATATTTCACGCCGAACTTTAATTGAACCCGAGGTTTGTGTCTCCCATAACCCATAGCACTTCTTTTATGGCAATGCGTGGAGTGTCTCCCTTACTCCTTCCCTTCATCTCCCAATTCCAAGATCCCTGTTGCACATGGGATACAATGTATCTATTTGAGAGGGAGAGCAAAAGAGAGGGAGAGACACGGTTTGACAGTAGCAAAGTGAGAAAGTGAAATGGAAGCTCTCTGCAGACGCCAGTGGTAGGAGCACAGGAAGGACTCACATTTCTTTTGCCTTGTTTGGCATTTTTCATGTGCTGGTATAATTTATTTATTAAACATCAATATAGTACCTTCATCCAAGGCGTTGCACGTATTACAAAAAGTACAAAAATAAGGTAAACCACAACCAAGGCATGAAACGAGAGACGTCTAATGCTTTCTTTAGCCCTTCATGTCTTTTTCAGCCTTGCTCTGCCATGTGATGTTCTGCTAAATGTGGATTCCAGATTTTGTGCGGTCCTCACCCACCTGGACCATGGACTTTGACTGCTCTCTGCACTACATGCTCAAATTCTACTTTTCATACAAAACAGGCACACCAGCAAAGCCGCCCATGCATGTCATTTGAACACCCCTCCCAACCAATATCAAACATCAGAACACTGCACCTCTGCAACCAACTTACATACCACAACCCATGGCAGAACATCCCTTGGCACCACAGGCATATAAAGCACCCCTTCATGCAAAAACACCTTCATGCTTTTGGCACAGAACACCTGGCAACCGATCCACACATAGAGTGCAGGATACTTCCAGTGTGCATGCGTCAACACAAAAGCAAAGCCATCTTGCATTTCCCTCTTCTCCTCACTAATGTAACCCATCCCTCTCTCTAAGATCCTGCGGAGCCCCTGGAGACCATGCAAATGGCGCTGGATCGGGTATAAAACCCAGTAACATACCATAACCTTGATTTATGGGATCTGGGTCATCTGCCCCCGCAGTAAAACTGCTCGGGCCCCCGTTTTGTCTGTTCATTGACAACGGGGGCCCAGCCCATTTTTGTCCACCTCCTCCATTGTTAAGTATGCAGGGGACACCCCCGCAATCCCTGAGGCTACAGATACCTAACATGGGGAGCAGGGGACACCTCCAAACCCTGCTCCTCATGTTCCGGTATTTTGGCACCCAAATTGTTGGAAAAAATTCGAACTAATGGTAGTGACCGAATTGGGTCAACTCTACCATGCGATCAATATTTTCGGAACAATTTGGGTAATACCTCTTTAAGTGGATTGTGGGATTTATAGTGAACTAGCAGTGACATACGCTCACCTTCCCACCCCAGCACGAAAGGCTTAAATATGTATTCCTCCATTCGTATCCGTAGGGGAACGCGATTGTTTATACCATTTACCTAAACTGGCTTATTTTCTTGCCTTATACGTTGATCAATAGCTGATCTTCCTTTCAAATGCAGCAGTTTAATTGTTTTGCACTTTAGTTCAGGTTTTTTTCTTTCCATTGAAAATATTGTTTCGACTACCCACGAATTTCTAAGTTTATTATTCCTGCATTTGTTGCCAGTTACAAACCCAGAGTTGTCTATATTTGTCCTGTTTTTGTTATAGGGTTCAGTGTTATACTATACAGTCTGCAGGTGGCGCTACTGAGTCCTTGAAAACAGCTTCTTTTATATTAGTCCTCCTATTTAGTCCAACCCATGCAAACCCAATCTCTTTATTATACGCTAATTAGGAATAGGTTAGCGCCAACAGCGTAGATAAGAGAATGGCGAGTTGTGCATGGCTACCAGAAGCGCTGCTAGTAAGGGTCCCTGCCCTCCTGCCCCTGCAAGTGGGACGTTGAGTGATTGTGTTAGTGAGATACCTGTATTCCCGTACAATATCCATGTTTTCTCTTCTAAATAATAAAATCTCAATCATGAAAAGAGTCATTCTGGATTTTCCAGATTTGCTCATGAAATTTCACTGATTGGACGCTTGGCTATGCTTTTCTGCAAAAAGGTGAAATCTTAAACTAGAATTACAGTAGATAACAAAAATATGCTACTGCATGTACTTCTCCTTCTTGAACAGAGTATATTGAGGGACTGGAAAGTACTGTTCACGTGGTTCCATGGTGTAATGGTTAGCACTCTGGACTCTGAATCCAGCGATCCGAGTTCAAATCTCGGTGGGACCTAGTTTTTTTGAAAAAAAACATTTAACATAAAAATGTTATGTCGACTTAATGTTAACAGGACGTGTCTTGCTATTTTTACTTGCAAATGGTGGCAGAAGTGACTTGTGTGTTTGGAGACGGTACACATGGTACTTTCATAGTCTTTATTTAAACAGAGAAGGCGTTCCCAGGTTTCTGCAACAGAACTTCAATTTCTCTGCCTTTCATCTCTTAGTGTTCTCTCTGAGCAGCAGGTCAGCAAAGTATTCGGGAAACAGTTGCATAGCATCTAACATTCTGTGCTCATTAATCTTGCTTACTGTCCTAAATCTACGTCCTTGCTTACTGTCCTAAATGTAAGTTGATGACTCTCCCATGACCGCAGAATCCCTTTTTTCGGTGCATGTTTTATCGCCTGGAACTGACAGGGGACCCTCTATCTAATACCTCTTTTTTTTTAGATGTACTCTCTTTGTACCCCTAAAACAGTTCAATCACATTGAGCTGGTTATGTATCAAACTCCCACATAACCTATTTCCTCCTCTTATTTAATGTGAACCAGCAGACCTTGAGACTCGCCACTTCAAGGACTATATGTCTTCTCAGTCTTTCTTTCATATCCATGTATGTTGTTGTTGCTTTTACATGTTTTTCAGATTGACACCAATGGAATGTTATTACACGTTTAATTCACTGAAAAGGAAAACGGACAACTGGTTCAAGAAGTAAGAACCATTTGCTGAGTTTTCCCGCTCGTTACCGCGTGTGTCTTGGTTTTGCACGTGATGTGCATGAAAACATATGTGCCTATATAGTATGGTTATAAAATGTAATATGTTGTTTTGGCAGCATCTCTAGAAACCATCTTAACATAAATCATGTTTCCCTTATATCTCCCATCTGCATTTCTCTTTGAAAGTCTTGATTTATTTTTCACTTTCCGGCAAATCATTACTAAAACACGGAATCTGTATGTTCCTGCAATGGACATAGATCCCTGCCAGCTGCCTTGCCTGTGCCCAGGACGAGAAAAGGTGCTTTGCTTCCCCTCACAATGGGTGGATGCTGCCGCTGTCCTTGAACTGATCAATAAGCTCAAATCCACTGGCTCAGCTGTGGCCCTGGAACAGCTTTTCCTTCAATGCCTTTAAGAGGCTCATCTGATCAACCCCATCTTTTCCGCTGGTTTGTCCCCCATATGAACACGGCAGGCGTTACCTTCATGCTTATAAAGAAACCAACACTGGACCCCGCCATACTGGCCTCTTATAGACTTATCTCCAGCCTTCTTGTAATATCTAACATGGTTCTATGTGAAAATGTCTGCAGGTAAATGTAGTCAGCAAAAAGTCATTTTAATAAAGTTAGTCATTCAATAAAAACTATGCCAGGTCTGAAAATGTTGCCAGTAAATAAGGTCACCAAAACACCTATTTTTAAATACACAAAAGCACAAGGCTGCAACCCTAAATATGAACTCCATTCCTAAACCGTCCCCTAACTCGAATTACACCACTTATCCTACCCTAAATTCTCACAGAACAGGAACCCTTCAGCACACGAATGCACTTTATTTGCATATTAGCGAATGCAAAATAAAGAGCAAACCAACAGTGAACCTGTCTCCAATACAATCACCAGGTCGCCACAAATTACACAGCCCTAGCCCTGACCCAAACCCTTCCTGTAATACTAACCTTACCTTAATTGCAAC